>NW_027286752.1:9487500-10222500 GCF_022747635.1 Hetaerina americana
AACCTGTCTCTCTTATCCAGACCCCCCTCTCCAAACCCCCGCCCCTCCCCCGCTCTCTATCTCCCTTTCCCGGGGATAATGGAGCGGTGGTATAAGGGAGGGGGGTTTTTATGACGGGGTCCACCGGGAACTCGCCACCCACCCCTATCATCCCCTTCCCAGGCATAACCACTTGCTGCTGCCGCCCTCTGCTTCGCCATGACAAACACACTTTCGGAGGTCGCCCCGAAAGGGTTGATGTTTTCGCCCCATCGTCCACTGACACCGAGCTCCCGGATCCTTTACTCACTGGTGCTTTCCTTTATCAAAAATATCCGTACTTTTCGGTTCATGCATCATCTTTATAATCCATAGCTAAGTTCACTTTTCTTTTTCGACCACAATATTAATTCTTCGTGGCCTCAATCGCATTCCTTCCTCCATACGTGTTACTTCACCGCTCGGCCTTGTATTTTATTTGCTCTATGATATTCTTTTACCCTCTATTTTCGGTCTACAAGGGTGTATCGTACGCATTTCATAATTACTAAAAGAATAATTGAGATAGAAACTTAATTTTAATTTATTCTTTAGATTTATCTACGTAATCTTAATTCGGAGATATATATTTCTGCCAGAGTTTCTTGGCCTTTAGAAGGTTGTTATTGTAGAACTCAGTAGATTGTGTCGAAAACCATTGTTCCATCTCTTGAATGAAGTCATTTGTGTTGTCAAATTTCCGACCCCACAGTGTTTTTTTTATTCCGTGAATAATAAATAATCACTTGGGACGAGACCGGGAGGATGAGGTGGGTGTGGCAAAAGCCACACCCACAGACTTTGGTCACCGGTAACGATTGCAGGTTGCGCCGCGTTTGCTTCTGAAAAGGACACGGTTGTCGTGGAACCCAGCGTGCTGACACCTTTGACATGTGCAGCTCTTCGTGAATAATTTTCCACGCAGGGCCGCAATCAAGATCATTCTCATTCATGATCATTTGAATGGTTGCTCTTCGATTTAATAGGATAAAGTCCTCTTCACTTTCTTCACTGTGACAACAACGTCCGAGTGGGATGGTCTTCCACATCGTGGGTCGTCTGCGAGGCACATGTGGACAGTTTGAAAATTCCTTTTCCGCCTCACAACTGTGTGGAACCTTAGGAAAACGAGGAAGGGGAAGGAATAGGACATGGATGTTGGACGAAAAGGAGGGAGAAAGGAAATACTCAGAGATGATGAGGGGTACATTATGATGTTGGATGTCCGGCTATATTTTCTTAAGAGACGCAAGGGAAATTTCGATCAATCGTTTGGCAGAAACCTATCTTAACCTCTTTATTACCCATAAAAGTAATCGTAAATTTTAACGGCTATCTAGTAATTGCAAAGGGACTGGTCGGATTTTCCAATGGTGACATCGCAATATCTGTCGCCTACCCTTTAGCATGTCATCAGCTAAGAGGCTCCCGCGAGGCAAGAGTGATGCGTCCGGCGAGCAATGATGCTCTGTGTGTGGGTACCAATGAGACGCATGTACGAGGATATTACATCTAAATTATACCCCGCAAGCCTCCGCAAGGACGGGTACCGTGTAGCGGGGGGGTTAGGTCTCCAACCGTTACAATTGTGAATGCCAAATCCGATATGATTCCTGTGTAAGGTGGTTCTACTACCCCCCCCCTCCCCACCGAGGTTTCATCACAACCTTATTTAGACTACCACAAGCCGGACAATTCGCTGACAAACGTCTCGAATGGAAGTTTTTTTATTGCTCTTTAATTAAACTGTATGAAAGTAAGGAGTGGAAAGAAAAAAATCTAAACAACTGCTTTGAAATCTCTATAAATTGAGGAACTAATGAGTTTTATGCACGTGATGTTTTCGCGTCACACAAACTCATCACGCAAATCTGTGCAACAATTCTGGAAAAATACGCACGTAATTCGCCAATGATTCGGAATCCTATGCCAGGGGAATTTAAAGCCATAGCAAGAAAACATGCACAAATAACAAATATTGGATATAATTTCATATAAAAAATCATTTAATTAATGAAATATACCTATATATATATATATATATATATATATATATATATATATATATATATCTGTGCCCACTTCTTTTATTATAAGACTATTTTTATATGATTTTCAATTATATATTATTAAGTGTAGCATAAAACTGAGCCTTTATTGAAATTTTAGAAAAATAATTTAACAACAACCATGACGTAAAATATAATCTTAAAATACGCGAATGACCGCATCGAGATATTGCATATCCGTTGATCATGAGTGAGATATGGTGTAACAAAGCTTCAAGTTTTAATTTCCTCAGAATATCAAAACGATATGTAATAAAATTTAGAATGCATATCAAGATATTGGAACAGCACAGTACAACTGAGAAAAAGTACAGTTTTTTAGAGTTACGATTGAACTTTCACCTTGTCGCTGTAATAAACCCCATTGTACATCGCAAACATCAGTTTGTTAGCATTAGGTGGATCTCCCTTCCTAATTGATTGTCTGGAATTCCCGCATTCCCTCAGATAAGAGGCCGGGTTCCTTACTCTTCGATCTCCATGAATATAAAGTTGAATGACAATAATAATACATGGATTCAATTGTAATAATACATTCGATTGTTTCCGACTCAACTTTGCGAAAGTTCATGTTCATTAAATGAAGAACACAATGCATATTTCCACTGTTCTTTATTGGCGTACAACTAGTTTCAACGCATAGGCGTCATCGTCTGGTAAAGGCACCTGACAACGACGCCTAAGTGCTGAAACTAGTTGTACGCCAATAAAGAACAGTGGAAATATACATTGTCTTCTTCATTTAATGATACATGGGTAATATTTTAATAACGCCGCCGTAAATGTTATTAGTTCAAGTTTTTGACCAGCGATATAAATATGTTATATTTCACTTGTCATATGGTAGTTACTTCCGATTTACATGGCGTATTTGAACGTTTCATTTTGGACGTTTTCAATTATTGGAAGAACCTTTGAGCAGTCATCTTCGGGACTTCTATGTCTTTACCAGAACGGCAGATGAAAGAATTATCTAATCTTAAACACTTTTCATGCTCACGCGATTTGATGGGATCAATACAAAAGTTAGGTAGACATTAAAAAAGAGCGATGGAGGCGTTCTTCAGAGTCGGTTCCAAGGTCATCTCTTAGGGATGAGGACTGAAGGGGGGGGGGGGGGGAACAAGAAGAAAGTCAAATCATGTCAAGGCAAGAATTCAAATTTATTGGTTTTATTAAATTCAAATTTATGTATTTTTTCGTGCTTGGTAATATTAAGCAATTTAATTGTGCTGAACGAAAGAATATCTTGTCACGCGAGTCTTCCCAGGGGAGGGGAATGGGGAAACGTCTCCCCAAGACCTCACCCTGGATACCGCCTCTGGATTTCTTGCAAATTTTATATACTTTTGATTTTTTTCGCGTATGGACGAGCTCAATGCGGAGGGGAAGAGAGCGGAAGGGGTGGGGAGGAAGGAAAGGAGGAAGAAAGGAAGGAGGGAAATAAAAAAGACGCTCCTTTCCTGTGGGCACGCACCAGGAGAACACAGACGTTACCTTGGTTACCGCGAGTGGGCGGAGGGGGCAGCGAGGGGAAAGAGGGGACGGAAGGAGCCTCGGGTCATATGCGGGGAGCTCCCCTCCCCACTATCCTCTCCTCTCGTGTCCCATCCCATGTCCTTTCCCACTTCCGTCACCCCCACCCCTTTCCGCACCCCCCCCTTGCATTGTGTGCGCACGTGCCTTGCTCCTTTGCGTCAAACCCGAGGACTGCGATAATTCCACCGTGTACTTGTATACGTACTGACTCCCTGCTATATGTAATGAGCGATCATTATATTCATGTTCAACGTTCTATCACGTTGTATACTGTGGCGAGAACCCTAAGACCTGCGAGGTTAATAGGGTACAAAGAATGGACCCCTTATAAACTGTTACGGTTCGGAATTGTGCGGCAGCTACTGCTCCGGCTGCCCAACCCGGGGTCCGGATTCGTATCCCGGAGTTGGCAATATTTTCTGTGGTGCCGCCTTCCATAATTGGGGTGCTTTGTGTAGAGCACTTCGAGTAAAGTGCGCCGTACGTCGGATGGGAAGTTAACCTTTGTGACCACTTGCGTCATTATCGCAATGAGCAGATTGGTCAATGCCGGCGACAGGTTTCTCTTCAGTTTTCCTCATTCCCACAGCATCCTGCCTCCATCAAGAGACCAAATTATTTCCAATGGCGCGACTAACCTTAGATCTCGGTCGCCGCTTCTAATAACTATGCAGTACTTCCAAGACAATGTCGAAGATAGCGTAATGTTTATGGCCAGCATGGCTTAGCAGGTGCTTTGAAAGTGTTTACGTAAATCAAGAAAGAGAGAAATAAACTACCCCCGACTAATGGCTTTTCTCACAAGGCGATGTTTTTTGGACCGTATTTATAATTGGTTTTCACTCATTTTCGTAATGGGAACAAGAGACTCGAATGATAAGAGCTAGGCCCGTAAAATGTCATATTATAGCTTCAGAATTCTTATACGTTCAGAACGCCAATTGTGTTACAATTTTTTTAAAACTGTAATCCCATTAATTTTTAGTTGACAGAGAAATTGACGCATACGATAACCATAACCATAGTGTGTGGGCTATTTTAAGACGAGTAGAGTCAATTCCCCCTCCACGGACCACAACCTTGACGTAGTGGAAGGCCATTTGCGTTCTGATGACCCCTAGAGCTGTGCTGGCGGGAGTAATAATAATTGCTCCTGGTAGGGTCACCCATGCCAGACAGGTCGAAGGTTAGGAGCCAGACGAAAGGTAGTCCACGCAGCGTCAGCTCCTCAGTGAGGCGGCTGCAATGGCGTCTGACCCCAGTGGGGCGGCCATTAAGTGATGGTGTCACGTTAAAAACACTATTGAGGAAGGCAACGGGAAACCACCTCAATTATCATTCCCAAGATTAACATGATGGACTTTACAGAGATTTTGAGTCCTGGCAACTACAGGGCTCGGCCCAATCGGCCGTGTGTCGTGCCCGGCAGCAGGGGAGGCAAGGCTTCCGTGGTCGTCATCCCACGAAACCCTTGCAAGGGAAAACCGGTAGCAGCAGGACATAAGACGCAGAAGAAGAAGACCACATTAGTTAGAATAGGAACGCGGAATGTTAGGACAATGATGAGGACAGGGAAATTGGAGAATGTTAACCGAGAGATGGAAAGGGGAAATATAGATATTTTAGGTCTATGCGAGGTGAGATGAAAAGATAGCGGGGATTACTGGAGTGATAAGTATAGAACAATATATAGCGGGGGGGACGAGAGCCAATGAGGGGTTGCCGTAGTATCAAATGAAGAGGTAGGAAGAATCGTAGTCAACATAGAGCAGGTAACGGATAAAATACTACTAGTGGAGATAAAAGCAGAGCCGACGAACTTAGTTATTATTCAGGTAAACATGCCACCGATCAACCATAAGGAAGAAGAGGTCGATAGGATATACGATCAGTTAGAGGACATAATCGCGTGTGTTCCTCCAGGGAAATATTTGATAGTGACGGGGGATTGAAATATGACGGTAGGCGAAGGAAGAGATGGTAACGAGGTCGGGGACTACGGTTTAGGCATGAGGAATGACCGCGGGGAGAAAGCAGTTGAGTTCTACAGGAGACAGGGCTTAGTCATCACCAAACTTGGTTTACACACCACAAAAGACCCAGGTATACATGGAAAATGCCAGGTGACTCAGAAAGGTATCAGATATCAGATAATATGCTAGTTAGACACAGGTTTAGGGACAGTTTGATAAATTCACACAGTTTCCCGAGAGTGGATGCGGCCTTTGAACACAATTGAGTTGTTATAAAATGTAGCGTCCGTTTCAAAAAGATAAGGCAGGGACGGTGGGTTAGAAAATGGAATGAAGAAGCATTAAATGGTTTGAAAAGGAAGGAGTACAAACAGGCGGTAGAGGAAATCATGGAGGATGGTAAAGAGCTAAGTACCAACGAAGAAAAATGGGAAAGTTTCAAGAAAGGGTTGTCTAAAGCCGCAAAATACACTATTGGAACCGTTAACGTTAAAAGGACTAGGAAACCATGGATCACGGATGAGATGATTACAAAGATGGATGAGCGGTGAAAATGGAAGAATATAAATACAGAATTAGGCAAAATGAAGTATAAAGCATTAAACAATAAATTGAGGCGGGCAAAAAAAGGCAAAAGAAGCATGGTGGAAGACGCAGTGCGAGGGTATGGAAAGTCTCCAGAGGAAGGGTGAAATTGGTGCGCTGTACGGCAAAGTAAAATCTTTATCGGGAAGTAAGAAAGGAAGACTTATGCTAACAGTTAGAGATAAGGCAGGTAAGGTAATAGTTGACCTAGGAAAGATGAACGAGAGATGGAAGGAGGATATAGAAGAACTGTATAGTAAAGAGTTTAGACCAGCAAAGTCAGACAGAAAAGGAACATGAATTAGAGGAAGACAGCTTAGGTCCAGGCATACTAGACAATGAGATAGAAAGGGCATTAAGGGAGATGAAACTAAATAAGGCCGTGGGGGTAGATAACATTCCCGTGGAACTTTTAAAATGCTTAGGAAGATGTGGGAGGAAGAGGCTTATGGGCTGAACCGTAGTATTTATGAGGAAGGAATCTGGCCGGAAGACTTTGTGAGATCAGTTTTAGTTCCTATTCCGAAAATAGTAAAGGCTACATCAAGTGAGGACTACAGGACGATAAGTTTGATATCCCACGCAGCAAAAGTTGTTCTCAAGATCATCACCAAAAGGATAGAGAGTAGGGCAAATTATTACTTAGGGGATGATCAGTTTGGGTTTAGGAAGGGGAGAGGTACGCGTGATGCCATTGCAGTAATGAAATTATAAATCGAGAGGAGTATAGAATACAGCCAGGAGGTATTTGCCTGTTTCGTAAATTTCGAAAAAGCTTTTGATAGAGTGAACTGGGAAAAACTAATGAGTATATCGCAGGGAGGGAAAAATAAAAAGGGAGGGGAATTCGTGAAATCAGTTAGATTTGCTGATGACCAAGCTTTAGTATGTCAGTCAGCGAAGGGGTTGCAAGCTTTGCTGAGTGAATTGGAAATTCAATGCGACAGGTATGGGATGAGAATCAATATTAATAAAACAAAGGTTATGCGATTTTCTAGAAAGAAAAAGGCTAAGCTAAACATTAAAATAGGACGGCAAAAATTAGAGTAGGTAGAACAGTTTACGTATCTCGGGAGTATTTTGGACCAACACGGTCAAAGTAGTAGGGACGTAAGGCGAAGAATTGCGCTAGGCAAAGAGGCTTTCACAAGGAGGAGTGAGTTGATGACAGGGACTTTGAGTAAGGATGTTAAGAAAAGACTCGTAAAAACTTTGATATGGAGCGTAGACATATGCGGCGTGGAAACGTGGTCATTGAAGCAGGAGGATAGACGTAGATTGGAGGCTTTTGAAATGTGGGTGTGGGGAAGAATATAGAAGGTGAAATGGACAGAGAAGAACACAAACGAGGAAGTACTTGGTATGGTGGGCGAAGAGAGGGGTTTGTTGGGAGAAATCGTATGGAGGCAAGAAAAGTGGATGAGTGGGGTATTGACCGGCAGTGGGATGTTGAAGACTGTAATAGAGGGGATAATGTTAGGCAAACGAGGAAAGGGAAGGAACAGGATAAGAATGTTGGACGGGATGAAGGGAGGTAGAAAGTACTCAGAGCTGAAGAGGGACCTGCTGTAAGTAGGGTGTTGTGTTTTGCTACGGGTCACAAACTTTCAATTAGTAATTATGTCCATCCAAAACCTACCTTAACCGGTAGATTACCTAATAATAATAGAGTCAATTCATTCGGGATATTTGCTCCATCGCGTGGTTTCTTTCAAGTCAGTACCGATATATAAAGTGTCGAATACAGTTTACAAGTGATGGAAAGGTGATGCCAAAGAACTTTAATGAAAGTAAAATGGATTGAGTATTTATTTGGAAAGTGAAGAAGTAGGAGGACGTCGAGTGTAGGAAAAAGATAAGGAGCGGCGGCATTTAGACGAAGCAGTGAGAAACAAATTTCTCAGATCACGAGGTAAAACAGGTCACTTAAAACCTGAACGGATGTAATCATATGTACAGGAGGAATGACAGAAGAATTCCTAATATGAATTACGAGGCCTAGGATAGAAGTGTGTAGATCTCCAGGGGCAGGGTAGATTGGAGAGCCATGTTGAATAGCACTATGATTCAAGGATTGATGGGGAATGATGATTATAGTGTTTGTCGTCAATGTTGGAAAATCCAAATTGAGTGTTCGCGAGTCCCAAATTCCTTCGTCACCCTGGCACGGGTCGCGCATGAACTTCGCGAGTGATTTCCTCCGTCGAGTGATCCTTTGGGGTGACCCGCCGCCAGTCTCCTCCCGCAGAGCGGCCACCGCCTCTCGGGCGAGAGGGAAAAGGCGTCGTCGGGCGACAAATTCCAGGCCGTGACAGGGGTGGGCGGAGAGGGGCGGGTGTTGGGACGGGTGTGAGGCGCGGTAGGCGTCGAGTCGGTCGCAGCTCCAGAACTTTTCCATAAGTAAAATAGTTGAACAAGTTCCAGTTTTCAAATGCGATAAAGAAACGACGAAGGAAATGAGCAAGGCAAAAACCCTTTTTATCAATTTCGTCACAAAATGTCGCCTTGGCTTAGAAATGACATGAAATGGAAGAATAATCTTGATGAATTGCATCCCCGTTATATAAAGCTATTTATATTCTTTGGTCATATCAGAATGGCAAAGTTTCAAACTCTCGACCTGCAAGCAGTGGAGATATATTCTCTGAGAAATGTAGCAGACAAGGGGGGGGAGGGGGGAAACCCTTATTTCGCAGATTCATATAATTAACACTTCCATTTATACATGCTCTTATCCAAAAAATTACGACATTGGTGATTGCGATTAAAATAATACGAAAATCGTGATCTTTAAAATGTTTGAATTTTGAATTAACTTTCCAATACTTATGCAATTATTCATGATAAACATTTGAAAAATCGACTGTATCTAGACCTTGTCAATTTTTTAATGATTTACGTAAAATCTCTCATAATCCCATCCATGGCAAAAAACGTCGGATCGAAATTTCGGATATATTACAGTAACTCTCCGGTGAACATCGACAGGAATCGCACCAAGTTACGATGGCTTTTGTAGAAACGTTCTCGGTCAAATTGATGTTAACGCACTATCAAAATAAATTTATGGAGCAATGTGTGTATTTCCGAGCTCCAATTTTGATGCAAAATGTTGTTGAACTTATCACGGGCAAAAACGAACTCCCTGTCAAGTTCAAAGAGCATAACACGCCAAACTCGAGATATTTTTGTAAGTTTACAGATGGTTTTGGACCTTAGGGGTTATTAGGTAATGAATGGGCATTAACGAGAGAGATTCACCCAGAGACCTAAAGAAGGAAGATAGACCCAAGTGTATGAATCTTAAAACTCTGCGAAATGGCCATGTACCATGTGATGTTGCTTAAAGGCCAGACAAAGCCATTTGTAAGGATGAGGTCAAAGGAGATCCTCGAACAGAAAGCAAAATTAGAAATATTTGCAACAAGGAATCATATGATAAGGGTATAACTGAAGAGAGAGTGTGATAACAAATGGTTGAGTGTATCATGCCGAGATTTTTAAACTTGTGGTAACTACAAATTGAGTAGCTTCAGGCGTGATTTGGTGGCAGTCGAGCATAATGAATAACTGATCATCAGGTCACCAGATGATGACGTAAAACATCGAAACCCGGTCGTAAATACATTGCATCAAGTGGAAGAGTGCTACGATCAGTTATTCATTATGTGGTAACCACTTGGCATTAGACCAGGAGAGGATTCAAGGAGGTCATATCCTCCTCAGGGAATATTTTCCAAAATAATGAAATTGAAAATGAACTTTCATATCTGAAATCTACCTGCCCGCTGTCCCCCGAGCAAACAAATATCTGATTAACGGTACGCAATTGTAATAATTTTAAAATTTCACATTAATTTCAGCTTTCATATTTGTGAATGGTCCATCTTCGATGATTTCCAGATATGCAACTACACAAATTTACCGTAAAAAACTCTAAATGCTTATTTTTTTCTAAAAACTAGGCCAGTGGAGTAGCAGTTTCCTGACGACAGAAAGAAGGGTAAAAACGCTTCAAATGATGGAATAAAATCTATCATGGGTATCGAAGGAATGCGGAAAAAAAATCAAGTAACAGAATAATATATAAACAGAATCCCGAGTCACACGTTTTTGGCCTGGATTCTTCAGAGATGAATTTTTCATGCCGCTCGCTAAGCCCTTTAACGATATGCTCTGCTTATACGACTTCTGTATACATGGATCATCAAGTTTTCATGCGCTGAATACGAAAGTTTTTGGATATGGAAAACATTTCTGAGCTTGCTGAGCTGCGGAAAATTTATTCCTGAGACTTTTGTTTAATATTGCATTTAACGAGAAGAAACGTCGACATTACAGAAGGGAAACCTCAAACCGAAAAATATAACAGTGGATCCAAAAATCATGATAAGGGGTAGAGATGAATACTAAAGAAAGAAAGAGAGTTTAATGTCACGACTACTCAGATCATGTACAAGTATGACCCTTTGACATTTGACACGTGCGCCTATCTCTGACATATCTGTGCACTGCTTAAGAATTCATGAAATAAAAACTTCATTTTCGGAAAAAAAACAATGCTTTATATTTTACGAAGAAATTATTGAGCCGGATTGAGTCTTGGACGCTAGAGATAGTTATGGCGGTGGAACTATTAATCAACTTAGAGGCCGTGAAACCGTCTAAAAATCGGATGACATCAACTTTGCGTTAGACTTATGGAATTTGCAAAGAAATGGAACAGATAAAAGTCCCATGGCATTTAGATTTATTAAGTTTCAATTAATGTAACAATTTAAACGTCCGCCAGTTATTTCACACTCAAAATCGGCAGGTCATCCTTCCCAATGAAATTAAATAATCATGATAACGAACAGGCTGACATTGAAATACGTTGTAACTGCATTTACCCCAGCCTGATTTACTACAGTTATAAATAAATAGTTAAAATTTTATAAACGCCATCAAAACTAAATTTTCGGAAAACTGAGAAGGTCAAAAATATTTTAGAAAACTGTGATCTATAAACTTCAAATACCTAGGCTATCAAATGCATTTCGTTTTCCTTTTTATGCCAATAGGATGATTAGTACCGTAGTTTCCAATTCATGAGCTCCCATTGGCAACTCGTATGCTAAGGAGTGGATGATTAACACTTAGGTATATGTAGTATTGTATGCAATATAAATGGTGCCTAGATTCTTTGAGAGATGATATTCTGTTAACTTTAAAAGCACTACATATTGTAGCTGTTAACTGATGAGTTTCAATCATAAACGTGAAAATGAGAACAGAATTTGAAGTTGAATCAGATTGAGAATCGAAACAGCAACGTTTCGCTAAACCAATGATAGATCAAAAAGACGGAATTGAAAAATTCGAAAATAAAGCAGCTTTTAAGGTAGATTTAATTCGTAAAAAAAATTCATATTTTACACCTAAAATTTCCCTCGCTTTTCTTATTTCCATTGCTTTTCGGTAACAAGGAAGGCTTTATGGATTGATGTAAATGAGTTCCCGAAGAATAGACATAAATCAAGGACCCGGAAGGAAGACTCGTTCTTACGACATGGGTTGAAAACATTCAATAATGGAACTGACAGTCACAATAAATAATCCTCGTTGCCGCGACAACGAGAAGGGGCCGGGAGACGAGAGGGCGCCGATTCCCCCGGCGCTGATGCACCCTCAAATGCATCGCTCCTAGTAAGAATCTCAGTGAACAGCAAAAATATGGAGGCGGAGAGAATAGGCCAATCATAAAGACATTTGCAAACACTTCAAGAAACACCAGAAGATACTCAAATGGGGATAACGGATAAATCTGCCATTTGTCATAAATAATTCTTGCCTGACTGCAACTGTCAAACGAAGCAAGTGTAATATGCTAATTATCAATACTAGAACCCGTTTAAAAACTTATTACTCAACTTTGTATTCCGCCGTTTCCCTAAAAACATCGAAACACCCCTCCCTTCACGACTCCTCGGTGAAGTCAGTGGAAGCGCTTTTATCATTTCACGCATTTAACCGCTAAACTAGGTATCGGCTTATGTTATTTTTCCGAAAGGATGGCTCCATGAAACAACTCCTCCCCCGAATTCCCACAAATAAATCACCTTCAATGCATTTTATAATAATGCTGTCGGAAGACAGCGAGTCTTCCTAACCAAAATATGACCATAGACCAAAAAGACGATGGGACTCCCATTGAGTTCTCCCTTTATTAACCACACGGACTGAACCTCGAAGCAGGGTGTTAAATTTGGGAGAGAGGAAAAAAGAATATCAATTGGAATGGATCCTCATAGAGGATCATGAGTGGCTCATTTCTAGAAAACACGTGCACTGAAGGGAAATCTTGACTAATATCCTCTCTCCTAGCGGAACCTTTCTTAAATCCCGGATTTTTCCGCACTCCATCACACTCACTCATGAAATACCTATTCTTTCTTCTTCCCTTAAACTTTGACCCTCCCTTGCCTCGCGCCCATCAGCGCACTCCTCTCTAGGTGTAGTCTCTCTTCATTACTGCAGACGTATTCGTATATCAGAGACACGTGGTAGAGTGAATACATGCCGTGGCGCATTTAACTCTTCTGAGTTATGGAAAGTGATATTCCAGTGGAATGAGCGCCGGGCAACTGACCTCGGGGGGCCGGGGTCGATTCCCAGGCATGACTCTGCGCACCCTCAGCTTCAAGACGTGTGATTTTTTAGGTCTTGGAAAACCACTGGCGGCACAGAGAAAGGAACTGCCGCCCCTTATAACCCTGATGCGTGAATTTCAAATGCCACATAGGACTTGGTATTGGGCGTGTTCTGCCTATTAAACTGACCTTCGGGTTGAAAACTGTGGTGGATCCGTATTTCAGATATCAATCACTTTTTATCACCTACCTCGTACAGTATTCTTTCATTTTTTAATTTCTGTGTACAACGAACGACAACAAATCTCGCAATTCTATTGCCAAATTAAAACGCATCATGAACGAAATGTCTTCTTTGATGTAACCATTTTTCACGAAAACATCACGGGGGAGACGCGGGCGACATCAGGGCGGAATAATGGCCGGAAAGGGCACACACTTTATTGTTGTTGCCATTCATCACGCCCGGTAAAAAAAGCAAGTACAGGTAGGACGTCGTTTCCTAGATGAATAAAACTACTCACGGGAAATGTGATAAGGCGAGCAAGTTCTGCTCTGGCGGGCGACGGCCGGGAAAGAAAACAACTCCGGCGGAGAAAGATTAAAAATCAACAAGCGTTTACGGGGAGATGCCAACCGAAGCGACCTCGGACATCTTATCCGCAGAAACGGCGATCCTCTGGAGGAGAGGCGCTCGATCGAATGAAATGGGGATTGATGGGGGGAGGGGAGGGGGTGGGGTGGGGAACGAGCGAAACCTCTTCAGAGCAAAGTTTTCATTTCATCAATTCTTCTTAGGAGGGGGGTGAGAAAGAGAGATAGAGAGAGATCCGATACTCCAAGGGAACGAGGCGCAGATACAAATAGAAAAGGACGGGCCGGCAGCAGGGGTGCACTCACATGTACGTGCGTGTCTGCGTGGTGTGTGTTTGTGTAACGTTGGATTCTGCCCATTCTTCCCCCCCCCCCCACGGCCTCCCCACCCGCCACCGCCCAGGGTTCGAGTTTCTCGTTAATTTAATTGGACGAAGGACTCAGGCCAGCTTCGTCTCTTACCCCCTCCCACCCTCTCTCCCAATCTCTTTTCCTCCCGCACCCCTCGCCCCCCCCCCCTTCCCGTCCCTCCCGCGCCCCCGCGAACCACGCCGATTCGATTTTCAATGACCATCCGACGAGTCTCCTGTTGCGATTCTATTTCGGGCGGGAGTTGAAGGAAGATGAGATGTGATGAGAGTGGCGCGTGGGGGGGGGGAGGTGGGCAGGGGGGGGGAGGGTGGACGGGGGGTAGGGGGGTCGACCTCGCAGCTGGCCGAAGATGAGGATACCGGGGGAGGGGGTCGACGAGAATGAAATGGGAGGATTAAAAGGGCGGCGACGGGGAAACGAAATACGAGAAACGCACAAAAGAGTCTCGGGGTTGGTGAGCGATTTCCTCGAAATACGCACTTCTCGCCCTTTGGTTTCCATTCCGACCCAGTTAAATCGCGTTCTTATTTTCATCATTTCCGCGAAGGCAGGGTGAGGATGGGGGAGATTTCCACCCTCCCCGCAATGATGGAGATTTCCCCAGTCTCCTTCCCTCCCTAATCCCCCCGAAGCTCTAATCCTCCTCCCGCTTTGATCGAAGCGAATGGGGGATCTTTCACCGCTGACCCTTGTGATTCATCCACAATGACATCGATGCCATCCTAATTTCGATCAATGAATTAATTGGCAGGATTTTGAGGATTGTGTCATTAGCATGCAGGAAATCCCTTCACGGACTCACACTCTTTTAGAACAACATGCTGAGCCCAACAAACCCATAGTTAAAAAAAGCATTTCAATCCAATTATCTCATTGCTCTTCTTTTTTCTGGGCGCTCCAACAAAATAATCACATTTATACGATTGCTGCAAGAAGCTGAAAACGAATCTCATTGTATATTTCCAGTACAAAATTAATAAAGACTATTACTGCATATTGGCCATATATCTGGTTGATCTAATGTGCAAAATAACTGTTGCATAGTCGTCCAGAGAATTCAAATATAATCGCATGTTCTTTTATTGATCTTTAATAATCATATCACTCCAACAGGCTTGCCCAGTGCTGAATGAACCAGCTGCAGCAGTAGGATGGCAAGAGTAAACAAGCCACAGTACCTTCGGGGTAGCACGATGAATCTTGCTACAACTGCTCATCCGTGTGTTGATATTTTTTTATTTAAACGAGGTCTTGACACGACATTTCTTAGTTAATCAGCATAAAGCATTCGAGAATGAAATGGAATCGGGAACATCTTCGATTTTATTTGTGGATCATTTGTAACACTGATTCGGACGATTTTTTTCTTCTTTTCAATTGCCACAAAAATTGTAATATTTCAAAATGGCCACCTTTGTGATGTCATTTGTTGGTGCTGTGCGATGCCTCGACGCCGCGGTTATGACGTTTGAGTCATTGTGGCTTTTGAGATCTGAATTGTTTATCATCAGTTTACACATTCTCAACCATATTTCGTAAAATATACTGGTGTTAAAATGTCGACAGAATATATGCTTTGGTTTGCTACGAGTGTAAATAAACATGAAATAAAAATGTTTTAGCTAAAAAAAGGCGGAAAATCAACATATATATTTGAAACTGCTGCATGGGAAATGAACGTTTCCGAAAAATCTACTTATAATTGCCGTTAAGACTTGAACGTTATGAAGCTAATTTTATGCTACTATATTTTTTCAGCTCAAAAAGTATGAATGGCTCAAAAGTCTGCGACGAACTGGAGCTATGCTAAACCGCAATGCTGCACTAAAAAATCGTAAGAGGGATCGGAAATTATATATTAGGAGCTTCAAAACTAGGGCGACCTTTGTTTTTGCTGTAACACGTGGTGCGTTTAATTTATTTTTGGCAGCGCACTTTATATATCAACCTACGTGTGCACGTTAAAGAGGTTAGCATAGTAACTCTTCTAACAATAGACGCCTCGGTAACCATCTCATTGATAGAAGAGACGGCGGGTGACGATGGGAAATACGGATGGCACCGCGAATTTTTCTGAATCCACGAATACCAGAGATAATGAAGAAGTGGCTAAACCTGTATTAGATTATATGAGAGGGTCGATCAAGTTCCAAGATTACTCAATGTTTTTCTCGGGACTGGGAATACAAATATAGAAAGTTGTAGTTCCACATAGTTTACGACGACATTCTTCATTCATTCAAGACAAATGACTGCACCGTTCAAGTCACCTGTCGCTAGATGAGGAAGTGCTTTCAATACTCAACATGGCGTCGGTTATCGTACAAGAACAGAGGGAAATCATTCCTTTTCCCCACTATGCGATGGTTCAACACCGACCGACATTCATTCCCGATCGAGTGAGTTATGGTGCTGTGGTTGGGAGAGGCATGCACAGTTCATAGAAGGCCGAGCGTCGTCAAATAGAAGGCCGAGCGTCGTCACGTGACAGCGAACCGAAGAAGCCTCCTCGCCCGCCGACCAGCCGGTTTTCCCAGAGAGAAAATGATAACCCCCCCCCTCCCCCCAAAGCGTTCTCGTGAGCCATAGAATAAGAAAGAGCATCGGCGTGGTGAAAATTTAATGTCAGTAAGGCGATCATGTCGAGGAGCATCAGAAGTCTCAACTTCCTGGCATTGGCAGGTTGTCAGGAAACAATAAAAAGGCTCTAAATCAAGAACGCACCCCGAATGAAAATACGTGTACACTTATTAAGAGGCAAATGGATGTGGCTTAAATCAAAAGAAACATATGGCTCGAAGTCCTTTAGTAAAGAAGGAAAAACCCAGGTTGGCTAGTATAATTAGTCACTTGGAGGCAGTTCACAGAAACATTACAGGCGTTGGGTCCAAGAGCGAGGAAAAATTGGAAAAATATACACACATATCCGAGCATTTTTAATTATTGCCTTCGGAAAGTTGTTCTTAAGGAGCACCCACTCGATAATTTTAATTTTTTTGTCAAGATAAATTGGATCACATAGATTATTAGCTTTTTTTAATATTAGAATGTCGAGAAGTATTTATTGTTTGTTTTATTCGGTGGTGAGAATTTAAATTAAAATATGACTCAGCTCTGCTTGGTTTCGTTTCCAATAGAGATAATTGCATTTTAATTTTAATTCCTCTTCGTTTCAAGTGAGACCCTGTCTGAATGCTAGGCAATGAATTGCTGGTGAATATTACTGTTCTTGAATATTTTCAAAAAAGTTGTTGAGTCTCAGACATATTTTCCTGACTTAGAAATTTAAGATTTCCATATTTCCTTAGAAGTTGATACACATTTAGTTAAGGATATCTTGAGGAATTTTAACAAATTTCGAGGAAAACATTTTCCGGGATAGGCACTGAAATATGCATTATTGTCCCAAGGAATGACCATTCGTGGACAAAACGCACCAATTTGCAGTAATCAGCGATTGCCGTTTACCTTATGTCGAAATGGTCCACCCTATCACGTCGAACACGGTTGATACAATGCCTCAAGATATTCTTTGGGCTGCTAAACGAAACGTTGATTCGAAATGAAAAAGAAATCCTATATTTAGATAGAGGGAAATCCGATTCCATTTATCTCACGCACCGCAAAATTCATTCCTGAATTCGCTCCTTTCATTTTGAATCCCAGCAATCTGACCTCGGGTCACCCATCCCTCGCCGCCCTCGGGAAGGGCAGATACCTCCACGGGGAAAAACACTCCCCTCCCCTGCAAAGCACACTTCCAATCCCCACCGCCTCCTACCCCCTTCCTTCCCCTCCCTTAATTTGCCCGCATTAACGCCTCTTTCCGAGTCTCTTTCTGTTTTTTGCGGCGACCAGAAATGCTCGGCTCCGCGGCTTAATTCCGGGGCTAGCCAATGTGCGCCGAGGGTCGGAGGGGGGGGGACTGGGGTTGCCGAGATTACGCAGATTAGAGTGGAGGCGGAGGGGGGGGGCGGGTGAGAGAGAGAGAGAGATAGGCGGAGCGGAAGATTTAAAAGTGGCCGCGGGAAGGGGATGAGGGGACATTTGCCTGTATACGGTTTTTTTTCGGCGCGGGACAGGATAAAAGTTGAAGAAGAGCCAACGGATGGAGATGGCAAGATTGATGGCCACTTTAGGACTTCTCGACGTCTCCCCACTTTGCAGAATGTCCTCGGGCGGAATTGAAAGTACGGGTCGCGGTTGTAAAGCATTTGTTGGGAGCGCCCATGTCGCAGACTGCGCAAAATTACTCCGGTCATCAAGAGGGCTACTTCAAGAGACCTTACTTCCGGAAAAGATTATCCTTAGGTTCGCATAGTTTGTGAATGCAATTGAAATGCAATGCGGTCACGAAAAACTACTTAAACACCCATTTAGTGAGACCTGGACACAAAAACACTATACTAAATTTCAGTAAAATATTTTAATTTCATCAAACCATTTGAAAAAGCTCAACTCTTCATAACACTTATTCCAACACGGATAATAATTTAGATGATGGAACTATAACTGCAAGTATCATTACTATTCTTGCTTATACAAATAGTCGGTGAATAAATTTGCCGTAATTATATTTCAGCATTTTCCCTGAATGAGGATTCAAATAAAATTCGCTAAGAGGAGGAGGCATCGATAAAATTAATGATATTAGGCTGGATTTAAATGATCAAGTTCCTTTATTTTTTATGGTAGATAATTGATGAATTTGAAATTTTACATTAATATTCCAGAAATATTACTAGTATTACGAAGGCTAGCGCACTACGATTCAATTGCTAAATTCACATAATTAATTCCTTTAGTTTACGCTCGCATTAACTTACCTCCATATTTGTTTCTGCCTTATTTCTTACCGTACTCTCGTAGATACGACACTTTTATTAGTCAAACGACTGAAATGGACGAGAATCATGGGATCGAATAGTGCCTATGATATATTCAATTCAATAGGTTCGTGACACTACAGTAAGACATGTATAGTGTTACCAACCTATGTTATCCAAGTAAGCCATGAATGTTACCAGTAAATATGATCGGGTTCATATAGCATAAAATATCATGTATCCCACAGGGGCTCTTTCGCTGCGTTTTCTTTGAAAGTAATTTTCGTTTAATGCCAAGTTGATTGAAGCATATTGTCACAAGTGGAATAAATAGAAAAATAATTTGATGATATTTGATCTTGATGATTGACAGGCTGTTGCAACTCGAAAAAGGAAATGTTGTATTACTTCACCATAAACCATATCTTGAGATTGAGGGGGGGGGAGGAGGAAGGCATGCTGGTCGTGCGACGGAAAATCCTAGTATCAGAAAAGCGTATAATCCCAGGCATATTTCCAGGTCACTTGACGTGGTGCTACCAATTACATAGTGAACAGATCTGGCCGCCTACGACGCAGACTTTGGAGGAGAGGTTTGAATACCTAGGGGGAAGATAATGCTCACACAGGGAGAGGGCAGGATTTGTCGGGTACGAAAAAGAGCCCAGGGGTTCGTTGAGGAAAGAAGTAGGAGTCAGTGGGATGGGTCGAGAAAAGCGAATATTCGACTACGGAATTCTAATTCTGCGGAAAAGTTGAACGTTTGCATTGCTATAAAGAGAAAATTCATGATAAAATTCTTTTGTTTAATCTTCAGTTTATAGAAATAGCCTAAAGTTTGATACGAGAAAAAAACACTCAAATTTAGCGAAACCAAGCTTGAATTGCCATTGACACTGAGGGTGAGGTGCACTTTGTGCAACAGCGCTTCCGTTTGTAAAACTAAAAAAGTATCAACTTTTTCACGAAAATGCGAAAACCTTAGGTCTCGTGCGTGAACTCAAAATGTAGAGCACAGTTTAATAATAATAATAATAATATCCTCACTATCTAAAAATAAAAATTCAGAACTTTTTCTTTACAGAAGTCGAAAATCTATACAATGAGTCTTTAGGTTAAAAATGGTGATATAATTTGTTCTCGGACTTTAAGCCCCTTGCGCACACTGAAGATCAAACAGGATATTTCAATAATTTTGCTTTTATTACCATGCAATACGAAACTTTTCCGCACTATCAGAATTCAATACCCGAACATTCTTTTTTCTAATACCTACTCCAATGGCCGCGGCGAGCGTGGGCCATGGACGCGGATCAGAATCTAAAAAGAAATCCTGGGTCCTCCAATATACGTATCCATGCATATATATGGGTGATGCACTTTTCCGATTCTATTTCATGGGATGCCCGTAGTCTCCTCGGGAGCACACGACTCGCGTTGCTCTTCACCCGACCGGAAGGCGGGCGAGAGGTGGCTCTCCATTTGATCCCGGTGCCTTTCCTTGCACGGCGAAAATGCCGCTGACTAAACGCTCATGAATCAAGCTAGTCAGCATAAAGGTATCCCAATCGGAATGGTACACAAATAATATGGTTAAAACTTTGACTTTTATTGCGCCAGCTTTTAGTAGTAACTCCTAGTGAAGGTTTTTAGAGAGGTACTTTAGCTGAATACAAAGCCCGATAGCATGATAAATACTTAATTTAATATTAGAAGTTATAGATTTAGGGAAACATTTCATAACTTTCATTTACCCACGCATTCCACCGCAGTGAATAATGCCCAATATAATAGCCCAGGTCGTCATAAAGGTATTAAACAATTTATTCCGTGTTTTATTAACTACTCCACTGGATTGATATTCCATGAAATCATCATACTCTTGTGGGAATAATTAGACTGGATGCTGTCATCGATCTTGAAATTAGCGCGATCCCTCATACATTTTAGAATGCCGCGTAAAACATGTAAACTTCATTTTTATATGCTCGAATATGCTACTTCGTCAGTACTGCATGTAACTTTTCAAAAACCACGGACTGATGGGCCAATTGCTATTTAATAATTTCGCCATGATGGAAGAAAATCCTGCGTGGAAGAATCGACCACATATAAAGACCAATAATAAAGTACATGAAATGAGTTTCAGCTAAGCAAAATGTCAGTGCAATAAACTAGAGAGAAAAAGATCGCTTATTTCCGATGCACAATTCAAGTGCTCAGATTGATTACATCATCATATAATGGCTCAGCATTTGTAGAGGGCATTGCCATCTGCAATGCAAATATTTTCAAATAAATCTTCTCCAAATATTTCCGACGAATAGCTGTTTAAAATGTACGCGCACTTGATTTATTGCTCCTGGAATGAAATTATTAAAAGAAGAGTTATTATATTTGTGTCATATTCTCTCATGCTCATATTTTTTTAAAGCTGTCATTAATGCGATAAATAAGGTCAAATATAAACTATTGGTTATGCAAAAAATAACTTTCTATTCAGTCATATCAATAAATATGGAAACATTTCCTACTGTGGGATCTCTCTGGGGACGCAGCCCATCGACGGGAAACAGATTATGGGGCCCAGGCAGAAATATTTCCCCACCCCCACTCCCGGATCAGTTGAATATGACCAAAGTAGGTAGTTTCGTCCGTGAGTATATCAACCATCAAATATCAACATTCCTTCGTTCACATTCTAAGGAGTATATTACACCAACTGAGTCTTCTCAAAAGGAACTCCTGGAGTATGATTCTATGTGATACGACCGGGGACGTTGACGTGTTTTTCAAAAAGTATTCCAGCGTCTGAGGGCCGGCCGTCTTATGCGGTTCCAATACATGCCCCTGTGCATAGGGACACACGTGTGACTCACATGCATGGAAAGGAGTATTCCGTCTATTGAGTAACACCAAGGCGTTCCCATGCCACGCCCCAGACGCCGCATCTCGAGCGCATAATAACCCCAATGGCCCACCGTATTCTGGCCAAAAGCCGTGGGAGAAATTTTTCTGTCCAGCCGAGTGAAAAATCTGAAATCGCCCTCGAGAAAAACCCTCCCGAGTTCGAGCACTCAATTTTCCTCCCAAGTGAACTCGTTTGATCCATCTGCCATCACCCACCCTCCCCCTTCGGCAACCACCCCCCATCCGTCCCTCTCCCCAATACGCCACCGGTGCCTCCCTTTGAGCCGACATCCACGCGGGGGGGGGGGGCACCCCTCTCTCTCTTCCACGCGCGCGCAATCAAGGGTAAGAAGAGGAAAATAAGGGAGGAAGCAAAGTGGGCGGAGGGAGACTCAACTTTTTATTTCCCAGAGTGACAAGCACTGTCTTCCTTCCGCCCCGCGAAGGGAGAGCCTACTGCGTATTTTCATATAACTAGCATTCAATCGTTTCCATAAATGATTTGATTCCATTTCGGAGGGAAATTATGCTACGGAAACGGAGGGTTTTATAAAATGCACGGTTGCGCATAAGTGAGAATGATAAAGACCTTCAAAGCCGAAGTGAAAAGCATGTAATATTTTTTCCTTCACTCAGGATCAAAGGATGAGAAAAGAAGAAGGACCCCCGAAGTCACTCAACGTACAGGGTTCGTCCGGAAAATAAGTGTACTGAGCTCAGGAAAAAAAATGTATTACACTTTTACATATCTTAAGCTAATATTCCTCAAAATAGGACCCTTGTGAGTCGATACACTTGTTCCAGCGGCGTTCCCATTCCTGGAACGCTCCCGC
Source organism: Hetaerina americana (assembly GCF_022747635.1). Classification (NCBI taxonomy): domain Eukaryota; kingdom Metazoa; phylum Arthropoda; class Insecta; order Odonata; family Calopterygidae; genus Hetaerina; species Hetaerina americana. Next base: position 9,509,852 of record NW_027286752.1, read on the forward strand.
GAAGGCATCATCGGGAACCTCTCGAAGACTCGTCGTCGACCTCTTCTCTGCCCTCCACGAACATCTTGTGCCACCGAAAGATCATGTTTCTGGACATGGCTGACTCCCCGTAAGCCTGGTTAATCATACCGACAGTTTCGGTAGACGATTTCCCAAGCTTTACCGCAAATTTGATGGAATAACGCTGCTCCAAAAACTTCGGCATCGCGTTCCGTGACGTGGGTCGAGCGTGGAGGTTCGCGTTAACAGAGCTCCTCACTACACCACATCTCAGAGCCGACTGCCTTTTTCAGCGTCGCTTGCCAACATACCCCCCTCCAATCGCAGCCCGTCAGAGCGGTGCTGGGCGCGCCTGGAGCGGCGCGCCCAGCCCAGGAGTCAGTACACTTATTTTCCGGACGAACCCTGTATATCCAACTTCGTTAAAACATGATGACAATTTGAGATATTTGGAAAAAAAGACTCAACTTCATGAATCACTTCTTAAGAACTGGAAACCATAAGCCTACTTGTAACTTGATTTCCATAAAAATGCATTTTACTTTTATATTTTAGGCGGTAAATTATCCTGAAACGACACAAACATTTGCATGAAATCAAACATTACTTTATATATAATTATTAATTTTATACTTACTTTTATATAATTATTAATTTATTTTTATTAAATAAATATATACGGCATTTATTCAAGAAAATGCTCAAAAATATTAATATTTCTTGTAATAAAATTATTTTGACGTAAATGCTTCACTGAGTACATGCATGCAAATTGAAACTTCATTCAGATACAAGGAAGAAATTAAGGCAAACCCACTATGATACTCATTAATTCCCGAGGAAAAATAAAGATCCTTTTCGTCCGTGAAATGTTTTACAGTAATAAATTCATTTCCCTGGCTTTTGGACCAAGCACGAATCATCGCGGCTGAATTTAGATTCATCTTACTTTCTGAATAGTACTGCGGGAAGTCATATGTACTACAGCGAGAGCAAGATTTGGTTTCACGCATCTATAAATGGCATATGATTGCACACACGATAATGTGTTCCAAAATTGAGTCGCTCCTCACGGCATTAATTTTTAAATTTTCTCAAATTTGACTCCAATATGCAGGAGAGGACACGTTTTGGACTTGTTTCTCAATATGGTCTGGAGTAAATTCGTTTCAAATCAACTCCCACTTAAAGCATAATTTTATGCAACATAAAGGAACAGCAGCAGTGAACTCTTACTTACTACTAGTCAAGTATTTGAAAAACCGTAGCATCAAAGCAATATTCACCACAAATATGCATTGAACGTAAATCTCTCTCCGATCAAACAGTTAATATTTCCCCATCGCCGTTCAAGAGCCGTCTTTTAGTTAATGGAAAGCTTTGTGGAATCCAATTTTTAACATTTCGTGAGTGTAGTATTGACTTTAATATACTCAACACGTGATATTAAAATTGAGGTCACCCACTGAAACAACTTTGATGACCATCTGAAAATCACTCTCAGCTATAATAACTGACTGCAACTGTAAGTGCTATTGGCTATTGCCTATTTATTCAATAAGTAAATTATATTTTAAATCTTTCAACTGGGATAAAATAATATCATTGAGGCTGCGTGGCATTGATTCAGCAATATTTGGTGCAAAAAAATGATTTTCTGTTTTCACACAGTATATGTGCGAATGGATTCCCGAGTGGTAAACAATATAAAAGGGAGACGAAATTACTTTGTTGCACGTGGCTATACTATGAGCTTCCGTTTTTCTTCCTAATTCCACTCAATGGGGAACATTTCCACTGCATAAGCTTATGATCAAAGCCGCAATTTTAAATTCTCTTTACCTTGACTTTTAAATTCATAATGCGCATATTCAAAAATATAATTAAACAATTAAAAATGCAGTTAAGTAATTGATTTAGACAAAAGAACATAAAAAATTTAGGATTTCTATTTTAATATTCCGTATTAGCAGACTTTATCGCGTTTATCTCAGAAATATTCGAATAAATGATACATCAAACAAGGTTAAAAAATTATTCCAGCTATGAAAATGGCATTCATTCTGGCAAAACATGTGTTTCTTTGAAATATATTAGAGAGAGCAATAAAATCCCTTAACACATATTCATTATACACACACACACACACACACACACACACACACACACACACACACATATATATATATATATATATATTTTTTTTTTTTTAAGGTTATCTACCGGTTAAGGTAGGTTTTTCGATGGACACAACTACCAAACAAATATTTTGTGACTACTAACAAAACACAACCCTAAATTCTACTCTACACCAGGTCCCTCTTCATCTCTGAGTACTTTCTTCCTCCCTTCATCCCGTCAACATCCCTATCCTGTTCCTTCCCTTTCCTCTTTTGCCCAACATTCTACCCTCTATCACAGTCTTCAACATCCCACTGCCGGTCAACACCCCCTTCATCCACTTTTCCTGCCTCCATAGGATTGCTCCCAACAAACCCCTCTCTTCGCCCACCATACCAAGTACTTCCTCATTTGTTTTCTTCTCTGTCCATTTCACCTTCTCCATTCTTCTCCACACCCACATTTCAAAAGCCTCCAGTCTACGTCTATCCTCCTGCTTCAATGACCACGTTTCCGCGCCGTACATAGCTACGCTCCATATCAAAGTTTTTACGAGTCTTTTCTTAACATCCTTACTCAAAGTCCCCGTCATCAACTCCCTCCTCCTCGTGAAAGCCTCTTTGCCTAGCGCAATTCTTCTCCTTACGTCCCTACTACTTTGACCGTGTTGGTCCAAAACACTACCGAGATACGTAAACTGTTCTACCTGCTCTAGTTTTTGCCCTCCTATTTTAATGTTAAGCTTGGCCTTTTTCTTTCTAGAAAATCGCATAACCTTTGTTTTATTAATGTTGATTCTCATCCCATACCTGTCGCACTGAATTTCCAATTCACTCAGCAATGCTTGCAGCCCCTTGGCTGACTGACAAACTAAAGCTTGGTCATCAGCAAACCTAACTGATTTTACGATATGATGGACAATAGAGATATATATATATATATATATATATATATATATATATATATATATATATATATATATATATATAATGGGCTGACACAACATAACACAAATAGAAAAGAATAGACACATATAAAAGAACACTTACACGGTAAATTGTTCGAGCTTTCGGCCCTCTCAGGGGCCTTCTTCAAGAGAGACTGAAAATATGCTATGGATCAGGAGAGGGGAAAGAGTTATGGGCGTGGAGGGGAGGTGTGGAGGGGAGGTGTGGAGGGAATGCTGGGGGGGAAATTAAATATGGCGGTTAAGGGTGGGAATTTTAAAGGAACGGAAGGATAGTATGTAGGCGGATTCACGAGTTCTCACCTCTATGTTGGTAGCTGAATCAGGTAGGGATTCTAGGATGCTGAGGGAAAAACACTGGTCGAATGAAAGGTTGTGGGAATTGGCGTGTGAAGGGATAGGAAGAGAAGAGAGTGAGGCAGAATTACAGGAGTACCGGTGATTATTCATTCGGATGGATAAGGGGGATATATATATATATATATATATATATATATATATATATATATATATATATATATATATATATATATCAGGACAATAAGTTTGATATCCCACGCTATATCAATACACACATACATATAAACATATTATATACGCACAGTAAATGGCTCATGCGGCTACTTCGCCATCCTGACGGACATGCACAGGGCGCCTCTAAATCGCCCGCAGGCTGGCATGTCTGAGTCATACCATAAAGGGCAGGCTTATAGGAAGCTGTCTCGGGTCGCAAATACACAAGCATTTTCATGCAAGTGAACATTCAGCACCTGAGGTACTTTTTAATATCCATAAGAAAATAAGGATATATTATTGGATGTGAAAGAGGGTGCAACATTGAGCTCAGGATTTTTACGAAAATGAAAAGCTTTGATGACACAGAACGATGGCCAAAAGAAAGAATGCCAAGGATTATCATGCACAGTGTGTTTGGGAGGTAGAATTGATAATTTATAAATATAATGCGTATATGCAGACTTTTATATTCAGAGGTAATTTCCCTTCAAATGGTAGCTATGGTAAAATTAAAAATGTATTTCATGCAAATATTTCAAGTTTCAAAATCAGCATGTTCACCGATCCATGGTTTCCCACGTGTTTTAACCCCTAGGATTTGGCACAGCAATTTTTTCTCTTTTAGTCCACCTTTCCGACGAGAGTGCACCTTGTCTCGTGCAGCGTTCGCCGAGGGCGCTAGCCATCTATCTGTTAGTAGCACCGCTTCGGGCGTTGAAGAGAAGCCTCCTGCGAATGCGAGGGGAGCTCTGGAACGAGCATTCTACTGCGCTCCAATCCGAAGCGTCAATTTACCCTCCTCCCCCGCCCCCCCAAAATGAAAAGATACGCCGCTGTTGAATGAGATGTCGTTCGGAAAATATTCCGTGAAAGTGTTTGTTTGACAATCTAATGTTCGATTCAAAGTTATTCCCAAATGACGATGGTCATGCATGTAAAACGATTTCATGGTCAAAATTTATGTTGAAGTAAACAATATTATCAAACCAAAAAAAATGATACCACCGTTTTGTATACAATTACTAGCAAGACCTAACCGCCAATTTACAAATTTCATGCCTCCGTCAAATCCACGCGATTTATCGTGGACGTCGTCAGCAGTGAACGAATCGGGAAGCGAAGCAGCTGATGGTGTCTCGAGTTCGTAGACTGATACTTTAATTGAAGCGTTTACTTTAAAACCAAGTGATTGTTCACATTGTAATTTCTAAACGGTCGTTTTTTATTGCGGAATGAGTACTGTCGTGAGCATGACCCCCACTCGAAGGCGGGGCCTTGGGGGGGGGGGGGGTTTGAAGGGTCATGGACGGTGAGCCAATGGCCAAGCGCAGAGGCCACCGGCAGCGGGATTCCGTAGAGTGAGTGGGTGTGGAGGTACAACGGCGGGGGACTGGTAAAGGGTGCGGGGGCCCTTTTCCACTCCCTCCGTCCTACTCCTTAACGTCTTTGTGCTGACCGATTTGCAATTCAACGATGGGCAACGCACTCTTCCTCCCCCTCCACACCGCCTTCAATTCCCCGCCCACCCCATCCACACGGGGCTCTCTCAGTCGGGCAGAGGAGGGATCTTATTCCTGGGAATATATAAAGTGAAAAAAAGGTCAGGGGTCACGAGAGGAGCCTCAAGGGTATCGTAAAAGAAAGAGAGATGAGGCAGAAGGGGGTAGGGGGCGGTGAGGTGGTGATGGAGAGGGGTGGGAGCGAACCTGATGGTTGAAGAAGGGAATAAAGGTGCGCCCCACACATACTCCGTCCCTTTTATCTCATCGAGGGCCTCGCCAAGTCGGCGTGAGCGAGTGTCGGTGTTCGCATTTGCATGATCGTGTTGCCGTCCCGGGTCCGCCTAGCCCTCTACTTGTTTTCCTCGCGCCGAGAGCGGCCAGCGGGAGTGAATGGCGGTCGTTGGGGTATTGTCGCATCGATACAGAGTCCGCCCCGGGAGAAGAGACATGCGGGCCGTAATACGTAGGCCCACCCCCGAGCGGCCCGTTCGTTCTTTGACTTCGCGGAAGAACCGTCATCTTCGGCAGAGAACGGGGATCGGTGAAGCTTTCATCACTGTTCATTGCGCACAGTAAAACGAAAGGAGTCAAGGATACGACGATGAATTTAGAAACATATTATAGTGAAATATGTCTTGCGACGAACATGAAGAATTTGACCAGATTTCAATTGCGGAAAAACTATCTACTTCCTCCGGAACGATTGAGACTTCGAAAGGAAACAGTTCTTTTTGTCCGTAGTGAACAGAGATGATATTCGTTGTGTTACGACTAAAGTCAACGTAATTACTGAATGGCACTCTTTTTGGGAGCATCCACATTGCTAATATTTCATCAAGCTGACTGCTGGCGCCCTTCAGAACTTTCTTTAAATGATATTTATTTATAACCTAACTCCACGCTTCTGACATTCATTATTTCGAGAGTTTTTTCGTCGATATATAACATGATAAATTAAATTTACTGTGAATGTGTTGTGGAGTTTTTGGTCTGATGTGAGCGGGACTTTTGGCTTCAATTTTACATCGCACGAGTAAATGCGTTCTTACTCGGGGATAAAGGAAAGTAAATAATTCAATTATGCATGGTCCTTAGGAAAGGCCTCACACAGAGTGGACGATATTCACGTTTGATGTTCATCGGGTTTTTTGGGGGATAGAAAAATTATTTGGTTCTCTAAAACTAATTTTCAATATATATTTCATGTGTGTTTGTGTATATATATTTTTTTTCTGCTACCACCGCCAACTTTCGTCTAGTTTAAAAAAAACTCTTTGACTTAGTTGCAATCGAGTCAGATATAGCGGCACTTGCAGGGATAGAACATAAGTTTTGCGTCAGCTATTGTTTTCCCTTGCTTAGGAACGCCAGGTCTTTTGAAGATTCCAGAGTGGAAATAAAGAAAAATGCGCTTGCTCACGCAGTCATAGGCAACCTTTGAAGGACCACTTCAATGGAACTGCTTAATTTTTTGTGAAATAACTTAGAATGGAAATACAGAGACAGCAATTTAAGAAGTATCGTCTCTTCAAGTGAAATAGAATAGTGATTACTGATTGTATTACGAGGGTCATCCGGAAAGTAGTACCCGTTCGTGCCGCATGAAGTGCTGACGACGCGAGTAGCCGCTGGACGAGGTCAGATAGCTTCAGTGGCTTGTCTGCCTTCTCTGAGCCAAGTTGCGTGACGCTAGCATTGCCTGTGTTGTTTCTGTGATTGTTTACAATGTTTAAAAAAATTGAGAACGCCGCCAGTTGTGAAGTGAGGGCAGTGATTAAATTCCTCAATGCAAGAAACGTTCGCCCATGTGATATTCATCGCCAATTAAAGGAGGTGTATGGAGACAATGTAATGGACGAGTCGTCTGTTCGGCGGTGGTGTCGCAACTTCAACATGGGGAGGGGGAACACACACGACGATGAGCGTTCGGAGAGACCGTCTGTCATTACAGACCAACTGGTGAGCTCAGTTGACGAATTCGTGAGGAACGATCGGCGCGTCACAATTGATGACATCTGTGAGCATTTTCCCAATGTTTCTCGAACAATTGTTCATGAAATTGTTAAACACCATCTGCATTATGCAAAAATTTGTGCAAGATGGGTCCCTCGCGTATCTCAATGAGCTGGCGGCGAAGGACTATGCAGCAGGAATACAGAAACTTGTCACACGTTATGACAAATGCCTTAATTTGCTTGGAGATTATGTTGAGAAGTAGTTTAAAGTATCCTCTTTCAAATAAAATTTTTTATGTTTGTTAATATTTACTTTTGTGTCTTTATTTCACGAACGGGTACTACTTTCCGGATGACCCTCGTATTTTCATCGCGTGCGGAAAGGTATGTGTAAGAAAACAAAATCAGCTCAGATAAAAACTCCCAACTTGGATAAACAAAGAAAGATGTGGATGCAAAGATATCTAAAAAAATTTAGGGTAAAAAGAATACGAGCAAAGGCTGGAATGACTATCTCAAATTAAGTTCAATGGAACTCAATCAAAATTATTTTCTGCAAAGTTCACTTCCACCGCTCTTATAATAAAGATTGTCTCGCATTCAAATAGTTTTTTTTAACAAAAAAGGGGAATATACCTGAATACAAGGTATTGAACATAAACCGAGATAAATTAATCAACACTGACCGTTGGAAGCATGTGCAACAAATAACCGTTCTGTATCACAAGGTTCCTCACCAACGATCAGAAATTTAATAAAACTTATATATTGCGTTTGGATAGAAAATATTTTTTTGAAAAAACAAGTCTTTGGCCAAAAAAGGAGTTGCGCGATGACCAAACCAATAAAATAAAAGTTTTAGTATTTTTCAAGCCTGAAAGAAGTCCTCCTTGAAATATCAACAAGGACTGTGCAAGTTAGCGACGGAAAAAAAACTTAAGATACCGAAATCCATAGCAGAAGTAGGAAAGTAAAAATATGAGACCTTTGCACGTGCGAATTATTTTCCATCATGAGGAAGTAATCGGTATGACTCTCCCCAACTTTATTGAGTGGATTGCATCTTGAGGTCTTAGGCTCACCAAAGATTGCTAAATTTACATCGCAGCATCCAATCTTAGTGACTAATCTTAGCCCAAATGCAAAATTCATTATTACAGTGGAATTTGAAGCCGACGTCTTTGGGCTTAGAGTTCCTCACGATACGGACCCAGTCGTGGAATCACATGGGCTTGGTAACAAGTTTACCTGGGTAACTTTGTTAGATGCAGTTGCTTAGGCCTTTGGATGACGATTATTAGCTTCCGAGTTTAGATTTCATTAACGACGGATGGCACGATGATTCCCGCAGAAATTCCACAACAGCGCAACTACACAGTTACATTCGTAAGTGTACGCTAACACAATCGGCGTGGAGTTTCGAAACGGACAGTCTGGACAGCTGGACCAGAAATGGAATGCAGTAGCCCCTCACGTCTGCGGGTCGCATGGGTTTCCGAAAACTGGCCGGCACACCATGAACCACGCTTTGGCCATTCTGGTAAGAAATATGTTTGGCTGGATATTTTTTCAGGTATTTCGAAAAATATATATGCAGGCGAACGCGTTTGCACTCGAAATATCTTTCCATTTCATCGTAAAAGTTGTAGAGCTCCAAATTATGACTAAATGACCACGGTGGAGTTGAGTTACTTGCCGATAAGGCCGGCCGAAGGAGTACGCATCGTATTCATTCCTCCAAGAGAATGGAAGATTCGATATTTCTTATTTTACGGTGAAAAATTAAAATTTCTATGTTTTTTAGTGTTATATTTTCGGAAATAATTATAATTTTGCACCAAAATAAAACTAATTTGCTCGACGAATGGCCATTAAGCAAAAGACAACTATCATTTTTAGACGTCAAGATATAAATTGTGACAAGTTAAAATTGCTAAAATAAATAAAAAGAACTCCTGCTTTTCCACGGGAAAAAATTCACAAAGAAAAACAGCTACCTTTTAGCTTTTCCCACAGTTGCAGGGATCTTGAAAAAATATATCCGCCACCTACAAAACGTTTTCGATTGGAGCCATTACGAATATATATATATATATATATATATATATTATTAGGTAATCTACCGGTTAAGGTAGGTATTGGATGGACACAGCTACTAAATAAAACATTTTGTGACTCCTAACAAGACCCAAAATCCAGCACCCTACTCTACATCAGGTCCCTCTTCATCTCTGAGTACAATCTTCCCCCCTTCAACCCGTCCAACATCCCTATCCTGTTCCTTCCGTATCCTCGTTTTCCCTAACATTCTCCTCTCTATCACAGTCTTCAACATCCCACTGCCAGCAAATATCCCCTCCATCCACTTTTCCTGCCTCCATAGGATTTCTCCCAACAAGCACTTCTCTTCGCCCACCATACCAAGTATATCCTCATTTGTTTTCTTCTCTGTCCATTTCACCTTCTCCATTCTTCTCCACACCCACATTTCAAAAGCCTCCAGTCTACGTCTATCCTCCTGCTTCAATTACCACGTTTTCACGCCGCACATAGCTACGCTCCATATCAAAGTTTTTACGAGTCTTTTCTTAATATCCTTACTCAACGTCCCTCTCATCAACTCCCTTCTCCTTGTAAGGGAGTTGATGCCTTCACCCGTCTTCGTGGGTGTTTTTCCTGCGTGGGTTTTTACTAGTTGAGCAATGCCACGCTCTCCCTAGCCTTTCCCACATTCCTCATTCTTTGCTTAGACTTTCCTCATTTCATTGTACTCTATCTTCACTGTCATTTAATTTGAGTATATGTAGGTGTATTCTTAATTTATAAATGTATATGTATGTATGTATGGGTGTATATGTGCGTAATTATGTATTTATTTATGTATGGGTATGAATGCATGTAGATATGTTTATGCGTGGATATGAATGTATATGTGTAGGTATGTGTATGCATATAGGTATGTATGTGTGTGTATGTTTATATATACTTTTTTCTTTTCGATGTGCAAATCTGTGCTAAAAGAATTTATGTCTGTCTATATGTATTTATGTGTACATATGAATGTAACTATAAGTTAAATGCCCAATATAATATGTATACGACAATAGGTTAAATGGAAGAAGGAACCTTTTGGTCTCAACTTCGCCCAAATAAAGACCTCTATCTATCTATCTATCTATCTTGTAAAAGCCTCTTTGCCTGGCGCAATTCTTCTCCTTACGTCCCTACTACTTTGACCGTGTTGGTCCAAAACACTTTCGAGATACGTAAACTGTTCTACCTGATCTAGTTTTTGCCCTCCTATTTTAATGTTAAGCTTAGCCTTTTTCTTTCTGGAAAATCGCATAACCTATGTTTTATTAATATTGATTCTCATCCCATACCTATCGCACTGAATTTCCTATTCACTCAGCAATGCTTGCAACCCCGTGGCTGACTGACAAACTAAAGCTTGGTCATCAGCGAACCTAACTGCTTTTACGAATCCCATCTGGCATTCATTCCTACCTCCAGTTCTTCCCATGCCTCTTTAATCATTTCCTCCACACATACATTGAATAGCACCAAGTCTACTTGTTATAACTATAAACAATTGAGCACAAATTTTTCTTCAAAAAAGTGGTCCTATCCAACTTCGCCGTTCGAAGCCATCGCCTTCCCAAAGGTATAATTCCAAAGGCAAGGCTGTTATAAGAAGAGAGTCTATTTCCGTACCATAGGAAACGCCACCGGCAACTCCCGCTCACTCTACCGCCGCCCCTTGTTTTGACCCCGGTGTCCATGCAAGGCGACGGAAGGTCAGTCGGGCACAAGAAGGCAAGCACACCCACCTTTGGGAGTGAGGCGGAGGACTAAGGAAAGCGCCGGAGTAGCATCGGGCATTCCCCTCATCCATCCTCGCATTGCTTGTCCACTTCTCCAATGCTTTACATGCATTCTAATTGAATGTTTCAGCACAAGTAGTCAACACTGGTGACTTAAAAATGCATACAAATTATTGGGTAATTTAAATATGGAGAAGGGGTGAGAAATCAGGCAAAGATAAAGTTTAGGAAATTAATGATAGAGAAAAATATAGGATACATGGACCACGTTTTTCAGAAAAAAAAGGAATCGTGGTCTAAAATTATGCCTTACATCTAGAAAATGGTTAGGTATACATTAAGTGTACTCAATGCATTGCACAATAAGGGACAGGAATTTCTATGGATTAATCCTTCCATACCTGGCAATTGACGCGGAGAGCACGAGCTAGATTAGTCCATTCTCGATCTCCAAAGATTAACAGTGGGCACTCGAAACGCGTCTGCTGGGACGTAATTCTTCTGTCAAAGCAATTTCTCGTCACTGACGATATTAATCAATGGAAATAGTATACTTTTCTAGCATCCATTATTCCAATAAATCACATCAGCTTCGTACATCATATGAAAAGTAGAGGATGCATTGACCTAAGGATTGTGATTATGGTATTATTTTTTTCAAAACTTCCTTCACATTGCAGAGACAGTGGAATATTCTCAATGGAGAGATACCATACCGCTGGCCCTTTGCTTCGGCCATTGTTCGTGTAATTATGGAGACAAGGAACGGCGACACGGTGAAACAACATTTCAAGCTTTGCTTGTGTTCCTCTGGGATCGACGAAGTGTCGATCAAAATCCGTTGACCGAATTCCTTCCAAAAGAATGCTCGTGATTCCCAGCAATCCAACAACAACCCATTCCGGGTGCCAAAGGCGTCCGAGGCCCTCTTCGGGTCGTTTTAAGTGCATTTTTATCCTGTGTTTCAAATGCCAACAAGCCAAACTCTTGAACCGCGGTGATGGTGTTTGCGGCTTTCCCGTGAGATTTATCATGAGGGCTTATTAGATGGAGTAGTGAATGGAGAAGCCTGCAATTATTATGCGAACGACTTGATCCACCGCGGTGAATCAAGTCGTTCGGCTGTCTCCACTGTTATAAGACTATTTCATGAACTTGATACGGTAAAAGTCGTCAAGAACATTAGTAATTTCGCACTAGATATGAAATCACGTTTTTATTTCCGCGTGTTGAAACTTTATTGCCTTACTCCTTTAGTTTTCAAGGAAAATAACTTATTTTTAGTTCACTATGAAATAAAACTTATGCTAATTTTATTACGAGCTTGCAAATCTAGAATTTACGCTGACCCAGAGATGTTTCAAAATTTTAATGATCCTCCATTTAACATATCTTCTCTCCGCATTTCCATCGCCACTTAAAAGCTTATAAACGTTGTACTGCAAACTTGAAAAAAATGAAAAAAAGTTGGTACAAAATTGAAGTTTTAATATAAAGAAGAGCGTAATCAAAAAGATATGGATGTAAGACGTAGGAAATTTAAGGACTCTATAAAAAGGGTTGGTTGGCCGTTGGAAAAAGTCCAAAAAATATTTCTTTTTAAATTCCCCATAACGCGGATATTGGGGCCAATCGGAGACCAGCGTTTATTCAAGTTCATATTCCGGATATTTTCCGCACATAATTCAATTAAATTCCCAATAGGGTTCTTCGTTAGAAATTTCCATCCCTTCCCTCAAAGAAGAGAATTCTGAAGTGGCTAGATGTATTTCTATGAGAACAAGACAAACAATCCGCCTTAATTCATCAATGGCAGACTTAAGTACGCGTTAGCACACACTGTGCAGCCTAGACGTGGACGGCGGGGATTCGGAGTCTGCCAATAACGCTAATTGGCTGAAATCGGAAGGGAATAAAAACAAAAGAAGCGAGGAGCGGCGGCGGCGGCGGGAAGGAAGGAAGGGAGAAAGGGACCAGGTGAGCCCCAGCAGGGGGGCGCAGAAGAGGCGGAGGAGAGGGAATGGGGTCTCAGATGTGGGCCCCCGTGTGTTCTCTCTTTGATTATTTCTGCTGCAGTGCGCAATGCAAGAAATGTCCGGGGGAAGCAGACCTCCCCCGAGGGCCATTATATGCGGGGGTGGCGCGAGGGGAAGGGGGAGTGGCACGGCGGGAGGGGGTTGCGGTCCCCACATCGCTTCCCTTGCGAAAGCTGAGGGAGGCCAAGTAATTTCATTTGGCGGACTCGAAGGCCTCCCTCCCCTCTGGGTGACGGACGCGGGCGTGATTCCTCCTCCCCCCGCCATTCTCAGCATTGAGCCCTCCCTTCACTTAGGACTTAATTTGTATCCGACTCTGTTCCCGTATCTTCAGGGGGGGTTAGTTCTAATTATGGCCCAAGCATCGGACTGCCTTTAACCGCTTGCGCTTGACTGCAGTGAATCGTGCCTACATGCATGGCAAATAGCAAACCACTGCTAGGGTGTGTGGCAGGGGATGATTAAACACCGGGATGCATTTGACCCAGGATATTTTTCCCTCCCACCGCGGTCTGACAGCGTTATTTTGATCACTTATCGCTCTTCGGAATAATGGAATCTTAAATCTATATGTTCTACTCTTCATCTTTTTCATTTCATAACTAATTTTATAATTAAATCCTAATCTTTGTCGGCTTGTGCGCACATGTCCTGGATATGTTTCATCCAGGTGAGATAGTGAGTGATGGTAACGCCTAGTTGTGTAATCGAGCCTAAACTTTCTATTTATGTACTCCTGATGCTCTAAGCGTTCGGGAGGGAATTGCTCCTATTCCAACAATTCTCACTAAGCAATTTTTTAAGTTTAATTCTAATTTACTAGTGTCGCACAAACGCTGATTAACGTAGTACGGATATCTCGGTAAGCCACTTTACCTTCAGCAAATAAACGGATCTCAATATTAACCATGGATTTTTTGTCGTTGCGGTACAAAGGAATAAAAGAGGTCCGATGACACTTGCCAGAGGGATTATCGGAAGCGAACTCTTCTGCATTAGAGCTAACACCGTCTATGACTTTTCTTTTTACATGAACATTCCAAAAGTCTTTAATCCAGCACAGGATATTTTTATCTATGCCATATGCATAGATTAAAACATGCATTCTAGCTTTGTGAGTGGGAGTTATGAGGTACTTTGTCGAAAGCCTTTTTAAACCTTGAATAACCACATCCACTTGCCACCATTGCCCTCTCGCGAAATAAGAATATCATGAGCAAAAAGCGCAAGTTGTGTCTCGCAGGATATCTACTCTTTCATCGATAATTTTTGACTATTGAGGTGTCTCACTACCGAACTAGCTATTAAAAGCTCGATGACCTCGCATGATATGCTTTTGAAGGAAATAGGTTAGCTATTGCTTGGTTCCTACCTGATCTGAGGAAAATATTTAAAATCAATTAGGTTTGCTGATGACCAAGCTTTAGGTTGTCAGTCAGCTAAGGGGTTGCAAGCATTGCTGAGTGAATTGGATATTCAGTGCGACAGGTATGGGATGAGAATTAATATTCATAAAAAAAGGTTATGCGATTTTCCAGAAAGAAAAAGGCTAAGCTAAACATTAAAATAGGATGGTGAAAACTAGAGCAGGTAGAACAGTTTACGTATCTCGGTAGTGTTTTGGACCAACACGGTCAAAGTAGTAAGGACGTAATGAGAAGAATTGCGCTAGGCAAAGAGGCTTTCACAAGGAGGAGGGAGTTGATGACAGGGACGTTGAGTAAGGATGTTAAGAAAAGACTCGTAAAAACTTTGATATGCAGAGGGAGCGTAGCTATGTACGGCGCGGAAACTTGGTCATTGAAGCAGGAGGATAGACGTAGACCGGACGCTTTTGAAATGTGGGTGTGGAGAAGAATGGAGAAGGTGAAATGGACAGAGAAGAAAACAAACGAGGAAGTACTTGGTACGGTGGGCGAAGAGAGGGGTTTGTTGGGAGAAATCCTTTGGAGGCAAGAAAAGTGGATGAAGGGGGTATTGACCGGCAGTGGGATGTTGAAAACTGTAATAGAGGGTAGAATGTTAGGCAAACGAGGAAAGGGAAGGAACAGGATAGGGATGTTGGACGGAATGAGGGGAGGAAGAAAGTACTAAGAGATGAAGAGGGACTTGATGTAGAGTAGGATACTGGATTTTGTATTTTGTTAGGAGTCAGAACATATTTATTTGGTAGTTGTGTCCATCCAAAACTTACCTTAACCGGTGGATTACATTATAATAATATGTATATCTATGAATTTGTGAAAAGGTTCTGGATAAAAAATTTTCACTATTTTATCTTTAAAATTAGAATTTCGTTTACTTTATAAAAAAAGCCTTTTATATCACTGAAACATCCGGGACATTTGGGGGGAAATTGATAATTAAAACTAGGCTTGATGTCATCATTCATTCAACAATGGGCATCATTTCCCATTGAGGTCTAGCTCCAACATGTTGCCGCGCAGCGATTCATGAAAAAGCTTCCTATTCTACGCCGAGCAACTTGATTGTCGCATCGACAGTCATTTGTTTATTTTTATTCCACCAGAAACGGCAGGTTTTGGATGGACAGCCTACATAAATTCTCCCAGTCAAAAAAACCACCCGAAATCCAACCTATAAATAAACACCTCTTCAATCCTCCAATATCCCTGTCCTACAACTGTCCCGTCCCTTCCACACCCACATTTTAAGAGCCACAATCTATGACCATGTGGCATGCAACTGCTATGCACTTAAAAATGAATTTTTATATTTACATTACTAATGTGCCAGATGTAAGAATTTGATTAAACGGCATTTTTCCATTTTTTACAGGAGATGGCTCTATGAACGACACTTAACCGATCGCCAGAGACATTCCCGGATAAAGAAATTTTTTAAGAGATAAAGAGTGAGTAAAAATATTATATTTTAATGGATTTCCTGTGGCTCATTTTCAGAATTTTGTGCATTATATATAGTATATGCCAACTGTGATTCATACCAAACGTCAATCGATTGCCGCAATACTCCACTGTGGCTCAGAAGACCCCTTCAAAGGGTGTTTGCTGACATTTGGAAAATGCAATGATTGAAGTAATCTTCAGAGGTTCTTCTGTATCTGAAGTATGCTTCAGAGGTCCTTCTGTATTTCTAGATTTCGAGGACGATCTCGAGGCGGAGGCACGTTCCTTGGCTTTTTTTACTATTACTTATATTCTCACTTCTACTATTTATTAAAACAAATGTCTTTCGATTCCTCCAAGATTACCAACCTCACGCTGTATGTTTTAAGCTTAGTTTATTATTATGTACTAAAATGTATGTTCCTACCACTAGCATTTCATAGACACATTTATGATTATAATTGAAAGAGACGGTTACTTTTGGATGATTTCGGGTCACGCTGTGTTGGGAACAAACTTGGTGTCATATTAGTGACTGGACATCAAATATGTTCTCAAAGCAGTTTTACCCTCAGTTCTTCGTGAGCAACCAACGACTGCATGAATCTGCATTTAAGAGATAGCCGCCAAATATATGAAGAAGATAACATCGTCATCGTCAAACCAGTTGCTCGCCTTGATGATTAAGTGTTTACGCCCAATGTTCCTGTGATAAGCTGATTCATTTTAAGTTACCTAAAGTCCGCCTCTCTAATATGAGGCTTTGGAAGCATCAAAACAAAAGGATAACTTTTAACTTATAATGGATCAATGATAAAGTTATATAAATACGTTTTTAACTGTAAAGACCTAAAAGATATTTAATTGGTATGATAGCATTTGTATACTTGTGTTACTTACACGTACTTTAAATAGATTTTCTAATTTTAAATGCATATTAATTAATGACCTTGGCATGATTGCTGACAGCTCTCAGCCGATACATTTGAGTCTCATTCATGAAGCAGTGCCATCAACAGATCCTGATTTTAAACGAGCATTTTCAATTTTAGCGAATATTTCTATTTTTCATGCCACAAGATCGTACTGACAATCGTAGAAACAGCCTTGACGCTTATTAATTCACTTAGTGAATTTACCAAAGAATATATTTCACCGGCTGTCATCTAACATGTATTAATTGCTCTATCCTCATATCCTCATATCTATTTCATGTGACTCCTTTGTATTATTATGGAGCTTATATTTTTATGAATATAAAAACGATATTTTCTTATTCAAACCATTATCAATATTTTTTCTGTTTGCAAAATTACGATAAATGAAAATTTCTTCCCATTCAAATCAGTCATCTTTTGATTAGGAGTAAATCACGCTCTTATTTCTCGGAGTCTTGTTTTTCTTAAGCTCTTCATGCCAACATGTCACGTGACACGCCACCGTGTGCATCAAAGAACTTGCGTTTCCACCCACTCACATGAACATTCCTCGCGAAAATGGCTCCACTCACTGGAAGATTTGTGCGTTCGTATATTTTTCAAGCACCATGGCAATCTAATGATGCCTACACGCACATCGAAAAATCCGTCCCGAGTTCTCTCTCTGATTAAGTGAAATCCCGCGGCTCCTTCGCCGCCTTCTTCCCTCTGATCAGGTGCAACTTCCCTCCGCTAAGTCCGCCTGCCGTATCTTCTCTGACATTTAATAGCGGCTGCCAGAAGGTCAGATTCCAAAAGGGGACGCCTTATTAAACCACTACGGGCCCGCTATACGCGCTAGCGCAGCGTATTCCCACAACAAAATGTCAAGAGGAGCATATCCGAGGTACCCAGCTTGAAGCACATGTTTTCCTCAACGGATCAAAGTATACCTATGCGGCCACGAAGAGCAAACTCTGTGAATTGCTTACTAGCACTCCAAAATCCGCGTACTTAATGGTGGAGAGAAGTTACATTTTGTCCAAAGAGGGCTTGGTGGGCTGAGCCATTGGGTCACCAAAAGTGTAATAGCGAATTTACGTACTCAACCGCCGGGCATTGGCGTGCGTAGCAAATATTTTGAGGAAACATTACCGCGTCAATGTGAAACCAAAGTAAAGTTACAATTATGTAATTATATCCCTCCACCATGCCTAGCACTTCCTCACTTGTCTTCCTTTCTGTTCACTTCACCTTCTCCATTCTTTTACCCACCCACATTTCAAAAGCCTTCAATCTACGCCTCCTATTATTCTGCTTCAATTACCATGTTTCCGTGCCATATAAATCCACGCTCCATATAAAAGTTTCGACAAGCCATTCCTCAACACCCTTACTCAACGTCCCTGTCAGCAATTCCCTGCTCCTCGTGAAAGCTTCTTTTCCTAACGCAGTCCTTCTCTTTATGTCCCTAATGTTTCGACCATTTTTATCCAAAACATTTCCAAGATAGGTTAACTGTTTCACCTGATTTGAACTACTATTTTATCATTTAACATAGCTTTCCACGAAAGCAGCATAGCCTTGGTATTGTATACTTCGATTATAATTCAATATCTACCGCAAATATTTCGCAATGCGCTTAGTAATGCTTGCGAAACCTCTTGGCTGAGTGAAGTAATAAAGCTTGATCATCGTTAAACTTACTGACTTTAGGAATAACCCACCGACTTTCATTCCTCTCTCCAGTTCTTCCCATTCCTCTTTGGCAATTTTCTCCCCACACACGTACAAACGAGGTGAGAAACGTCTCGTTCCTATCCCTCGCACGACCATCTCATCCCTATTCCTAGCACTGCCCATCGTGACTCTCCATCCCCCACTCGAACCTGAGCTGTCTGAGACAAGTATAGTTTGTGGGAATGTCTCCCATCCCCATCTACTCCTATTTTCAGTAATAAATTCATCCAGTATACCCGATTCACTCTATCAAACACTTTCTCAAAGTCTACGCAGCATGCGACTACATCCTGGTTGTAGTTCATTATTAGCCATCTCATTACTGCTATGGCATCCATCGTGCCTCTCTTTTTGCTGGACCCCAACCGATCACCCCCTTGTAATTATTTACCCTTCTCTCCTCTCCCTTATTGGTTATCCTGAGTAATACACGTACTTGAGATGCGTGAGATATCAAATGTAAAGTTCTATAGTCCTTAAACACGGCTGTCTTTCCCTTTCTTGGGATGAAAACTAGCATTGATCTGACGAAATCTTCCGGCCAAATACTCCCTCATAATTGCTTCTGAATACTTTTAGATTTTTCGCACGGAATCTTACCTCCTGACAGTGATTTTACCTTCTTGCAAGGCGCATAAATTTCAGTTTCCCTCTGTAGGCTCTGTATATCCTCGCACTGCGTCTTTCACTGCGCTTATTTTCCTCTATTTGTTTCCCGCCTCAGTTAATTATTCATCTTTTTACACTTCCTTTCTTCTTTTTTTAGTCTTCTGTTTTCTTCTCTCGCCCATGTTCCTTATTTTTCGCCTGTAATTCAGGGCCTCCACATATTTTCCTATTACCCAACCTTATCGTTTCATTCGCAGCATTCTAAATTAAGACGGGAAAAGGTTCGCGCTGTCGCTGAGCAGTGCCTGCGCTGACATTCCGTCTTCGTCTGCACAAGTCGAACGCTCGCTCGATACGCCACCGAAAAAAATTTCAACATGAGATAATTAATTGTTGAATTTTAATATTTTTTATTCACTTTACCGAGAAAGTTGACTTGGGAATTTTCGCCAGGAAATGAAATGTTACCTCATTCGCCAAACATCAATGAACCTCCGCACCCCGGCATGCCTCCTGCCAAATGTTTCCTCCTTGGGCTCACTCACTCCCCTTTTGAGGCATTTTTGGGCAAATCGATCGCCCCTGCCGTAGCCCTGCCACCCAGGGGGGGGGGGTGGGGGGAGGGGTTAGGGTGTGTGGAGAGGCACCGAAAGTTAAAAATATAGCATAGCACTCCCTTTACGCCCCAGGTGCCCGCCACCCCTTCGCCCTCCCTCATAATTAATTGTCTCCACCCGTCGTCAATTTCCAATGCGTCGTCGCCGATGCAGACCCCCCCCTCCTGTTCTCCCTCTTCCCCTCTCCCACCCGGTCCACCCTTAGGTACGCAGCTCCCGAGCATCGGTTGCAAATGACCGGAGCCCTCACTCCCCGACTGGGATCACCGTGTCCGCGACTCGTGATGTATCCGGGCTGTTTTCCAAATCATTTTTCATAATTTATTCGCGGGAGAACAGGCGAGGGGGCCGCGATAACTCTGCTTTTAAAATTAAACACTTTATTTGGAACAACCTGGCAGCAAAAAAGGCCAAAAAAGCAAAAATCGTGGGCAAGGGTGGCAAAAGTTATGAATTTGTTCCGTTTGACTGAAGTCCCGCACTTCCCCCAGGTGAGCGCTCGCTCGCAGCTGCTGTTGCTAAGGAGATAACCACCTCAATTTATTGCTTCGCACGCTTTCCTGTCAAGAACGACGGGCGTAGTAGCCCTGTTGACGAGCCGAGAAAATCGAATAATGTATTCTTTAAAATATTTTGCCAACTTGTATACAAACTCAGAGCGCGCATCACTGATAAAAACTAAATATTATGCGGAGACGATTTCCTCCCACTATTTAATTAGTTCGTGACGCTAAATTTTCACTTTCTCACGATCCGGGATTTTTAAACACTTTTTTTATTAGTTTTCGATTCAGCCTTGTTTATCATGCCGAGGAGGTAAAGCGAACAGCCGTTATTGCACACGTGCTGCACGATTACAAGGATGGTCTACTCATTACGAAATTCAACGCTTATGTGAGAACTAGCTTATGATCATTAAGTTCATCAAAACAAGGGGAAGAGATACAAAACACCAGGAAAATATAGCTCGAGATGGCAGTGCGTGAGTAAGAATAATAATTTGGCTGAAATCAATGCGGGATAAAAGGAAATCCAAGGATCAAATCCGGGACAAAACGTCATTTGGCACAAATGGGAGCCTCTCAGAAGACATTCCAATCTCAGTAAGGAATACAAAAGTACGCTTTTAACAACAGTAATGATCCTGCAGCAAAAATGAGAATGTAAGAGTTAATGGAATATGGAATGTATGTTAGCGCGGAGTGCATTTATTGCCCATGTAATTTAATCACTTGCTTTCCCGAGAGCGCAGTTGGGGCGACTCAGACGTTCTGCCACCCTGGACTCTCGGGTACAAGTGCGAGCCGCCCCTTTCACCAAGGAAAAGAGCAAGCTCGAATCACGATTAGAATTACTCTCTCAATTGGTAAGGGTTGAGTTTCAACTTATGGCAACATTTTTGATTCTTTGGTCGAATTAAGACGAAATTGTTTTGTGCAACACAAACCCTTTTAATTGAGATCAGAAACATTTTGGCTTTAAGCCCACAGAAGAAAATGTCCTAACCTTGTCTCCCGCAACATATGAGATAAATCACACGCAAAGATATAATAACTATTTAAGTGAAAAATTATGGATATAATGATTACTCTCCCCTTTACAAATCAATAAAAGGGCTATTACAGGCTACTGGAGAAAGATACGTGCCCTTCCATGAAATCATTAATGTTTCAAAAATGATAGTTCCCACCACTAAGAGGGAGTACCTCATCAAAACTCTCAGGTCTGCTTCAGCAAGGGACCATCAAAAGGTAAAACTGAGATGCTGAAAACTGAGATATATATATATATATATATATATATATATATATATATATATATGTTTCTATATATATATATATATATATATATATATATATATATATATATATATATATATAGAAACACGACATCCCACCAAACGGCGAACGAATTCTCATTCACATAGAAATAGATACAAGGAAAAGCGATAGGAAGACACATAAAGGACCAACACAGTAGAGGTGGGGAAGGTGGAATCAGGCAAATCACGAGTGTAAAAATATTTCCTAGACCGGGACTTGAACTCCGGATCTTTCCCCTTGTCGAGCGGATGCTATCAACCACTTGAGCTTTAGCCACACCTCCTTTGTATGTGTTCCTATCCCTTTTCCTTATATCAATGTCTATGTGAATGAGTATATATATTTTTTTCGATGTGTTCTACAGGGAAAATTAAAAAATGTATAAATTATTAGATATGCCATGAAAAGGACTGGAGGTTAAAATATCAAAATCAATTTCAAAAACAAAGAATGGGCTTTAAAATAAAAACCTTTGCCTACATCTATTTAGCTTCAAGTAAGCAACAAGGGCCAAAGAAACTGCGGGAGATGCCGCAGCAGTAGCTTTTAACGGAGTCATCCGCTAAAAGCCCAAAATTTCAGAGTTTAATAGGACGCCTCAATAGCTTAAGTGGCTAAAGCACTCAACCGGATATTGAGGTATCTGGGTTCGAATCCCAGTCAAGGTGAATGATTTTTACACTCTGAAACCGTTCCAGGGAAGAATCAAGGGGTATGTAGCAAGCGGTGTTTCGATATCCAGCAAGATAAAATTTACTTAATTTCTGGTTACCAATAAATATGTAAAACATATCATGTCTTTGAGATATTGTTTATACGAGTTATTTGAATGATTTCCGAGGGAACCACGTCTGCCGGGCGTCCTTGTCGCTCCTCATCAAAAACAGATGTTCGCCCACGTTTAAATTCGTTGGACCAATATCTAACTGTGGTCATAGATGGCAGAGTGTCCCCATAAACAGCATCCAACTTTGTTTTTATCTCCTCGCATTTCTTCCCACCCTAAAACCAAATGCGAATTACCGAACGATACTGCTCTTTTTCCATCTTAGCGAAAATCACGAAGCACGTCTTACTCGAATGTCTGCCAAATCCAAACTAACCTTTAAATCAGTCTGAAATTTGTTTCACCGCCGTTTGATAGATGGCAGCACACGATGATAACATAAACTTCCCTCAGAAATGCCCTTTGCCGTCAGGCACGGGTACTTATTGAACCACCCTCGTAGCTATATCCCCTGCGGTATGAAAGTGAATAATACATGAGAGCTGCCATTAACAAGAAGAAAAACAAAATAAGAGCAACATAAAATAATGACATCATACACGACTACTCAGACTATTTTTTTCGTTTTTGATATCATTTACTGTTACCTGTTTTATCCCGTATCGTTCGCTGGAAACATATGCCATAAATCTCCTTTTTATTTCTCTAATCACATTTTCATTTCTCTCCTAACGTGGTAGATGGAGATATTAATACATTTTCACCACAATTGATTGAGAGACATCCTTTCATATTATGCTGGAGATAAAATTTATAATGTAATCTTCACTCCGTGAGTGATGTCCAACCTACTTCCTCCTATAATATAGAAACAATACTCAGGTATCATAGCAAAGCTTTGAAACTCCACTCCTCTTTACTACACACGAGTTCATTCCTCAATGAAACAGAATTCCTCAAGTAAGCATACTTTATAACAGAATATTGAGTACAGTGTCATCCATGAAGATAAGGGTAGAATATAATGGTTCGCTGTATTGTTATAGATAACACTGACAAATTAAATTAACATGTACACTTAACAAAAGGATATTTTGACATCAGATTTGACCTTGGATGAATTATTTTCAAACCTTATCAAAAATACTCATCGTTTTTGCATAAACACAGTGGCTATATTTTTATTTTCGTCAAGATAAACGAATTCAAGGAAGTCTATCTTCTATGACTGAATCAAAGGGATTCTACCAACTTTTTCAATTTTTACATCGTTTTCCAAGGACATTTGCAAATGAGTATATAAAGCTCGAATAGCAACGTTCATTCAATAATTCTTTCTTTTGAGGCTGCTGCTGTATGTGAAGTTCCACTCGCAATAATTGGGCGATTTCCGAGGGATATTTGAAGAGGGTTATTTCATTCATCCGCCGACGAAGCTATATGATGGGCACAAAAAGATATATAGTAAGTATGATTTATAGCCTTCAAAAACGACGTCGTTATAATATTGATTCCTGGGAGATGCTGGTGCGTTCTCGTTAAAGGGAACGAGAGGGAGAGAGAGATTCAAAACTCAATGCATACGGCATTCCATGGCATATATTCCTCCGAAATTGCCTCAAAAGTCTTCTGTCATGTGATATTTCAAGTTTCTAGCCAAGATTAAAGCAGTCGAGTGAGTATGCTAGATTGCGGGACGCTAAAGTTTACTTAAACTGGAAAACTAGAGTTTTACTCGATGAGTAAACCGTCGTTAACGATGAGCAACAAGACTAGGAGCGTCAAGACATGCCATCCTCTGGCAAATAAATCACATAAAACACCATAACTTCAATTGGTAGCGGCCGCTAATTGCCTAGAGGCAGAAGCGTAGTTGAAGGTTGAGGCCAAAGCATTAAAATTCTGCAAACGTATCAAAACTTGCTCTAACTGCTTCAGCACTCCGATGTGAAAACCATCAGGAAACCAAAACTTTATAATGCGAAGAAGCAGTTCTGCCTAATCAATTATGTTAGTTCAATGGCAGATAGGATGGGGGATAGGTTCTCTATTATAATATTCCAAAAATTGTCACGTTCCCAACTGGGATATTTATGCAAAGGAAATCGAAATACCAGTTAAGCACCAAGCTAAAAAGTATTTTAGGATTATACCTTGAAATATTAGATCACTTAGAATCTGCGGAAAACTCTTGTCTCCCTAGAGCAAAAATAAGAATTATCGGAATAAATACTTAAAAGAGATGTGAGATGAAATGGCCCAAAAAAATGTAGCATTTGGGAGCTACCCACAGTTGTTAATACAGATATTCCGGGTGTCAGAGCGCAATGAATTCTCCGGTAGAGCCCAGGAATGAAAATGTAAGGATGAAAACGAGGAGCCCGAAGGTAATATTGTTATGCAAGAATAAACTTAATCTATTATGATTAACACAAGTGGGATATATATATATAACTATTGTACGGAAAAACTCACACGAGCGGCACAATAATGGGCTGACACAATATAACACAAATAGAAAAGAATAGACACATTTAAAAGAACACTCACACGGTAAATTGTTGCTAAGGCAATAGCATATTTTCAGTCTCTCTTGAAGAAAGCCTCTGAGAGGGCCGAAAGCTCCAACAATTTACCGTGTGAGTGTTCTTTTAAATGTGTCTATTCATTTCTATTTGTGTTATATTGTGTCAGCCCATTATATATATATATATATATATATATATATATATATATATATATATATATATATATATATATATATATATATGTGAGTAATGCAGGGGGAAAGAAATATTTGCCGAAATAAATAATTTCTAATGAATCAGCAATTTTTAAATGAAGTAAAAATTCTGCGATATCTGCCGTTTTGGATACCGGCAGCGAACACCATTTGGTATAATAATGTGCCAGTATAAATTCTAAAAGTTGCATAAAAAGAATGCATGATGAACCTGGCATAATGGCACAGGCATCAGGTGGCACCTGATGACACCACACAGTGGCGAAACCATGGTTGTCAATAAATATTAATCTTGGTACTGCTATGTTTCTGTCATCTTTATGTTGATTATTGGACTTTCTACGAGGTCATAAGAATATTAATTCAACCCTTGCAGAATTTCTGTCCTTTTGTCCTACCTGAATTTGCTAGCTGAGACAAAGTATATAGACCCATATTCTCATTTCCACTTTCCTTCACTCAAAATATTAATTAAGTTAAAAATATATGTTGATTATTAGCTACCCAAGAGGATTTATAAAACATAAATAAAGCGGGAAAGGTGTAAATTTTAGGACTAAGACATTAACCGACAAAATATACCCTGGATATTAATAGGACCAATTCTGCTTTGCAAGTTAGCATTCTACTTAGCACGGACCAATTCTGATTTGCAACTGGCATTACACTGCTTTATATATTGCAGCCGATAGTGTTTCCTTAACAAACACGCAAATCCTCCCCAGCAAATTCTTCCTGAGGTTAATTAACTTTCGTAATATTTTACGAATTATCTTTCATAAGCATACGCTAAACCGTCAATCATTTCGTTGATCAATTCACATTTACTCCTAATGCATTTGACATTATTAATCAGTTATATTTTAATAAAAACAAAATTGATGAAAAGGTATTCACATCTCCAGAGCCTTGCGTAAAGAAGCCCGAATTGTATCAATTTAAACGTGCGTCGCACACGATTATGAGGGAAAATCAAAATTAGTTTTCACAAAATAATTAGACGAGCAGCCTAGAGTTATTTTACACGTGAAGAGTTTTCCAATGCTGACTACTTATTTTCTCTTAGGCGACGGTTGCTCGCTGATAAAAAAATGGCAAACTAACCTTACAACTATGTCTCCTATCCACCTAATGGCACAATGTAAAAAATTCTCTCTTAAACAATTAGCTGCCTTCGTTTGCAATCTAAAATCTACCAGATAAATTTGGTAAATGATTTATACATTTTTAAATATGCATATTACTTTATAATCACAATATTTAGGCCAAGTCAGAGTTTTGTGATGATAGCTGAATAGGAGGAATGTAGAAATGAAAATAAAAAAATAATTCAAAAACCGTGTACTTCGCCATTCATCGCCACGGATCTAATTAGACCACTCAATCCGCAAATCTTTTCGGAACCATTCATCCACCCACGCCGTCATTATAAGTTTCGAGGCATTGGTAGGGTGAATTCTCCGCTTCCCTCCATGCCCTCTCCCTTCCCAACCCACTGAGGCCACGCTTGCCACGCGGCGGTTATTAATTACCTCGTCTTTAGGCATCGAGTCGATCGCTTCGTTTCTCCTCGCCATTTTTTCGTCCCTCCAACTTCCCTAACAACCTCCTTACGGCGCGGGACTTCCCTTTCCCCCGTTCATCATCGAGTG
This sequence comes from Hetaerina americana, assembly GCF_022747635.1. Classification (NCBI taxonomy): domain Eukaryota; kingdom Metazoa; phylum Arthropoda; class Insecta; order Odonata; family Calopterygidae; genus Hetaerina; species Hetaerina americana. The sequence continues at coordinate 9,536,471 of NW_027286752.1, forward strand.
CTCCAACGCTCGTTATCGTTTTAAATGAGTACTTGTCGATGGATTTTCTAGTCACGGAAATTTCTATTGAGTTCTTACGATGTAAAATGTGTATCGACTACGAAATAAAAATCCGCAAAATAAAACAGTGAAATGTTCTCTGCGAAGTATGCGCCAATTGGTTATACATATAGTACATCCTACCCGCAAGGGTTATAGCGTTTTCCAGAGAAACAGAAAGCACGTACTTAGGAAATATTCCAGGAGAAATTTAACTGTGCCTCACGAAGTTTTATTTTTATATATATTTTAAATCTATGAACTAGTGATCGTAGTCCCGTATCCCATTAACAGCATAATATTTTATTGATTTTGAATAGACAGATAATTTTAAAATTCACCATCAATAACTGGTCAATGTTTTTCACGGAGTAAGGAATTCGAAATGTGCGAGTCACAAATATAGTACTTCCTCGATATCATGAAGAAGAAATGTTTAAAAAAATTCAAATGAATACTATCTCTTCGATCATAGCATCAAACACATCTATTCTACTCTTAGCCTCCATTTCAGCACTTTAAGATGGAAACGAACGGTTAAACTACATGAAAAAACTGCTAAATATTAGTTGACCTCGGTTTTTTGATGAAATATTACAGAATATATCCTCTTACTTACTCCATAAACTTAATCCTAATGTCAACATCAGGTTTAAGTTTTTTCTTCAAAGGGCTTGCAATTATTTATTTTCATATATGTATACGAGCAGTTTTTTTCTAACCTATGGTTTCAATACCTACGAAAATATTCCTATTTTCTCGTTTCTTGCGCGTCCATAATCGTAGTATTCTGATTGCAACTACAGTAAAGTTAAGAAGACGATTACGGAAAGAGCACAATCCTCATCATTTTCTCCGCAAATTAGTCAAGAATTAAAATCAGCGCAGGTTCGAAAGAATACCGAAGGCGGCGCCTTGAACCCCGCAATCGGCATTTCCGTCTCCGCTACGGAGAGAAACCCGATCACGCAGAGCGACCTCTTGGAGTCTTGCGCAGAGATAAGGGGAGGAGAGGCCGCCCCCGCCGAGAGCGACCCTGCCCCCCCCTTTCCTCTCCACCGGTGTCTCCCCCGCCCCACCTGCCCTCCCCCCCTTTAATTGTCGCTGCTAGCGCCATTGTGCCTCCCTCTCCATCTCTCCCGATGTCCCCCTGGTGGCCTGCAGGCTAAGCTACCTACCTCTTCTCAATGATTTCCCAGAAGCCCACCCGAAACCCTGCATTGCCGCTTGGATGCTCTTAATTTTTTTCACGTGCACAATAGCACGCCACAGGTGGTCGAGTATGCCCAAAACGGAATACGTGGGCGAGGGGAGAAAACTTTCCCTCTCGTAGATTAAAGCACGGAGAAGGCATTAACCTCTGTTTAGCATACAAGGGAGCATAAAATACAATAATTATAGCGCAAACCAAAATAGTCTATAATCTAATTGGTCGCAAAATATATTCGCATCGGTCCGACCCTCACGAGAGAAAAGCAACAAATGACAAAACCTCCCATATTAAAGTCCAGATTTTAAATGACGAGAACTAAAATTTATTTACTTGACTTTCACTTACCAATTCCTATGGTTCATTTTGCAATCCGAGCCCATACAGTCATGATTAAACACGTGCCCGCACACAGAATAGTGGCGATGCAAGAATTGCAAAGGTAATAGATGAATTCCTGCATCATTTTTAATACACCATACTCTCGCATAATTTTTATTTTTATAATGGCAGTAAATAAGGGATATGTGGAATACGATATCATTTTTTTCAATTAATCTCCTTTTTTTCAATTCAGCCCAATTGAAACCAAGCATCAAGCACACAGTTATTTTTCAATTAACCTATTTTGGCTTTGCAAAATCTTGCGTTGAAAAAAAATGTTTAGTAGATAAATTAAGCTTGAAATTGTTTTCAAACATGAAAGAGAGCTGGAACGGTCCATCGAGAAGTCTTACGATGTCCGCCACGGAGAGAAACCCAATCACGCAGAGCCATCGTACATAGTGAACGGCTATCGCGACGATTGATTTCAATGCGTTCTGTTCCGTTTAGTTAAACATAACTGGACAATTAAAATCAGTATTCTTTTGGATTCGATGCATGTGAGAAACAACAAATTTATAGGATAAGGGAGTCCCTTTAACTAACTCCTGACATAAATTAACTACTTGGCAAATACGGTTGGAGTGACGATTTTTTCCAGTAATTAGATCAGATAACAAGAGGGCGAGTCAATTGAAAGCTGCACTAAACTGCGCTACAATTTCGAAACATTCCACCAGTGCCAATTTCCGTTTCCCACACACACAAGGTCTGTATCAAAAATAGAATGATTTATTTTTTCCCGGATAGAGGGATGGATGGGCAGTGGTTTTTCTGGCTGGATTCGAAGGAGGGATGTCTCAAAAAAGGCTGGAGATCGGATGTACTTGGTCTCCCAGCCCTTGCGGACTGCGGATCGTTTGTTTGCGTAACCTCTATAACGTGACCCGTTACGCTCCGCCATGAACCGGTTATTGGAACAGCCCTACGCCAACAAAGTCTGAGTGAAAGGGGACAAAACCGGGAAAGAGACTCATGGCATGCTCAAGGTAGCTTATGGTAATAACGCCATGGGTAGATGGGGTGTTTTTCAGTGGTACAAGTTGTTTCGGGAGGGTAGAGAAGATATTGAAGACCACGAAAGTAAGTTCAGAATGACGCCCTTCGACCTCAAAAAGGGATAAAAATTTTGCAAGATTGAAAAGTGGCTTGGTTGGACAGGGATCGCAGAGTTAGTGTCCGCATGGTTTCTCATGAAATCGGCATCCCTAAAAGTGACTTGCATTGACTTGAGACCGAAAACATGGGCATGAGAAAGGTGGTGCCGCGAGTGTTCACGGACGAACAAAAGGAAACTCGCACATGGATCTGACAAGAGGTTTAAGACCATTTGAGTGAGGATCCAAATTTTTTAAACATTGTCCCACCAGACTTCTTCCTCTTCCCCCGCCTCAAATCCCTGCTGAAAAGACGTCACCACGGCTCGGAGGAAGCGTTAAAACAGCCTTAACAGCATTCCGGGAGTCGCCTTCCAGAAGGCGTAAGAGGAGTAAAAAACCCGCTGGCAGCGGTGCGTGGACGCACGAGGGTATTGCTACGAATACTTTTGCGATAAAGTATTAATTCTGGCAAACATATTTTTTAATCGAATCAGTCCAACTACGTTTGGGACGGACCTTCTATAGCCATTCTTTGATTATTGACCTAAAACTAGAAGCATGATATCAGATCGCAATAATGCGGCGCAACAGCATGGTAATTTTAACATTCGCCACAGAGAAACAGCGATCTCCCAATTGTTTATTCAGTGGAACATATCTAAATTCATTGATGAATAACATTTCCGTATCGGGCTTCCCTCGACCAGGCCAGGCATATCGTTCTGTGACGGCAGACGCTTTTTGAGCGGTTAGAAGGAAGCAGTTAGAAGCACTATGGCTCTTCTAGAGATATCGTGAACTTTCGAAGCGCTGAAATACTTCTACTTCACGCCAAGAGTACTATGCACCCATTAAAATTGCATGAGTGAGATCCATTAGTGTTCAAGAAAGTACGACTTAAAAATATACTTAAATTCTAATGTTTTCATTTGACTCGCTCTCACCGCGTTAAAAATTGATCTAGCATGGAAGAACGGGAAATATTCGTAGGTGTCCCAGACTTCCTTTGTTGCGGGATGTATTCCTGAAATATAAATTATAAAAATGAATTTGCAGTGCATAGCAGGCGCGGCAAGTAGGACTGTATTGATTCATAATGGCGTGGAGAACACCACGTGGCGAGGGAGGGCCAAGTGCGCAAGTAGTCAGCGGCGGTACGAGTGCTCTCGGGGGTGATCGATTTCATCACGGCGAGCGGATCACGGGAGGAAGTAAGCAATGATAGCAGAGGCACGGAGACGCGGTTCTCAGCGCGGGAGTACAAGGACTCGGCTTCCACTTGACGTGATCAACCGTACTTTTCAATCTGAAGTTTTCCACAGAGATACCTCGCCATGATTTTAGTTCCAATCCATCGCAATGAAAATAGATGTGAGATTGCTGGATGGAACTTTCATGAAATCTTTGAACATTTACCTCTTTCACATAAACATTCGGAAAGTTTCTAGACATATCGTTAGTGTAAGATTTGTATAAAAAGTATCGGTAACATGTTTTTCCTGACGTTTGCGTGAAACGCTGACTTCAGACCGTCATTTGAGTGTGCGCATGAGGATTGCAGATGGTATTGCCATTGATAAGATGGCAGTGCACACCATTACCACTGAAAATTCAGCAGCGCGAAAGAACTATACTAAACTCGTCCCGAAGGTCTTGAGGAAGGACCAAGAGTATTTATTTATTTATTTTAGTACCCAGCAAGCCACCGATAGGGTAAATGGGTCGGGGGTGATTGCGCAACAGACTAATTTTGACCCGAATATGACCCTACCACGGTCGCACGATGTTATTCTGATCCCTTAACGTTTGTGGAAAAAATGAGAAACACAACTCTCTGTTATACACTAAATGTAACTCATTTTATTAGCCTGATCTCTCCTACCGTGGTACGATTGGGGTAATAATACATTTTTAACATCATGGATCAAATGACCTTCCAATTTCTGCAAGAGATTTAATCTGTAATTTAACCTTCGCTCCGTGAGTGATTCCCAACCTAACTGCTCTAATATTCTACATACAATACTAAGTTTAGCATGACACCGTTTCAGAAATCTAGCTCCTCTATGCTGCACGCGATCCAATTCGGCAATCAATCAGTGAGGATCCCATATACTAGCAGCATGTTATAAATGAGGCCTAGCCAGCGAAAGATGACAATTCTTATTGACCTCTTCATCACATTTACCTAGTACCCTTCTAATAAATCCTAATTTTTGGTTAGCTTGTCCACATATTCCCCGTATGTGTACAAATGCTCGAGTACCATTCAGAATTCATGGTTCTACATTGCTCTAACGGTACGGTTGCCATATGTCCAGTTTTTCAGAAGAAACGCAATCATTTGCTTCGATGTGCTTCGTGAAAGAATCACTTTTGTCGGATTTGGCTCGTCTTGGAAGACCCATACAGTGATTTGCTGTTTTGTTTGGGGCTCATATGCATAGATTCAAGATTCATCACCCATTTAGATGTTATACACAGCTTTTGCGGCAACGCGAATGTATTTGTTGAGCATTTCTTTACACCAATCGACACAAGCATCTTTTTGAGCTTTTATCAAATTATGCGGGATCCAACGCGAACAAATGTATTTCACGGCTAAATGTTCATGCAATATCTTATTAATGCTCATCATACTGCTCCTCAAGGATGCCTTAATCTTATGAGAAGTCACATGACGGTCTTCCTTTACTAGTTCTTGCACAGCATAAATGTTTTCTCGTACAACAACTGATTTTGGACGACCTTCACGACTTTCGGCGCTGAGCGAACAGCGGCCATGATGGGATTCGACGCACCAGCGTTTCACAGAGGCAAAGGATGATTGGGTTTTATCGCCAAAAGTGAAGGTAAGTTGTTTGATGCACTCCTGTCTTGATCATCCACGTCGAAAGTGGTAAAAGACATCGCTCGAAAGTGTTCACAAGTTAGTTTCATTTTTTCGCTGAGACAAAGTTTCACTGTAAACGACACAAGTTATGATCAAACGACAAAATGTTCTGAAGAAGGTTAGCGTTAAAAGGGTCGAATTTTCAGATGGAAGCGTCAAAGGGCGCCTAAAAGCACTTAGTGTTGTCAAGGCTCCAAATGTATATAGCAACCCTCGTACATACCTTCCGGATGGTTGAATCTTCTGTAGGAATGCGATGCACTGTGGAATTAAGAATATTGTACTTTTCAGCCGACATTCTGAGACTGAAGAGTCGATTGGAATCGAGCATGTCTCTCATATTTTGCACATTTTCGTCGAACTGTGTCAACCTCCTCTTTGCCCTCATGGAACATCTTGTGACTGGAGAAAACCATCCCTCGGGACATGGGTTTTCATCTTCCGACACCGATCTCTCGAGGTTTACACCAAAAATTATTACGTATCTCCATAGAACGTGGCATCGCGGATTCGTGACTCAACCTCTTAACAAGGGTTCAGTCTAATAGCAATTCGCACGCTGTAACGGCCCGCAGACAACTGACACGGGTCGCGTTGCTTTTTCTAGGACACCCGCCACCCGCAACTAATTGCCCAGCCGACTCCAGACGTCCGCGTTGGCGAAGAAATCATTCTACTTATTGTTAGGTAAGAACCCATACCGAAGTTGTGCGTTGAAATTAGAAATTATATTAATATTAGGCCAAGTCCTTTCACGTTTGATGTCTGTTCTGCAAAGCCGAAATAACAGTCTCCGACCAGGAAAACGAATGAAAAATTAGATATACGTATACGTGTAGGTACGGAAGGCAAAAGAATAGTGGGCGACGTCACTTCAGCGGTACATATGCAGTATAAATTACGCACATGACCGTAAAATATAATGCAACTCATTTAATGCATCCAAAGATCCCTTTCTGCTGAAGGCAACGTGCTATTCAACGCAAGGTTGGCATGCAGGCAAAAAAGGGGGAAAAAACGAGGAAATACGTATATCACTAAGCGGTTGAGCAGGCATAAATGAAAGGACGAATTAATATTCTTCATCGAGAAGAATATCAATCTTTCAATCGGGGAAAACAGCATTCCTCGATTATCCCTACATGTTGCAAATTCCCTTTCGTCATGATACCGTTGTTTTACATCTCTCTGTAATCGGCCTACGCTCGCCTGCCCCCCCCCCCCCAATTCACCGTTCCCCATTCTCCCAAAGCAGGAGCGCCCAATTTACACGACTCTCCTCCGGCCTTCCACACCGTGTTTTCCTCTTCCATTATTCTGTACATTTCCTCATTTTTTACTTTACCCGCCCATGTGCTCTTCGACATCTCTCCATCTCCAAAACCAGATTTTCAAAGCTCCTATTCCGACCGGATTCCCTTAAATACACTTCACTGGTCCATTGCACGACATTTTTCCCCGCACTGCATCCTTTCTTACGACAGTTCAATGACGAGTCTTTGGCCAGGGGTGTCAATTCAATTTTCTCACCCGTGATTTTAAGCGAATTGATATAGACGTGTGGTGACATGTGGTTTTTGTTGTCCTTAATTGCCAACGCTACAGAAATTAATACCATTAGCCGCGCACCGCAAATTGCTACGGGATCCGAGAGCGAACAACGAAGTTACGCCAGGCGAGAGTTTCCAGGGAGCAGCAAAACGGCACTCGAACGCACGCACACCAGTGAGCGTTTGAGCACGAGTTGCACCCCGTTGTCGGCTTTGCTTCCCCCACTCCCCCTCTAGCGCCGGCGCCACTCGCTGGGCGTGGAGGGAGGGGGCTTCCCTAGAGCGCGGCACGAAGCAGCAAATCCCACACACAAGGGAACCATTTCCTTGGAAACATTACGGCACGTACGCTACGTTCTCCGCGCCGCCCCCCCCCCCCTTATCCCCCCCTTCGATCCCGATTGCTTAGCCCCCGCTGCTTCATGACCTCCGGGCGGGAGGCGAGATCGCAAAAGGGGGGAAGAGGAGGGGAAGGGGAGGGTGGAAGAGAGGGGGGGGGGAATGGCGCCAATAGGGGCGGCGAAATCATGACCATCGCCGTTAGAGGAGGAGATTAGACGTACGTACGTAGCTAGGAGTCGCGCGGTGGCGACTCAAAAACACATGCCTTGCTTATTGCAAAAACGCTGTAATCAGCCCTTGGGATGATTTAATTGGTAGCTCAGCAAACACTCGAGGGACAACGGTGCGTACAATTCGTATGATATGGCAGGGATACCTCATTCCCAGTGCTGATTGTAGTGAACAAGGCAGACCTGGAACACGAAAACTCGAAGACTGTGGGTAAATCTAATGATGCACACAGCTGTCACCCGGAATCGAACCGGGACCTTCCACCCCAGCGGTTTACTCACCTACCCAGTTCTCTTCAACAAACGTTTGGCTTGTCATAGCTACACAGAAATGATTATACAGACCCGATAATAGCGTTTCGCTCATGAAAATCTAAAGTAAAAACAAAATATATCTTTCCACCAAATTTTTCATAAGGTACTACTCGTGCCAACGCATTCTCAGGTACTTAACTGAGGAACCGCCAATTAGCTGAAACTAGTCCTAACTAATAAAACATTTGGTGGAAAGATACATTTTTTATAACTTAAGTGATGATAAATTTTCACAGAGTTAAGCCTAAAACATCGAATACGAGGTATGTTCAAAATGTATCGCCAATTTTGAATTTCCGCTGGTTAAGTATATTTGATTGTCGATTTTTTGTGGCGTTATGCTGGAACTTGTGTCTCTCACTCATGACATTTTGAATTTTCTGTTAATTATCGGCAGCTGTTTTGCTTGGACGTGTTTTGGCTTGCCTTCGATTTTTGCCTGTTCAAAAAAAAGGATCAGAGAATCTGTGGCAAATTTTGAGTAAAAAACGAAATTAAGTGCGCGGACGCATTCCGAATGTTGTCTGTGGCATGTGGAGAAGCTACGTTGGACCGAAGCAACGTTTGTCGGTGGTAAAAAATGTTCTCGGAGGGCCGAGAAGATGTGAACGACGAAGAGCGTGCCGGACGCCCGAGCACGCCCATAACAGACAAAAACATTGATGAAGTGAAGAAAATAGTATTGGAAAATCGTCGAATCATCGTTAGAGAAGTTGCTGAGGGCCTAAACATATCGAATAGCTCGTGCCATTAGCAATAATTCGGGCATGACACGGATCGCCGCGAAATTCGTACCAAAATTGCTCAATTTCCACCAAAAATAGCAACGCATTAACATTGCTAATTAGGTATTACACGACGACCCAAATTTTCTCAATAGGATCATAACTGGTGATGAATCATGTGGTTATGGCTATGACGTGGAAACTAAAGCTCAATCATCCAAATGGAAGCTGCAGCACGAGGCAAGACCGAAAAAAAGGTGCCAAGTTCGGTCGAATGTGAAAGTTTTGTTTACAATTTCCTTCAGTTGAATGGATAATGAGTTCTTGCCACAGGTTAGAACGGTAAATAAGGAATAATACCTGCAATTTATGCGCAATGTGCGCAAAGCAATCCACCTCAAACGCCCGGATTTGTGGAAGAACAAAAATTGTCTTTTGCACCATGACAACTCCCCTGCTTACATATCATTACTTCTGCGCGAAGTTTTGGCCAAAGGCGACACACTAATGATGCCTTAGCCACCGTATTTCCCAGATCTGGCCCCCAGTGACTTTTTCTTGTTCCCGAAACTGAAGAGGACCATGAAAGGACGGCGCTACGCTACGATTGACGAGATCAAGACTGCATCGAAAGAGGGGCTGAGCAAGATCACAAAAAATGATTATTTGAAGTGTTTGGAGGATTGGAAAAAACGTAGACACAAGTGTATAATATTTAATGGGAATTACTTTGAAGGGAGTAAATTAGATATTCATGAATGAATAAATAATTTTTGAAAAACACAAAAGTCGCGATACTTTTTGAACAGATCTCGTATATCATGAAAGTCCATCCTGAGTGTGATTTAAACTAATGTAAATAAGGGTAAATCCTGGATAAGTCTCATATCACTTATGATTGTTGCATTTTCATCAATAAAAACCAGTTGGTATTAATGGTACCTAAAAGTGCACAAAAAAATTAGGCAAAAACCGTCATAGTATTGGTAATAATTTATCATGGCATGGGCGGCTAACCAATTTGAGTTAATTATAAAATGCTGTGGAGCATAACAAGCCCAAAAGAGTCATTGCAGATCAGGTATGAAAGTACGATTTCACCCGCAATATCGAGAGGAAATAATCGAAGTTTTATACCAAACTCGGGTGGACTAAGGTCCCAAAGAGTTATATTTAAGAACTCCTTTCCACTGCCATAGTTCAAGAGAAACAACACAAAAAGAGAGTGAGCTTAAGCAAATTAACACACATCGCCCTTTTAAGGAATTACGTTTCACCTGGTTCACCGCTAATACGCGACCTTACCGCGGATCCAAGGGTATTGTGTAGATGAAAGAAGGTTTGAAAGCCGATTACTCAGATAAACCGAGGATTACGCTTTTGTATTCCAGTCAGTTTTGAGTGGAGGGGGATTCATTCCCCGTTTAGCCCTTTATAGTATCTCTGTGGAGTGCCCAAGTGATTATATTCTCTAATAACATGAAAGCTAAGTGATGCATTTAGGGAAACAGCTTGATTGAGATTAGGTGAAGCAATTTATTATATAGGTAGTATGGTAAACATTAATCAGAAGATTATTATTAATATCGTAATAAAAATTGAGTTGGCTGAAGAGACCTACGTAAGAAGGAATGGAATAATCGAATTCTGATTAATGGGAACATATTAATGATTTCGATATGGAAGAGAGCGTTGTTGTATGACTCCGAAACCGGTTCTTCGAGAGAAAAGGATGATCGTTAAGAGTCAATTTGGACGGGGAGTGTTACTTTGAAAAGGAGAAGGGAGGAGCATGTGTGGTGAGAATTGAAGTGGAAGGTATATAAAGTGGATGGAAGAGGTATTTGTAGGCACTGGGTTTGCTGAAGACGTGTATAGGAGGGAAAATAATCGAAGGAACAGAATATATTGACAGACAGAACTGAGTGGCAGTGGAATAAATCACTAAAAAAATTATACGCGTCGGAGTTTATCTCTGTGAAGATGAACTTTAGAAATACATAGCTTCGCTAGCTGGATTGCAAATTACTCTGGGACCTAAGCACGAGCTTAAACTAAGATTGTATGGCATTTTTGTTGGTTAAATTAAACGGAATAAATAAATATTTAATCAATATGAAATAATCAGAGCGGAATTTGCTATGAAATATGTACGCACTCTATAAATAGATAATTCAGAGGATGTAATTCATGTATAGGTAATAAACTTACCAAAGGTAATTTATGGATCATCTCTAGCAATTAAATTGTATTAATATGTAATTAGAGTACGTTCGTAACATTCAATTATTCCTCAGGAAATTCACGCGATAATGTATAACGTATCGTGTATTCGGCTAACCTTATTGCCTTGAGCAGTGCTCCACCCTACGCCCTGCCCTCCCTGGCGTCTCGTAAGCACTTCATTTTCTCCCCCTTCCTCCATCCCGCCCACCTACCCTTCAATTTTCGTTTCTATTCAGTTTCTATCCAACCTCTATATTTGGATAGACATCGTCAGACTATTAGGTGGGGTAATGGAAGATTTATCCAAAGGAAGGAATGAATTTGGAGAAAACAGATACCTAAACCTGTAAATCGAAAAAGATACAATTATCGAATGGATATGATTACTCTTTTATACCTTCACCCTTTTAAAAAGTACTAACTTACGGATAATATTATAATATAAAACATAATTATTGTCTCCTTGGGAATCAGCCGGAGAATTAAAGCTAGAAGAAAAGCCCCAATCAATATGCAAACATAAATTTTTGAAGGTAGGACAATATACGAGACTGCAATGGATATATTTCAGTGAAAGTGTAAAAGATATTACTAGTCGGCATGCAAAAGGAGTCAAAGGTAGTGGGGGAAAATGGCGGAGAAAAATGGGTGGAGTTTAAAATGACGCTGACAGAGAGCAGCAATTGACTAGGCGCGCTCGGAATCTGCTCGTGAGGCGAGTCGCATCGTTCGTTGATTGGGTGGGGTGAGCGATGCAGAGCAGCATGCATATGCTACTCCCGTGAGTGACAAGCGTGAAATTGAAGGACCCAAAAGGGCATATATCTCATCCCACACTTGCGAGGCAGGATACAGATCTGTAGGTCGACGTGGGGTTTTTTTAATCCGGGAATACGAGGAGGTTGGAATGGTGACTATAAAAAATATTTACGAACAGTGAAAAGTTAGTTAATGACTGAGAAACAAAACGAGCAAAATATTTTCTAAGGCGTACGTTAGACACGGAGGGCAGAAATTCGACAGACAACTTTGCCCACAATATATTTTGCGGTAAACTGCCTGAGCCGATCGAGTTTAATTCATAGTTACCTCGTCCACTTTAGTGACGTAACTTCCAAATAAAGTTAAATGCATTTGCATCGCAATGCCCGAAAAGCACATTACGAGGTGCATTCAAGCTATAGGATATCTTAACTTTTCATGACAAGGAATTTATGACAAATATTTGAAATTTCCGTTACTTCTCAATATAGTATCCCTGTAGAAGCGGACCTTTTTCAACGCCTCGACGCCATGGTGCGATGGCAGCTGAGGACGGTTCTGTAGGGGTCCCTTTTTCCCACGGGAAAATTCTTGAGGGTCCTTATCGAAAGCTTCCGGACTCTTTGTCTCACGACGCAACATATTTTTTTTAACTGTCTCGCCCACGAAGGTACATATACTACATCCATAACACCATCACTGCATGCCACACTCCGTCGAAGATGGATTCCGATGGATGTTTGACCAAGTAACGTTTTGTACACTTTAATGTTGTTTAAGTACTGGAAGCGATTGTCACTTCAATGGCAGAAAAAGAAAAAAAACACAGTGCACTATATGATTCAGTCAATTATGGCCAGTATTAATAAATAGTTTGTGTGTTTTAGGCTCAAACATCTTTTTTCGACTTTACCCTCAGCCCTGACAAAAAAGTGGTGACCTTAGACAAAGAATGGGCCTTGAATGTTAACTATCAACTTTATCATGGTATTGTGCTTGTAACTGATATATTTTGTGTGATAAGGGGAGAATTAGCAGCAGATAGTCAGTATACAAGTACACCTCCAGCTAGAAAAGAAATTGTAGGTGAAATCTAATCTAAGCTTGCATTGGCCTATATATGAGGACTTGCATACACCAACATCGCACACCACATTATTTATGTTGAAGTTAGAATAAACCCAATACTAGTGATACGAGGGCAATCCCAAAAGTAACCGACCCAACAATGAAAACACAAACATTTTGGAAACATTTTTTTTAGTTTTCAAAATAATCTTACTTCAGCTCTATACACTTTTCCCAGCGATGTTCGATAATTTGGATACCTTTTTTATGTTAAACTATTATACCATATTGTTATTATTATTAGATAATCTACCGGTCAAGGTAGGTTTTTGGATGGACACAGCTACCAACTTAATATTCTGTGATTCCTAACAAAACACAAAATCCATCATCTTACTCTATTTCAGGTCCCTCTTCATCTCTGAGTACTTTCTTCCTCCCTTCATCCCGTCCAACATCCCTATCCTGAGAAGGGAAGGAACAGGATTATACTATATGTATATATATATACGATATGTATATATATATATATATATATATATATATATATATATATTAATATACATATATTATCATGTACATTGATGATGTTGTCATATGAAGTATGTATCGTCATTTGGCAGAAGTACCCAATCCAACAAAGGAAACACTAAAGTTTTGGAAAAAATATGTATATATTTTTCAACATAATCTCCATTCTGCTCTATACACTTTTCCCAGCGATGTTCAATAAGTTCGATACCCTTTTTATAATAAGAACTGTCTTGCTCTTTCAAATTGACCATTAACTGCCGACATCAATTCTTCACGGTTGGAAAATCTTTGACCACCGAGCCATTTTTTCAAGTTTTCGAGCAAAATATAATCCGAGGGAGCTAAATCTGGCAAATAGGGTGCATGAGGTAGCATTTCAAACTATAATTCATGAATTTTGGCAATTGCAATGACGGATTTGTGAGGTGGTGCATTGTCTTGATGAAACATCACTTTCTTCTCAGCCAAATGCGGCCGCTTTTGCTTGATTTATTCGCTCAAACATTGCAAAAAGTTAGCATAACACTTACCGTTGATAGTTTTTCCTTTTTCAATATAGTTAATAAAAATATTTTCAGGCGCATCCCAAAAAACTGACGCCATGACCTTGCCTGAAGATGAACGGTCTTCGCCTTCTTTGGAACAGGCTCTCCATTTTGAATGCATTGTTTTGATTGTTCTTTTGTTTCAGGTGTGAAGTCGTAATGGAGTCATGTTTCATCCATGGCTATGCAACGGCGTAAAAAATCCTGCTATGTTGCTGTGAAACTTTGCTAAACACTCAATTGAAACATCTTCACGGCATTGTTTTTGCTCTGGTGCGACTTAACTTGTAAACAGCTTTTTTGAGTACAAATTTTCAGTTAATATGCGATGAACCACACCTTTGAAATGCCTACTATGTCTGCTAGCACCCGCACTTTCACTCAACGATCATCCAGTATCACTTTTTGGATTTTCTTCGCCGTTTCTGGAGTCGTCACCTCATTTGGTCGACCAATGCGATGCTCGTCTTGACAGCTCGTGCGGCCTCGTTTAAACTCTGCTACCCAATATTTAACTGTTGTATACGATGGAGCAGACTCACCCACAGTAGAATCCAGTTCAGCTTTTATATTGGTTCGGCTGAGGCCTTTCAAATAAATGCATTGTATCACATAACGATGACCAATTTTCTCGATTTTCACTTATCCACTGAAAACGCTCACTACCTATGGCTGCCAAACAAATGCTAAACGACGTCGCGTCTTCAAACTTGAGACATAATACAGTGATATTTTGCAAACAACTAATGCCATTTCTAGGTCAGGCCGGATACTTCTGGGCCTTCCCATGTATAGTTGTTCTTTAAATAAAAGCTATATTTATGCCGAATGTATACACCCTTGCACAAACCGAAGCGAAGATGTAGGCATGGGAGTAGTGGAACAAGTGAAATACGCTAGCACCGGACCAAACAGGAAAATCAGCAGAGCTGCATTTAAAAAGCTCGGGGTCTTAAAATTAAGAGTGATGCCCTATGCTTAAGTGAAAATGGGAAGTTGAGGTTTGATTTCTTGTTGATTAGGCATCAGCTTGAATAGGCGTCGAGAGTTTGGGGGGAATACTCAGAAATACAGGTCGGTATTAAAGAAGATAAAAAGAAAAGCTGACCGTTTCGCAAAGAAGAGTCGCTCTACACACACAGAAAGAAACAAATAATTTTTTGGAAATCCTTGGAGGAAACACCTTGGAAACACAAATATTACATCAAATGAGTGTAAACTTAAAGCCACTCGAGTAAATAGTCTGAAAAGGAATTATGTTTAACGTTAGTACAGAAGAACCACGCTGATCACGACGATCGTGCCATGTAAGGGTTTTTTTTTTTACTTCAGTTTGGCAGGCAATCAATGAAACCGTATGCGAGTGTTGATTATATTTCGGATAATTAATGTACAGGGTGTGGTGCTTACATCGAGACTAATTTCAATTTGAATTTTTCTCCATGTCGTAGTTCCACTGGAGGTCATGATTGGCGTTCTTGACAGCTATAGGCATCTAGTAAATAATCATAACCTCAAAATGGCCGTGGTGTTACGTACAAGTGCGGAGTACAATCGAAGAGCCGCTATTATCGAAAGTGTTCGCGCTGGGCGTTATATTTCGAGTAATAGTTCGATTCCTCTGGTACCTCAGATCAACTGTTTACGATATTGTGGCTAAGGACAATGCTTCGGAGAAGTCTGGGGAAAGTATTAACTACGAAATATAATATACTTTATCTATATTTCCCGACAGTTAATGCATAGAAGCACACGATTTTTTTATAGTTATAGGATGAGAAGTTTAGAATCCCTGGGTATTTTTGTTTGAGTAGACTTGATTTCTAATGGTAGCAAAGTGATTGGTTTAAAAAATACCCATCGAATCAAAGAGGTGCCTTCGCAAAGATCAAATCAAATTGTGGCATGTATATTCCTCAGTCCCCTCAATCCCTCCTTTCTTAACACCTCTTGATCGCTCGTATAAGACACCGGCGAGGACTGCCACATGATCACTCTCGATCACCACTGGTGCAAACCATCAGGCTCTCAAGAGAAATTCGTCCCAAAATACTAGTAAATATGCGCCTAACGACTGAATACATCAAATGCAAATGATCCCGTATTCATTACGGTAAGGAATGTTTACAATTCTAGCGTAATTTTCAAAGGAGTAAAAGTGGTGGATCTAATCAATTAAATGATGAAAATTGGTATTCATTTATCTGAGCAGTGAAATGGCAAACCGAGCAATCTAATTATGCCAACCGTAATTGCAGCAAGTGGTTATTAAAGTGGTGCCCATTGATAACGAGCATGCACGAGGATATTTCGAGACACTGTCTCAGGCTTTACAATTTGCAATTTATCTATATTGCAAGGAATGCTAAAAAAAACTCAGTAATTCAACAATTCACAATTTATGAACACCATGATATCGCTGCCGTCCAGTGTCATCAGGTGAGAATCATCTCAGCTGATGATGGCAGCGTAACCAGATGGTGTTAATAAACTGTTGATTGCGGAAGTGCAGTTTGTATTTTTACCATTCCTTGCGAGCATCATATACTATAAAAGCTGAAAAAACAAAGGCATTGCATAGTTCAAAGACGGGACGAGACGGCTCGCCATCTTCACCTCAGCGCTCCAAATGACAGGCAATCTTTTGGAAAGTCGACAATCAAACTTACGTCTTTCTGTTCATTCCAATGTTTTAAATACGTAAGCTTCCTTCCCCGTCTCGGCTGCGCGTAATTAGCAAACCGCACTGCGAATCGCCGATGGTGAAACCAATCTTAATCGCTCAAAGGAGCCTTCCGCGCTCGCTCCGGCATTTGAAGGGATCGCCCGACGCTCCATCGGCCAATCCGCCCACGGGCACAACCCCCTTGCACGTCAAATGCCTCCCCCCCGCCACTGTAAAATACCCCGACCCAATCCTATGCTTCCCTTCTCCCTCAATCTCCAACCTTCGACTGCAGAGATTACGCTCCGCACCCCCTACTCCCCCTCCCCGCCCCGAGCCGTACCATCCTTGAACCATTCCAACTCTCTTCCGCCCTTCTTGCCACTACGAACTCCAATCCCTTTTTCAAACGCCTAAATCCTGGATTGCGGGCCTCCAATTTCGCAGCCGTTCGCTATTTCTTCACCGCATGGCAAATAGCCTGATTGATAATGGTAATTCCCTTTCCAGAGTAATTCAGATTTTTGGATAAAACGTACGTTTCGATAAAATACTGCTGAGAACAAAATAAATACAATTAAAAAACAAATTCAATGCGCTATAATAAATGATGAATCTGTTTTTCAAGTACTTAACAGGAAGCAAATTATTTTCAATAGTAGTCGATTCAACGTAGCTTCTTGGTTCAGCATGATCAGAAAAACCTACGAAATATAAGTTATCCATCATGTTTAAATACGATATACAATGAAATTTTCTTTATAAATGATGTGAAATGTAAACTTTAAATCAACGTCATTCATTATATTGCGGATTTTATGCTATAGAGTCAACGCCTATATATATGACAGTGATATATATATATATATATATATATATATATATATATATATATATATATATATATGTATATATATATATAGATATATATATATATATATATATATATAAATAATATCTTCAGAGGAAGACGGATTGTTTCCGTCGAAATATCAAGAAATAACGTGTGAGTGTTCTTCTTTTTTTGTGTTTCTATATTGTGTGTTACTGTGTATTGTACTATATAAATATATAGATATATATATATATATATGTATATATATAGATATATATATATATAAATATATAGATATATATATATATCACTGCTGCAAAACCACCAAAATCTCAGTTCTTAAAATAATTCTTAGGTATTCCGCACTAAATGACGATTAAAATGCATTAAAAAATCCACCGGGCATGTTTTGCCCTTTAAGCCTACATATTTAAATGGTTGGCTTCCATTAATACCGTCCCTGGCAAAATTAATTGCCCACACTTATTTTTTTTGGGGAATCCTATCTGCTGATAACGGCGCGTACAACGCAGAGCGCCATCGCACCGCGAGTCAACGTACTGCCAAAATTAAAGAAAAAATGCGAAACAAAGCAAAAATTGTCTGTGCAGAAGAGGGGGAGTTGAAGAAGGGGATGAGGGCCGGGGGAAGTTAGTCGTGGCCACGGAAAAAGTGTTTTGTCAGTTTTGGAGTGGATGATGGATGGGAGGGGCGGAGGAGGGGTGGGTGGCTGGGTGGGGGTAAGGGGAAGAATATAAAGCCCAAAGGAAGGGCGACCAACCCTTTCAAACCAACGCTGGTGCGCGCGCCAGAGATTGGCCGATGGAGTTTCAACTTTTTTGATTGACGCCCCAACGCATTTGACCACAAAAGAATTCAAGCGCAACTCAGAAAGTATCTATTTTAGGAAAATTTTAGGGAACTCCGAGCCTTTAGATTAGGGAAATTATGGATGCTCCCTTCGCATACATCGCATTTCATTTTAACCAGATTAAATGCTAAACTACGGAAATTGCAAAAGAGTTAAACTTGCTGCTTAAAAACTTTCAGTGGAATTAAATAACTCTTCCAACACCGTAAATCTCAAGGTAGCAGTGTTTTAATTGCATAATTGAATGAAATTGTCATCTGGGTATGACTATTCAATTTCAACTTGAATAATTGAAACAAAAAAGTTTTTCTTATTTTTATTTTAAAAACATAAAAAGACTTCTTTACGTGTGATTGAATGGGGGAATTCATTTTGATTGAAGTTACGGACGAAAAAAAGCGTGTTTTAACAACTATCACACGGCACCTCGTCATATTCAGATTATGGTTAGGTCAAGATTTAGGAATGGTATGATCAATTCGCACAATCTGCAGGAAGCGGATGCTGACACGGATCAGAATATTAGTGCTCATTTAGTGTAGCGTGCGATTCAAAAAGATGAGGCAGTGACGGCGGGTTAGAAAATTGAATTTGGAAACATTAACTATAATGCCAAGGAAGGCGTGTCAGCAGGCTGTAGAGAAAATCATGGAGGACGGTAAAGAGCTGACTACCATCGAAGAAAAATGAGAATATATCAAAAAGGGAGATCGAAAGTCACAAAAGACATTATAAGGACCCTTAATGGAAAAAGGACAAGGAAGCGATGGATCACGGATGAAATTATTAGAAAGATAAGAGAAATAAATGTAAGAATGTAAACATAGAGTTGGGTAGGAGGAAGTAAAAATAGTTAAATAATAAATTGAGAAGGGCAACAAATAAAGCAAAATAAGCATGGTGGAAGACGCAGGGCGAGGATATGGAAAGTTTGCAGAGGAAGGGTGAAATCAATGCTCTATAAAAGAAAGTAAGGGAAGGTAAGGGCACTTTCGGGAAGTAAGAAGGTGTTAACAACTAGAGATAAGTCGGGTATGATAATAGTTGAAACAGAAAAGATCCAAGAGAGGAAGTAATATATAGGAGAACTGTATGTGAAAGAATTTAGGTCATTAAGCCTAAACGTAGACAGATAATATGGCGTAGATGAAGATAGCTTAGGTCTAGGCAAACTCGACGATGAGACAGAAAGAGCTTTATGGAGGTGGAATAAATCAAAGCAGTGACGGTGGACAGCATTCCTGTAGAACTACTAAAAGATTTAGGAAAATATGAGAGGAACAGTCTATATAGACGGATTCGTAGTATCCATGAGGTAGAAATCTGGCCGGAAGACGTCGTGAGATCAGTGTTAGTTCCTATTCCAAAAAAGGTAGAGGCTACATCATGTGAAGACTACAGGACAATAAGTTTGATATCCCATGCAGCTAAAGTTGTTCTCAGGGTCATAAACAAAAGGATAGAGAGTAGGGCAAATGATTACTTAGGGGATGATCAGTTTGGGTTTAGGAAGGGGAGAGGTACGCGTGATGCAATTGCAGTAATGAGATTATTAATCGAGAGGAATATAGAACACAACCAGGAGGTATTTGCCTGTTTCGTAGATTTCGAAAAAGCGTTTGATAGAGTGAATTGGGAAAAACTAATGAGTATTCTGCAGAAAATAGGAATAGATTGGAGGGAAAGGAGGCTAATCCGCAACCTGTACATGTCTCAGACTGCTCAGGTGCAAGTGGGGAACGGGGAGTCCGGATGGGAAGTGTTAGGAAGAGGTTTAAGGCAGGGTTGCCCATTATCACCGTTGCTGTTCAACCTGTATGCAGAGGAAATGATTAAAGAGGCATGGGAAGAACTCGAAGTAGGAATGAAAGCAAGCGGGGAATTCGTAAAATCAGTTAGGTTTGCTGATGACCAAGCTTTAGTTAGTCAGTCAGCAAAGGGGCTGCAAGGAAACCTGAGTGAATTGGAAATTCAGGGAATTGAATATAGGATGAGAATAAATAAAAAGAAAATAAATGCTTGTGATTTACCAGAAAGAAAGGCAAAGCTAAACGTAAAAATATAAGGGATATTTACTGACGGTGAGGGTTTCGAAAAAATGACCAACATTCAGTAAATTAAAATTAGAGCAGCACTGTGCCAGTTTTTTGAGGAGTTAAAGGATGCACGTAGTTATTTAAAATGAACATAATAACCGCAGTTTTGAACAAAGGTATATTTTACTCCTTGGAGTATTAAATACAACTTATTTACCTCAGGAACATTACTGATGCACGTAATTCTACATTGGTGAGAACCCAAATATAACTAGGCGAGTTAAAATCTCGATGCAACCAGCAATCTCATGCAGTATTCAAGGTTTTATCTCTAAAATTGTGTTACGTTACCATATTTAATAAAAATATTTCTCAAAATCACCTCACGCGCACCTCCCCCCTTCTCAAAATCACACTGTATCAGGTGTTTTTATCTTTGTTCATAGAATGTACCTGGACATAACGTTTTTAATCACCGTCTATCAAGTTTTGAAGATCCCTTACGACAGCGGATAAAGTTGACCACAGACGCCGCCTTCAAAGAAGATATACTGCTGCGGATCTTCTAATTTGTAGCATCACAACTTAAAGGTTATGTTGAATAATAATTTCGATTGACTTAGAGTAAAGTCCTCCCATGCTCTGCTAATTAGCGTCATTTCTCGGGTTAATTGATGGCAAATCCAGACTCCATACTATCCCGGAGAGCTCTTAAACCACGCTTCACGCGTCTAATCTTCGGCTACCTTGCACATCCCCCACCAAGAACCTTCCCTCACCACCCTCCGCCCCAGAGACCCCAAAATAGAGGGCTTTCAATTCATTTATTCGCTAAACCCCTCCAAGCACGCAAGCTCTCCATCACCCCCCAAAGGGGTTCTCTCCAACTCCACTCCCGCAAATTCCTCGAGATATTCCGATTTCGAACTACTTTGTCAATCTGCGATCCATTGGTTGCATCCTCCTGCCCCTCAGAAGTTGACTTGGAGAATGGCGCCAAGTTGTGTGATAGCGCGTGTAAGGGGGGGGCGATACCCCCTTGAGTCACCATCCTCGGACCGTCTCCCAAATAACGTTCGTCTTACAATTCGATTGAGAGTGTTCCATCTCCTCAACTCCTAAAACTTTGGAAAAACTGGAGTAATCTTAATTCAACTTCTAAATCAGAAAACAAAACCACAGTTTTCAAACAGAAAGTCAAATTTGATAAGTGAAGGCCGAGCTCACCTGGTTGCTTTGCCCAGCGGCACACCGTGTGAAATTGAGGTAAATCCCTTATTCCCTGTACCGCCCATAGTTAAACATGAATGAAAGTCAGTGGGCAGTCAGTAAAATCAGTCAGGTTCGCTGATGACCAAGCTTTAGTTTGTCAGTCAGCCGAGGGGTTGGCATCATTACTGAGTGAATTGGAAACTCAGTGCGACAGATATGGGATGAGAATCAATATTTATAAAACAAAGGTTATGCGATTTTCTAGAAAGAAAAAGGCTAAGCTAAAAATTAAAATAGGATGGTGAAAACTAGAGCAGGTAGAACAGTTTACGTATCTCGGTAGTGTTTTGGACCAACACGGTCAAAGTAGGAGGGACGTAAGGAGAAGAAATTTGCTAGGCAATGAGGTTTTCACAAGGAGGAGGGAGTTGATGACAGGGACGTTGAGTAAGGATATCAAGAAAAGACTCGTAAAAACTTTGATATGGAGCGTAGCTATGTACGGCGCGGAAACGTGGTCATTGAAGCAGGAGGATAGACATAGACTGGAGGCTTTTAAAATGTGGGTGTGGAGAAGAATGGAGAAGGTGGAATGGACTGAGAAGAAAACAAATGAGGAAGTACTTGGTACGGTGGGCGAAGACAGGGGTTTTTTGGGAGAAATCCTATGGAGGCAGGAAAAGTGGATGAAGGCGGTATTGACCGGCAGTGGGATGTTGAAGACTGTGATAGAGGGGAGAATATTGGGCAAACGAGGAAAGGGAAGGAACAGGATAGGGATGTTGGACGGGATGAAGGGGGGAAGAAAGTACTCAGAACTGACGAGGGACCTGATGTAGAGTAGGATGTTGTGTTTTGCTAGGTAATACAAATTATTTAATTAGTAATTATGTCCATTCAAAAACCTACCTTAACCGGTAGATTACCTAATAATAATAATTATATATATATAGATATATATATATATATATATATATAGATATATATATATATATAGAGATATATATATGTATGTATATATATATATATATATATATATATATATATATATATATATATGCATGTATATATATATATATATTTATTATTATTTATATTATAATTATATATATAATTATTATTATTATGTAATCTACCGGTTAAGGTAGGTTTTTGGATGGACACAGCTCCTAAATAAATATATTGTGACTCCTAGCAAAACATAACAGCCTACTTTACATCAGGTCCCTCTTCATCTATATATGTATATGTATATATATGTGAAAAATATTCCACCGCGAAAAATAGCCCTACTATTGGATCTTTTTCTAGGAAAAATTGAGAAAAAAACATCTACCAATTGGAAAACAGTAGCCATACTAACTTTACTTTAACGCCCCACTTTCAGATACTCATTAATGCTTGGAGTCATAAAAATACACCAAATACTAGTGATATACATTAACAACGGCCGAGGAAACGCGTACCCTAGATACCCTGTGAAACCACTCCACCACCACGACCAGAAAATATGGCAACTTCCCCCAACTAAGGAGCAACTATTGCTCTCTACTTTCTCTCTCGTTAATTACCTCATCCATGTAGGGAATGAAAATATAACCCCAGGTTACCTGAGTACAAGTTGAAAACTTTCGCCAAGGCTTTGACACGGCCGCGGTGGTTTTTTTCCCAAAGTTTTAATGGGACTCAAAAGGATGAAGTGTTAACTACCTGGAGACGTGATGGGTTTGTCAGCACTGCGATGCATAAGAGTTGGGATAAGGGCTCCGCTCCACTCAACTCCTCCTCTGTCACCAAGGGGAAATGAACGCGAAGAATGATTGCCAAGAGGGACTCTTTTAGAATGGGAAAGTGGTCCAAGGGGCAAAAAGAATCATGACTCGCTGGAAGAACGAATGGCTTCGCTCTAGTTATTGGATGGCGAGAATGTCCCGGAATAGATGAGACGGGAAATCACCATCCGATGAGGGTGTTACCGTTGGTGTGGCGAACGTGTATTGAATCCTTAAGCAAAATAAGTGAACTTGTTTATGCATTATGCGGTGAATTTATATTCGGAGTAACAGTGAAATCTCGCTCTCCAATCTGTTAAATTTGAAGGAATGGATTTAGGGCATGATGAATAGGCGGCCTAGAATTCAAGAATAAACGAGTACTGTGAACACGAAGTAATTATTACATTAATTACACCTTTGTGGCCCATTTACATTGGAATAAAGACGAAACACGGATCGGAAATACACCTCCTGCCAACATAGGCCTGTTCAATGTTTTCAATGACACCATGGATGATATTATGTTGTATAATTGCGTTCTTGAACACTAATTGCTCTTATTACTATGCAACCAGCACCACTGTAGAAAATTATTCCGGAAGAAAAAATTTTAAAATGGTGAAAAGTACTTCATAACTCCAGCTATTCATACATGAATTGATTGCCATGCCGAAGCTCTTCCTTCTCTCCTACGCATCCGTTTTTCATCTTTTAGCTCTACAGAGTTTTATTTGTTTAACCTGATTTCACTTATAGTATTCTCGATATAGGCTACTATCCTTGTAATTTATTCCGTATGCAATGAATCTTCTTCTTATCTTTAAACTTGTAAAAGCCTGGAGAGTATCAAGTTGGCAGATCTCATTCCAAGTTGATCGACAAAAATCACTGATGTTTATCTCCCTTCCTCTCTCTCGTATGGCCTCAGCCCAAAGAACGGTCTTACGGTCAATTATTAAGGGAAAATGTATTCTTCGCAAAGTTTCTATCACTAGCGATGGTTTCAATACAATTTTTTAACTCTTTATATATATATTTATATATACATAAATTTATTTATGTAATAGTAGATAACCAATTATACGTATCAGAATATACATATATACATGAGGTCTGTTCAAAAAGTATCGAATTATGAATTTCCGCGGGTTACGTATATTTGATTTCCAATTTTTCTGTAGCGTTCTCTATGGTACTTATGTCTCTCACTTATGCCGTTAGGTACGGTCCTTTTGGATATTCCGTTTATATTTTATAAGTGTTTTGCTGGGACTTGTTTTGGCTTTTCTTTGATTTTTGCCTGTTCCATAAAATGGATCAAAGAATCTGTGTCAAATTTTGAGTAAAAAACGAAATTAAGTGCGCGGACGCATTCCGAATGTTGACTGTGGCATATGGAGAAGATACCTTGGACCGAAGAAACGTCTATCGGTGATAAAAAGTGTTCTCGGAGGAACGAGAAGATGTGAACGACGAAGAGCGTGCCGGACGCCCGAGCACGTCAACTACAGGCGGAAACATTGACGAAATGAAGAAAATAGTATTGGCCAATCGTCAAATCACCGTTAGAGAAGTTACTGAGGACCTAAAAGTATCGTATGGCTTGTGCCATTACCAATTATTTGGGCACGACACGGGTTGCCGCGAAATTCGTACCAAAATTGCTGAATTTCGACCAAATTAACATTGCTAATGAGGTGTTGGACTCTGTCCGCGACGGCCCAAATTCGCTCCAGAGGGTCATAAATGGTGACGAATCATGGATTTATGGTTATGACGTGGAAACTAAAGCTCAATCATCCCAATGGAAGCCGCAGCACGAGTCAAAACCGAAAAAAGCACGCCAAGATCGGTCGAATTGCATGTTATGCGCAATTTGCGCGAAGCAATCCGCCACAAACGCCAGGGTTGTAGGAAGAACAAATATTGACTTTTGCACCATGACAACTCCCCTGCTCACACATCGTTGCTTGTGCGCGAATTTTTGGCCAAAAACAACACACCAATGATGCCGCAGCCACCGCATTCTCCATATCTGGCCCCAGTGACTTTTTTGTTTCCGAAACTGAAGAGGCCCATGAAAGGACGACGCTACGCTACGATTGACGAGATGAAGACTGCATCGAATGAGGAGATGAACAAAATCACAAAAAATGATTTTTTGAGTTGCTTCGAGGGTTGAAAAAACGTTGGCATAAGTGTATGATATCTAATGGGAATTACTTTGAAGGGAATAAAATAGATATTCATGAATAAATAAATAATTTTTGAAAAAATACAAAACTATGTGATACTTGTTGAACAAACCTCGTGTGTATATAAAGCGCCATATAAATATAATTACAGTCTAGGTGCGTTTTTCTATACGAGAATCACTATTTCACCATCGTCATGACTGCGTAATCGGGTGAAGTTCCAAAAACGGCAAAATATTAAATGATCCCCGAGTTTATGACGCTCCGAATTTTCCAGAGATTCCAGCTGAGGTCCTTAACCGTATCTATGAACAGCGGTGACACCTACAAATAATTTACGCAACCCTTGCAACTTCAAATATAACAAATGAAATTATCACTTCTGCCAACAGATAAAGGACAGGCTTAGGACAATATGAGTCTTAGGGGTGTTAGATTTTGCAATGTGTTGATCTATTAGCAATTATATAACAGCACCTTAAACAATTTCTAAAATCGCGATTCCATTTGTTCCATGGATTCAACTCAACTTGAACCCATTAAAAAAATCGTTTCAAGGTCTGCAGAGTGAGATGTTATTTATTTTTCCCATCCGTGCGAATTTGTGCAAATCCTCCGTGCGCTTGTGTGACCTCAGAACGTGCTGATGCCACTTAAATGCTCGCCACGTGAAACAAAGGTTGTGAATCATCCTATTCGGTCACGGAAATTGAAATATAGTTTCCCTTTTCGCTCTACTGAGTTTTTGAATTGATTTTCACTTGGCTGTTGAGCTAATCATATAAACCGCATGTTCAATATATGTGTTATCTTCAATTTAGTTTCCACCTCAGCGGCAACTTAACGCAATTAAACGGTGATACTGAAAAATGTACTTACCCTGGATGCAAATAACCTTTTGAACAAGGTATACAATGCATGCACAATGTAATGAAGTGCATATGAACAGCTGTTATGTTCAGCCAGGAGAGGAAACGTCTAGGCACACACCCCCGTACTTGAAAACAAGAGGCGCAGTTTTGGGCGGGTATAAAAATGCAACAAGGGAACAAGCAGGAGTCAATGTAGAAGAGATAGAACCAACAGTATCAGTTTGATTTCGTGGAGAATTTTGATTATTTTGATGCAAAGATTTCACTGTCTACAATCTGATTATATTCAAGCAACCAAGAATGGTTTTAGTTTCAAGCAACCCAAGAAGTAAAAATTACGCTCATACTTTTTCTACGCTATATGATGTTGCTGATTTCTTAATCATGTCGCATTAATTTAAGAAGATTCATTGCTTCGGACCTGTTATTAATGATCAAAATTTTTGTTGATCACTTTTTTTGTTTCGCTTATATTTACAGAATGGATTTGTAGCCAGTGACGACTGATGGCATGATAAGCGAAGCAAAAGTACACTTGAGAAGAAATCGGCGAGCATACGTAACGCACTTGCCACTTCACCTCGCGAGCATGAGTATGATTCGGTGGAGGATACATTGGTCATAAATGAGAATGTGTGAGAGGAGGGAGGGGTAGAGGGAGAGGTCAGAGGGAGATGGGGAGTGGGGAGCAGTACCCTTGGATCCCCAACGGCGTTCCCGAGCGGAAACATTCCACACGGGAGCGGCTCCGTCACCTCTTTCTTCGACCCCGCACCAATCCGACGCCGATCGACACATTTCCAAATCCTCGCTTCGTTTGCTCCGCACGACAAGGCGAGACGGAGGTGAAGGGCGACCGCAGACGAAATCGCTCGGATGGGTCGGTGCATTCGGGAGATGGCGCAGGGGAATAAAAGGTCACGCCGCAGCTATGGCAACGGTTGGGTCCCAAATGTGGCCCTTTGTGCTCCGATGAATTGGGGATTTGTGACCAGGCCCCAGGCAATCCCGCAAATGAAGAGGCGGCACGAAACAAATATATGGTCAATTTCCCGCCAGATTTTCAGCCCAACAAATCTACTTCTGGTTTTATTTCTGTAGCTATTCAATCTCAGCCTGGCGAAATTTGTTGATTGTGTTTACTTGCGCAAGCTTGACGTGGCTTGGAAAAAGAAACATGAACATAAAATAAAATTACATGAATCAAGGCACAAAGAGTATTTGTCTATTGCTGCAAAGGCAAGAAGGCCAGATATTGAATGGAATCCCAGTTGACTATTATGATGCTCTCGTCAATGGCAGAAAACGATTCACACCTTGCCAAACCACTACTTTCTGTAATTTTCAGGTTTTATGTTCACGTGTCAACAGTTCACCATTTCTGCTCCTAGTGGCGGAGGAAACGGGCGTCTTCAAATTTATCTTCGAATGAAAACCGGAAAATAAACGAGACTTCCAAACATCTGACCAACTCTTCCTCTCTGGAAATATTAAGCCTACCGCCACTCGCCATCCATCATCGTATTATCGATTATATCACAGCGGTTCCGTATTCCAACTCCAGGAGAGGAAACTTTATCAAAATATTTTCTTTGCTTTATTTCACATGATCGGGAGAACTTCATGAGCATGGAAAGTCCATTAGCATCAAAACCCGCCCGTGTTCAAGGGAAATCTCCTCCCCGATCCCTGCCCCTGACTTGAGGGATATTTATCCCCAACTCTCTCGATTTCTTTAATGTAATTTTCACATAAACAGGTTCCGTACAATAAGTGTCGGAACTGATTCCAAAAAACAAAATATATTGCAATTATCATTACAATTACTTAATAATCTCCAAAATTCATTCTTCCTGCATCGATGCACTTACTTCGGCTCGTCTGCCACTCGTCAAAAGCCCGCTGGAAGTCGGTTTCCAGAATACTGTTGAGAGCCTTTTTCGTCACCGCTTGAACCGCCTCGATGGAGTCACACCGATATCTTTTGAGCTCCTTTTGAGCTATTTTCCTGGGCCCAGTCCAAAATGTCTTGTGAAATTTCCACCCGCAACAGTTATTGTTCCTCGATCAAGACTTTCGGCACCAGCTTCGCGCACACTTTCCTCATCGCAAGATCCTCTGTCGTTACAATGTTGTGGATGGTACCGACTGAAAGGCCGATCTTCTCACTGATAAGGGCTATGGTTAAACGCCTGTCAGAGTCCAAAACCTTTTTTCACTTTGGCCACCTGAGCATCGGTTGAGCGGTCGTCGGGCGTCCGACGCGGTGCTTGTCTTCGACGAGCTCCCGGCCTTCCTTAAACATTTTGTGCCACTCAAAAACCCTTGTGCGGCTTAAGGCATCATCCCCATAAGCCTGTTTAATGAGTTCAAGAGTCTCCGACGCGTATTTCCCGAGTTAAACTCAAAACTTCACAGCGTAACGTTGCTCGACCGTGCGCTCCATGCTGGCGCGACGACACCACAAACAATCACACGTCACAAAAAACCACCTCCTGTCTCAACATATGCCCGAAGGCGACTGAACTAAAATGCGCCTGAGTGGTGGGGGACCTCTCTACCGAGCCATTTTCTATAGTTCATTGACTCCTTATTTTAAGGTTTAATTTAGCAATCTATTTCTAGGAAATCACAGCGCCTTTTTTTATTAGCATTAATGCTCATTCCGTACTTATCACATTGACCTTTGAATGCACTCAGCAATTACTGTGGGTCCCTGCCTGTCTGGCTCACTATATCTTGATTATTCACAACTCCTGATTTTATAAGCTCCCCCTGTCTTCTAATTCCTATCTCCAGTTTCCCCCATGCAATTTTCACTGTTTCCTGTACACATTAGTTGAAAATCATGGGTGAAAATGGGCATCTCTGGGTTACTCCTCTTCTCAACACTGTCCATTCCAATTCCCCCCCACCCGCCATGCGCCCCACAGCAGTTTTGCATCTTCCGGATAAGTCTCCAATCCCTCCAGTCTACTCCGACCTTCTCCAAAACACGAAACAAATTAATGCCTCCTAATTGTACTTGAGGTTCTTTTCTATGAGTGGCCTCATTACTCCTAAGCGATCACGTGCACGGTGAAGGGGTAAGTCCTTCCTGGACCCAAGCTGATCATCCTCCAAGCAATCATTGGCCCTCCTTTACATCATTTCTCTATACCTATTTTGTTACAGGTGAAATTAAATTAATTCTGCTACAGTCTCACATACAGGTGCCACTTCCTTTCTTTGAATAGCAACTAACACTAATCTGACACAGTCTTCCGGCCAAAACTTTATGTAGTATAAAAATATATTGCCATTCAAATGTACAGAGGAAACCCTTTAAGGTTTTTACATAAAATGATTCATTTTTCCGGATATTTGAAACAAAAGATAAACAGGGCGAAACTTTTAAAATTACTGGTATCAAAATAGTATCAAGCGAGAACTAATAAACTTTAATTCCATAGTTTCCATCGTCAAATCGGCCCAGGTGTGCACCGGGACATTAAGTTGAAGGAAGAGACTTTTTTCTTTGCCAAATGAGGATGTCTTTTCTTCATTTCTTTGCTCATCCGGTGCAATAACAACGCATTACACTCTCTATTTATCGTTCATCCTTTTTACAAGTAATCGATGGAGATGATTGCGTGTGCATCCCAAAAAACCGTGGTCATCTTTTTGTCAGTCGGTTTCACCGTCTTCGGAGTCGGATAGCTCTTAGAAAGCCGCTCTTTCGACTGTTCCTTAGTCTCTGGGATGTAACCGTATTACTAATGTATCCATATATCATCCAAAGTCACGTATCAACGCATAAACCCATCATGATTGCAACGAGAAAGCGCGAAGTTAGCCTCCGATTCGACCACATAATTGCGTTTATTCTCCATTGAGAGCGAATTCGGCACCCTTCTTTCGAAGATTTTTTTCACACTCAATTTTTTTTCCAAATTAAAAAGATTGAACCTTGTGGTATACCCCTGGCCTCAACCAATTCGATATATTTGATTTGACTCAAAACCATATCCGTGCATTTCGTCAGTCATTTCGGAGGAAGTCATTCCCACTGGACGTCCCGAATGATGGTC
The DNA here is from genome assembly GCF_022747635.1 of Hetaerina americana. NCBI lineage: Eukaryota > Metazoa > Arthropoda > Insecta > Odonata > Calopterygidae > Hetaerina > Hetaerina americana. Next base: position 9,566,925 of record NW_027286752.1, read on the forward strand.
ATCATGTGTGGATATACGGCTGAGTTTAATCTCATTTGCCCAACTGTGAGCATTCGCAAAAACAGGACAGAATGCCATGAACTTCATCCAAATTGGCTTTGATCTCTTCGGAATTTGGTCTTTTAAATTGAAGTGAATAATCACCGCAGGATACTAGTTTTTTTCCACTCTTCTAAATTAACAAAAGTTTGTTGCTTCAATCAACTATGAAAATGAATCCGCGATATGGATATACGATATACCTGAATCTCTTTAACTGGAGTCTAGCAAGATATGAGGCTGACTAAAATCAAACCTTTTCCAATACTACGAGCGCCATCTCTTGGGTTATCCAAGGACTTATTGAAGGACCCACGTACTGTCATCGACGGGAGGAAAAACTGAGTGCGAGTGTGCGCATTTTGAATGCTAGCGTTTGTATTTTGATCGGAAAATGCTTTAATGTAGCCTTCCTCATCATATCGGTGGCAATCCTTTATGCCCTCAGTGCTTTTCGTTCCATATAACTTAATTTTCTACTCTTAATTTTCCTAACCTCTTAGGCCCTTTATCTCCCTCATGGGGATATTTATACTATTCTTCTTTTCATCATGTTCCTGCCATTTTTCCTCATCGCGTATTCAGGGAAAAAAGCGAATGGTTAATCCCTAATTCAACAATAATTATTAGAAGTCTGGAAGACACTCTCATCTCTTAAGCACATTCCATTATATATTATGCAACTTTCTAGGTAAATGACTAATTCCACCTGTTCTTCTTTCTCTCATTACGATACAGTACTTATCTTGAGGTTCTCCCTTCCATTTACTAGGCTATACGTTTTCTCCTTGTTTACTTTAACTCAACGGAATATGCTACGTCATCCCCATTCTACAAAATTCCTTTCATGCCCTTACTTTATCGTCTCTTTTTGGTGGATGTTTTAGTTCGGTTAAAGTGCACTTCCTTGATGCATTCTATTATTTTCGCCTGGTTTTCATGCATCTTCCTTTCGTACCGACATGATCTGGTCCTCGTAAATTTTTCTCTCTATTACCGTGGGCCATGGCCGATTCCCAGACATGTGAACTTTTATTTCATTCCCCGCACCTCAACTTCTTCGGAGAACAAAAGTCCGAATGTCGAATGTGCGTGCCTTCTCATCTGATTTTGCCTGTTTCAGGTGTTTCTATAATTCCTCCACTTATCTATTGTTTACTAGACAAATGATTTATTAATCGTACAAATAGAAAGAGAAAAATTTGAGAGGTGGAACAGTTGACGCAACTTCGAAGTGTCCTAAACCAAAATGGCCGTAGCAGCATGGGCATAAGAGGAAGAAATGCGTAGGGGAAACAAGGTTGCACAAGGTGGAGGGAATTCATGACAGGGTGTTCGGAGATCGCTCGTCAAAACTTTGATATGGAGCGTGGTTTTTTACGGGGCGGAAACATGGTCAATGAAGCTGCATGATAGGCGTAGATTGAAGGCTTTTTAAATGTGGGTGTGAAAAAGGATAAAAAAGGTGGAGTGGACCGGGACGAAAACAAACGAGGGGGGGAGAGGGAATTGTTTTGGGGGAATCCAAAGGGGACAGGGAAGATGGATGCAGATACTTTTGATTGGCGATGGAATGTTGAAGATTGTGATAGAGGGGAGAAAGTTAAGCAAGCAAGGAAGGGGCAGGAGTATAATGGAGATGTTGGACGGAATCAAGAGAAGAAGGAAGGGTACAGAATTGAAGAGGGGCTTGTTGTAATGCTGGATGCCTGGCTATGTTTTGTTTAGAGAGATAAGGAAATAGTCGCCGTACAATTTGGCACCTTGTGCCCATGCAAATACCTACCTTAACCGGTAGATTAATTATAATTATCATTATTATCTCTGATTTCATAGTATTCCGTTTTATTTTTCAAGTAATGCAACGTCTGGACAAAACATTATTCTATTTCGAGGTATCAATTTACATTTTCATTGATTTCTTCGATATATTTTTAATAAAATACGAAAAATTTAAGGAGATAGCTCCCATAAAGAGTAAGCTTTTCCCTCGAAAAATACACCAATCGTAAGTACATCAGCCTGTTACAAAACATGTCTTTTTTATCATTTATATGAGGATTTTTTCTGAATATCACGAATTAGCGGTGGAGAAAAAATAAATGACAGGGAAAAAGCTTCTTTACGAGTATGCTTGAAACATGTTTATTATTCTTCCATGTTTAAGTGTTTTTCAAATGTGCAAAGACAAAACGCATATTTATGAAGCTAAATTAACTTGAATACTCCCAACGTTTGTATTTTCTCTTTACAATAAGCCCATCGGGTGAAATCTACCCTGATTAGGATGGAACATTATCGACGACACATGAAAGGTAGCTCAGATAATACACAGAACAATGAACGCTATGAGAAGTCGCAGCGTGATGACGCTATGTTGCAATATCACCTCAAGATTTGTCAGACATCGATTGGAAACGCAAAATGACATTCCCAAAATATTTTTGCATAGCGCGAGACGCGTGTTTGGGGTGTGTTAAAATACCGTAAATGAGCGCCTTAAGGATAAGACACAGGGGAAATGTGGTCGCAGGGGCGAGGAGCACTCAAACATTAAGGATCCGCAGGGTATCCAAGGGAGGTTGCCACCTCGGCTCGGCCTTTCCACAGTTACAAACCGCATGTCTCAGGGCCGATGCCGAAATGAACAAAGTTCATTCGCTCAATAATGTGAACGGACGTCGTCCCAGGAAACAGCGTCCGCACGCATACCTTACATGGAGAAAAGAGGGACCGGGTGGGGGCGGGAGACGGGAAGATGGCAAGCGAAAGTAAAGGGATCGGAAGATTGATTTGATCGAAATTGCTATGAGCGAGCAGATGAGTCGCTCTGTTATTGGGAAACATTGGTCGAAAACCACTTGAGACACGGAGAGTATGACATCCAGCCGACATTTATGAAACCAAAAAAGGGAAATCATCGCTTTTTCATGCAAACGCTAGGAAATTCATGTCAGCAACTCCAAACAAATACATTTCGCACGGAGCTCTAATTAAAAGTTAAGGGAATTATGATTTAATGATGAATTCTTCTACTCTTGCATTATTCGCAAACAAAACCAAGAAGACATTAGCTGTAATCAGTAAAGCTACTGGGAAATACTGGCATTCGCTTAATTGCTTCCAAGTTATACATTAAATTATAAATGCTCTGCATTATCTGGAGCCATGACCTCTCTGTGATCCACACCAGCTCACAGGAAAATGTGTGGATGTCATCAAACTGCATATCGTACTCACGGCATTGAAACCACAAAAACTCTCTCGTGATAGTTTTTTCAGAACTATACTTTTGGAAACATTTTCACGGCTTTAATTTTCAACTTTCATCTGTATCAACGCTTTTTATAGGATTACTGATTTAGATATCTTTTTAATATTTTAGTCACTCCGATTTCCTATTTTCATAGAATGAGACATTGAAAATATTGCAGATCCAAAATTAATGTCTTAATTTGAAACATACAAATCAATACACGTGTACTGATTTCCCTTTTTTATCATTTCCTGATATATCTCTCTCTCTCTCTCTTTCTTTTCTTATTCTATCAGTCCGTGTTCACATGCTGACGCGTATGGCAGGGACTGTTTCCAAGTGCGCACCAGCGTTAATGCATATTACCAAATGTCAAGGAACTAATAAAGACGTTCCTAATAGCACAATCAATGCCAATACTGATCCCAAAAAGATTTAATCTTGCACTAAATTAGTTATGTCGTAGTCGGTATACTAATCATGCAAGGAAATTATGTATCATCCACTAAAAGAACAAAAAATAGGTAATAAGATATTTCCTAAAATATTATCGTCTGTATTAATGCGAGAACATCAATTTCGGTCTCTCATCAAGCGAAGAACCCTCCCGTTAAAGATTCAATTCAGGTTGAGTGAAGCAGAGGGCGCACAGAGTCGTCCACCTCAATCAGATCCTTTCAGTAGCGTACGGTTGCCATCACTTGAATATGACGCCCCTCCTAATGCCCACTAATTAATATTAATTCCTGTCGGATTCTCAAAAGCATTCAAAAACAAGGGGAAATTGAAAATTTGGAGCCACGCTGACGCATTCAATACATTCTATATTTTCAATTTCGACCAACTAGAAACTTTTGAGACTGAAATATTCCATTATCAAAATTTCTAATCAGCATTTTTTTTCATCCAAGTCTTGCAAAAATCTTGAACTCTTTTATTCAGGTCGATTGTTAAATCCTTTCCCGGCTGGAAATGTCTTTGTTAAACAATGCATCGTCAAATAAGAATTCCAAAAGCAAGAAATGTATTACACAGTCATTTTTATACTGTAATGTTCGCAATGATTAATCAAATGAATAAAATTGACACAGACGATGTTTACCGGAAAAATATTTAGTCTATTGTGGGAAAGCGAGACAAAACTAAACCGATTCACTGCACCTTCACTTCCCTCCCATGGACTAAAACCTTGACGTGGTGGAAGGGCTTGTGCGTTCCGATGACCCCAAGAGATGTGCTGGCGGGAGTAATAATAATTGCTCCTGGTAGGGTCACCCATGCCATATAGGTCGAAGGTTAGGAGCCAGACGAAAGGTAGTCCACGCAACTGGTAGTCTGTTCCTCAGTGAGGCGTCTGACCCCAGTGGGGCGGCCAGTATGTGATGGTGTCACGTTAAAAACACTATTGAGGAATACAACGGGAAACCACCTCAATTATTATTCTCGACCCAATGGACCGTGTGTCGTGCCCAGCAGCGGAAGAGGCAAGGATTCCGCGGTGGTCATTTCACGAAACCATTGCAAAAGAAACCCCACAGCAAATAGGACAGAACACGCTGGAGAAGAAGAAAAAAGTAGTTAGAATTGGAACTTGGAATGCTAGGACAATGTTGAGGGCAGGAAATATTAAGCGAGAATATTAAGCGAGAGATGGAAAGGGGAAATACATATATTTTAGGTCAATGCTAGGCGAGATGGATATATAGCGGGGATTACTAGAGTGATAGTTAAAGAATAATATACAGCGGCGAAGACGAGAGCCAACGGGGGTTGCCATAATATTGAATAAAAAAGTAGGAGCACATGTAGTAAACATAGAACAAGCAATGGGTAGAATATTGCTAGTAGAGATAAAAGCAAAACCAACCACCTCGTCATTGTTCAAGTATACATGCCAACAAACAATCAAATGGAGGAAGAAGTTGATAGAATAAGAGGGCATTTTTTTAGCATTTAGCATTTTAGCATTTAGAGGGCATTAGTTAGAGGGCATACTTGTATGTGTTCCGACAGGGAAATATTTGATAGTGATGGGGGATTTGAATGCGACGGTGGGCGAAGGAAGAAATGGTGTTGAGGTGGGGGGTAGACCGATAGGTTTACGAACGAGGAATGATCGCGGGGAGAAAGCAGTTGAGTTCTGCAGGAGACAGGGGTTAATCATCACCAACACTTAGTTTAGACACCACAAAAAGCGTAGGTATACATGGAAAATGCCAGGTGACTCAGAGAGGTATCAGCTAGATTATATTCTGGTTAGACACAGGTTTAGGAACAGTGTGATAAATTCGCACAGTTTCCATGGAGCGGATGTGGACTCGGACAACAATTAAGTTGTTATGAAATGTAGCGTCCGTTCCAAAAGATAAGAAAGGGGCGGCGGGTTATAAAATTGAATGTAGAAGCGTTAAATGGATTTCCAAGGAAGGAGTACCAGCAGGGTGTAGAGAAAAGCATGGAGAACGGTAAAGAACTGAGTACGATCGAATATAAATGGGAATGTATCAAGAAAGGGATATCGAAAGCCGCAAAAGACTCTATAGGAACCGTTAACGCGAAATTGACCAATGAAACCCTTGATTACGACTGAGATCATTGCAAAGATGAATGATAGAAGAACATGGAATAATGTAAAAAAAGAGTAAGGCAAAAGGAAGTACAAAGAGTTACACAATAATTTAAGACGGGAAAAAAAAAGGATGGCGGAAGTTGCAGTGTAAACATATGAAAAGTTTGCAGAGGAAGGGTGAAATCGGTGCGCTGTACAGCAAAGTTAAATCGTTATCGGGAAGTAATAAAGAAAGAGCTATGCTAACAGTTAGAGATGAGGTGGGTAAGGTAATAGTTGACGCAGGAAAGATCCAAGAGAGATGGCAGGAATATAAAAGAACTGTATAGTAAAGAACTTAGACCAGCAAAGTTAGATATAGAAAAGGAACATGACGTAGATGAGGATAGCTTAGGCCCAGGCATACTAGACGATGAGATAGAAAGGGCATTAAGGGAGATGAAACTAAATATGGCCGTGGGGGTGGATAACATTCCTGTGGAACTACTAAAAGGATTAGGAAAATGTGGGAGGAAGAGGCTCAATGGGCTGATTCGTAGTATCTATGAGGAAGGAATCCGGCCGGAGGACTTTGTGAGATTAGTTTTAGTTCCTAATCCGAGAAAGGTAAAGACTACACATTGTGAGAACGACAGGATAATACGTTTGATATCTCACGCAGCTAAAGTTGTTCTCAGGATCATAATCAAAGGGATAGAGAGAAGGGCAAATGATTACTTATGGGAAAATCAGTTTGGGCTAGGAAGGGGAGAGGTACGCGTGATGCCATTGCAGGAATGAGATTATTAATTGAGAGGAATATAAAACAAAACCAGGAGGTATTTGCCTGTTTCGTAGATTTCGAAAAAGGTTCTGATAGCGTGAATTGAGAAAAACTAATGAGTATTCTGCAGAAAATAGGAATAGATAGGAGGGACAGGAGGCTAATCCGCAACCTGCACATGTCTCAGACTTCTCTCAGGTGCGAGTGGGATGGGTAGTGTTAGGAAGAGGTGTAAGGCAGGGTCGCCCATTATCACCATTGCTGTTCAACCTGTATGCAGAGGATATGATTAAAGAGGTATCGGAAGAACTCGAAGTAGGAATGAAAGTGGGCGGGGGATTCGTAAAATCAGTTAGGTTTGATGATGACCAAGCTTTAGTTTGTCAGTCAGCCAACGGGTTGCAAGCATTGCTGAGTGAATTGGAAATTCAGTGCGACAGATATGGGATGAAAATCAATATCAATATAACAAAGGTTATGCGATTTTCTAGAAATAAAAAGGCTAAGCCAAACATTAAAATATGAGGTCAAAAACTAGAGCAGGTAGAACAGTTTACGTATCTCGGAAGTGTTTTGGACCAACACGGTCAAAGTAGTAGGGACGTAATGAGAAGAATTGCGCTAGGCAATGAGGCTTTCACAAGGAGGAAGGAGTTGATGACAGGGACGTTGAGTAAGGATGTTAAGAAAAGACTCGTAAAAACTTTGATATGCAGAGGGAGCGTAGCTATGTACGGCGCGGAAACTTGGTCATTGAAGCAGGAGGATAGACGTAGACCGGAGGCTTTTGAAATGTGGGTGTGGAGAAGAATGGAGAAGGTGAAATGGACAGAGAAGAAAACAAATGAGGAAGTATTTGGTATGGTGGGCGAAGAGAGGGGTTTGTTGGGAGAAATCGTATGGAGGCGGGAAAAGTGGATGGAGGGGGTATTGACCGGTAGTGGGATGTTGAAGACATCCCACTACCGGTCAATACCCCCCCAATGCAGGGGAGAATGTTAGGCACAAGAGTAAAGGGAAGGAATAGGATAGAGATGTTGGACGGGATGAAGGGAGGAAGAAAGTACTCAATATATGAAGAGGGACCTGATATAGAGTAGGATGCTGGATTTTGTGTTTTGCTAGGAGTCACAAAATGTTTTATTTAGTATCTTTGTCCATCCAAAAACCTACCTTAACCGGTATATTACCTTATAATAATAATAATAAACATATAACCATAAACACAGAAATCAACCCGAAGGTTGGTTTAGTAAGTGATAGTAGAGTTCACCCAGTACTAAGCCCTATACGGCGTGTGATATTCACACATCAGGGTAGGGGGGCCAGTTCTTTTCCCTGTGCCGGTTATGGTTTCCCAGGAAGACCTGGTACCCGAAAAATCACATAGCTTGGGTGGAGCTGCAGGTGCCCTCCGAATCTTCAGAATGATTCTGAAGGCGACGGCCGAGCCGTCGGAACGTCAAAACATTATATTCTGTGTGTCCTTTTTTTGTGTCTCTATGGTTTTAAAAATCTACATCTGTGTTTATATATATATATATATATATATATATATATATATATATATATATATATATATAGATATATATATATATATATATATATATATATATATATATATATATGCGAGATATATATGCATATATATGCACACACGCACACGTATTTGCAAAATTTTTAATACATATACTATATGTATACCTATGTATGACACATGTTCATACTTTTTTGAAGCACGAGTACTTGCATATGGAAACTTAAAGTGTTATATTTCTCAACTTCTTGAGAGTTTCTCAAGTTTTTTTTTTACTCAATAGCGAGAAGCGAAGCTGCGATCATGACGAATATTTGTTTTCTTGCGATAAAGGGGGAGCGTTTTCTCGCATCTTGATCTCCATCCCGTCCGTCATCCGGCCCTGTCCCCCACCCGTCTTTCTTTGCGTACATGCCACCCTTTCGCCACCCCTATCTCTCGTCTCTCGCTCCTCCCTAACCCAATTTCGCGGTAATCCGTAAACACCAATCCTCTTGAAAGATGAATGTTTCGAAAGGAATGATAAAAGATGGCACTTCTGAGGGATTTCCAGTCACAAAAAGGCGTGAGAAGAGGAAAATAGGTGTTAATGCTACGACACAAGGTGTGCCTGAACGGGGGGGTGGGGGATGAGGAGGGGTGTGGGAAGAAAGGCCGGCCGCGTGCCAAAACGGATTCGGAACCCATCTCGTGCCGGTTGTGTTCTGAAGACGCACCCCCGCTCCCACGTCCCTCTTCCCTCAAGGCACCCTTCCCGCGCTCTCCCTCTCCAACTCCACCCCCTTCCTTCGGCCCATGCAGCCGACACTGCAGAATACGATAATGCAACCCTTAGACACGAACAGGGTCACGCCGAATCCAGCGAATTCACGGTCTGTCTTAAATATTTGTAAAGTTGAATATGTCACCCCTTACGTTGAGTAATATCAAAAGGAGGCAGGGCGAATGGATGCAGTGATACTGCAAATATCGGAGCAGAGCGTTTTGATTGGCAATAGGATGTTGAAGACTGTGATAGAGGCGAGAGAATGTTAGGGAAAGAGGTTGGAGCGCATAGGGATGCTGTACGGAATGAAGGAAGTTTTTGAAACTCAAGAGGGGCTTGTTGCAGTAATGTTAGGTCATTTTTTGTGAAGAGAGGTAAGGAATTTGTCGGAGTACCGTTTGGTAGCCTTTTTCTATGTAAAAACCTACCTCAACCGCTAGATCACCTATATTAATAACTATAATGAACTCCCATTGGGGACTCCTTCGAGGGGGGTTTTCAAGTGTCGAAGGGCATTTTTTGGGGCCATCTAAGTTTCCTTCGATTAAAATATATTCTGTGGGTATCTTTTTGTCCTAACGAATACATCTACAACAGGAATGTGCGCGAGATGGTCTAGGATAATATATATATTTCCCTCTTCGCCGCCAAACCAAGTATCAAAACATTTATTCAATGGCTTTGCTTCAGGTCTGACGTACGCTACTGAAAACACCTCAATTTTTCACCTCTATGTTTCTGTCTCGGATACTGTGGCAGTTTCTAATTTGTGGAAATTCAATTTGGATAAGTAATAATGTAGTTGAGAACTTTTCACCTGCACCTTTATTAGACAGTACAGGACTTTTTGGCTTTGACTTCAAGTAAATCTTGTTCGTACCTGAAGATGTAGCTTCGTCGAAACACCTTGTACAATATAATTAATGTATGGTGGAAAAGCAAAAACTTCCACAGTTGTTCACTCATCTGGCTCGGCTTTTTAACTGTAATTTTTTTCAAATACTAGCTCTTTAGATTTTCATATTTCTGTTTTATTCCGTTTATAAAACTTTCATAATTTAATAATTGTATATTTTTGATGTCCCGACTTTATTTTCATGACTTCGATTGTTGTTTGTATTATTACATTCATTTGAAGAGTGTTTTTACAAGTTCTGTGACGTCATTTGTATCGCACAGACCTTGAAACAATAAATTCATTACAAGCTAATCTCTTAGCCAAGGGATTTAATGACCATTAAAAATGCTTTCAACTTTATACCACAGTGTGGGGAAATCATCCTTAACAAGTTTTCTCCGAGAATATTCCGAACAAAATATTATCCTGTTTTAATGTGAATAAATATATGAAAAGCACGTATACGCCTGCGGTATTAGCCAGTTATATAGTATATGATAAGCGTAAATTTATTTTAGTGTAGATATCCGCGCATAAGCGAATCATAATTGTAACATTTTGAGTTTCGCAATAAAGGATTTATTGTGTTTTTGCGGGAGCCTATATTTTTCGATTTCCTATATTTTCAATATTGAATTCACCCAAGAATGAATGTCGTGATGGTCTATGTCATTTCATAAATTTGTATTTTAGTTCAGGATTTTTCAACTTGTATTAGTTCACAAAGGAGCAACTTCACAGCTAAATCTGGAATATCTGGAGATAACACTCGAGGCCTCTGTGGGTAAGGAGAGTCAGGGCTCGGTTGCCGTTCACTTGTCGTGCATTTCCGCCTTCATCGTACTCCCCCTCTCCCCCCCCCCTCGTTTCCATCCGCGAATCGCTGCTTATCATGGATTTCTAGAGAGACATAACTGTCCAATCTCTATCTTTTACTTTACATATTGTATATTCTTAAATATCGTAAATCTCAAGTTTCTGAATAGATCCAGAATTTATTTTAATGTTTCCTAAAAGAGATAGTGGCCCAGAGAGGATTAATCACAAAAGCAAGGATAAACTTAGAGTAATATTATACTAAGTATTTAACTGTATAATACTAAGTATTTAACTATATAATACTAAGTATTTAACTATAAAAATGATGGCAACAGTAATTTTAGCATCAATCTGGCGGGAAAACATTTTCTAAATTACCTAAATATGATATTATGCCTATAGAAGAAAGCGGAAGTTAACACTGTTGCGGAGAAGTTGTAAATGCATTTGAGAAACATATCGAAAGCAATACATTCACTTAAATATCGATTATATATGTGTGTCTAGAAAGGATAAAAACCGATGAAGTGAACAACGTAGATTGATTGGCTAGAGAGCATTCGAATTAATTTAAACATGGGATCATTCGTCTAATACCAGGTATACCACTCCTATTCGTTGAAATATATTCTTTCGTGAATGAAAATAAAATTAATCTCTAAATAATTACGACTTCTTAAGTTATTAGATCTTAGACAGTAAAGAAATACCTCCTTTTCCTCAGCATTGCTAATCGCGTCAGTTTATAGCCCCAATCTCCTTTGTCTGTTATTCATAAAGCTGAATATTCTTCGCTTGTGGTATGTTTGCTCTCATCTCTGTTAGTACCGAAACAGCGTATGAATGCAGTCATCTCCAATAACTTCGAAAGCTGCCAATTCGCAGGATAAACCACAATGGTGGAGGAGGTGGAGGAACCAGGTTTCAAGATGAGTTGATCTGGTGACAGAAATCGGACTGGCGTCGAAAGGAGCTTTGATGCTGCTGGTCGTGGCCAGCAGTACTGTGTTTTAGTTGGGTTCAGCAACCTAGTCCCTGTCATCAACTCCCTCCATTTTGTGAAAACTTCTTTACCAAACGCAATTTTTCTGATGTCCCTACTGCTTTGACCATCTTGGTCCACAGCACTCTTGAGTCAAGTAAATTACTCCACCTGCTCTTGCTAAATAAAAAACTACAACATTTAAAAGTACCACAACTGAACCTTCAATATATAAAACTACACCATGATAAACTACATGTTACTGCAACATTTTTTACACAACTTTAACACACTACAACGGCAAATAATGTACATGTAAACATACATGTAAAACAATGTACATGTAAAACAACATGTAAAACTAACCCATGTAAAACTTCATGCTACATTACTACAACATGGACAACTAACAGAGTAAAAGTTCTTTGTAAACATGATGAACTAAATACTACATGTAAAACCACAACATTTAAAACTACAACATGTAAAACTACAACTTGTAAATATGTAAATATGTGTTGGAAAACATGATGGAAAACCAAAATGTAAAACTACATTTTGTCAACAACATGTTTTAAAACTACATAATGTAAAACTATAACATGCAAGTTACATACAAAATATGTACAACCTTATCAACTCCTATTTTGATATTCCATTTGGCCTTTCTCTTTCTGAAAAACTAAATGACCTTTGTTTTATTTACATTTATTCTCACCCTAAACCAAGCCCCTTGACTATTTCACCCACTGAGCAAGTCGTGCGGAGTTCTAAAATATCCTTCGTTGGCTTAACTACAATAATAACAAGTATAATATTTTGGAATGTTAGCCAATTAGCTCAACCTTAAAAAATATTTTTGCCTTTTTTTCGGCAACACTTTTCAGGAAAAATGTCTCGCTCATCCGCAGCCATAAGCACAACGGTCACTTTGATAGAAAAGAAAGTAATTCGCGCTAAAACCTGCATCATGTAAAATTCAAAATTCAAAGCAAAAATATAGCAACTCGTTTCCAAGCGACACTTGAATGTGATGTGCAAATGTAATGAAAAAGTTAAAGAGAGGTGTTATTTTGCTCTAGTTAGACCTCATTTGGAATATGCCGCCAGTATTTGGGATCCGTGGGAGAAAATTTGGCAAAAAGAATTAGATAAAGTCCAGAGAAAATCCGCTAGATTCGTTAAAAATTGTTATGATAAGAACACAAGTGTGACAGGTCTCTTAGGGGATTTAGGCTGGGAACCACTTGAAGTGCGGAGAGAACGAGCTAGGCTTAGACTTTTAGAAAGGTTCAGAACAAACGAGTTTAACTATGACACTGAAGGAATTATAATGGCCCCACACTACTTAGGTAGATCAGACCACAAAGATAAACTAAGGGAGATAGATTCCAGTACAGATAGATACAAATACTCATTCTTTCCCCGAACAATCAGAAATCAAAATAGTAAGAAACCGAAGTCACTTTAGAAATATTGAAAACGTTGAATTTACAAGTCGGAACAAAATTAAACACTATAGAGATGTTAGGTATACTTTCAGGTGCATGTGTATGTAAGGTGTAGATTGAGTGTTTGCATGTGTGTGGGGTGTAAGTGTTCATGCATGAATTTATGCCAAGTTTTTTTTTTTGGATATATGATTTTGTGGTTATTGCATGCGGTTTTTTTTCTCTTTCATTTCTAAATTACGGGTGGTGTCCTAACACCCCCCGCCACACGCCCTTGCGGCGGCTTGCGGGGTATTAAGTAGATGTAGAAGTAGATGTAGAACACTAGTTTCCCAGTGGCATCTGAAGGTCGGGATGCGGAGAGCGTGCGTTTAGCAGGCGGTGTCCTCAGGCGTCACCGTCAACCTTCGGTCATTAACCCTCCGGTACAACTCGACCCATTATTATTAGTTGTCTAGCATTAAAAAGATAAGAGATGGAATAGATTTTTTAGAGCTACGTGTCTTGTATCTTGCAGGTCCTAAATGGATAGGGAACGACGCTCGGCCTTTTTCACATGGGATCCGCTTACATATATAACAGAGCTTTCGCCACACTCCCAGTCCTCCAATCTCTCCCGCCGCACGATTAATGCTCCCTCACTTGATTAATTTGCCTCGTGGTGGAGGCAGTGGCGTGCGTATCAGAGACCTTTAACTGCCGTTTTGAGAATGAAACGCACCCTCCTCCCACCTCACCTGGAAGAATGGAAAGTATGAGGAGAGAATAAATAGGATGCACGGTGGAAATAATACATTCGAACTCGAGGTGAAATGGCGACGCATGCTTTCGTAGAGCTTTCATGGCTAAAGTGCGCTCTCCAAATCTTCATAGCGAGTGACCTTTACAATTTACGAATACAAATATTACGATTTGCTTCATTTCCCGAGGAGTTTTCTCCTCCCTTGAGTGCGTAATTCACAACAGGAGCACATTCGTCTGGTCGATTGCCCAATGACACTTAACCCTCCAAATTCACGAAAAACAGGACCTAGGAGGACGCCAGTATGCACTAAGTACGAAGGCACCCGCATATACAACACATGTTCGGTTATGTTTGTGTATCGAAAGCTTACTTCAGCATTAATACAAAAAAAATGGAGAAGACTCTGAACCATTTATTCGAGTGGCTTGTGTACACACACACCCTCGACTTTAAGAGCTATTAATCTTCTCGATCAAATTTTGTGGTAGGGATAAGGAGGGAGACGAAGCGTTGTAGCCATAAAAGCCCGCCACTTAAACTGATTGCCAAGCCAAGCGGGGGTGAGAAGGCCATTTGCTCCAAAATGCCATAAGCAAAATTTCAATGGCTCCGAATACAACAATGCAATCTCAAGGGAGCGCGCATGGAAGCGAAGCCATGAAATTCATGGTTTTAATATTCAAGATGAACGATGAAATGCGGTCTGCCAGCACTGCATGACTATAGAGTGCAATTCCAAATATGTTCCGCTAAGGTACGTGTTTGCAAATTTCTTCCCGTTCTAGTTTGCAGTAAATAGCTCGACGCCACTCAATACCCATAGTGATGACACAGGACCAAGTAATTCTAACTCTACCAATATTTTTAATCAAGAAAACAACAGCATTTGAGCGACTTTCACTTAGGTTGTATCAGAACTATTGAAAAATAATTTTTAAATCCTCACAACGTAGTCCATATAGAAGCCCATACATGAAAAATCTCTACAAAAGCTTAAATTTAACTGAACTTCCCGAGAAAGTTACTTGTGTACTGGCATAGATTAAGCTGAATCATGAACACTCATTTAACAATTATTTATATAAAATATTTCCTACCTCAATGATTCTTCTATATGGGACAATTTTTGCTATTTGTTTTCTATGTGAATTAAATCTTGTCCACAGTGATTTATATTTGAAATGCCATATTTGGAATTAAATTTCATCTTCCCCAACCTGCACTTAAACCTATACGTTAACTGATTCAATATCAAATATGAATCACTTTTTTTGTTTAATTTCTCTGTAAGGGTCATTCAAATTGTTAAATTGAAATGAAAGCTCTTATCAATCACGGCGAAAATTTAATATTCCAGATTAGCACGGAAGCATTTCCTTCCATTAAAATTGTTTGAAAAACAGGGGATCGCGCATGAATATATATATATATATATATATATATATATATATATATATATATATATATATATAAATCGGTATATAATTATACAGGGCGCGTCAACATAACGTCCTTTTTGAATGTGTTTTGCATTTGAAAAAAGGAAGTTATGTTGCCACAGCCTGTATATTCTGGTATAAATGCAGAGTAATTCATATTCACTGACCCCGTTCAACGATGGCACTTTTTATTAGAGGTTTTAGTACTGTCACGGTGGGTCAGAAAGACTATATTAATTGTTTTAATTTGTCTATCTGGTGTATGATACCGCTGGGTTTAAAATTTTAAGATCAGAAGTTCATTGTAACAAAATTTAGAGTGGGAAGTTTTTCCTTCGGACTGGATTATCAATCCTCGATTAAAAAATCAAAACGAGGACGCGATTTGTAATTTAATAATAGTTTCCATAATTTTCTACTTCTTGGAGTCATGATAAAAGTTATTTAGCTTAACTTAAATGAACGTTAAAGAATAATTTTATCATAATTGCTTTGCCCGCGTGCGTACCAATTATGTGATCATAGAAAACGTATGAGTTAGTTAATAGTTTGGTTTAATGATTCTTTTAGCAAACTGAGTGGAATGGATTTTATATAGGTGAAAATTAAACATTACTCCATTTATTCCAATAAATGCGCCATGATTATAGCTGCATGTTCATTTGAAAACATTTGGAAGTGTAGATTTCCCAATACTTATCTCGATTGGATATTTTAATGTTTATGCTCAATAATTTGAAACCTTTTGCAGAATAATTTCACAAATGTGACTGAAGTTATACATTAATTTACATAAATTTCCAATAAATTATTTCCTAGGTACAGATATTTTACATAACGTTATGAAGGCTTACCATTAAATGCATATACGTTTGCGAACCGTTGAGTAAAATGATTTCTATCAGGCTTCACTTCGTGGAAGTTTTGTATACCCATCAAATGAAAGAGAGGGTGTACCTTTCCGCAGAATCCATCATAAACTCTGTGGAAAAGTGCATTCCCTCTTCCATATGATGCGTATTGTAAAAGGAACATTTCCAAATGAAAAGTATTATCTGAAATTATTACGAGCAGTCCAATCAACAATTCTTTGGATTAATAATTTTCATACGGTAGATTACTAATTATTATTTAATGCGTATTCTGTTTTATACTTTACACTTTCTGGTTTCACTTAGTGGAATTCATGTCCATATGAAATGAGTTTTTAATTTTACACAGACTATATTTTAAGGTACAACGCACTACACCGAGTTGTGTCATGATCAGGCGCAATTTTCGTTCACTAGCAGCAGTTGAACACATGCCCTTAGGAAGGGGGTGGCTATTTGGGAGGGGGAGTGGAGGTGGAAAGTTGATGGTGGGGGATGCCGCAAGTCTGTGGAACGCAATTTATCGAAAATAAAGTCTGTGTAAAATTCAAATTCATTTAATATGGGCACTTATTGTGTTGTTTTTTAATGAATCATTTTTCAAATAAAGAAACTAAAATTAGCTCGGAATATAGTTGGAACTTGACTATTTTAAATACTAAAACCAATTAAAATACTACATAACAAAGTCACGCGAAAACTGTTTTTGATACATCATATTATTATTATCTAAAAAATGCACTTCTTCAAAAACGAAGACTAAACTCAAACAGTGCCTCACTAGGCATTTGGGATAAATACGAGGGTCATCCGGAAAGTAGTACCCGTTCGTGCCGCATGAAGTGCTGACGACGCGAGTAGCCGCTGGACGAGGTCAGATAGCTTCAGTGGCTTGTCTGCCTTCTCTGAGCCAAGTTGCGTGACGCTAGCATTGCCTGTGTTGTTTCTGTGATTGTTTACAATGTTTAAAAAAATTGAGAACGCCGCCAGTTGTGAAGTGAGGGCAGTGATTAAATTCCTCAATGCAAGAAACGTTCGCCCATGTGATATTCATCGCCAATTAAAGGAGGTGTATGGAGACAATGTAATGGACGAGTCGTCTGTTCGGCGGTGGTGTCGCAACTTCAACATGGGGAGGGGGAACACACACGACGATGAGCGTTCGGAGAGACCGTCTGTCATTACAGACCAACTGGTGAGCTCAGTTGACGAATTCGTGAGGAACGATCGGCGCGTCACAATTGATGACATCTGTGAGCATTTTCCCAATGTTTCTCGAACAATTGTTCATGAAATTGTTAAACACCATCTGCATTATGCAAAAATTTGTGCAAGATGGGTCCCTCGCGTATCTCAATGAGCTGGCGGCGAAGGACTATGCAGCAGGAATACAGAAACTTGTCACACGTTATGACAAATGCCTTAATTTGCTTGGAGATTATGTTGAGAAGTAGTTTAAAGTATCCTCTTTCAAATAAAATTTTTTATGTTTGTTAATATTTACTTTTTTGTCTTTATTTCACGAACGGGTACTACTTTCCGGATGACCCTCGTATTTCCTGCCAAGAGCTACTTGGGCGGAGGCGACCGGTCTCCATGATGTGTGCGTGCGTGTGCGTGTTCATTCACGCCAAAATTCAAGAGGAGACTCGTTTGGCATTCGGAGAATGTGATCAGTCGCCGCATTTCCATCCGATCGCGTATACTGCCCGTGCCTGCATACCGAGCGCGGGAATCCAAATGGCCCGGGGGAAGGGGGAGGTGATCGCTCGGATTTCCAGCCTCCGCGCCGACCCCCGGCGGTGGTGTTCTTTCCCAGGGTGTTGCTCTGTTGCCCCCACACCACCATGGATGGGCTACTCGGGTTCCACATTATGCGACCGTGGTGCGGCGTGGAATCCGACCACCGGAGGGAGGGCTCGCGTCGATTTCGGAATGGAATTAATTGTAATATGATTCCCAGGAATTGAAGATGTAATTAGAAGGAGGGCGAGCAAGCAGGCATAATTTTCCAATTCGGATGCTCGCACCCAATATTCCGCCTTCCCATGCTGCCCGGAATGCAAAGCACAGCTATTTAATTTTTCAAATGTGCGCAAAAACTTTAGCTTGGCTCACTTATATCTTTAGTGCGATGCCTTAATTGTACACATGTAAGGTAAATCTAAAATATAAACATTATATCGATTCAATATTCATATAATATTTGAGTTATAGACCACTCAAATAAATAAAAATACTAATTAAGTATCACATGTCTTCAATTAATATTTCGAGCAATTAGACGATTTCAACCCACTTGTGTGTGGTACACCGTTTGAATACCTTAAGTATGTTTATGGTAACCCTCCTTAGGCATGTTATTAAATTCATCATCATGATGCCCTCTAGAGTTATTATACGGTTCATCTTCAAGTTTTACAATGCTGTTTCCTCCATCTAAATTTAGTGAAATATCCATTCGTCTGTCTTCAAGCCGTGCTGGGACGTAAAATCAGAGAAATTGAACTAAAAATATCTCTCATAGTAACACAAGCAGGGCATTACAGATTCAAAATTCTAATGCATAGCTGAATATATGGAATGAAACTAATTGGTAAATCTATTATGAATCTAGGAAAGAGTACTCCAAATTTTCCGATTAATCAGGGAAAATATGCTGGGTTCCCAGTATGAGCGCTAAAGCAACCATCATGCTAGTTTGATGAGAGAGGACCACAGGGATATCGTCCATCGAGTTAAAAATGCCAGCGTAGCGAAAGCCATAATTTACAGATTAATTCCAGTGCATCTGAAATTCGTTACTCATGCATACAAAATTGGAAATCTCAATGGAATTGCACTTCCCTTCAACAAATACTAATCGTAATTCTCGCTTTTTAATCGTAATTTTAATTTAATTTTAATCTTTTAAATTAATTGTAATTCTTAAGTAGATGTGACCGAATTACACGGACTTAAAATTTATACGCCCGCGTCTTCGACAGATACGGTTGAGCATTGCTAAATATTAAATAACCGTTGTTTTATCTAATTTTGAGGAAAATCAAAAACGTATATATTACTATAGAACGCCTATAGAGGCAGAAAAGGTGGATTGAGACCATTTGCTATTTTGAAAATAAATGAACACCTTTATATTGGCAATAAAAAGATAGCCTTTACGGATAAATGTGAACATAGACCAAAATATTGCCTATACCGTCCTATTAGCGACCTCAAATGCACCATAGCATTGGAACAGGATAGAATGCAGCCCTGCTACAAGAGCTTTTTTAACTGCGTAGCCAACACAACTGGGACCATCCAATGGCATTTGAATTTCATTTTTGATGCCCTCCAAGCTACAAACGTCATTCATTTCTTGGAATTTCCTTAACGAACGAAGAAAGTGACTGCTACAATATCCATTGTAATTATGAGATATCCCGAGATTTTCTTATCCCTGGGCTATAATGATAATGTCCATTAATTCATCGCCCATGCACACACCGTGCTCTCTAGCATCATTGCCCTACAAGTCTCAAGACATTAACTGAAATGCGCACGAGCCTCGCCGGTTACTTAATTTGAAGGAGTTTATTTGATTCAATTGAATTGCCAACACGTAGGCTGGCAGCTGCTCAGGATGCTGAGCGAACTCCCGAAGACGAGTGACAATGTCTGGGTTGAGAACCTACAAACATTACTCAACAGTCAAATCCATTGCAATAATTTTTCAGACACACTCTTTTATTCACGAACTACTCTGGAAATTTTAATTATTTCCCTCTGGAGACATCAACTGGCACGACCTTTAACTGTAAAACGGATCATGTAATATTCCCACCCGAGGTAATTGAACCGAGGCAAAAAAAATCGTGTTGAAATCTGAGCAGTAGTACATCGTCCGTGAAGGAATGCTGCACTGTTGCTCGGTTGGGGAGATCAAGGGTACCGCGGATCAAAAAGTTTGGAACGTGGAGACGAACGAAGCGATTGGCAGGGTTCACAAAAGGCTTCCGGGGGACTCGCCGCGTGGGGATGAAAGCTTTCGCATCGATACCCTCTCGCTCCGATTGTTTCGCCACGGTGGAGATGGGGCAACGACGAGACCGGGGGCGGAACGGAGAAAGAGGCAGAACCGAACGCGGGGGGGAGGGGGTGCAGGGGGGGCGTAGGGGCGGGGAAGGGGTTTGGTAGTCCCCCATTGGCCGAGCGGATCGTGTAGTATTGTCCCTCCGTTATTAGCCATCGAACAATGAAAATTCGAATTCTGAATCCGAATGGCGAGAGGGTTTGCATGTCTTTTTATTCCACGGTGTCTCTCTGGCCCTCCAGGGCTTCCGTGGTTTTGATTCATTGGGTCCTGACGCATGCATGTGGCGTGTTTTGGCGGAATGTCCGGGTGGAGGGGAGTTATTACGGTGGATGAATGCATTCCGGCCTGTGCCGAGTCGGGGGTTAAAAGTGGAGTGCGGCTGTGAGGGGGATGTTTGCTCGGGGGGATCCGCACCCGGAGGTGGGCGGGCGGATGAAATGCAAGAAAAACGCGTCGTGCCAAGAGCTCTTCCATTCTCATTTGCCCAATTTTTAATAATCCAGTACTGAGTACCATAAAAGATTTCGATCAGGTAATACCTGTCCGAAACACTAATGGTGGCCATTGCGAATATTTTTTGTGCTCTGTTTACCATATAGAAATATGATCTTGGAATCTCTCAAGGAGGAAAGAATGAAAAAGTTCAAATGGGCGGAAAGGAAAACAAACGAGGAAGTGCTACCCAGAGGAGAGAGGAAAATTGGGAGATCTCCAAAGAGGGCAAGACAAGTGAATGTAGAGTATTTCGGGGATGGAATGCTGAACTCTGAGGTTCCCGTGTGCTGTGAGAAAAAACTAAGGTATGTAGTGGTGATGAGGCTCCACCCATCAAAAATCACTCTTAAACTATATACTCTCAATAATAATTATCATAATTACGTAGCTCTCACACGCAACACAAAAACCTGAAATACATTTTATTCATACCGATACAGTCCTCCATTTTTTTCGATTTTTTGCTTATTCTCGGTTAAATAAATATTCTAATAGTAAATATTAGTGGCTATTATTGGATGAGCATTCTCCGAATTCAACATCATTCTATAAATTCCCCAAGGGTTGGTCGGGGGCATTCCTCCTATCCCGCAACGGTGTGTCCGTCACTTTCATTTGTTCGTAATTTTACTTATTTGTAATATGGATGAGTGGAAAAAATGGAAGAATGTAAATACAGAGCCAGGCAAAATGAAATTCAAATAGTTAAACAATAAATTGAGGCGGTCAACAAATAAAGCAAAAGAAGCATGGTGGAAGACGCAGTGCGATGATATGGAAAGTCTGCAGAGGATGGGTGAAATCGGTGCGCTGCACAGCAAAGTTAAATCGTTATCGGGAAGTAAGAAAGAAAGAGCTATGCTAACAGTTAGAGATAAGGCGGGTAAGGTAATAGTTGACGCAGGAAAGATCCAAGAGAGATATAAGGAGTATATAGAAGAACTGTAAAGTAAAGTACTTAGACCAACAAAGTTAGACATTGAAAAAGAATATGACGTAGAGGAAGATAGCTTAGGCCCAGACATACTATACGATGAGATAGAAAGGGCATTAAGGGAGATGAAACTAAATAAGGCCACGGGGGTGGATAACATTCCCGCGGAACTTTTAAAATGCTTAGGAAAATGTGGGAGGAAGAGGCTATATGGCTGAATCGTAGGATTTACGAAGAAGGACTGGCCGGAAGACTTCGTGAGATCAGTGTTAGTTCCTATTCCGAAAAAGCTAAAGGCTACATCATATGAGAACGACAGGACAATAAGTTTGATATCCCATGCAGCT
Organism: Hetaerina americana; assembly: GCF_022747635.1. NCBI lineage: Eukaryota > Metazoa > Arthropoda > Insecta > Odonata > Calopterygidae > Hetaerina > Hetaerina americana. The sequence goes on from NW_027286752.1 coordinate 9,588,918, forward strand.
AAAGTTGTTCTCAGGGTCATAAACAAAAGGATAGAGAGTAGGGCAAATGATTACTTAGGGAATGATCAGTTTGGGTTTAGGAGGGGGAGAGGTTCGCGTGATGCCATTGCAGTAATGAGATTATTAATCGAGAGGAATATAGAACACAACCAGGAGGTATTTGCCTGTTTCGTAGATTTCGAAAAAGCGTTTGATAGAGTGCATTGGGAAAAAATAATGAATATTCAGCAGAAAATAGGAATAGATTGGAGGGAAAGGAGGCTAATCCGCAACCTGTACATGTCTCAGACTGCTCAGGTGCGGGTGGGAAACGGGGAGTCAGGATGGACAGTTTAAGGAAGTGTTGTAAGGCAGGGTTGCCCATTACCACCGTTGATGTTCAACCTGTATGTAGAGGAAATGATTAAAGAGCCATGGGAAGAACTGGAGGTAGGAGTGAAAGTGGGCAGGGAATTCGTAAAATCAGTTAGGTTTGCTGATGACCAAGCTTTAGTTTGTCAGTCAGCCAAGGGACTGCAAGCATTGCTAAGTGAATTAGAAATTCAATGCGGCAGATATGGGATGAGAATCAATATTAATAACACAAAGGTAATTCGATTTTCTAGAAAGGAAAGGGCTAGCTAAACATTAAAATAGGAGGGCAAAAACTCGGGCAGGTAGAACAGTTTAAGTATCTCTGAAGTGTTTTGGACCAACACGGTCAAAGTAGTAGGGACGTAATGAGAAGAATTGCGCTAGGCAATGAGGCTTTCACAAGGAGGAAAGAGTTGATGACAGGGACGTTGAGTAAGGATGTTAAGAAAAGACTCGTAAAAACTTTGATATGCAGAGGGAGCGTAGCTATGTACGGCGCGGAAACTTGGTCATTGAAGCAGGAGGATAGACGTAGACCGGAGGCTTTTGAAATGTGGGTGCGGAGAAGAATGGAGAAGGCGAGATGGACAGAGAAGAAAATAAATGAGGAAGAATTTCGTATGGTGGGCGAGGACAGGGGTTTGTTAGGAGAAATCTTATGGAGGCAGGAAAAGTGGATGAAGGCGGTATTGACCGGCAGTGGGATGTTGAAGACTGTGATAGAGGGGAGAATATTGGGCAAACGAGGAAAGGGAAGGAATAGGATAGGGATGTTGGACGGGATGAAGGGAGGAAGAAAGTACTCAATAGATGAAGAGGGACCTGATATAGAGTAGGATGCTGTATTTTGTGTGTTGTTAGGATTCACAAAATGTTTTATTTAGTATCTTTGTCCATCCAAAAACCTAACTTAACCGGTATTTTACCTTATAATAATAATTTTACTTATTCAGATATGAAAATTTGTTTAGAATTATAAATGGAGATTGATATTGAAAGGAGCTGTTTTTCAAACTAAATGAGCATATGTCTATTTTAAACGCCTTATTTTTTCCACTTTTCCATTGGACTCTGCATCATGATCAAGGATGTAGGACTGTTAAATGAAAGTCATGAAAAAATTCACGATCGCATCAAATCGCGAGTAATTCAGGGCAATTTCTAATTCGCGTGCGATGCAAAGTCATGTGTCCTCATTGTCCCTCTCTGGTCTAATGGAAATCGTTCCCTGTCCACAGGTGCATCGGGCCTTCCACAGCTAAAAATAGCCCTTTCCTCCACCGCCTCTTTGATAGGCCAGACATTCCTCCATCCAGCTTCCAGGATACCTTTCGCTCATCCCTTCTTTTGCGCTCCCAACGTCCACCTACTACTCTTTGTTCTTTCCTCGAGACCTTAGAGAACCCTTCCTTTCGCCAACGACCTCTCCTCCGCTCTTTGCCTTTTCCTAAAGTCCCTACGGGGGGAAAGGGGGGACGGGTAAGAAACGCCCCCCGAGCCTCCGTGGAGGGTTTTCCTTCTCCGCCCAGGCCCTCGTTCGCAGATGCAGAATGAGAGGAGCTTATCCCTAAAGGACTAGGGGAGCTACAGATGCCGACCTCCGCTGTCTCTTGTCGGGACGTGCAGTAGTGAAAGACGCAGGAGAGGCGGCGAGGGTGTTGGGGCGAGCGACGAAAGACGGCGGCGGCCTTAGATAAGAGGAAAGGGGGCGAGGGGAGCGGAGGTGAAACGGAATCCAGGCAGCCAGCCCCCTCGCCCCCACCTCAAATCCCTGAGCGAAGTGTGGACCGTGTGCAGCTCACCCCCCCATTCCACGCCCCCTTCCACCCCCTCTTCCGGAATGCTGAGGGGTAACTTCAACGGTGCACGAGCATCGCATGGATCGAACCAGAATTAACCAACTTGGGGGAAGGGGGTTGATTCATGAAGGAAATATAGTTTCTTTTAAATACCTTCTTCTTTAACTCATGTTTAATTCAGGAAAAGTAAGCGTAGAAATGAATATTAAATTTTTAGGTGGATTGTATTAAATATAACCAATTGATTATTTTATAAAATGGATATCTTAATGCTGTAGCAGGCGTTATTTCTGCCAACGTTGGTACCGTATCTAATCCCAGGAGATTTTTCCATCATCACATACATGTATGCTCGACGGAATATGAAAATAAATAATCGGCAGTGCCTCCACTCACTGGTTGCGCGCCCTCAATGCAAAAATCAGATATGTTTTTACTCCCGCCATGACGCAATACTGAGCACATTTTGCATGCGAGCTTTATTTCAAGCACAGTATTGTACAAATATTTTTATATTAGCCTTGGATCATCTGATTAAAAGAGAGCACGAAATAAACCAATTGATTGCTCATTCTTTCGCCCCATTCCCAAGTACATTTCGAAATTCGATACTTCTCTTTTATTCTTTGGTATTTTGGAGAGAGAATTCTCAAACCGCGATATAAAATGCAGATAAATATTTTATGATTAGCTATGCATTCAACAATTTGAGCAAGAAATAAAATATTTTAAGTGAAAAGAATTCTTTAAGGGCCCTTGTTTTTTTAAACATACTGTTCCTTTAATGAAACATATCTTTTGTAATCGATACCTCAGTCGACGTTAAGTCCTGGAAATATATATGTTTTGAACCAGTAAATGATTTACTCTGAGCAAGACAACTGCTTATTGTCTGCGAGGAAACTCCATTAATAGGATTTTTGTCATTGCAGAGAAGAGATCACATTTCAATTTCCTTTAACGAGCCTCTCTATTGTAGATACAATGATGCATTCATGAACGCTCTAAGGAAATGTTCTTTTTGCTTTATCATTTGGAACAGGCCGCAGTTGCCATTCTATAACAGGTCACCGGTATAGGTGAGAGTTCTACAGGTATGCGCGAAATTATCACAAGGCGCAGTGAAGTTGTGCATACTAAAAGTAAACGAGAGAAAATAATTAAGGGCACTGAACCAAAAAAATACTCAGAAGCACAATTGATGGTTGAAGACAAATATTAAGAGACGGAGGAAATAGTTACATAGAGTAATCTCAACTGTCGACACTCGTAAATATATTCGATTACTTTGACGAATGACGACTACCCTAATGCACAATAATTCCGTGCTGGAAATATTTTCAAAGGCATAGCGATGGATGACAATGTGCAAATTATACAGAAAATCCCATCGACCTTAAAATGCAAGCCATGGAGGTAACCTTAGAGATTACAATAAATATCATTTATCAAATCTGCAGCGTGAGAGCCTGCGGAAAAACTAATACAAAATAAGAATTTTGAACATTGAGGAACTCACATTGCAGGAGAGATGTCATGGATTCGCATAGCTTAATCTAGAGCAAGGATTTAGAGTATAGGGTCCTAAAATTGGGACATGATTTGAAACAAGACTTACCAAAGCATTGCGGTTAGCAGCTGAAATTGCGGAAAGGGCCGCAGTGGAAGAATAATGTCTCCGCGCTTATGTGTAGCGACATAGGAAAATGTTAGATGATAAACCCAGCAGGAAGAAGGGAGAAGATTTAGACGTTGGCTGGGTGCAGTCGGTAGAACACAAAGTAGAGCTTTCGGCTTGAGTAATAAATCCATAACCGAGCAGTAATCTGCAATGAAGGGCCCAGCCAAGAATGAAAAATAACAGTCTCTACATCTACTTAATGCCTTGCAAGCCACCGCAAGGGTGAGTGGCGGGGGGTGTTAGGGCACCACCTCTAATTAAGAAAAGAAAACCACATGCAAAAGTCACAATTGTATACTGTCCACAAACAAAAATGGTATTATTAAATACAAAAACACATGCAGGTAACTACAGCTGTGATATTAATTACTTAATTTTTACCTCGAAATGGAAAAGCATCGATCATATCACTCACCTGACACACTATCCCAAGTAAACGCTCCCCACTTCACATCCCTTTGAAAAACTTGGCGAGATGGCTGTGAGGATGTGGAAGAAGAGAGGGAAAAGCTTTTGAAAGATAACTGTAAAATAGGACATTTAGAAACAAAGTAGTATTCCAGCCGAAAGGTCACGCTCAGAATTCTTCGCGCTGAGAATACTGACAGAAAAAGGGTAAAAAGTAATTTAGTGCCCACCTGATCGAAAAAATTCTGATTTATTGTCAAAACATTTTTAAGTAGTACGAAAAGCCATATTTTACGGACCTCTAACTTCAATTACTTCAAGTATATTCGAGTAAATTGCTTGAATTCATTCATTTTAACCAATAGGAATCCCTCGATATTTGTGTTAAAATATATATAAATTAAAATATATAATTGCCGAGCTTACTTCAAGGCCGATACACATAAATATACCTCAATGATCCAGCCTATCGCAAACTATCGAATTCATTACATTATGAAATCGGCTGATTCTCTAATTTCATGCCTCAAATATAAAATTAATAAATTGTGCAAAAAAGATATTGAAAAGAAAAAAATCAAACTTCCGTCTGTATAATGAAAATGCATTGAAGATTATTTTAAGTGCGTCGACCATTAAGCAGCAAACATGACAATAAGTGTCGAATCCTTCATGAATTTCATGCAGATGCTACTGAGTCCTGGTGACACAATATCTGAAATATGGAATATGTGGCCCCAAAAGATTATTGAAAAATTAAGAGAAAAATTTTGTAGAAATTTTTGGAGAATTCAGGACCGGGACCCTTCCAGACAAGAAGTGGGCATGATTGATGTAGAAATACTCCTGATATCCCTTGTTAGGACTAGTTGACTGCTATGTAGTTGCATGGCAAGGAAAACTAAGATTAGGAAAAGATTCACATTTGGAACAACATGAGAAATTATGAGGACCAATGAATATAAAGGTAGATTTGACTTCACGGGTTGAAGAGGCAGAATAAACTCCAGTATTCATATATATATATATATATATATATATATATATATATATATATATATATATATATATATATATATATATATATATGTGTGTGTGTGTGTGTGTGTGTGTGTATATATATATATGTGTGTGTGTGTATATGTATTAATATTTATATATATTTGTGTGTGTATTTATTGATACATAAATATATACCGCGAAGTTTCCTTTATAAACACATCTCATCTCCGAAGAATTACTGTGATTGATAAATATAATTTACATTATCATTGATTTAAATTAACATTAAATGAATATTGGAAACTTAGCAGAGCGTCACATGCCCCAATGGCAATGAGATTAGAATTAACTGCCTAGATACAAATTTACGCATTTACTAGGCCATTAGGCCTAGATATTGATGCACAGATTCTACGTATGCCATGAACGTATGAAGGCTCAGTGAGATCACTTAAATAATTACACATAAACTTTTCAATCATCGAATATGAATGCGTACATTCAATGCAGAGGATCTAGTTGTTCACGTAGATATGGATGAGGCATTCAACCAGGGAATTCCCTAAAAAGTGAACTGGTACACTCAATAAAATTAATTTCCATTAATAGAGACCAAATTATGCTGCTTTCATTCGAAAATAAATATGTAGCATTCGACAATATATTTCATTAATCAATATGGAATGTTGCTTTTCAAAGAGAGACCGATTTAAAATAAATAAACTTCGATATTGTAATTGCTTATTATTCTGGAGGTATTCTGAAAGATTTCAATCATTTCTCCGATTCAAAAGTTTAAGTGAAATTGGAATAAAAAGCACCGCCATGAATTTGAAAAAAAAGCAGATCCTATAGCTGTGAATGCGCTTGTTTTGAGTCCTTATTCCCAAACGTTAGGGATCGAATGAGCACTTCGTAAACTATTACTAATCACGAATTTCATGACGTCACTTGCAAGATGAATCCACTCGCAAGTATACGGGCTTATCGTTAAATTTCCAAGTGCTGCCTTCAAAATGCTGGGGGAAAGGAATGGAGGCGTCAAATGTTTTCGGAAGACTAGCTGAAAGCTTAATTTTAACCCACGCAGGGCTTCCCGCCCCCCTTCCTTCCGGACCATAGGTCTTCGATCCAGCTTTCAGTCGGATGGAATTTTCTTCGGCCCAACAAGAAATGCTTCCAAATAGGAAGGGAAGAAAGTTTAGATGAGATGTTTTTGAAAACTGGGGGTGATGGCAAAGAGTCGATGCAGTTGAAGCGAGGGACCGCCGAGAGAGCGAATGATTCTCCCTTCGCCCGGCCCAAGTTCTCAGAGGATTTCTCCGCGACAGAGGCTGACGGAGCGAAAACAAATGAGACGCGACGTTTCCTGCGATCTTTCAATCCCCGTTCCCTGCGAACCAATTGAGTGAGCGCTCCGGGAGACTACGTGGAAGTGTGCGCGGGACGAATGCCAAGGGAAGAATCCTCGCTTACTTACACCTTCCCAATACTTCAATTTGTTTTTTTCTTCAACCTCATTCCTCATCCACAATGAATCACTTTATTTACACCTGAATTGAAATAATAGAAAAGCCATAACACGAGTGTGTTTGCATTTCCATTACAGTCTCATATTTATAAGAAAGAAATTTTTACTGGTGTGGAAACATTGGTCATGGGAGCGTAATGATAGGCGTAGATTTGGAGGCTTATGAAATGAGGGTGTGGGAAAGGATGGAAAAGATGAAGTGGGCATGAGGGAAAACAAACGAGGAAGGGCAAGGAATAGTGGGGGAGGAGATGGGAATGTTGGGAGAAATGCAAAGGAAGTAGGAGGGATGAATGCAGAGGAGTTTACAGCAAAAAAAACGTTTATATATACATATATATATATATATATATATATATATACATACACATACACACACACATATATATATATATATATATATATATATATATATATATATACATATACCTTGTAAGAAAGTTTCACGGATTTCTATTATAATTAAAATGAAAGAGCGAGATAGCGCTAGCCAATAAAAACACAGATAAGCCCTTGCAGATAACGCTAAAAAGTATTCATATATATATATATATATATATATATATGCATATACTACCTACATATTTATAACAATGGCTCAGTATCCATTTGTTATCAGTCTACGTATATCGAAGTGGAACCTAAACCTTGATTTTCAGCGATTGGCTTCCTTTTTCATGAGGTCGAGAGCTATCGGTCGCGGGTATTCACAGCAAAATAACGGATAAAATCTAGGCCTTTTATTCACTTACTCAGTTAATACCTTTCATTGAAATTAATATGGTAAGCAAAATGACTTTAAATGGTAATTGAAATTTCAAACTCGCTATACCAAACAAAAACGATATGAACGCAGGTAATTTTTAAATTCTAGTCCATTTTTACATATTTGCTCCATACTTTTTTATCATTTTAGAGCACATTATTGCAAATATCACCTCAGTTGCCCTTATAATAAGAAGAGTAATTATGTGAAATCAATTTCAAGAATCATTTCCTAAAGAAATGAAGAGTTATTAGAGTAATGATCAAATGCAAGCCATTAAAAGACATTTGGAAAGCCAATCTAGTGATTTAATTAGAGTGCCCAAAATGTTGCACCTGAGAGTGGGAACTCGTTGCATCACTAATTGTAACCTTAATTTTAAAAAAATAATTTTAATAATGCATTATGATATCACCTATGCGTAGAAACTGGTGGTAGTAAAATAAAATTTTGTCCGAAAAAATACAAAGTTTACTTGTTCAGTCGCCATGAATTTTCAAAAGTAGCCCCTGAAACCATTGAAGTAAATAAACTATATTGAATATCTTCATGTAATAATGTATTTATCGACGTTTACTTCGTCGGGCATCTACATCTTATGCGCAGTGAATTTCTCACATTAACTTTTACAATTTCAAACATTGAGAGAACTAGCGCTTCCAATTATATGCATTTGCATTTTCTGTTATAATCTCGGAATGATGCTAATAACATAACTACAACAACCACGCTAGTTAAATATTGATTCAATAATCATCCCACTTCAATTACAAATACTAATGAAGAGCATCTAGCACAAATCATGTGGTGCATACATGTAGTGCATACCTGTACGTGACCCAATGCAGTTTTAAAAGCAGTGCCCCCCATGGCCGTTACTTCTGCTTAGGATTTTCCTGATGAATCGTGTAAGATTAACGAAAAATATCGACAATAAACACCATGACCTTCAAGTTCGATGCAAGTTTTCTGAAATAACTCTATAAAGATAAGTATGCAGGTCAAGGGTAGTCTGAGAAGCGAGGAGTGCGCTCACGAACGCCGAGAGAGAAAAACAAAGCATGCAATTACATTATGGAACGGATGAGGTCAGCTCCACCGGAACAAAGCACGCGAAGATCGGAGGGGAGAGTGAAAAAATGGCGCGGGGATGAAAGCAAAAAGAAGAAGAAACAGGCGGAAGAGACACTTACTTGAGCACGGCGTTAGTTTACGAGTTTGTGCCCTTTGAGAAGAGAAGTACACAGCTGGGCAAACGGCACAAGCGTTTCGACGGACATTCGAAATTCCGAGTGCCCTTCCACTTGGCAGTGCGCCGTGTTTTTTTTACGCAAGCACACCTTGCCGCGGCCATAATTCAATCGAATTGATCGGATAGTCGGTGGATCGTAAAAATGTTCCGTGCAGCGAGAGAAAATGCACGAGGCAGAAATTGTGATGGATGGCCCGTATAAAGCGAGCGCAGTCCAGAGGGAGGCGAGGATGAATTTGGCGGGCAGCGGCGGGACGTGTGGGCGCGGAATCACCACGAGGGGAGAAAAACATTCACTGGCTGGAAATAACACTGTTATAATAATATTTAAGTTCATCTCGTTGTTGGACCCATTACCTCTCTTCGCACCACCTCCTGTTTTACGGTGGGTTAAAGGAAATTGATGTTAATGCCGAAAGCGAAGAAGTAAATAGGAATCGGGAGATACATATTTATCAGCGTCTGATTTTTCATATTTAGGATATTTTTTACTTGATTTTTTCAGCGCTTGGTAAATAAAGCTAGTCTATCACTATTATTTTTTATGGATCTAATCAAAAAGCAGACATTTTCAAAGCGTGAAAATCATTTCCCTAGACTGGGAATTGAACTCGGATCTCTCAATTCCTATCACATCATGGGAATCGAGCCATCCGGTCGCAAGTCGATACACATCACTTTTAGGGATGCTATGTTCATCATAAATCAAACTTAATCAGCGATACCTGTCCAGCTTAGTCTTCACTCTTGCAAGATTTTCCTCACTTTTTGAGGTCGAAGGGCATTCTGAACGCTCAGCGTCTTGAACGTCTTCTCTTTCCTCCCGAAACAACTCGTACCACCCAAAAACATCCGACCTGCCGATTATGTTATCACCATATAAGCTGCCTTGAGCATGCCATGAGCCTCTTTCCCGGCTTAACTAGTTTCACGCAAAGTTTGATGGCGTAGCGCTGCCCTAATTTCCGGTTCATGACTAAGCGTAATGAGGGCACGCTATAGAGGTTTCGCAAAAGAACTATCTGCACTCCAGAAAGGCTGGGAGTCAACTGCCACCGACCTCCAGTCTTTCCGGAGATTCCCTCCCTCGAACCCAGCCAGGGAAACCGCCTGTTATCCCTCCGTCTATCCGGAAAAAAAGTCATGCTACTTTTGGAACAGACCTTGTAGTTACTCACAAATTTACACAGTAGGACTTAGCGAATTTCACCACTTGCTAAATCGATCAGAGAAAGGAGAAAATGTGTGACATGGAGTCATTCATATGGGTAATTCGCTAATTTAAGAATGTATGAATATACTACTTGAAGTTGTGCACACATTGATGGTCCGTACATTATATCATGAAGAGCACATGGCTGCATGTTTAATAATGGCTGTTTAAGAATCGGATAAGTAATATAAATAAATGTCTTCAGGAAAAATAATATTTCTTAAAATTCTTCATAACTATGAGAATGGCAGCGTTTTTCTTATGAATATAAAAGTTTAAACCGTACTTCCAATGCTCGCGTCTTTATTTGTGTAGAAACAGATAATAAATTAAATAATGCAATATAAATAAACATACATGTCATTGAGATACGTAATTTTTCGATGCAAAAATCAATTTCCGGAAAGTTTAACTTTCTTTTCGTGGACTTTCGAATCAATATGATCAAACGACGGCAGCACAGGTACATTTCATTGAATCATATTCATCGTCCAGAATCATGAGCACTTGCAGTAAAATTAATGAAAGGAAGACAGTCTGAAATAGATAAGAAATTAAATCACAGTTGAGTTTAATGTGATAATTTTGAAAAAGACTCAAATTGGAAAATTACGAAAAATGTTATGTATCTTATTCTTGGCTTATATTTTATATAACGCATATAACTTGTCGGTAAAAATAATTATAATTGGTAGAGGAACTCCCAGAACCAATTAACAGCACTTTTACTAAAATATGGGCAAAATTAAAATACACACTCGTATGTCTACCTGCGACTGCAATTATCCCGAGGATTATTACATCGCTCTACCATAACCGTTTTCCACGATGGGCTCTTCCGCATTTGTGACATGAATTTGATGCCGCAGAGAAAATATAAAATGGGTATCTGCAAAATAATAACTGCCGGATTTAATTTATAACGTACGAGAGTTGTTGCGAATTTTTCAATTTCTCGTTTGGACGGAAGAGGAGGTGAATGGAAATTAGATATCCCGAAAGATTCAATTCGATGAATGCGTTCAATTTATTGCAGCAATCCACGCGATTCGTACGCAAAAGATGTTATAAGTGGCTCGGGAACAAATCGATTCTCAAAAGGATTACTCCTTTCCGAGCGCCCTTGCATGGGCTCGACGCAGTAAGCGCTCCCTTATAAATTACAGCGAGACAAGACTCGATTCTCTACGGAGTATCACATAAGGAAAAATCCGATATCGAAGGCTCTTTCAGCTGAAGCTGATAAGAAAATGGAAAAAAAGTATTAGGTTTTAATATATTGTTCCAGTGGATAGTACTGCCCCGTCTCTATACACGTAATTTTAATCTAGGATGTATTCCAAAACACCGTCTAAATCACATAATTAAGTAAAATGCAATCTAAAACCAGTAATTTCATGCATAATGACACTTAAAATCTAGAAAATTTACCTGCAAAACGGCTCTATTAATGTTTCTTTAATCTGTCATTAGTGTCGGTACGATAAGATTACCGAATACCACCATCAATAAACATATTTTTCACGTCGTACTATATGAAAATCTCATGATTATGTCCTTCTAGTTAATAATAATATAATAAATAATTTGTATATCAAAGCACAACTATAAGTTGGAAAGCCTGGACCCGTTGCATAAAAACTCTGTAACGCAAAGGAGACTTTTACATGAATAGAGAAGAAAAATGTGCGATAGACCAGAGCCCTGTTGATAAAAAGATGTATATTTCAAAAGCAACGAACGTACATTGAAATTGATTCAACCAAAAAAACTTGCACTGTGTCATACTGGGGAGTCACTGAGACACATCCACGCGTAAAATATAAGGCCGTCATTCCAATTAAAATTGGAAAACTGGCGGTGGGTTAAGGTTCCTGGAAAAGAGACGATAACCACAGTGGCACAAAGCGAAATACTCTTTTGTAAAATTTAATTTAATGAGATACGATGGATTGAACACGAAGGGACGCAGGAGAGGTACGCGGCAAGGGGTGGCGGCGGGAGGGATGAAAAAAGAAAGTCGCGCGGCCGCACACTGAAGCCGCTCCAAGGGCCGCCTTCGACTCGACGCTTTGGAAAGCCAACATTTTCCCAACTGATGAACACTCAAAGAGAACCAACCTAACAGCCGCAGTCACCTGCCGGTCGTGACGTAAATGAAATAGCTACCGCACCTAATTTTAATGCATACCTCTTCCTTTTCTACACTCATTGGCATAATTCATATGAAAAAGATTTAAACCAGATGGAAATTAAGCTAAGTGATTGCATTAATAGAACCTGACCTGAAATAAAACCTCATTTCGCTTTTTTTTCTGACAGAAATGTTCGCGCCGAACTTCGAATCGATGAACAAAATCATACAATACCACAATAAAATAGGTTTCAAGGGCCAGTGCTGTATTCAAATAGAAAATTCATTTACGAATAAATTTACTCAATTTTTAATTAAATTTCTGAATTAATTTACTTAAAATTTAGAGGAAAACGAATAAACGCTTGACCCATTCACGTAATTTTTTAATTTACAATTTAGCGGAATAGCCATCATCACGTTGACCTTTTTTTTTAATTAAATGAAATATTTCACGAAAATTGAGTGTGTTACCCTACAGCAAGGTATTTTGATAATTATTACGCTACAAATATCGCATTAAATAAAATAAATTTTTATAAAAATTTCATATCTTTCAAATGACAAAAAATAATGTATATTAATCGTGACTCAATCATATGGCAACGATTGCACCTATCCAAGGCTTCATACGGGAATCTTCCTCAAAATACGAGTGCAATTTTCATTCCTATTCATTCTGAATATCAACTAAATGTGAACACGAATTAATACATAATTTAAATACGATACTTGAAAGCTTCAAGGATAAACCAATTTGTTATTGATAACAGCAGTATGAAGATCAACAAAAATTAAATGAAGGTATTTAATTCACTTAATTAAAAATTTTGAAAATTGAAGAAAAAAAATTCAAAACAAATAATTAATCAGAATACTTCTGTCATTCAATTGGACTTCATAGAGAGCAAAGAGCTAAAAAAAGAGCATGCCATCTTAAACACCCATATATTTACGTAGCGTTAATCAAAATCTTGAAAGTCCACGAAGAAGAATGTCGAGCATGCAAGACGTCGAGTTTTGAAGAGAAAGAAGTGATTTTATAGAGTAACAGACCAACTTTTGGGGAGATCAGGGGAAACGGAACGGAATCCGAAGGCAGACAATGCATGATGAGGGGAGAGTGCAGGCTTGAGAGAGGGATGCTGTGAATGACCGGGTGGAATCACTTCTAGAGCGAAAGAAACCCATCTGAGCATGTTGATAGATTAAGAACATTAAGAATTCGGAACTTTTACAATCCATTGAGTTACAATAAGGTTTTCGATAAGCGTTATTAATATTCAAAGCGACAGTTCAGACTTCGAGAACCAGCATTGAGGAACTTTAAACTACCAAACTCCTACCCTCAGTTTCCAAAAGATTACCTGCTTCAATAAAGCATTCTACCTGTATAATCTAGCGGGCAGTGAGTCCAGCAACTGACCGGAAGGTCCATGCTCAAATCCCGGGCGATCCCCTCCAGGTACTCCAATGCAAATCCGAAGCTGTATGATTATACGGCAATAATTCTCCTGGAAAGTCGCAGGCGGTAAAATGAAAAAAAAAGCCACCTGACCTAAATTTTGGGCCTTTACACCGAAAGAAAGTATTCACATTCTAAGAAGGCGGGGCCAACTAAATGTGTTACTCCTGAAACATATCGCTCAGCTTAAGCAAACAATGAAGGATACTATGTTCACAAAGTATTTTAATATAAAGGGCTCTATTGGAAGCAGGTAATTAACATGTTAAATTAGTACGAGCTTTAAGAATATAAGATGAAGAAAAATTAAAGAATCCAGTAAAGATTACAGGTTAGTTATTCATGATACATGTACATACATACATACATCTGTTACCAAAATACAGGGGTCACTAAGTACTTGTAGTTTTTCAGATAAAATTTAATAAGCTCTTTCTCTTAGGTTAAACTTTACAACCCCCACGGTAAAATATATCGTGACTTCTCCTAAGCATCCATTTAATTCGTTTTTGACCTCCTTTCATAACTTCTACAGCTACAATGCTACAAATACAGAAATGGCTCATAAGCTCTCTGCGTGGTATAATAGTTCAAGCATTATATGTGTATATATATATATATATATATATATATATATAATATAAATATATATATCCTTTGTGTGTGTTCCTATCCCTTTTCCTTATATCTGTTTCTATATAAATGAGTATTCGTTCGCCGTTTGGCGGGATTTCATGTTTGAATGTGTATCAGGCCAATGTGGCTCGTCTCTTCTTCTGGCTATGCGTGCCACGAAACACACTGTTCTTATCCTTTATGATGTTGTATGATTGCTTTCCTACTATCCTTTCCTCTTGTGTGTGTCTTGTCTATTTCTCCTTTGGTGGGTGAAACAGCTCCCTAACGCCATGTCTTGGCCAAAGAATCGGGCCACTTGGTTGCATAAAGCATCGCAGATCTCAGTGTAAATTACGTTTCCTGGATATCTCAAGTGGTTAAGAGCCTCCGCCCTGCTCTCCTGTGTTCGTCCTTTGTGTGGGTTCCTATCCCTTTTCCTTATATCTGTTTCTATATAAATGACTATTTGTTTGCCGTTTGGCGGGCTTTCGTGTATATACAGGGTTCGTCCGGAAAATAAAAGTACTGAGCTCAGGAAAAAAAATTTATTACACCTTTACGTATCTTAAGCTAATATTCCTCAAAATAGGACCCTTGTGAGTCGATACACTTGTTCCAGCGGCGTTCCCATTCCTGGAACGCTCCCGAAGGCATCATCGGGAACCTCTCGAAGACACGTCGTCACGGCCTCTTTGACGGCGTCCAAAGTCCCGTATCGCGTTCCTTTCAAACTCCTCTTTATCTTCGGGAACAGAAAGGAGTCCGGTGGTGCCAAGTCCGGGCTGTAGGGCGGGTGCGGCAGCGTTGCCACGCCGTGCTTGGCCAAGAAGTCCGACACGACAAGCGCGGTGTGAGACGGCGCATTGTCGTGATGCAGCCGCCAGATATTTTTGATCGCTCGCCAGATGTTTTTAATCTCGTGCACTATTGTTTTTGGCACATTACACTGCTCTGCTATCATCCGAACACTAAGACGACGATCAGAGTTCAGTACATCGCGAACTTTTCGCACATTTTCGTCGGTGAGTGTCGTTGATGGGCGTCCAGGCCGTGGTTCGTCGTCGACCTCTTCTCTGCCCTCCACGAACATCTTGTGCCACCGAAAGATCATGTTTCTGGACACGGCTGACTCCCCGTAAGCCTGGTTAATCATACCGACAGTTTCGGTAGACGATTTCCCAAGCTTTACCGCAAATTTGATGGATTAACGCTGCTCCAAAAATTTCGGCATCGCGTTCCGTGACGTGGGTCGAGCGTGGAGGTTCGCGTTGACAGAGCTCCTCACTACACCACAGCTCAGAGCCGACTGCCTTTTTCAGCGTCGCTTGCCAACATACCCCCCTCCAATCGCAGCCCGTCAGAGCGGTGCTGGGCGAGCCTGGAGCGGCGGGAAAAAATCAGTACACTTATTTTCCGGACGATCCCTGTATGTATATATATATTATGTATATATATATATATATATATATATATATATATATATATATATATATATGCATATATGATATGTGTATATATATACATATACGTATATATATATAGTACAATACACAGTAACACATAATATAGAAACACAAAAAAAGAGAACATATATATATATATATATATATATATATATATATATTTGCATATATGATATGTGTATATATATACATATACGTATATATATATATATATATATATATATATATATATATATATATATATATATATATTTGTGGAAGCGGTGCTGACCGGAGGGCACCTGCAGCTCCACCCAAGCTATGTGATTTTTAGGGTGCCAGGTCTTCCTGGGAAACCGGCACAGGGAAAGGGACTGGCCCCCCTACCCTGATGTGTGAATTTCACACGCCGTATAGGGCTTAGTATTGGGTGAACTCTACCATAACCTACCAAACCGACCTTCGGGTTGATTACTGTGCTTTTGGTTCAAGAGCGCGGCGCTTAAATCCGGACATGAGCACGCGTTTCCTCGAATGAGATTTCCTCGCCGGGTGAGCGAAACCTTCCCCTGACTTCTCTGAGGCACTATGCGAGCCACAATACTTAGCTCCTATACTCGTACCTAACCACACTAATATAAACAGTTGATCTGGAGTACCAGAATAATCGAACTATTTTGAAATATAACGCCCAGTGCGAACACTTACGATGCTTACGATAATAGCGGCTCTCCGATTCTACTTGTACGGCCGTTTTGCGGTTATGACTGTTTACTAGATGCATATATAGTATCTTTCAAGAACGCCAATAGTGACTTCCAGGGAAACTACAATAGGGCGGAAAATTCAAATTGAAATCTATCTGGATTAAACGCCGCTCCCTGTGTGTGTGTATATATATATATATATATATATATATATATATATATATATATATATATATATATATATATATATATATATATATATATATATATATATATATATATATATTTTATATATATATATATATATATATATATATATATATATTCACATATATTTATATATATATATATATATATATATATATATGTAATTTTGAGATTTTAAAATTAAAATGCAATTCAACATCCCATTAAAAATGATATTCGCGTAACCATAATCAGGCAAGTGTGATCATGCGAATAGGTGATGATTAGGGGCAGCCGATGAATTAATGTGGCATTTCTGGGATCTTTAAACCCGGGTGTATTCGCCGGGTGACCCACCCATTTACAGTCGTCTCCTGTCCTTGACCTCCCTCCTCTCATTCCTCCATCCTGTATCCAATGTGCATTTGCAATCGAATCAGCCGGCTGATACAGATATTGACTTTTTTCAAACACCAGATTTTAATAAGCACCACTGTGGAAAAGCCAAAGTGATTCGACCAACTGATTAAGAAGCAGTTTAAATAAATCCCTAGTAATACTATCAGTCTTACCAAAGACAATAATGTGCATAATTCCTTCAATTCACTTGCTTGAACGTCATTTTGGCAGAGAAAGATATCGTAAAACAAAACCGCTTCCGTAGTCTAAAGGAAAAAACTGAAATTCTTGCCAAATTAATAATTACATCAGTCCACACTATTTCGAGGTAGTTATTTTATGAGCCCAAGGATTACGTTTTTACACTTAGTCCCGCTTAGCACGATACTTAAGTTTGACACAATATAATATATAATTTTGCAATTCTGCAAGTACGTGGGTTGTCTGAAAAGTTTCCGACCTCCTTATGAAGGTGGCAGAACTCTTCAAAAGTTGGGAAAATTGTTTGCGAATTCTTTGACAGAGACTCACTGAAATTTTAGCCATTTTAGAGCCTCAGTTGTTGCTTGGAAATCTTTTGAGTCAGCCGTTGTGAAGGTTTTTGTGAAAATGGAAAAATTTGAGAATTGAGATGTCCGTTAATATTTGTCATTGAAAGGCAATACGCATATGCAAATCAAAGATCAGTTGGATGCTGCATGTGGGGACTCCGCAGCATCATTGAGGACCCTTGAAATTGTGGGCAGCGAATATTTAACGGGGCCATAGAAGCTTGTCTGATGACGAGCATTCGGGAGGGCGAATAACTGTGACATCTACTGATAACATCGAAAAAGGTCACCAAATGATGCTGGACGACCGTCGAATTATGTACGGTTAGAGAGATGGCAGAGGCTATGGGCATATCGAAAGATCTTATTTGTCATATATTGACTGAATAATTGGAATGGCGTAAGCTCTCCGTGAGTTTGGTGCCTTGTTTACTCAATTTGGCCAAAAAATGCATTCGAATGAGCATTCTCAACGCCCTGTGGGAGCGGTTTAAGCGAAGGGAGTCAGATTTTGTGTATTGATTCATAACTGTAGATGAAAATTGGATCCACCGTAATATTCCTGGGACTCGTTCTTCTCATCCCCTTAATTTCCTTCAAAATACAAAATATCTTCGTGCCTCTTTCTCGCTCAACCAACACTCTCTCCCCTCTATAACAATCCTGAACATATTTTGGTACTCAAAATGTCCCGGACTCAATTTTCCAATGAGTTTTTAACAATTCCCAACAGCATTCTCTCTTCTTCTACCTTTTTCAAAGTTTTCTCGATTGCTTTCATTTTATTTTTTACATTCTTTTCGGCAACTGCACCACAAATCTTCGCATTAATGCGTAGCCTCTCGGCCCAACGAATACTTTTCATAGTACTCAATGCTTAAATCCATATCAAAGTTCCTTTAATTTTATTTTTATAACTGCACTTATCGGCTTTGTAATCAACTTGCTCCATAAAAACATCTTTATCTAATGCAGTTCTTCTTTTAATGCCCTCAATATTTTGGCAACTTTTGCCTAAAAGAATCGCTAAGTTAGTCAACATGTACTATATGCTGTACTTGATCTCCAAATTTATTTCAACGTAAACCTTTCTTTTTCTTGGGTTTACATGGAATAAAATACTAGATAAATTAAAATGGAAGATGCCTCAAGGAATCCCTGGGGTACTAATACCTATTGCAGAGGGATAATGAGCGAAAGAGCGGAGCAAAGGAGAGAAAGGAAAGAGTTAAGGCTCGCCGTCAACCAATGTGCGAGTGAAATATTTGCGATGATGGCAAGTATTAGTATTATCGGAAACCTGATAGAAACTCAGGAATTCTGTATTCTCTTAATTAAGCTATCAAATAACTTCGACGTGCAATGAATTCATTTTTTTCGAGTACATTTATATTTACAGATTTTACAGGTGAACACGCATTTATATGTAGTTCAGGTCATACTTATTATTACCTTAAAAAAGAGCTGTCTTCAAACTCAAGGAAATAGTCATGCCGATAAATATATTTTTAGAACGTAAATTGTTTTATTGGTTTTAAAACCGTGGTAAAATGGGGTTTCAAGTCTGGAAAAAAAACTGCCTACGTTTTTACCAAGGTTGAAGTAAACGTTAGCTAAATATTAATTTTAGTTTTAAGTAAGTGACGTTTAGTGACAATTAGAAGTTTAAGTAAGTAAAGACTAATAATTCTGTAATAAAGGAATTGACTGAACAAACAGGTAATATTTGTCCAAAAATTACTAATTTTGCGTTTCGTTGACAGCACGATGAAATATGATTTATAAATTATGCAACGGGAAACAGACACCAAAGTACAGCGGAAATACAATTTTCAAAATTAAATCTCTGAATTGATCCTCTGAACAAAACATTAAATTTTATAGAGTGAACAGCAGTTGAAACACGTTCAATTATTTCCACTCCATACTAGATCATTTGCTGCAAACACGCATGCGTCTTTATTGATCTATGCGCAGTCCTAAAACGGGGGAAAATCAGAACTTTAAAATTCATAATTATGTGGTTTCAGACTGGGGCGAAATTTACTCAAATGTCCGGCTGGAATGTTAAATGAAGTATGGTTACTTTTTGCATATCCAGGATCCTCAATATCCTGCCCAACACATTCAAACCAATTAATTACTTAGATTCTAGCATATAACCCAATTTCTCGGCGTACAAATTCACTCACCACAAGATACGTCATCGCAATTAGTAATTTCATTCACTGTTTAATATTTGAATAAATTAACACTACAAATTGCCAGGTACCGGTTATAAATTATAATTGAAATCATTTCACGCACAAAAGCTGCAGCTGGATATCATTTTATTTTTGGAAAAAAGATTCAGAAGACAAGAGACATCTGAACCTTGATTTCAGATGAATGATAAAACGCCCATTAAATTTAAATTGTAATAATGTCATTCTTTAGATCCTTAATAAGCAATAATGTTCAATTATTAAAGTAAATTATTGCTCCATGATTAATTCTTAAAAGTATAAAACATTTGTAATAGTTTTGACCATCCTTCGCTGTAGCGCAGCTCCTTCTTTTCCCTTTCCGTTTTTGAAATCGTGACCCAAATAGGATATTCTCTTCTCTTTATTTATAAATGAG
The DNA here is from genome assembly GCF_022747635.1 of Hetaerina americana. Taxonomy (NCBI): domain Eukaryota; kingdom Metazoa; phylum Arthropoda; class Insecta; order Odonata; family Calopterygidae; genus Hetaerina; species Hetaerina americana. The sequence goes on from NW_027286752.1 coordinate 9,609,048, forward strand.
ACATCCAAATGTTTATATCTTGTGCGGATGGCGCGATTTCAAATGTATCCCGGAAAACATATCCTCAGGTAACACGAAGAAAGGTTTGAAAAAAAGGGAACGGAAGCTTCTACCACGAGAAAAACGACCACTGGCAAAACAATGACCGAAAGGCAGCGCAAGGGAATGCGGAAAAACCGTCTCGCAGAAAGTGTTCACTGCTACCCTACCTCCCTCCCACTGCTACACCAAAAATCTCCATTGACACGTATTGCCCACAACTAAAATTCATCTTGGTACAGTTTACATTTGGATTGAATTATTCAAAAATAAGATACTGCCCAGCAATGGTAAAATGTTTAAAGAGGCATGGAAAGATCTGGAGATGAGAATGGAATTCGGCAGGGAATTTATAAAATCAGTTGAGTTTCAGGATGGTCAAGATTTAGACTGTCTGTCAGCCCAGAGGTTGCAAGCACTGCTGAGTGCATTGGAAAGTTATTTCGATAGATATCGGATGAGAATAATGTAAACAAAACGAAGGTTATGAAGTTTCTCAGGAAGGAAAAGATCAAGTTAGATATCAAAAAAGGAATGCAAAAGGAAGAATCAAATAACTTTGCATTTCAACGGAATAAAATGCATAGTGCCATCTAGTTTTGCCACACTCCAGTATCATCAGCATCCTTCATCTACATCTACATCTACATCTACATAATACCCCGCAAGCCGCCGCAAGGGCGTGTGGCGGGGGGTGTTAGGTCACCAACCGTAAAAACGAAAAATACCACATGCAAAAAACAACACGGAAAATTACACCCCAGCAGCGCACACACTCATGCAAAACTCCCTCCATCCAATACTCATGCAAACACATACACCGCAAAACAACAAAAAACTGCACCCCAGGATACAGCACCAAAGCCATCCTACAACACGCAAGCCAGGACACAACAAGCAAGAATGTGAAACATCACTACCACATGAAAATGCACCACAAAACACTCAACCCCCCAAAGAGACAGTAAAAGGAAGGGAATTCGACCCAACGTTGCAGGTAGCAGGAATTTCCCCCCGCCGGGAGGGAAGAGGGACTGAAAGGGAAACTTAAAAACAGATGAACAGAACACGAATGATGTCATGCGGAAAGAATGGGTTATTATAACAAAACACATAAGGTTAGTGGAAGAGCATGCATTTAAATACGACTAATTATTTTTTAGACACTGAGGGTGGCAAGTGGAATTTTTACTATCTATAATCCTACAGTTGCTATCCCGTATTGTCCGTGGGAAGAAGGAGTCCTTGAGTCGGCTAGTCCTGGCATCTATTTCCCGAATTTTATATGCATGATCCAAGCGACCAATGTATGTAGGAGTACGAATAATCTGCGAGACCTCGGTGCTGAAACATGCGGATCTGAATTTATTTAATAATTTCAGTCTTGCATTGAATCGTCTCTCTTCTAATGATTCCCACCCCAAATCCATGAGCATTTCGGTAACGCTTTGCGTTTTATCGTAGGAATTTTTTACAAAACGGGCTGCCCGGCGTTGAACCTTCTCAATTTCCCGAATGAGACCTTTTTCATCCTTCCAGATGACGCTTAAGTGTGGCGAAACTAGTTGACATTAAAAATACCATTTCTAAATAGTAACAATAAAATCTTATATACTCGTACTTCTGTGGAATTGCAAGGTATTTTCAATCTTCCTATTGCATCGCACAAAGCATCCACCTCATCTATCTCTCAAATCAAAGTGCTTGGCCCGGCGGGGGAGGAGAGAGGTTGTTTGTTTTTGGAAATCCAAAGGAGGTATGAAAGATCGATGCAGAACGCCTTGATTGGTCAATAGAATGTTGAAGACTGTTAGAGGGGAGAACATTAGGTAAGCGTGGAAGGAGCAGGAATCGGATACGGAGAATTAGTAGCAGTATACAGGGTTCGTCCGGAAAATAAGTGTACTGAGCTCAGGAAAAAAAATGTATTACACTTTTACATATCTTAAGCTAATATTCCTCAAAATAGGACCCTTGTGAGTCGATACACTTGTTCCAGCGGCGTTCCCATTCCTGGAACGCTCCCGCGAAGGCATCATCGGGAACCTCTCGAAGACTCGTCGTCGACCTCTTCTCTGCCCTCCACGAACATCTTGTGCCACCGAAAGATCATGTTTCTGGACACGGCTGACTCCCCGTAAGCCTGGTTAATCATACCGACAGTTTCGGTAGACGATTTCCCAAGCTTTACCGCAAATTTGATGGAATAACGCTGCTCCAAAAACTTCGGCATCGCGTTCCGTGACGTGGGTCGAGCGTGGAGGTTCGCGTTAACAGAGCTCCTCACTACACCACAGCTCAGAGCCGACTGCCTTTTTCAGCGTCGCTTGCCAACATACCCCCCTCCAATCGCAGCCCGTCAGAGCGGTGCTGGGCGCGCCTGGAGCGGCGGGAAAAAATCAGTACACTTATTTTCCGGACGAACCCTGTATAGGGGAGGCGATCGACTGCTGATGTCATTTGCGCCATGGGGGATGGACAGGAAAGGAGAAAGGGTGAAGAGAAACCCGACCTCGGCATTAGCCTACTCTTAACGAAAGGCGCCAAGGGGCCCGCTGCTTAACGTCCCATCCGACGGACGGCGTACTCACTCTAAGTGCTCTCCACAAAGCACCTCAAGGAGGGATCGGGATACCAGTGAAAAAGACGAGACGCGGTCCCCAATAGGATAGAGATGTTGGATGGGATGACATGAGGAAGTAATTATGCTGAAATGAAGAGAGTCTTATTGCAACGTTGGCTGCCAGGTTGTGTTTATTGAGAGTGATAAGGGAATTATCGCTGTACCGTTTGAAAGCTTGTATCCATCAACATCCTACCTTGATTGGTAGATTACCGATAATTATAGCAATGTCAGTTCAGATCATTTTATCATATCAGATTGGTAGAAATAACCAATCCTATCCATTCAACCTCTAAAACATCTTTCAATATTATGCGTCGTGCCGCCACCGAAAATTTTCATGAATGGTTAGAACGTTACAATTTTGTGGTGATCATTGAAGGTTTTTCTCTCGAATCGTTCTTTACCCTAAACACGGTGTATAATAACAAATTTGCTTCATTAAAGTCATCCTTCCTTTCTTGTGTCGGTTGGTGACCCAACAGCCCCCGCCACACGCCCTTGCGGCGGCTTGCGGGGTATTATGTAGATGCAGATGTGTCTCACCCTCCCATCATTATATATCTAGCACCCATTTGCGGCTCTCCCATTCAACTCTGAGCAGTTGTATATTCATTCGCAAAATGTTTAATTTGACGGAGTGGGATCATACAACCAAATTGGGAAGAAGTAGTGACGTAGGAAAACAAAGTTTTTTTAATTTTATATTGAGATTTGCAAAACTCGATCCCAGCCACCTAAAAGTCGTTCATCCCAAATGAAACTAGATTTTAATTATTATAACATGTCACGTAAACAAATAAAGCCACACAGAAAAATTTACTCCGCTTCATTTCACCTTTCATCCAACATAATAATAAAAAAAAGGCGAAAGGGACAGGAATAATCCACTGACTCCGGGCAGCGGAAGGGGATGAAGATAAAATAGCGAAGGGGGAATAATAATTCCCCCTCCGCCCACTCAGCCAAGTGGGAGGAATGTAAATGGTGAAGGGAAATATATTGTTTGCAGAACCCCTCCTGCCGCCACCCACGCAAACCCCCCGTGGTTCCGAACGTGGTAGGGCAGTGAACGGCAATGAAATCCACGAGGAGTAGGAACCGTGACGTCAAGACCTGCCCACTTCCCTCCCCCTTCGAATTCCAGACTCGAAGGGTGGGTCGGTGTTCAGTCCGCGGAGAAGAGGGGAAATGCCCTCTCACCCCCCCCCCCCACACACACACACCCACACCCCCAAAACCACACCGCCACACATACACACACAAACGCCCATTGTCCCCTTCTCGCACCACCCAAGGAGTCCCTCTTTCACACACGAAGGAAGAGTCAACTTCCAAAGGTAAACTCCGGCGTTTTTTCCCCCTTACACACAGGATTTGATCGGACAAAAAAATAACCGTCGCTTTACTTTATCCTTTCCTCTACTCATCCCGAAATGAATTCTTTATGTGAAACGCCCTTTGGCGCATTGGAGTACATCATATTGAAGGATACTCTCCACTTTGAAATTCTCAATGGCGAGCAATGCTTCCGCTTCCTCGTCGGACTCGAATTACAAATTACGACGTGGAAAGGTATCGAGGATGCATAATAACCGCTAAACCAAGAATTAAAATTCACAACTACATTGGATTATCGTAATTTGTGTTTTCGTTTACATATTAACATCAGCTATTTGACGATAATTCAATAAATTGTCCATTGTCTACTCATTAAATTGTTTCGCTTGAAATAGTCACGATCTAGGAATATTTGCTGAATATATATCTGCCTTGTTAACGATTATTTTTTATATATATTTTTCTCTCCCTGGTCTCGCACAGAACGTTGATTTCTCTTTTGCCTTTCAAATCCGTTGACACAAAAAAGCATCAAAGAGGGAGTATTAATAAGCCAAGTAATTACCCATGCATGCACTTCATAAGGGCAAGCAGAACTTTGTGTGTCCTAATGAGCGCACGGGGATAAGGACGCCATTATACCATACGATCTATGAATTACTTGATAAAAAAGAGTAATGAATCTCGAATCAATATATATAATTATATATATATATATATATATATATATATATATATATATGTGTGTGTGTGTATATATATATATGTATATATATATATATATATATGTATATATATGTGTGTATATATATATGTATATATATATGAATATATATATATACATATATATGTGTGTGGGTGTGTGTGTGTATCCGAAGTTGAATGCCATTTTCATTTCTATTTGAATTTTTTGGTGAAATTTAAAACTGCGCCATGAAATACTATATTAAGCAATTTGGTATATTATGGACAAATGACGCAAAAAATGGTGTATAAATAGTAATTTAACCTCAAAATCAGCTCAATATTGATCCTAAGTATACGATAAAAATGAGACTTGCCTCGACTGTGTTCTATGCTTCTTTCAGAAGATAAATGAAAATAAGAGAGTATGAATATGAAGGGAACATAATAAAGAAATAACTATGAATAGGTGAATGTGAGTTGCCGTTATATCAAAAGAAGTGACAGTTACTTTCTAAATATGTATCATGGAAAATAAACACATTAAAATAATTGAAATTGTACATGTAAATACTTCTAAAGTGCTTTATACATGTGTCAACTTTTACAAATTTTGCATCTCATTCCTAGCGTTTTAAAGAATGGAAAACTATAAAAATTAGTGGATGTAGAACTTCAGAATACGAATGCATCAGAAATTATAGAAAAATCATATAACACAGAAATATCAAAACCTGTTGTCTCCGACGTGATTTCCATAACTCATTGAAATGAAATGAAATGATTGACTTTGAAATGCCGGACACTTCATTTAAAAAGTAGTAGTAGTTTATGGGGAAGCGACCAACAGCTAAGGTCATTTGCGCCATTAGGGATGGACAGGAAACGGCTAATGCCGACGCCGGGTTTCTCTCCACCCTCCATAAAGGGTGGAGAGAAACCCGTCGTAGGCTTTAGCCTACTCTTTACGAAAGGCACCAAGGGGTCCGCTGTTTAACGTCCCATCTGACGGACGGCGTACTTACTCAAAGTGCCCTCCACTAAGCACCTCAAGTAGGGATCGAGATACCTCTGAAAAATATTCAAAACCGCCGGGATGTGAACCTTTTTAACAAAAATCAGTCATCATCAGTCATCGTTATCACACTGGTGATGAAGTTTAGCGCTTAAACCTGGGTCGTGTTTTTTAAATAAATTGTGTGACATTACAAAGTCAATAATTCCATTTCAACAGAAATATTAATCAAATGGCGTGGATGTTTTCGATATAATCCGGAAATATCTGAAAAGACAAAGCTGGTATCTCAGGGGTTGGCAGCGTAATTCCTTTGGGGATGAGCAGCTCAAATTAAAAGTCGTGTATCTCCAGCAAGTTCATGAGATCAAGAAATGCAATGGTTGGGTAAAAATAAAGAAATAATGGTATTAACGGTCGTGTACGTATTGCTTATATTACAAAAGTGATTGATATTAAGAAGATAGACAAGAGAAGGCAAAGGAAAAATTTTAAAAAAGAATCAGGTAGATGCTAGTACAAAGAGATAAATACTAAACTAAGACGGAAATAATTGGCTGAAAGAAGCGCTGGTGAAAGACACAGGGCGAGGATACTATAAAGAGTTTACAGAGGCTGAAGTGCACGGGAAAATGAACCACTCATACCCTGACTGCCCCCTTAAAAAATTCAATCCATAAAACAGAGACAAAGATGTTTCAACTGGAAAACAAATCAAAATGAAAGAAAATATCCTACAAAGCCCGTCCAAAGTGGTACTCTCAGTATCATTAATTTTTAAATCATTGAGCTCAACCTCAACTAATTCCACTTTTTCTTTGAAGGGCTTTCATAATTTTTTTACTATTCATGACATAAACTTATCTAAAGATATTGCCTCATTAATTTATCTCTTTACGAATAACCTTCTTCTCTAAAACTATTCCCCCACAAATTATTTTATTCCCGAAGGAAATATTACCAAAAAACAACTGCCACTTACTTTAATATATGCCCTCCTACTTCAATGCAAATATACCGAGACTAATTGTTCACGAAGCCATTAATTCTTCCTTTGAGTATTAAATCTTCAACCTGAACACCCTGCATTGAAGAATGTTCATGAAAAAGCAGCCTCACTCCATTTCTATTGCATCCAAATCCCAAATATCCATTCAATATTTCCCTTACTTGAACCTTCGGAGGGATGAGTGGTTTAGAATGATGTGTTTCCCCCTACAATGTTTCTCTCCATTCAAAACACATTAACAGCGTTAGCTCTATTATTTTCAAACATTTATCGAAATCAATTAAGAAAATTAGTACATTCCGATCATTTTCTATATTTCTTTCTCTCAGTGGGCATAGTTCTCTTACGACGTTACGTGTTACCGATTCCTTCCTGCCTCTTAAACGAACTTCACTTAAGTTGTTGTTGCTAACCACATCATCCCATTCTCTGCGTATATGGCTTGCCAAGTACTTTTTTCCCCGCGTATATCAGTGCATTACTTCATTTTGTCATTCATAATTAATGTTTATTTCCATAAAATCGCCGTTTGACTTTCTTATGAACCTGTATATGGATTCGCCAAAACATTAATCTTAATCACTCCTTAAAACATAGGTGTCACCAAGTACTTAAACCTGATTCCTTATGATTTCCAAAGGGAATATATTTCACCATTATAGGTCAGCACAAGAACATTTTCATGTGTCGCAAAACAACATTTCCAAGGCAACGCAAATGAGGTGAACTCACATCAACACATTAAAAAAAAAACTAACTAACTCCGTCGTAGTGGCATGTTCAGTGGTGAATGTTTAGTCTAGAAATACGGCATATTTGCTTTTGAAATTGGTAAAATGGAAACATACCTTTATCTCACCTAAAAAAACGTAACTTCATTCAAATGTCAAATGTGGTTTATGCAACATCATTAATAGAATGCGTCCTATACTACCCGAAATCGTATTTGCAGGTTATTTTCAGTCTACGTTTAAAAGAAACAAATTCTCCCCCACACTTAAATCCCCTAGAGAATCTTCGGGTCACCGCTTAAGTGCAAGACGGCCCCCGGTGCGATTTTGCCTCCCAATTAGAGTGTGGCAGTCGCAAACATCCCGATGGCCCCTCCAAATCCTCTACAACCTCGCTTCCACACGAATACCAGTCATTCGAAATCCTCCGCATCACTAAACTAAGGAAAACCTTCAATCAAAGGTATCCCAGGCCGCAGACCCTACCCTCCTCCTAAGCCTTGAAAAGTCGAAACCCACGCCAATCCGAAAAGCTAACCGCAAACTCGCCGAAGGCAATACGGGGGCGTGTGAGAGGGAAATAGCCTGCTCCGAGCCACGCAACGGGGGAGGGGAAAGGGTGGTGTGGAGGAAGGGGGTGCAGAGCGAGAGTGCTGTGGGTGGGTATGGCCTTTAAAGGATGCACGCGCCCTGTGGAGCCATTCCCCCGGACGCCCTCCGACCGATTGCCCTAGAGCAGGCAAACCCGAACCGCAATCCGATGGAGGTCGCGCGCCCTCCCCCGCGGTCAAACTTTGAAAACACGGACTCCCTCCCTCCTCCCTCGCTCATCTTCCATGAAAGTGGGGGGGGGGGATCCGCCCCCTTCAGACCCAACTACCCTTATTATTAATAAGTCCCCTCTTGCCCGCTCGCTCGCCCTTCCATCGTGGTGCCATCGGCACAGATGTCGCAATGCATCATGGATCTCGAGAAACATACTCGAAATCGCACGGCAATTACGTATTATTCGGTAGTGATACTATGCACATCAGGAAATCCATCCGCGGCCTTAAAGGGGCCTGGGATGACATTAGTATTACAGCCGCTAGAGTGGAGTCGACCTACATTTGAACCCGATGGTTGACCTGAGGGGTTGGTGGTGGTGATCTGACCCCCCGTGGGGATTTAAGAAGAGGAGAGTCGGGTACCGGAGGTCGGTTTTGAAATACTACTCTAAAATAAAAGAACCAGGCGGTCGCAATTCGACGTACCATTTCATGCGCGGATTTCGGTACTCTTCAGTGGACTGGAGACATTTCCCAAGAAAGGGCTTGTGCGTTCCGAGCAGCGACCCCCAGAGCTGTGCTGGCGAGAGTAATAATAATTGCTCCTGGTAGGGTCACCCAAGCCAGATAGGTCGAAGGTTGGGAGCCAGACGAAAAGTAGTCCACGCAGCGTCTGTCCCTCAGTGAGGCGGCTGCAATGGCGTCTGACCCCAGTGGGGCGGCCAGCAAGTGATGGTGTCACGTTAAAAACACTATTGAGGAAGGCAACGGGAAACCACCTCAATTATCATTCCCAAGATGGACAATACAGAGATTTTGAGTCCTGGCAACTACGGGGCTCGGCCCAATCGGCCGTGTGTCGTGCCCGGCAGCGGGGGAGGCAAGGCTTCCGAGGTCGTCATCCTACAAAACCCTTGCAAAAGAAAACCAGCAGCAGCAGGACAGAAGACGCCGGAGAAGTAGGCCTAATTAGTTAGAATAGGAACGTGGAATGGTAGAACAATGATTAGGACAGGGAAATTGGAGAATGGAAAGCGAGAGCGGAAAGGGGAAAAATATATATTTTAGGTCTATGCGAGGTGAGATGGAAGGATAGCGGGGATTACTGGAGTGATAATTATAGAATAATATACAGCGGCGGGGACGAGAGCCAACGAGGGGTTGCCATAGTGTTAAATAAAGAGGTAGGAAGAAGTGTAGTCAACATAGACCAGGTTACGGATAGATTATTACTAGTAGAAATAAAGCAGAACCGACGAACTTGGTTATTATTCAGGTATACATGCCAACGAGGACCCATAAGGAAGAAGAGTTCGATAGGACATACGATCAGTTAGAGGACATAATCGCGTGTGTTCCCGCAGGGAAACATTTGATAGTGATGGGGGATTGGAATGCGACGGTAGGCGAAGGAAGAGATGGTGATGAGGGGGGGACTACGGTTTAGGCACGAGGAATGACCGCGGGGAGAAAGCAGTTGAGTTCTGCAGGGGACAGGGGCTAGTCATCACCAACACTTGGTTTAGACACCACAAAAGACGCAGGTATACATGGAAAATGCCAGGTGACACAGAAAGGTATCAGCTAGATTATATCCTGGTTAGAGACAGGTTTGGGAGCAGTGTTATAAATTCGCACTGCTTCCCGGGAGCGGATGCGGACTCTGACCAGAAATTTGTTGCCATGAAATGTAGCGTCCGTTTCAAAGAGATTAGGCAGGGGCGGGAGTTAGAATATAGAATGTAGAAGCATTAAATGGTTTTGAAGGAAGGAATATAAACAGGCGGTAGAGGATATCATGGAGGATGGTAAAGAGCTAAGTCCTATCAAAGAAAAATGGGAAAAAGTATCAAAAGAGGGTGGTCTAAAGTCGCTAAAGACACTATTGGAACCGTTAACGCTAAAAGGACTAGGAGACCATGGATCACGAATGAGATGATATAAATATATAAATATTCTAATAGTAAATATTAGTGGCTATTATTGGATGAGCATTCTCCGAATACAACATCATTCTATAAATTCGCCAAGGGTTGGTCGGGGGCATTCCTCCTATCCCGCAACGGTGTGTCCGTCACTTTCATTTGTTCGTCATTTCACTTATTTGTAATGTGGTTGAGCGGAGAAAATGGAAGAATGTAAATACGGAGTCAGGCAAAATGAAATTCAAATAGTTAAACAATAAATTGAGGCGGTCAACAAATAAAGCAAAGGAAGCATGGTGGAAGACGCAGTGCGAGGATATGGAAAGTCTGCAGAGGATGGGTGAAATCGGTGCGCTGCATAGGAAAGTTAAATCTTTATCGGGATGTAAGAAAGGGAGATCTATGCTAACAGTTGGAGATAAGGTGGGTAAGATAATAGTTGACGCAGGAAAGATCCAAGAGAGATATGAGGAGTATATAGAAGAACTGTATAGTAAAGAACTTCGACCAACAAAGTTAGACATTGAAAAAGAATATGACGTAGAGGAAGATAGCTTAGGCCCAGGCATACTAGACGATGAGATAGAAAGGGCATTAAGGGAGATGAAACTAAATAAGGCCACGGGGGTGGATAACATTCCCGCGGAACTTTTAAAATGCTTAGGAAAATGTGGGAGAAAGAGGCTATATGGGCTGATCCATAGTATTTATGAGGAAGGAATCTGGCCGGAAGACTTTGTGAGATCAGTTTTAGTTCCCATTCCGAAAAAGCTAAAGGCTACATCATGTGAGGACTACAGGACAATAAGTTTGATATCCCTCGCAGCTAAAGTTGTTCTCAGGATCATAAACAAAAGGATAGAGTAGGGCAAATGATTACTTAGGGGATGATCAGTTTGGGTTTAGGAAGGGGAGAGGCACGCGTGATGCCATTGCAGTAATGAGATTATTAATCGAGAGGAATATAGAACACAACCAGGAGGTATTTGCCTGTTTCGTAGATTTCGAAAAAGCTTTTGATAGAGTGAATTGGGAAAAACTAATGAGTATATTGAAGAAAATAGGAATAGATTGGAGGGACAGGAGGCTAATCGGTAACCTGTACATGTCTCAGACTGCTCAGGTGCGGGTGGGGAACGGGGAGTCCGGATGGGCTGTTTTAGGAAGAGGTGTAAGGCAGAGTTGCCCATTATCACCGTTGCTGTTCAACCTGTATGCAGAGGAAATGATCAAAGAGGCATGGGAAGAACTCGAAGTAGGAATGCAAGTGGGCGGGGAATTCGTAAAATCAGTTATATTTGCGGATTAACAAGCTTTAGTTTGTCAGTCAGCCAAGGGGCTGCAAGCATTGCTGAGTGAATAGGAAGTTCAGTGCGACAGGTATGGGATGAAAATCATTATTAATAAAACAAAGGTTATGCGATTCTCCAGAAAGAAAAAGGCTAAGCTAAACATTAAAATAGGAGGTCAAAAACTAGAGCAGGTAGAACAGTTTACGTATCTCGGAAGTGTATTGGACCAACACGGTCAAAGTAGTAGGGACGCAATGAGAAGAATTGCGCTAGGCAAAGAGGCTTTTACAAGGAGGAGGGAGTTGATGACTGGGACGTTTAGTAAGGACATTAAGAAAAGACTCGAAAAAACCTTTGAATGGAGCGTAGCAATGTGCGGAGCGGAAACTTGGTCGTTGAAGCAGGATGATAGACGTAGATTGGAGGCTTTTGAAATGTGGGTTTGGAGAAGAATGGAGAAGGCGAGATGGACAGAGAAGAAAATAAATGAGGAAGAATTTAGTATGGTGGGCGAGGACAGGGGTTTGTTAGGAGAAATCTTATGGAGGCAGGAAAAGTGGATGAAGGCGGTATTGACCGGCAGTGGGATGTTGAAGACTGTGATAGAGGGGAGAATATTGGGCAAACGAGGAAAGGGAAGGAACAGGATAGGGATGTTGGACGGGATGAAGGAAGGAAGAAGGTACTCAGAGCTAAAGAGGGACCTGATGTAGAGTAGGATGTTGTGTTTTGCTAGAAGTCAAAAAAAAACGGAAAAGTACGTAATAATGGAAAACAGAAAAGTTTTTAAAATATTTTGAAAGTTGTGTGACCTTCAATCGATACTCAAATACATTCAACCAAGAAGATGACGAAATTATATCGCATGTTGTGAATTAGGCACAATAATAAAGGAAGAAAATTGAAGACACCCAGTTTATATGTTACTATAAGGAAATTTCAGCATGGTTGCTTTGACGACGCTAACTAAAAGGAAAATTAGAAGCTAATTAATTAATTGAAGATTTTCATCAATAAGTCACTCGCATCGTTAGAATTTTAATAGTTATGACACATTAGAAAGAATAGTCAAAGATAATGAAAGTTACAATAGCTTTCAAACAATATGAAAAATGCTTTAGCTAGAATTTTTAATTAACCCCATCATAGATTGTGAGCTGTCTCATAAATAGAACTATTGTTGATTGGAATCAGATGCCTAGAGGTTTGTTTGAGCCCTTTCCATCCAATTTTAGGAGTTTTAAGAATAGATGCAAAGCAGCCACTGGGTGATAAACGTCATTGTAGTTATATAAATATTGTTTGTATGTGATGTGGAAATTTGTTTGTATGTGATGTGGAAGTGTCATTGTATGTAAGAATGTTTTGTCTCCTATCCGTTTTTCTAGTGCGTGTATGTATGTATGTTTGTTGTAAGAGTGACCATTGACCAAACTTGACCGTTGCTTCCAGGATAATTGCCCAATTGCTACGTAATTCTTAAATAATAATTAATAATAATAACAAAGAAAGCAGTATGGAAAATAGCGCGGTAGATTGGTGCACTAGTTTTAACTAGGGATAATATCCAACTTCTGTTGACGTCACTCGATGCCGGCGGCTCTAATGATTCCGATAAACCAGTAATGGCAATTCGTTATTTTTCCCCAGAGACAGAACTGTCAGAGTTCGCGTGAGAAGAATCCTTAACCGAGGAGCGAATGCGTGGACAATTTACATCAACCATGACTCTGACATCCAATGCAATACTTTATAGATTATCATAATGATTATAACTGAAAACATTCATATTAATTTCCAAATAAAATCATGACAAATAATTTAGCAACGAAATCATTCGTTTATTTTTTAAGGATTAGGTAGTTTTTAAGGATTCGGCCGGCCAACATCCCGAAGGCGTGAAGACGAAGGATACTCCCCGGTCGTTTGAAACGGGGTGACACTCCCGCGAAGGTTTCCCCGTTCTCAGAAATACGCCTTCGTCCCCACACAACCCCCCTCCCTCCCACCCTCGCCCCGCAAACAGCGAGGAGCTACCCCTTGAGCACCCCGATCCTCCTCTGCCATCGTGCTTTCCCTCTGCATTTCGAAGAGAAGAAGGAAAGAGGAAATTCCATTTTTCGTGAAATTATTAATCCAATTTCATTTATTTTTCCTCAGCTTGACGCCTGCAGAACAATTCTGAGAAATGTGAGGCATTTTTTCGAGTGTCAGAGACGTGAAAACCTTTACCTTTTTTTTTAGTCTTTTTAATCTCAAAGGAAATGCTTATTTTCGGGGGAGACCGTAATACGGCGCCAAAATGCTTTTTTCCTCGGGAAACGCCTAAATCAAGGAGCGGAGAGGGCTTTAAAGAGGAGCAAGGAAAGCCATAATAATGCCCGCCTTTCGATGAGATTAAATATTTTCTAAGACTAGAAACTTGAAGTTAGCATTTGCTACGATAGTCTTCGTTTGAATTCCACTTTTGCGCCCGAATTACAGGAGGAAATTATTGGTGCGGGTATATCGAATTAACTCTCAAATTTACGAGATGCATGAAATGAGTGACATTTAAATCCAAAAAAAAACCTAGCACAAAAACTGGATTAGATAAATTTATTTTTTCTTTAAAGTTCTTTAAATTTAGAAAAAATAACAATTTTTTAAATTATATTCACCCTGTTCCTTTTTGATGTTGAATATTCATATGCAAACTTTGGATTGAGGAAAAAAGTGTGATGAATATTTTTTTCGTATAATTTTAATTAAAAATACGCTACTTTTAACTTAGAATAAATTAGTAACGGCAATCAGTTAACGTACGAATGTAAAAATGTGCTGCTTTGGTGGTAGAAAACTTCATTTTGATGATGCCTGAGTAGAATTTTGGATTTCAAAAAACGAAGGACGATAATGAACGTGGAAATTGAAAAAGGAAAAAGGGATATTAGTTTGAATTACAAATTCACGTTTGCCCCAAAGTGTACTCATTATAAAAACTAAAAATTTGCTTTTTGCGGCAACATTCGATCCAAAGGGAGGGAGAGAGCAGAGTACCCCTAATTTCATGGGAGCCTGTGGGTGAAGGTCGCCAAATCATCGACGTTCTCCGCGGCGGATCAAAAAAAAAATCTGCCGGGTATCGGGCGAATAGGGACAGAATTGAGTGAGTTCTGCTAAAGCATCATCATTGCACGATCCAATTTTGTCTAAACTGTTTATGAATGCTAATTCATTCATCGCGAGCGGTCTAGTTGACTCCGTGGCCGCAGAATTGTGTTCGCAGCGCTCGGAATGCATGATGCCACGATGCCATGGGATCGTAAAATAATAAACAATTGGTTTCAGTTCAAGAGTCCTCGTTGAATATAAAATGAAGCCGGCACACAGGGCACACACGATCTCCCGGGAACTAACTCGCGTGTTTGAATAATTGGCACAAGCGACGGGCGATCGGAGGTGAAGGACACAGGGTCCACGCACGCACGTCTTGGGCAAACGCGAGCGAGGCGACGCGTCGCTCGGACACGACTCGCATGAAGACTCGACAGCCGCTTTAAGCTTTAAAGTGTCCAAAATCCTCCCACCCCATCCCACCAATTCTACGCTGCACTAGAAATAAACCTAAACCCCCTTACATTACAATTACGAATGAAATGGAAGACGTGCATACGTGTATACGAGTATATTTTTTCTAAACATATTTCTTATTACAATTTCCTGACACAGAAAATCACTTTAGATCATCCATCGTGGGTCATAGATTGTTTGGAAATGCCATTCAAAGCCGTGAGCTCCCTGAAATTAATCGGAGGCGAATTAAATTTATGAAATTTAGACATGGCAATAAAATAAAAATCCTCTGTAATTTTTCACATTTAACTTTAGATGTACTTCAACCGGTTCCAACGCTTCCTGCCTTGCCTACTCAGTCTAGGTGAAACCATTTCAGCTCCCAAAGATCATCATGGATGCAAATGAGGTCTCATAGGGTCAGTTGAGGAATATAATGATATTATCGTGCAGCATTTTCACTGTCACTAGAATAGTAAGCACAGCGGGTCACTCCCTGGAAAGACAAAAACGTTTTCTCTCGTTGACAGTGTTGATATGTTTTTTTAATCTAACCATTCCGCATTTTCAGATGAATGAAAAAAAGTTGGTCCAAACTCGGCAAACCCTAAACTTGCTACAAGTGCGCTTGTTCCGTCTGTTTTTCAGGTTCCGGGGCGAAAGGCGGGTCCGAGAGCGAGGGGACAACTGCGGAGGGGCCGGCAGGGTGAGGAGGGCGGGGGCGGCGAGCCGAAGGCATGGCCCACGGGAAGTTTCACAGCGCCTCTGCCAAGTTGTACATCTCCCTACCACATCGCCCGAGTGCCTGCTGTTGACAAGAGGTTAGCCATTGGCGTGCTCTTCTACACCTCCCAATCCGTACTCCAAGGTTAGGTCCGGCGGTGTCCTTCAAACTATTATATCTTGAGATGGTTCGCCGATGGGACCTTCTCCCTTCAGAGAGAGTGGCAGAGAACCCTTTGAGGATTAGATGTTTACAATAAACTGAGCATTTCAGGCAATAATATGATATGAGGGAAAAGAAATTCTTGCAAAACATTAAATAAAAAATTAAGTACCATGGTACATTGGCATTGCAATTATTAATAATATTATCAATTTTATTTTCAATTCAGTAACTAATTGCATTTTCGGAGTGCAAAGCTCGTCGATATGGAAGTGGATTTCTTAATTATGCCATTTTGTTCGTTTGGATCTAATGCGCTTTGGAACAATTTCGAGATAAAGACTAACGCTCTGAGGCCCATGGCGAATGGGATAAATTCTAAGGTAACGACATACCAAATAGCAGAAGGAACCCATGTTTCCAATGTTTCACTTTCACATTTCTTGGGAGGCAATGGAAATGGAATTGAATTCTTCCACTACTTTGATAGAATGACTGGCAGGGACTGCACTGAGATCACCCTTCGCGGCATCTCTTCTATTATTTTTTGTTTTCAAAATTAAATTGCCTAGTCTTAAATATCAACCATTTACTCCTGTCCTTAAATATCAGTATTTAACTTAGTCCAAAATATCGTTCCATTTGGGTTTTTTTTTTCTTTCGATCATTGCAATTGCAGTGATCGAAAGAAAAATATATTACACAACATTATTTTTTCGACACTACTCTACATTATTTTAATCTTCTCTATCGTCAAAACCGAACAAAATGCATATTCCCATTACTTTATTTCAGGAGTTGAAGAATTCGCCAAAATATGATATATGACGTTAGTTAAAAACGATATGCGCGGGGGGGGGGGGAACATGTGGAGTGTGGATGAGAAACATCGGAGAGGGATGAGCACGGGGGGTGGAAAGTTGAAGGAAACTAGGCGGCGTGCTCTCTCTTTCGACATTGTCGAATCCAACGGAAGGGAGCCGCCCCCGTCCCCGCTCTAGAGGTCAAATCGATTGCAGGGGGAAGACCCCTCTCTCCCCACCCTTCCCCCCACATCGGCGAACCCCCGTCCTCCCACCCCTTTCCGTCTCAAAACTCTCTTCCTCTCAATCAACAATGCAAACACAACACTCTCCCCGTGTTAATGGCATGCACTCGGGCACGATAGCACACGTTTCGCTCACCACACTCGAACACGCTCTTTCCAAACGGACGGGAAGATACGCCCGCCCCCCGGCGACCCCTTCTCCCGCCCGGAGCCTTCTTCCCTCCCCCCTCACTCCCCTCTCGCCTGGCATCAACCTCCACTTCTCTCTCCTCTTTACACGAATATGGAAATGTATCTAATGAAGACATAACTACGGCTGAACAATGCATATATACTATTTGCATGCACTTGTAAACATACTCTTCACATTTGCCCATGACTTTCTTGGCCTGCTCAGAGAAATTTCTCCCACAGCTTCTCCTTATTTTTGCTCAAAAACGATTCTTCAACATCCTTACCACCAATTCTCGACCCAATACATACTTTAAAACCTTACAAATAGTAGTATATTTCACATTCAGTATGTATTAATGAATCTTCAGATATAAAATCTGCATCAGCGTATAAATGAAGGAAATGCGTATATTTAGTGAATACGAAAATTCTAATGCACATTGTAGTCTTTCAGGCATGATACGTGACGGTAGGGAAGAATGGACGGTAGCGAGCTAGGGGATTATGGTGCACATGTATGGCAGGGGACATAGGTACGTATCCATGGGAAACGAAAAGGGATTCAGGAAGATATCAGTAGGACTATTTACTGGTTGGCAATAGATTTAGGAACAGCGTGACTTATTTGCAAAGTTTACCGGGAGTGAATGCGGATTTATATCATAAATTAGTAATAATGAAGTTTAGCGACCGAGTCAAAAGATCTACAGAAATTAAGGTTTAGGAAATGGACTGTACAATCATAGGCAAGGAAAGACAAGAAAGGAGTATCAGTAAACATTAGAGAAAATTATGACTGAGATGAAGAAGCGAGGTGTTGTATAAAAAAAACGGGAGCATATCAAAATGGGGACTTAGGAAGCCGCAAACTCAATTATAGGAATATTAAATAGGAAAACGACAAGAAAACCATGGATTACGGAGAAGAAGATTAGAAAGATTGGCATAGGTATAGGAATGGAGGAAATGAAAGAATATAAACTCCAAGTTAGGCAAAATGGCGTATAAATCACGTGTCGCATAATAAAATGGCGATCAATGATACACGAAGGCGGAAAACTATGAAGGCGAAAGAAACGATGTGTGAGAAGCAGAGCGAGGATATGAAACGAAACATAGGAAGCGGGTAATTGGTGCGATATACAAGAAGGGGAAATCACTGCCAGGAAGTAAGAAGAGAAACCGTGCAATTGATCAAAGATAACTCAGGAATACTATTATAGGAACCAGAAAAGCGTCAAGAGAGATAAAAGGAATTTGTATATTATAAATATATATGTATATATATATATATATATATATATATATATATATATATATATATATATATATATATATATATATATATATATGCTTTCGTAGACGTAACACAGAAGTGCCGAATAGTACAATACACAGTAGCACACAATATAGAAACACAAAAAAAGAAGAACACTCACACGTTATTTCTTGATATTTCGACGGAAACAATCCGTCTTCCTCTGAAGATTATATATATATATATATATACAAGCTAAGGATATTAGACCAGCAAGCTTAGATATAGGAAAATAAAATGCGAGGACTGTCACGAAGGTAACTTACGTTTCGGCCTAGCGTGCGGTGGGTAATAGGGCTAGAGCCACCATCTCCTTGGTGTCTAAACGTCCCTACACTCAGAACTACGCATCCTGCTGTGACAGTGTGAGCAGACTATGGTTTTTACTTTGCTCACTGCAAACTGATAACATGTGCGCGGTAATGTAGAAAAATAGTTTAATAACGTGCCTTTCAAAGGTATGTAATGAAACATTGTCTTATCCCTAGGTTCATATTTAATTTCAAAACGTAAGTTACTTTTTGGACTGCCATTGTACGTAGATGATGATATCTTAGGTTTAAGTACACTTGTTGGCAAGATAGAAAGGGCAATAACAGAATTAAAATTAATTAAGACTACGGGGGCAGACAATACTCCCGCATGTTTTCATAAAAGTTTAGGAGAACGTGGGAAAAAGGTCCCTGGAATGGATGGCATTTATGAGGGAGGAATAAGGCAATAAAGCTTTTTCAGACCGGTGTTATTTCAATTTTCCAAAGAGAGGTAAAAGCAATTACAAGCGAGGGCCAAAGAACAATAAGTTTGATTCCGCACGCAGCTAAAGTGGTCCTTAGGATGAACAGCAAGAGAATGGAGAGCACCGCGAATGATTACTTGGGGGATGATCGGTTTTGAGTGTGAAAATGGTGAGAGGTATACGTGATGCATTAGCATTAATTACTTCACTAATAGAGGGATTTGAAACAAGATAAAAATTTGTGTATGTCCTATGTTTCAAGAAAGCTTTTGAAGCGATTGATTGGGTAGAATTAATGAAGGTATGGTGGAAAATGGGAGTGGACTGGTGGAATAGGAGACGCAATCTACATGTGTCTCAGACTGCTCAGAGGCGAGTGGCGGATAGGCAATGTTAAGAAGAGGTGTAAGGCAGGGGTGTCCATCATCATCAGTGCTGTTAAACGTCCGCATATGTGAAGGAAATGATTAAAGCGGCTTGGGAAGAACTGGAAATAGGAATGAAAGTCGGTGGGGTATCCAAAAAATCAGTTACGTTTTCGGATGATGAAGCTTTAGTTTGTCCGTCAGCCATGGGGTTGCAATCATTGCCGAGTGAATTAAAAAGCCAATGCGTTATACGGAATGGGGATCGTTTTAATTTTAAAAACATTTGCAGGTTTCCGGAAAGAGTAAGGTTAAACCTAGTATGAAAATAGGATGGCAAAAACTAGAACATGTTTACTTACCACGGAGGTGTTTGGACTAAAAAGGTCCATGTAGTAGGTAGATAGATAGTTAGTCGTCTTTATTTTGGAGCAAGATTGAGACTATGGAGTCTCTTCTAGCACCTAACCGCTAAAAATATTTCCGGTGCCGGGAATCAAACCCGGGCATACTGGGTGAGGGCCTGATATCCTAAATACTAGATAATACCGGTAGAAGGGACGTAATGAGAAGAATTACGTTAGCCAAAGAATCTTCGACAAGGAGGAGAGAATTAATTGATTGCTGGGACGTTAAGTAATAATCTTAAGAAAAGGCTCGTTGAAACTTTGATCAGTACGGCGCCGATACATGGTTACTAAAGTAGGAGGATATACGCTGATTGGAGGCTTTTGAAGTGTGGGTGTGGAGAAGGATGGAGATGGTGAAATGTGACCGAAAGGGAAACCGACAAGGAAGTTCTGGATACGGTGGGGGAGTGAACAGATTGATGGCAGAAACACAAAGGAGGCAATAAGTATGACTGCAGAATATTTTGATTGGCAATGGGATGATGAAGACTGTGATAGAGGGGGGAATGCTAGGAAAAAGAGGAAGGGCAAGGAATTGGATAGGGATGTTGGAGGGGAATATGGAAGGAAGGAGGATTCGGAATTGAAGAGGGACTTGTGGTAATTTTGGAGGCCAGGTTTTGCTTTATTTGGGGATGCAGGTAAATGAATGCTTATAAAATTGTATTGGCTGTGGCTATTCTAAACTTATCTTAACTGGCGGAATACGATTATGTTTATGGTTCTTGATTTTTAATCAGCCAAATATTTGAGTACAATCGATTTCTGAACTATTCGGTAGAACCGCCATTGGTAGAATCTCTCTACACACCTATACTTGAAAATATCCATGAAAATGTCTCCTGAAACTATCTTGGTGGAATAAAAATCTAAATATGTATCAAATACAGCTCGGTCTTAGTTTTTCACGATGAAGAGTTCGAATCGCTTTCATAAACACTGAATAACGGTATAATCACTCACATGATCTATGACTACGGCAGTGTTAACTATATACATAGAACGCCAATTTAACTTCAAAGGTAGGAACTGATTCTTTTTCTTTGTTATTTTTTGTAAAGAAGTAGGAAATTCATTAGCATATTCAAATCTTAAATTTTAGAGTTGCCTGTCCAAATCGTTCTTATAAGTATTTCTTGAAAAGGTCGTTTTTAATATTCAATAAATGCTTTTTGTATTTCTAACAATAAAAAGGATTCATTATATGATAAACCCAGACATTAGGTTACCCTCTTCAGTTTTTTCGCATTTATTATTTGATTCCGATTATTTGATTTTTTAATACATAAAGTTCTGAACATTATAACTACTGATGTTTTTAGTTCAAAAAATCAGTTCCGAGACAATATGATGATGAACTGAGTTCCCAGAATTGTAATCTTGGACGGAAAAAAGAACAAATACAAATGTGCTATGCATAGATTTATAAATTAACGATGTCATGACATGATGACGCATTAATTTACTTTCGAAACGCATGGAGCCCTCACGCGAGAAGTGCCAAAGGAGGGAAAAACTACAGCTTGGAACGAATAGCCCCAAGAAAATCACCATCATTGGTCTCTACAGTTAGTTTCAATATTAATCAACTGTTTTTTAGATAATAAAATATTTACGTTTGATAATTAAGCAGTAAAACTCCAAATACATAATCATTATGTTTTGAAAAAGTCTAGAAACGTATGCACTCATCCTCAGAACTGACGGTAGTGACATTGATTAGTGATGAGTGGTAAAAGCGAACGTAGTATTAAATGAATGGATTTATAAAATTGTAATGCTTTACTCATTTATTCTAGAACAATTAAAACCCTAAGTTTACTTTTCTCTAAATAAAATGCGACACAGGTGAGGAATAAATCTTTGAAAGATGTGGCCAAATTTTTTAATGATCGCTGAACTTAATATTTTCTATCCAATGTAAATAACTGATTAAACTTTGATCACCTTGTTCTATTAGGTTAGTAATCAAGATACACTGTAGAATTCTTAATTCTATGTGTACTAGCACAACGAGATAGCGAAAAGAAAGATTGTATTTCCAAAGTTTTTAAACAAGAGTGTACAAAAATAATTGAGCTCTGAAAGAGAATATTTACTCTTTAAAAGAAACGTCCGCTTACCCTTGGCAAGCTAAACTTTCATATGATGAGTTGGTTGGTTTCTAGTTCCCATAAGCCGCAAACATAAAACACCCGCCTAAAATCGTTTGAAAGAAGTGACAGGCCAATTTCCTTGCATCATTTTCCAAGCCCCACACGGCGGTTATGAAAACATTCCATATTTTGAACTTATCTCACAAGCTTGCTTTAGAATTTTGCCTATTTTTCATCTGCAAACATTTCGCATGAGGGCAACAGAACTTCAAGACTCTTACTGTTAGTCCCAATGGCATTAATAAAAAAATCCATTCCGCCTTGTGAACCATGACTGTTGTCAAACGTTACTGGCCTCAGATATTGTCCACCACTGCACGGTCTCACGTTAGCTGTAGAAATACATTTTAATAAAATCGGACGCTCTAATTCAAGCCACTAGAGTGATGGCATTGACATTTCAAGAAAGAATCACTTGGGAGGAATCGTTTACTAGGTCATTGATCATTACTCAGTGAGAAAAACTACGACAGATGTCAAAATTATGACATGGATGTAGGCATCGCTCTCTCCCTCCCTGGGACTACGCCACTCAAAGTACTATATGTTGCTGAAAAAATTACCTTTCCTTTTCATTTCTTAGCCGCGCAACAAGACACGCTCTCTAAGGGACGGGACCACGCCCATGGAAAGCATTATTCATTTTCCTTCCCCTCTTTTTTTCCCTTTCTATCCCCTCGCCGCCACAAACCGCTTCTTCCAAATCATCTCGCCCATTTCCTCCCGTTTCACCTCTTGAGAGAGTTTCCTCCCTCCCCCCACCCACACCCCCCTCCGGCCCCCTCCCCCATCTCCAAAACGGCACCCCTCTTTCCCCCACCCCCCTCTCCTCCGCTGTGAAGAAGAAAAATTGAGCAACGCGCGATGGAAGGAAAAAAGAATAAATACATGCATAAGCGTGCCCATTCCTCCGCTCCCCCGTGTCTCCCTTGCCGGGCGCTGCCTTTCAACCCCCTCGACGCCGGTTCTCCCTCGCCCGAGTCGAGGAGCCGTAGAGGGAACAGCGGAAACTGAGAAGCTAGTCCATCCTTTTCCGTCGAGTTCACCCGCGTTAGAATAACATTATGAGTATGGATTTTCACTCTTGAAAGCATATCATGTAAATATAGTTTTACGGTTTCCATTTGGACAAGACCGCAGGGCGAATTCTTTCAAAATGTCCAATCATATCTTTTTCGTGAATCGTACTTTGGGTGGGCAACCGGTGTTCTATTAATCAAAGCATCGGACTGAACACATTACGGTGATCTTTACTTTCTCACGATCACCTCACGTATTGGTGATCACAAGTGAAGGAGAAAGACATTACGACTGGGGACCGGAGGGGCAGAGTTCAGATTCTGACAAAAGAATGATTGCTTACCCTCATCCAAGTTGTATTATTTTCGAGTGTCCAATCTTTATGGAAAACCACAGGGTGTGCAGAGAAATGAAAAAGCTAACGTATTCTAATCATTGAATTCACGCGGTGAATCGGTTTAATATGGAGTAATACTTGTATTTATCCTCAGCTGTCTACCTACGATAATCACTGTGTCGATTCTTATAAAGCCATAAATGCTCATCACAACATTCACTTTAGATCTAGAAAATTGTTAAAAAGAAATTTTCCAGCCAAGGAAAGAATTAATTTTATCTGATTCGAGCGTCCACCCAACGATGATTTTGCAACTTTTAGATTCTTTTATCAAAAACTGAACTTCAACCAAATCGAGCGGAGCGCAGGTCAAAATTCTGCTCTAGTAAATTTAAACACAGCCCTTTCACATTAAAATATTGCTATATCCATAGAGAAAAGACAGACATGAAAACATTTCGTTAAGCCTTTAGCAAGTATATAAAAAACAAGTATTTAAAGTGAATTAAAGTGTTCAGTTAATTTAATAACATTATTTACCTATGGACTACTTGTAAATTTTACATAAATACATATGAGAAGGATCTTGGCATATTATCATTATATCAAAACGCCTCAAAAGGTTCCATGTGCAAGTCTTATTTGGCATAAGTGTTGCTGATGGCAGACATGTCAGCCAAAATCTTGAAGAGGGCTCACAGATTTATTTAAGCGTTCTCATCATTTGTGGTTATGAATTATTTAGGGAAAAACATATGGATATAATGTCCGATAACTTCAAAATTTAATCCATGCAGTATCACGACAAAACACTTTCTCTCTCAGAGCGAGTACATTCGTTTCTCCTTGAGAAGTATACCGATATTAACTCCGGAGGTGCATTCCTTCAAATTAAAATCGGAATATTTCTTGCAGAAAAATGAATAGACTAACTGTCGGAGAGGATAATTCACTTTTCGATTTGCCAAAAAAAAACAGAGATTACATGAAATACAATTGATTCCTTCATAAAAAAGTGGTGCTCGCATTTCGGAAGGGGAAGGTGGAAGTTCCTTATCCATTTCTTTCGCTCGCTTCTGATAAATACCCGAAAACCTGGCATTCAAGGTATGCAGGTATTTTCCACGCCTATTTAAATACACCAATTGTCTGTCATGACAGACCGAGTAAATAATATTGCTATTCAACCAATCTGAATACTTTCAGCAGAGCTAATAATAATATATAATAATAATATTAATAAAGGTCCACATTTGAGGAAAAAATAGCATGTGCATTGAGAAACCTTATTGGTCAAATAAGTAAAAAAACCAAATAATGAGATAAGATAATGATAAGAATATGAATGGATTAGGTGCCTAAAAAACTCTACGAAGTCCTAGCTAGGAGTTGTGACTTGGCGAATGCCAAACGCCAAAATGGTCGCCAATGACCCGAAGTAGCAGTCCTCTTCGGCGGGAGTGAAGGCCGGGAAAACAGCCGTCGGCCCAGTGACACTCATCCCACCGCAAGCGTGGCGGAAATGACTCGAATGGCCGAAATGTGGAAGGCGACGAGAAACCAGCACTTTAACATCTCGAGGAACAGAAACTCTCATCTTTTCCTTCCATCGATTTAAATTACAGATGCGATGTAACTCTCCCGAGTGAAATATTCCGGAGGTAAACGATTCCGTATTCGAACCGCCAAGCGGGAGTAATCGTCAGGCAAACGGGTCAATCGATTTAGGATCAAAACTAGGAATGTCCGGCCATTGCGGGAACGTGGGAGATTGGAGAGCATTAAGACAGAGGTGAGAAGAATGAGTTCACATATAGCTTAGTTACGAGTGAAATGAAATTCCCCATGGTAGGAGACAGGTAAGCAATTCTTTAACTGGACCGAAAAGGAATGACATTTCGAAGATGTGAAATATGGATAGAGTACCGGAGCTAATAGATAAGAGAATAAAGTACAAAAATACAAGGATTGAGAAAGAGTAGAATTGTTAGAAAGGGTTGAGAGATGAAATCAACCGAAAGCGAAAATAATGGGCGAAGACTCGTGCGAAGAAGTGAAACATGGCCCAATCCAAGGAAAGGTTGAAGTAGCCTGCAGACCCGTGAGATATCATTTCTGCAAACGCAAAGCACAGGGGATCGAAAATTGTTAATCTTATTGGATACGAAGACAAACCAAAGTATTGGAAAGATTATTAAGAGCATTCTTAGCGGTGGAAGAAATACAGGTTCCAAAACTGGAAGAAGTGGATTCTGTCGATTAGGAAGGGAATATTCCCATGCATGAATTTTGACGCTTCAGCTAAGGACGAAGGAATCTGAAATAAGTGAAGGATCTCAGGTTTTCCCGGCGTATGGTATTCAAGAAGTTCTCTCGGGTTTCCCACCGGGTCAAGTTGCAGTACACCGACGTTTCGAAGGCTGACTCTGCCATCGTCTTCAGGGTGAAGTTCAGAGCATAGTTTCAGTTTTCAGTTTTATAGGTTTTTATTTCCGTAAGAACAGTGCACAAGAGATATATAAAATATATGGTGGAAACATAACAAAAACAATACGGAAACCCCGTTTTAGGATAGACCCCTCCTCGGGGTGGAAAAAAAATAAATTAGGAAAGGCTACAAAGATGGTAGCGTTTGCGGAAAAGTTCAGAGCACAGTTCAGTTTCAGTTTTATAGGTTTTTATTTCCGTATTAGAACAGTATACAAGAGATATATAATATATATATATTAATATATATATAGTTCAGTTTTCAGTTTTTAAGGTTTTTATTTCCGTATTTCAGAGTACAGTATGCAAGATGTATATAGACTATATGTAAACATAACAAAAACAACACGGAAACCCCGTTTTAGGATAAAATCCTCTTCGGGGTGGAAAAATATATATATAAAAAAGGCCTGGTATTTATACACTCCGCCAAGGCTCAGGTGTGCCCTGATTGGTCGGAAGCGTTAATGTGCTCCGCTACGGCCAATCGGGTGCGTTCCCGTGCATTCTTTATTTTCTTTAGCACTGGCTTCCAAGTGTTACTGATTTGGAAGCCGTTGTCTCTGTTGAAAGTATTGGTGTCTAGTCGGATTTCAACGGCTTCTTTCACCACGCGATCCCAATAGCCGTTGGCGTGGCATAGCCTCTTCGTGCCGGTAAAGTTAATTCTGTGGTCGTTATTGAGGCAATGTTCGGCGACCGCAGATTTCGCTGAGTATATTAACCTGATGCACCTCTCGTGTTCCTTTAGGCGTGTTTCTATGGTGCGGCCGGTCTCCCCAATGCATGCTTGGCCGCACTCGCAAGGAATCCGGTACACTCCTGAGGTCTTCAATCCCCGTTTGTCTTTAGCCGTGTCAAGGACTGATTGCAGCTTCCTTATCGGTTTGTGGATAGTTTCCACCTTGTATTTCCTTAATATCCTAGAGATTTTATTGGAAATCGTAGAGAAAAACGGGATGCAGGCTCTTGCAACAGGTTTTTCTGCCTCTTCTCTCCTACCTTCACGATTTGTGAAGGCCCTTTTAAGGGCAATGCTGATTTCCCGGGTCCCATACTCTTTCTGCTGGAGCATCTTCCTTGGGTGTTGTATTTCCGCCTCCAGGTGCTCTTGGTCCGAAACTGAAGTGGCTCGGTGCACGAGTGTGGAGATTACTCTTCTCTTTTGTGCGGGATGATGATGACTTCTCCCGTTCAGATATGGGTCGGTGTGGGTCGGTTTCCGATAGACTTGATGGCCTAAGCTGCCGTCTCTTTTCCTCTCGATCAGAGTATCGAGGTAGGGCAGGCGTTTATTCGTTTCAGTCTCCATGGTGAACTGGATGTTCGGGTGGACACTATTCCTCGGCCATATGAAGTAATGAAATAATTGATAAAATAAAGGTAAAAGGCGGCCTCACACGGGCATAAGCCACCATGTAGAATGAGATGATAAAGTTCAATCTCAAAATAATCAATATTTAATGTATAGTAATGCTCTTTAGTCGAAGAGGGAGAGATAATATCCCAATAAAATTACCGAACGTGGCTGGAACAAGTACATTGGTTTTGAAATTTAGGTAGCAAAATAACTAGTGGTTTTAGAAGGAACACGGATGTAATGAGCAGAATATGAGAAACGGAAAAGACTTATGTCAGAAGTAACGAATAATATAGACAGATAATAATAGTATAGTCATACGGAAGTGATTTCTTTACATTGGGCTAAAATCTCTCGCGACTCGGGCGATAGAAATAGCAGAGAGACGTAATTTGGAGGCGATGATAATGTAGTGCTACAGAAGAATGCTGAAAATAAAATGGGTAGACAGAATAATAAACGAAGAAGTACTTCGTGGAGTGGTTGAAGAGGGGAAAACGAAGAGGAAGAATAATGGAGGGTGGCCACGGATGAATTACGAGAAGAAAGTAATGAAATAGTTTGCCAATGAGTTACCCATGGGAAAATTAGGAGATCGGTGGGGGACAGTTTAGTTCGAGGAGCTACTGAAAACCAATCGTCGAATCCATAACTCACGACGATGACGACATATCCCAATCCCAGTTGAGAGAACTCTAAATGCATAACGGGGTGATCAGAGGACGGTTTTCCTTTCCGGTATTATAAAAAAGAATCCTAGGGTGGAGATGAACAAGGATGATAATTATCAAGTTGTAACCTTTTCGAGGAATAATAATTCTTAGAGTATTCGTAATATTAGTTTGCTCTGCTGAACTTTCTCTTCTACAAAATTTAATCATTGGATTTTTATATATTTTCCATCCGAACAGTGCAATACCTACGTGTTTCACACCCTGCGAAATTATAAAGCCCCATTTACACGCGTGTAGAAATCTTACCTGGTTTTCTAAGCCTTCACCAAAAGCGTCAACGCTTCTCTGGAAATGATGCGTGGATAATTTCAATATTACACCATTCAAGAATTAAATGACGGAGCAAGCTAAATCAAGAAACAACGAGGCAGAAAAATTCCGATGCAAAAGAAAATATGAAGGCCAAGCAGGAGGAATCAGGATGCGCGCGACGTGGATCCGGCGGTCTCATTTTCGCCCGAGGGAAGGTCGAGTGACCCGCAGTAACTCCTCCCTCCGACACCCGCCTCCTCCCCCTCAGCCCCTGCTCACCTGCGCAGTGCGAACGGAGCAAAGAAGAGGGACTGATGCAATTACGAAGGGGGGAGAGAAAAAAACGCATAACAGAATAACTCGTCGGGGTGAGATGGGTTTAAAACCTCAAGGGACTTAATTTGCATGCGTCAGGGGAGTGAGAGGGGGGTGGGAAGAGGGAGGGGAAGAAACGTAGGGGAAGAAAGAGGGAGGAAAAGGGAAAGGGGGAAGGGCGAAAGGTAGCATGGTTTCGCCCAGAGGGAGGAGTGGTGTGTAGCTGGAAAATTTCTGTCTTTATTTTCGGAATTTGGATTCGGAGAGAAAGCTCGCTGGGGAGCGTGGCGTGGGAGACCCACCTTCCCCTCCGCCGACTCCAATCCCCGCGGCGTCTAGCCCCCCCCCCCGCCGCCCCCGCCACCCCGCCGCGCAACCCCATTTGCGCGAGCATAGGGTGAGAAACAGGATAAATAGATTACCCCGCAAGGGGTGGGGAGTCGATATATCATCGCTAAAATATTCAAGGCACTTTTAGAGGAGAGAGGTTGAGGTGGGATGGATAGTTGGGAGGAGGAGGTGAGAGGGAAAAACTAATAACGCCCTCCTTTTTTTCCTGGATTCTGCATCGAATGAAATACGACTTCTCGCAACGTAATCGAGAATCCGTATGTTTTACGAATGAATTCAATTTTCCCTCAGCTAGAGCAAATAATATTTTTCTTGCCACAGTTGAATTTAGGCATGAGGATACACCCATCATGTTTACCTAGTTCACCAAAATGTGCGCGACTGCGCTCTGTTGTTTGAAACTCGCATGTTTCCAAAATGAAATAATAAAGAATATCAGTGCAGCGTCTCCATAAAAGGAAGTGTTTCTCTGAACAGAATAATGACCACCCTTGAAACATTTCCATTTTCAAAACTCAGTTATCCATTTTCACCGATGAGAAAAAATTCAGGTCCCCTTAGGAATCCAACGCACTCTTCTAGTACTCGCTACCAGTACTCTCGTGACGTGAATTAAATGTAACTGTCAACTAATTTAAATAATTTATAGCAGAGTATATTTGACCACTCAGTGAAACTTTTTATATACCGTAAAATTTTCCAATGTTTGCACACATCATGTTCATGATACGTTAATTTATTGAAATTTCCGGGGAATAACTATTTCCAGTACACTTCATAACTAATACAATAGCAAAAGGTAATCAAATTTTAAGCCCAGGTATGATTTTAAAACAACAGATTTCCAGGAGTAACGAAGCTGAACAATAACATCGACAAATAAAGCTTCAACGATTGTTCGGAGGCGGTCATGGCACGCTTGTAATAAATAATGCCGAAATACCAAGAAAACATTTCATTTTTTTATGCAACTTTTAAGGTAATTTTTATCACGAACAAAAAAATGCGGAAGATCAGTGCCGCATTTCTTCTGCAGACCTTAATCGACAGATCAATACGCAGTTCTCCGATTAAATTTCCTCAACTCTCGTTAACGACTCAAGTCATTGACAAGTTCTCAAAAACAGATGAAAAGAAAAATATTTCCACTGTAGCAGAATTGGAATAATTATTGTATGTGCTTTGAATTTGATGAAATATGCATGATACCCAGAATTAATTACGGGACCAGGAGAGAGCGTTATTTCAAAAGTCTATGGTCAACTAGGCGGAAATTCTTCGTGATTTATTAACCCAGTTTTACATGTAAACTTAGTGATAGATGGTGTATTTAACCGAATTGTAAAGAACGAAATAAGTGTAGACGATGGCTATTATTTTTATCGATGATGAATATAAAATGAATCGGCTTCTTCAAAATTTTCCGACGCGGAAGTCACCAAAACAGTTTAAATGTATTTTTATCTGCAGGGGTGGAGGGGCAATTATAATTCATTTATCTCGGAGTTACTAATTGCGAAATATATTTTTTAAGAAAGCAAGTCCATTCATATCCATGAAGTATAACCGACAAAAAATCTATTCAAGCAGGCATAAAAAAAAGGATGATAAAGCATCAAAAAGACCAGCAACTGTATACGAGCATTTTTATATTATGAATATCCAGCCCCAAAAATAATGTGGTCATAACAAGTACCGAGTCTTCATCAATACCCCCATTCCTTTGGTAATTTCAAAATAATTTAAATTAGGATTCATTCAACGCTAAAATATTACGAAAATGAAAGAGGACAAAGAATTTCGTCTTGACCTTTAAGATGTCATTCCTGCAATACGAGGGTTAGAAATCAAATGTAACGTTCATAAAAATTAGACATTAATATGATTGGTAAGAATATTTTCGAAAAAGGGCATACATTGGACTAGTCAACGGAATCTACATTATATTTGCTCATTATTCGAACACCTTATAAGGTCTACAATATTTATGGCAGCAAGTGTTTCATTTAATCAAGATATTTTTCTTTGCATATTCAATTAATGTGCGTTTTAGCTACATTTTTCCTCAGCAAAAAAATCGAGATCACATGAGAAGTAGCGTAAGTCCGCAGGAGAAGACGTAGATCTCAGTCCATTATAAGTCCATTCCATTCCGTTCTGTAAATTTGAACCGTTATTTCCATAAAATAAGTATGTGAGGCATAATTGTAACAAATGAGCCACGGTGGATTCAAATTTGTGCGCAATCAAGGATGTCTTGACGTCATTGAGTGCGTGCACTGCGTTTCTTCTGTTCCTTGAAGAGACGTCAAGGTCAATCGAGCCTTTCACTATTCTTCATCGCATTCACTAAATTGATTCTAATCATCTTTTCAATGTTGGTGACGTCGTCGTTGCCCCAAATATTCATTAAAACTGCAACTGCCTATGTTGCTGTTGATTTTGAGCTGATATTACCATTCGTACAGTTCCTTTTCGATTTTTTACATTTTCACAACTACATCGTTGATTTTTTTTCTCTTCGGGCAGTTTTTCTCTGAGGATTATTATAAGAGGCTTAAAGATATATCTCCCAAGATATCTTGGAAAGCAACGGTTTTTCAGTGCAGAAAAGAGTTGGCAATTATATCCCCTCCTTTCCTAAGGTGTTACGCTGGCATGCCTTCATCCTTCTCGTCTCTGAGGAGGGCTTCTCGTCAGAATTGGAGCCGAGAGAAGTGAGATAGTCATTATCATACTCCTATGAGAGAGTTTAAACACTTCGGTAAAATTTTCACTCGGTCATATATTTTCAAGAAATTTCGTAGGTTCGCAATACTGTGTATTTAAAGAATGTACACGTTTAATTGGAAGAATCAAAAAGTGCCCGTTGTCCTTTTTTCAAATTGAAAATTGTCCTTCTGAAAATTTCTTTCGGGATATAAGAAACTGATTTGAGTCCGAAAAGGTTAACAATATTAGATTCCTCTTTCGCACTGAATGGTTCAGGCCTTAACTTTGTAGAATTCCATTTTTAACATAGGAAAAATAATATTATCTTTGCTTTCTACAGAATAAACTTTATTCGTCGACTAGTTTCGTTTACACTGTAACATCATCAGGACTACAATCCCCATGACGCAAACCCACGCTCCCTTCCCAACCCTTCCCCCCCTCTTCCCCTGTTCCTTAATTACACTCCCCCACCTCCCATCCGCTACCTCTACCCGACCGAGTATATAACTCAGAAAAATGTCTATTGTACCACTAGTCCTGATGATGTTACAGTGTAAACGAAACTAGTCGACGAATAAAGTTTATTCTGTAGAAAGCAAAGATAATATTATTTTTCCTAAGATTCCTCTTTCCCCGTAAATTAATGCGCAATGATTTTTTTTTGTGTCCCCAAAAACTTAAAATGAAAAAAATGAGATGATATCTTCTTACTTTCCCCATATTTTGTAAAAACCCTCATCATTTTTGTTAGAGACCCATTCTGGCCATAAGATACTGTGTACTCTAACCTCAGGCTTCCCCTCTGAGGTTTCCGAAGTGACCGATACTTTTTGAGCAAACCTAGTATGTACGTCTATAGCAACGCCACACGATAAGATTCAAGTAACTAGCCATCAAGTTTATTCAGCATACAACTTTGCGTATAGGTCAAACTATGTTTCGCCACGATTTTTTCAGCAGATACGCGAGTAATACGAGAGAGTGAAATTTTGTTTTAAGCAGAAAAGGTGCGTTTAAAACTCATTTCATGATTCAGAAAATGTTTGGGGACACAATTTTCCAGCCAAACTGCGTTAGAAGATTCTCAGAGGATGGACTTCGATTGCAACAAGGCCTGAAATTATCACCAAAGTGCACAGAAATATTCGTGAATCCCATTTTTGGGCCATGTTAACCATTTCTGATGAATTTTCTACTGGATATGGCACTTTGTTGCGAATTTTTACCGGAAAAAATAGTCATCCATCAAAATTTTTCTGAACCTGCTGGAAAAAACCAGTAACGCGCTTATATTTCCACTGCACTGAATACATTACTGAAAAAGAAATCTTTTTGTCGAGAATAACTGCTAGAGATAAAACCTAGATGCACGACTACGATCCAGAAACGGAACAGCAATGGTCGTCCTAGTTGAAGAGTCCTGATTCGACGAGGCGCAAGAAATATCGACGGGTGAAGAGGATCGTGAAGAACCTATTCATTCTTTTCTTCGCCAATAACAGAATCGTTCATTTAGAATTTCCTCCTCATGGACAGAGAGTCAATTCGGAATTTTATTGCGACTTTTTGAGAGACCGCTGCGAGGATATCCGGGGAAAATATGCACAGCTTTAGTGTGAGAAGGGTTTTCGCCCTGCGTCTTGGCAGTCCACGATACGTTTTTTGAGGATCTTTTCCATGATTTCTACTAATCCCAAATCCTTCTCATTCGCCTGAATCCTGGAACTTCGGGATGTTTCCTCCACATGGAGCTGAAGTGAAGGGATCGTCGCTTCGCGATGGCAGGAGAAATTCAACGTGAATCTTGGGCCGCGCTGGAAGCGGTGATCGGAACAACCGCCCTAAAATGGTTCCAGCAGTGGAAAAAATGGTGGGACCGGTGGATTCGAGTACCTAGAGGGAGGGATTACTTTGAAGTTCACAGAGCAGGAGATGAAACTTGTGTATTAATAAATAAGAATGAATGTTAGACTATAGACAAGTCAGCAGGTATAAAGGAAATGGTATTAAAAGGAGTGGAAGGCAACCAACCTTCAGATTGAAATACTGATGATGACCGACAGTTTATTAATGCATTTTTGAATTTTTTCTTACGCATCTCCACTATTAAAAAATAATTATTTATACTAATACTAATATTTTAGGCTATCAGAATTTTTGTATTTATTTTACGAATTACAAAAATTTTAATTTATAGAGTTATGAGAAACTAGTGCATGAAACTTATACAGAATTTTCAATCACGCCGTAAAAATCCGAGCACCGTTTCTTTTCTCTTTTACATTCTCATCTCAGGCAAATCACCGCTATATTTTTGGCGCAATTCGTGCTTGCACGTATAACTTTAACTTTTATCGACACCGAATGAATAATTCAGAAGACAGAAAACAGTTAATAATTTTGTCACGGAAAAAGCTTGAAAAATGAAGTGAAATTCAAAATTAAACCATTTATAGTTATAATCCAAAGATCTTCCGGTTTTAAAATGCTTAAAGTTATTAAAAATCAATAAACATATACGGAATCCCGCCTTAATTCGAATTTAAATTTACAGAAATTGAACCAACGTGATACTTGGAAGGTGACGCGTCCGTCACACATAAATCACTCCGCATATAAAAGGGAGAGGAGCGCTCACCCGGAACTGCTGGTCCATCCCCTTTATCCTGACAACAACCCCATCTTTCGTGCTTTATTACCTCTTCTGCCGCCAGATGTTTAACAATCTCCTCCACTTTGTTTGGGAGCCATGGTCGACACTTACTAACTACCTCATCATCTCGCACCATTGTCCATGAACCCCTTCACTAAATTCCCTCCTCGCTACACCAAACAAATGAAACAAATTAATCAACTCTCTCAGGAAACCTTTCCATCCCTCAACTCCAAGAAAGTTCACGTGTTTTTTTCAGCGGGATTCTCCCTGCCTTATCCTAGTTCTCTGCTTCCAAATGCGCCCGACATGTTAAACATAACCATCAAAATGTCAACGTAGAAACATTATCAATTTTAGGCATGCTATGTATGTATGTATTAATACACGACATGCAATTTTATGTAGTGTATTAATAAAACTATTTTCTAAAGGTATTTTTAGTTTTCTCATATTTTTTCTATGTCCAATGGATTGTTAAACTTATATCTGATGTAGAAGTTCATTTCTTTGGTTGTAAATGTCAAAAGTATTAATTATAATATAGTAAGGATTCAAACTCCGCAGTTTCGTGCTTTAAATATATCTCTCTGTAAAACATAAACATAAAAATTTCTCATTAAAAATATTTACCTACCACATTAGGGGTTATTTTCATTACCACTTTGGGGTAATGAAAAATGTGAACCATGATAATAGCGCCCACGCTTGCTTCAGCAAAACGAACCCTGCCTTCGCGTTTCTTCGAACCCTGCCTTCGGTGTAGGCACCGTGCAAACCCTGGTGGTTCAGTAGTAGTAGTAGTTTTGAGGGGAGGCGACCGACAGCTGAGGTCATTTGCGCCATAGGGGATGGACAGGAAAGGATGAATGGTGGAGAGAAACCCGGCGTCGGCATTAGCCTGCTCTTTACGAAAGGCGCCAAGGGGTAATGGTGGTTCAGCCCCCGGGAAATCATTGCTAAAACTAAGATTAATGGAATTTCAGGGCACCCGGAAAAAAAGCAAAATATCTCCGATGAAATTCTAAATCGATATGGAAATATTTTCTCGAGCTAATACTAACAATTTAACAGCGAAACAATATTATATCCCCCGGAATATTTTTCATTTATTTTGCGATAAAAGACTTTTTGACGATATTTATTCTGTTTTTAAACTTATAGTTAACATATTTACGGAATATGTAACTGAAATTAAAAGTTACAAAGTTGCAGCTTCACAATTTCACGAATACTATTCAGACAAATACATGCAGATGATTGTGCAAGTATTATCATGTCACTAGAAGGCTCTTAGATCGGTCAATCTCTCTATTCATTGGTGCGCAAAATCCCAAAAGCTCTATTTACTCTCTGGAAACAAAATAAATGGCGTTCAATAAGACTTGGAGAGTAATCCATTATTTTTGAGCAATGATTAAATGCGATCGTCTTTAAAAAAGTATAGAAGAGAAAGAGAGAGAAAAAAGAGAGTACGCATCGTACGCATCCCGCGAGAGTTAGGTGAAAGTAATATTTATTCTCTCATTTCTCCTAACATTCGAAACGTGTTAAACACACATTGAATCCCGATGGGAGGAGGGTCACCCTCATTCTAATCGCGGAAAGGACAAAGGTTGCATTGGATGAAGAAAGAGTGCACATAAACACTTAAACGGAGAAAAGCTGCCTCGCGAATAAGTTCTACCGTGGGCAAATCGAACGAAAAACCGGCCAAAACTCGATAAGTAGTATTTTTGCGCTCAGATTGTGAAATTTCGCATACTCTAATTATTGCTAATTTTATGCAATACATTTGTATTTAGACCCAGGACTTTAAATTTAAAAATAAATTACTGGATCCAAAAGTTTATTACATTCGTAGAAAGCGATCATCTGCAATTTTATATGTATTAAAACATTCGACGCAAAGGACTGCGCCGGAGACTAATTTTGTGCAATCAAGGTCGGCATTGCCTTAATGTGAAAAAGTATTTTACTTTCAATCCATCTTAGTTTTATCGGCAATCAATTCCAATTATTTTCACTATTTATTATAACAACATTTCGGTCACTGCTATAAGCCTAATAGTTTTTTTTAAGTAAAAAAAAATAAATAATTTCACCGCGGATTACGCGAAGTGATTTATGTTGACTGATTTTGTGAAGCTTTCAAAATGTGAATTGAAGAGAAAATTTACGATCGTTTGCGACGTCGGAAATAAAATCCAATTTTTCCATCGCACGTCCTGCTCCTCACATCCGCTAGAACTTAGTTTAGAGATGCAGTTTAGAGCAGAACGGATAGTAGCCAACATTTTCAGCATATGATTCTTGAAACAGAACAACGCCAGAGAGGAATTGGTTCGGAATAAAGGTAATCCATCAGCCATTAGATATGTGGAATGACTCGAAAAGACTGAGGGGCATTTCAGAAATTTGCACCTGAATCTCTCGTTTTCATGTAACTTTTAGAATGGAGCATATGTCTTACATGTACGTCGGACTGATGCATCATGCCTAATCAACTTTCCAAATAACAGTTGGTGTTATTCTTCCAACTCATGTCCCAATAATACCTTCAGTTAAAAACACATACTTTTTTATGGCACTGCGGGACACACTCAGCTGTATTTTTGCGCAGAAGTGGGTTGTACTGTAAAAAAGCCTCCTTTTGATACTGCCTTTAATTTTCTGGTTTGAAAAACAAATTTAAAGAGTTCTTTTCAAGTAACCGATGGCAATAAGGAAGACCTTGTTCTTTCTTTGAAACTCTACCTTAATAACAGTTGATGTCGGGGGTGCTTCAACAAGAGACCTCGGTACTTAAAATACTTGATCCATTATGCTAACCCATGTCTAACTTCTCTTGCACATGGAGACGAGACAAGAGCACCGCGGTAAAGGTACGCGGATCATCCACTCAACCTTCTTCCCCGCCCAACTCCGCTCAACTTCGGTGATCTGGGAACCGTACTCAATAGGAAAACTGACTCATCGATAAGGGTATAGGGATTGTTTCTAAATGGATTCGCATCAGAGTTTTATCACGGAAATTAATCTCTTCAATAGTAAGAGATTAATAGTGTGAGATGTGTCACACCATACAACGTGAAACGAAAATATGGGAATAATAAAATTCTGCAAGAGATGAAAAATCGACCTATATATTGGGATAAAAAATCATTTATAGTGTCAACTCTGCCTTGTTTCAATAGATTGTTTCGCTGATTGACTTTTACGAAAATCTTAACAAATAGCGTTGAAACTTGGTTAGGCAAGCTAAAAATGTCAAGAATGCGAATATTTTATCAAAAAAAAAACATTTAACCATTACTTAATTGATCAAGGAAGCACGGATAACCAAAGCCTTAAAACCTAGAAGCAACATAAGTTTGTGACTAAGTGAATTCAAGGAAAATACGGGATAAACTTTTGGTGTCTCACACCAGGTTTAAGATTTAACAAACGACGGCACTACCACGCGACTAGTTTTAGGCAATAGTAGCATCAAGATTTCTTCCCATACCCAAGCTGGCAGTTTTTTTATTCATCCTGAAATTTATTTCCCACCTAGGAACTATGGAAAACTCCATTCATACATTCTTCGCCCGATTGAAGGCTCCATCATGTGGTCAACCTTTCAATGTTCGGATAATGAAATACTAGTGTTGAATTAGTACCGCTTAAATACTTGGCTTTGTCCTGTCACCACTTGAAATTCACTTTTCATAATTTTTTCATGTACGGAAGTGAAACTATAAAAGGGGGAATACTTCCGTAGGAACCACTTGCGGCAAATCAATGAAGACTGGGGATCAGGACACGAGAATAACTCCAGAACGCTACACAAGGAGGCACATGGTCATAAAATATTATTGATATTGAAATCACTTTGATATTTGATGGCTACTCTAGTGACTACCTTGTCCTCAGTAATATTATTCAGAGCTATCAAACGATTCTTCATCCACGTCTGCTGAAATCCTTAGTTGAATTATTAGAAAACCTTATTTCGAACGCCACCCCACTGCAATTTTTACTCCAAGTCCACTCCATTGCAATAAACGAACATACTGATGGAATTAAGAGATTTATTCACCATCAACAAAGAAATGTATTATTTAACCAGAAAGTGATGAGTGAAATATCCCGTGACCTTTGAATGATATTACAGAGAAAAAGACGCAGGAGTGGCTATATCCATTACGTAACTATATGTTTATGTATAGGTCTATAATTTGATAATCTCATCATGGCTATAACAAGTGCATAATTTTGTGAAAGAGTTCTTCCAAAGCTAAAATATCATGGTAACATGTTGACACAATACAAGTTAATTCCTTTAGCAATTTGGTTAATGTCTTTTCAATAGGCATTCAAAGATAAAATTCTAAGAATTTCAACTCCTGAAATTATATTGGGGTATTATATTGCGTATGAATGCACTCATTAAACATTATAGTTATTTTTATATCTAGCCGAAGTGAGTCTTTGGATAAATTTCCCATTCCTCCCTTCAAGAATATAATATAGCTTCATGCTTATTTTAAATCATATGGATAGATGGATATGGATAGTATTATATGGATAGTTTCTTAGGGGAGATAGATACCACCGAGGCCCTTTTTAGCAATAAAACCGTACAAAGGGTCCCACTGGTGTCCCTTAGCGAGACGAAATTCACAAGGGAACGGGTCAGTAGAAGAATGCCAGCTGTCAGTTGGTGCTTTTGGGAGAAACTGACCAAGTATATTGGGAGAGATGGATTTCTTATTTGCTTAGATCGTTTTCAACTGATATAACCCCTAATGGATACCTGTATCGACTGTTAAAGGATTGCTTTTCGGACCGAAGGAACTTAATTAAGATCCAATTGGAGAAAATATTTGAGGACAAACAGTGTGAAAGAGTTCATCCTCAGCGCGACTAAATGCGCCGTTCACATTGATCAAAGCGAATGCTGGACTTACGAGACGAGGTTAAAGCTTATCTCGAATCAAACGATTTTTAAATGTGTGACATCAACAGACTAACAATTTGGGGTACCGGGTCATTTCCTTGTGGTAGCGGCGGGTTACCATGGAAATTCCTCATTCCATTCTTCCTAAGAAAGCGAAGGATTTTCAATTTGAAAAATCAAAAAGATCCCCCGGATATGGACCTGACCCCTGCGGTTTACCACCGATCAACCGACCCGCCAGGCTAACAGGCCATGAACATGTATGATGTCCTCTTTTGGATTAAGTCATGATCTTCCAATTGCCATTAAAGCCTTAATCTTGATACAGCGGAATTTCTTTAGCAGACGAGTACATAATGGTTGTGCACAACCCAGGGATAAAACCGCACGTTTCAACTATTGTTTAAACAGAAAACGCCATTAAGAGAAACTAACTCTTTGAGTTTGATAACCTTTCTCTGTCCTGTACCTGTGGAAAAATGTCGAGCCCAAGAGAAAATAGATATAATCCCAGATCGTAAATTTTAGGATCTGCCAGGCATGCATGTAGAGTAAAAATAAGAGTACTCTTACTCCCCTTAGCGGCTGAAGGGTGTCAAGTTCATGTTGCTCAATGCGACTGATTCTTGGTGCGAATACAGCTGAAAAACACATGTACGACATGCATGGGAAGGCCCAGAAGTACCCGCCCTGTTCTAGAAATGACGGTAGATATTTGAAAAATATCACTGCATCAGAAAGTACATAATCTACAAAGCATACGTTTCAAGTTTGAAGACGCGGCGTTGTTTAGTATTTGTTGTTGCAGCCGTCAACCGGGCACGTTTCCGTAAATGTGTGAAAATGGAGAAATTTGGCCATCGTTATGTGACACGAGGTCTGTTCAAAAAGTATCACGACTTTTGTGTTTTTCAAAAAATATTTATTAATTCATGAATATCTATTTTGTC
The DNA here is from genome assembly GCF_022747635.1 of Hetaerina americana. Lineage (NCBI taxonomy): Eukaryota > Metazoa > Arthropoda > Insecta > Odonata > Calopterygidae > Hetaerina > Hetaerina americana. The sequence continues at coordinate 9,649,241 of NW_027286752.1, forward strand.
CTCTTCAAAGTAATCCCCATTATATAATATACACTTGTTCCAACGTTTTTTCCAATCATCGAGAGGACTTCAACAAAATCATTCTTCGTGATCTGGTTCATCTCCTCCTTCGATGCAGTATTATCCCGTAAATCGTAGCGTAGCGTCGTCCTTTCATGGGTCTCTTCAGTTTCGGGAACAAGAAAAAGTCACTGGGGGCCGTGTCTGGGGAATACGGTGGCTGCGGCATCATTAGTGTGTTGTGTTTGGCCAAAAATTCACACATAAGTAACGATGTGTGAGCAGGGGCGTTGGCATGGGGCAAAAGCCAATTTTGTTGTTCCACAAATCCGGGTGTTTGTGACTGATTGCGCATAAATTGCCGGTGATAATCCTTATTGACCGTTCTACCCAGTGGTAAGAACTCATGATGAGCCATGCCCCTGCAATCGAAGGAAACTGTAAGCAAAACTTTCATATTTGACCGAACTTGGCGCGCTTTTTTCGGTCTTGGCTCGTGCTGCAGCTTCCATTGGGATGATTGAGCTTTAGTTTCCACGTCATAACCATAAACCCATAATTTGTCACGGTTTATGACCCTCTGGAGCAAATTTGGGTCGTCGCGGACAGATTCCCACACCTCATTAGCAATTCTAATCCGTTGCTGTTTTCGGTCGAAATTGAGCAATTTTGGCACGAATTTCGCGGCGCCCCGTGTCTTGCCCATATCATTGGTAAAAATCAAATTGCACGAGCCAATCGATATGCATAGGTTCCCAGCAACTTCTCTAACGGTGATTCGATGATTGGCCAATACTATTTTACTCACTTTATCAATGTTTTCGTCTGTTATTGACGTGCTCGGGCGTCCGGCACGCTCTTCGTCGTTCACATCTTCTCGGCACTCTGAGAACATTTTGTACCACCGATAAATGTTGCTTCGGTTCAAAATAGCTTCTCCATATGCCACAGTCAACATTTGGATTGCGTCTGCAGACGTAATTTCGTTTTTCACACAAAATTTGACACAGATTCTTTGATCCATTTTTTTGGAACAAGCAAAAATCGAAGACAAGCCAAAACACGTCCCAGCAAACCGGCTGTCAAAAATTAACGGATCATTCAAAATAGCCGATATTTTCGGCATAAGTAAGAGACATAAGTACCAACATAACACCACAAAAAATCAAGAATCAAATATACGCCACCCGCTGAAATTCAAAATTCGTGATACTTTTTGAAAAGACCTCGTACAATATTTTTATTTGAAAGGCCGCAGCCCAACAAATATAAAACTTAACTGGATTCTACTCTGAGCGAGTCTGCTCCTTCGTTTACAACAGTAAAATATTGGGTAGAAGAGTTATAACGAAGCTGTACGAGCTGCCTGTGAAGAAAATCCACATATTGATACTGGATGATCGATGACTGAAAGTGCGCAAGCTAGCAGACATAGTAGGCATTTCAAAAAGTCCATCGCACATCGGTTATTAACTAAAATTCGGACATAAGAAAGCTGTATTCAAGATTGGTCACGCTCGAGCAAAATAAGTGTCGTGAAGATGTTTCAATGGAGTGTTTAGCTGAGTTTCACAGCAACGAAGCAGAATTTATGCGCCGTTTCATTACCATGGATGAAACATGGATCCATTACTTCACACCCGAGACAAAAGAATAATCAACACAATGCATTCAAAAGGGAGAGCCTGTTCCAAAGAAGGCAGAGGTCATATTCAGTGTCATCTGCAGGTAAAGTCATAGCGTCGGTTTTTTGGGAATTGACAATCTTGAAAAAGGAAAAACTATCAACGGCGAGTATTATGCGAACTCATTGCAACAATAGAGCGAAGAAATAAAGCAAAAGCGGCCGCATTTGGCTGAGAAGAAAGTGTTATTTCATCAAAACAATACACTAGCTCACAAATCCGTCATGGCAATGGCCAAAATCTATGAATTATAGTTTGAAATGCTACCTCATGCAGCCTATTTGCCAGATTTAGCTCCCTCGGATTATTTTCTGCTCGCAAACTTGAAAAAATGGCTCGGTGGTCAAAGATTTTCCAACCGTGAAGAATTGATGTCGGCAGTTAATGGTCAATTTGAAAGAGCAAGACAGTTCTTATTATAAAAAGGATCGAACTTATTGAACATCGCTGGGAAAAGTGTGTAGAGCAGAAAGGAGATTATGATGGAAAATATATACATTTTTGTCCAAATTTTTGTGTTTCCTTTGCTGGGTTGGGTACTTCTGCCAAATGATGATACATACTTCATATGACAACATCATCAATGTACATGGATGTATATATATATATATATATAAATAAATCAAACGGAGAAATGAGATAGCGCTAGCGAAGATAAACACAGAGGAACACATATAAATGAAACTCGTACCTATTTCAAATTTTCGGTGATCAAACCACTTTTCTCTGTGAAAACATGAAAGGGAAAAATATATATATTTATACAAGCTGATTGTATATATATATATATATATATATATATATATATATATATATATATATATATATATATATATATATAATATCTCACTCGGTGAACTTCGCACCGCCTAACAATCGATGAACAGTTTAGTTGCACCATTTATAAATCAAGAACGGCTGTACCGATTTTAATCATATTTAACTTGTTATAATGGTAGAAGGGAAAAAAATCAATAAAACTACAAAAGAGCACAAAAAGACTTTTTCTTTATTCAATCTCTACATGCATACATTCGGGTTTATTCTCTTGAGTCAAGCAACTTCTGATATGCAACATTTTTTGCTTTGTTATCAGGTCAAGGACAAATGAAGCGGATGGTTTACCATTACATGAACATGCCACATGTAATTGACCATGAGAAAATTATGGTTTTACTAGAATCAGACCACAAACAGTCAACGATTGGCCTTGTGATTTGTTAATCGTCATCGCAAATGCACCCGGAATTGGAAATTGTATTCGTTAAAACTTATAGGGCATATCGGTTGGGATCATGGGAATCCTCAAAATGAGTGATTCATCACCTTTAAATTTTCCTTTGAGTATATTCGCGCGAATCACATTGATCATCAGGTTTTTTCGCCGAACGCGTTCCATTCCATAATTTTGTATGGTTTAGGTTTCGAAGCATCATGGCCACCGAGCAAACCTTCGGCTGTTAATGGTACGGTGGTAAGCCAGGCACATCCAAGGAGTTCTGATGGATAATTGGTGACTTCGTCTTCGTTTGTTACAAAGTAAATAGATTTGAATGAAGGCAGAGTACCAACGACTTGATTATGAATTACGAAGTTTAAGTCATTCACATCTTTGTTCTTAGCCGCCAAAACTACTCGCTCACTCGACCATTTGTGATTTTTGAGGTTATCAATGATGTTCGGGAACACTTTGTTGATGAGCTCATCTTTTGATAAAACGAAATGGCAAAAATACCGAGGAAATGAAATCAATCCGATCGATTCGTCGACAGGAACACGGCCATGACCGATGGTCAACAATTGTTTGGATAAATCATCAGCAGATGGATCGTTCAGCAATGCAACTCTCATGTTTGTTGTCAGTTGAAGTTTCTTCACATAGCGCCACAGGTTTAGATGATGTGATGCAAGCGTTTATTTCATCGACAGCAGTCGATCTTGGCGGAAATCGCCAGACAGTAAAATCATTGCGTCACCAAAGCATCTCGAGTCATTGCGCAGATCTCTAAACGTCCCGTCAAGTGCTTCCAATGCGCGATTGTGCGCCATCGTGCATTCGTCCCATATGATCTTACATGCTAACTGTTTGGTTAGAGATAGCAAAAATTCCACTTGTCACCCACATTAGCGTCCAGGGAATTATTAGTTCTACTCAAATGCATGATCTTTCACTAACCTCGTGTGTTTTGTTATCATAACTCTTTCTTTCCGCGTGACCGTATTAGAATGCCATTAAATAATTCAGTGCTCTTTACAGTATTGCTTGCTCTGCCTTTCCTGTTTTTAAGTTACCCGTTCCATCCATCGTCTCTCTCTACGCGGGGACCCTCCCACCACCTACAGGTTGGGTCACTGCGTTATGTCACATTCCCTATCTGTGTCCTTGGGGGAGGAGACCGTTGTATGTTGCATGTTCATGTGTGAGTGGAATTTCGCCTTATTACTTTTCAAATTCTAGCAAACACGTTATTGGATAATTTTTTACTACATCCTAAGGTGCAATTGTTTTTTAGTTATTAGTATATGTATTTATATGCGTGTAAGTTGAAAGGGTTTTTGCACAATGCCACTGTGGGTATAGGTTTGCATAGATGTGTTGATTTTGCCTGCAGGTTTATTCGAGTTAACGGGAGGTGACCTAAAACCCCCCGCCACACGCCCTTGCGGTGGCTTTGAGGTATTATGTAGATGTAGACAAATAACTTTGATCACTGGCTACTTCGATTACTTGGTTTTGGATAATAGTATGAGATGATAAAATAGGATACTAGGAAAGAGTAAATATTATATGGATAGGAAAATACAAGTGACTAATATAGGTTAGAAATGGACGGATTATTCGATACATGTAAATAAACACACCGTTAATGCACAGCTCTAAGCACAGCCAAATAAATTCACATCAAGTTCACCAAAATCTGCCATCCCGCCTCAACTTCGGAAATACCACGAGTAACAGGAAACATGCTCCAATTAAGGGCACTATCTTAATTAGTATCAAGGAGGACAAGGACTCACCGAGTGTCAATTTAAATGCTCATGTTCCACACGAGAAACTCAATCACCGTAACCACTTCCCAAGAGGCGAACCGGCGGCCGGAACAAACGAGCGAATATTAGCGCAGGCGAATTTCGCTCGAGGTGCTTCGCATGACCGAGCACGAGGCGAGGGACGAGGGGAGCTCGGAAGAATGGGGCGTGAACGTGGACCGGGGGGGGGGGGGGGGGCATTCGGCTGGTTGTTGACCTTGGCTGGAGCCAAAGTCTCTCATATCCCTACGAGTCGCAATATCCCGCCAGTTAAGGCGTGTGGTGGGGGGTGGCGGTGATATGGAACCAGCTACACATACAAACATATTACGTCATGTATTCATTATTACATATTTTATTCAAGCATAAAAGCATTAGCGTGGCAAGGTAAGATTAACACCTAGGAAGCGCATAGAATGTCAGACTTTGAACGAGCGTCACTTTTTCCGCAGCTGAGGCTGAATACGAAATGTGATTAGGATTCGCAATTCGCGCAAATTACATTTCGTGGAAGAATCCGCCGTCTTCACTTCCACGTGGAAGGGTCCACTGGCATTCCTAGCAGACGCAATGGGCGGTGGGCCCACGCCGCGGTCGTGATCTGTTGATCTGCCGCTGTGCATGGGCGGAGTCGCCCGAGGCGAACGGGGAAGTCGCTCTCGCTCTTCCTCCGCCCACCACAACGACACCTACTTCCTCCTTCCTTCCTTCCTTCGGCTCTGTCTCTCTCGATTATAATACGATACACACTTTACTGTTCGCACCCTGCTAGTCACCAAAAGATTGTATTGCAGGGGGCCATAACGCTGCAAGTGCTATTTCAACGTTAATTTCCACGCTTATCTTTTCCAAATAGTTGTTTTCAACCGTATCTCCTGTCCCTTGTGTCATGATGCATTTTCAATACCGCATGAGGCAACGTTCTAATTTGAGTGAAACTCCGAAATCACACCTCCTTTGAGCACCGCCACGGAAAGAGTAAATATGGCTCACCACGCCGACGCTATCAGGTGATTTCCTAGGTTGGAAAAGTTGTAAATTTAATATCTCTATACACAGAGTAACGCTAAAAGTTCTCCTACCTAAATTCTTTCATCGGTATGGCCTTCAAGAAAAATTTGACATCAACCGTCAACCACATGTTTAAAGGGTCGCTACGGTGTAAGTGAAATTTATTTTTCTTTTCTCCCGAGTTCTTGCGGTCGACAATGCTGTTCATGGCACCATTGAAATGTTCGCGGTGTCTTGATGTGGAAGTGTTTTTCTTAAAATGACGACTTTTTCAACTTAATGCTATTATCGCCTAGACCTCATCCGATAAAACCAAAAAAAAACTTGTCGCATATCACCGGTCAATTTGGAACTTGCATTTCAAATTTCACTGCAATTTGTAGCTTTTCACTACGTACGAAGTGTGTATCTTTCGAAGAAAGACTTATTATTTGGCGACCCAGAATACTGTTCTACTTTTGTTTTTTTCCCAGCCTAGATTGAAGAAAATGAGAGTGATTTCTGAGAATTTAGTTTTAATTTTCCAAGTGGATAAATAGAACCACCACGTTAAAAGTTGATTACTCTGAACTTTTTTACATTTTCGATTTTGCAACATATTATTTCATTTCAATCAATAAAATTTCACTTTACAATAGAATAAGCAATTCTTTTAGTGCACGCATTGAGATATTCGCGAATTGATTCCTGGAATAGCAGCATATATTAATTGTTTAATTGAAAGGGAATTTAAAAACTATAAGCCAGCTCTATAGCGTGAATGATTCGGAACAGTTTTTGGGACGTGCAAGGTCGGGGTGGCGGCGGGGGGGGGGAGGGGATGGGTGATGATACCGAGGGAAGGCGGGTGGTGATGTAAACAGGTGCGGCGGGGACGAGGTCGGCTGAAGAGAGATGGCGTGGGCGAGGGCATGGGGGGAGGGGGTGGCGCGAAGGAGGGGGTGTGCATGGATGAGACGGGACGGGGTGCGGCTGAGAGAGGGGGGTAGTGGAGGTGGAATGACCATCTTCCACCGATTATCTATTTCCATTCCGAACAAAACACGCAACGCTGACTGATTCAAATGACTGCCTACAGAGATCTGCAGGAGGGAATGGTTTGCGATTTCAAATGGCGACTACTCAAAGCTGTGCTCACCTGAGGGACAGAAGTCATGATAGTAGTGAATTCCATCTATGGGCGAGGCCGAAAACTTTCCAGACCCTCGTTTCATCGCAGCCAAACAACTGAATCAAATTAATAAACCACTCGGGTGCACATGGAGCAATTTTTATCAAAATTCCAAACAAGCATACTTGCTCAAGTGACCACAGTGTGAAATTCGGACCAAAATTAATGCAACGTCTATTTGATAATGATATGCCCCCGGCTGACACGGAGAGTAGACAAAGAAAACGAGGATAGAGAAACATCGCCGGTCGCGGACATCACATGGGTTTTCAAGTGGACGAATGATATGGAAGCGAGGCTCTGCAATTCGACCGAAAGCATTCGCCACTAATTCACCCAGTCAAGTGCTTTTCGATAAACGAGTTCTGTCCAATAAATCTACATCTACATAATACACCGCAAGCCGCCGTAAGGGCGTGTGGCGGGGGGTGATAGGACTCCACCAGTAATTTAGAAAAGAAATAAAACCGCATGTAAAAGCCACATATTCATAAATCCACAAGCAAAACATGGCATACAATCATGCAAGAACACTTACACCCCACACACATGCAAACACTCAAAATATCAACTAACATACACATGCACCTACAAGTATACCAAACATCTTTGCAATGTTTAATTTTGTTCCGACTTGTAAATTAAATGTTTTAAATATTTCTAAAGTGACATCGGTATCTTAATATTATGATTTCTGACTGTTGGGGGAAAGAATGAGTATTTGTATCTATCTCTCCTGGAATCTATGTCCCATATTTTATCTTTGCGGTCTGATCTACCTTAGTAGTTTGGGTCCATTATAATTCCTTTAGTGTCATCGCTAAACTCGTTTGTTCTGAACCTTTCTAAAAGTCTAAGCCTCGCTTTTTCTCTCCGCACTTCATGTGGTTCCCAGCCTAAATCCCCTAAGAGACCTGTCACACTTGTGTTCTTATCATAACAATTTTTAACGAATCTAACGGATTTTCTCTGGACTTTATCTAATTCTTTTTGCCAAATTTTCTCCCAAAGATCCCAAATACTTTCGGCATATTCCAAATGAGGTCTAACTAGAGCAAAATAATGCCTCTCTTTAACTTTTTCATTACATTTCCCCACCACTCGTTTTATGAAGCCAAGTTTCTTAAAAGCTGATCCGCATATTGTCCTTATATGTGCTCCTCATGAAAGGCGTGGTGTTGGAACAACCCCCAAATATTTAACTTGATTGGCCGTCGTCAGTACTGAAACCTCTATTTTGTAGTTTATACATTGTTCGCCGCTTCCTTTGTTCCAAAATTTCAAAACTGCGCATTTATCTATATTAGATGTTAATCCCCATTTATTGCACCATGCCGAGATATTGTCTAAGTCTCTAGAGAGTAGCTCGCGATCTAGTTGGCTCCTTATTTCCCTGTATGCCACCGTGTCGTCAGCAAGTAACCTCAGTTGGCTACTAAGATGTGACTTTACTGCAATGAATACTCCCCCACTCAATCTATTTGGTCTGTCCCTTCTGTAAATTGTGAAACTGCTCGGAAAAACCCCATTGTTTGCTATATCTCCCGTGAGCCAACTTTCCGTTCTAACTACTATGTCTGCGTTTGTACTGACAAAAATATGTTCAAAATCCGATATTTTGTTTCTAATGCTACGGCAGTTTAATGTTATTATTTTAATTTGGTCAATTACTTTTTGTTTTTCGGATTTATGTACGCTCACAAAACTGTTTTGAGACGATTCGGGGTTAACAGAGACAAAAGAATTACATTCACTCGCATTGCTATCTGTTATGTATTTAGAAGCACCAATTTTATTAAATTTACGTGGGTTATATGTTTTTTTAACGCAAGTGTTTGTTTGTTCAATTTTTTTGGGGATTTGAGAGGCATAACCTGAACTGAATTGACAAAAAGCGCTGGATTCTACTTCATTTATCCCAATATATGGCCTACGCTCTTGCCTACCAGCTATGCTAAACCCTCGAAACGTGTTCGTGTAACCTACGCGCTACAAACTGCGATGCCTCGGCAGTACATTGGACCCCGGAGCGATTGAGGGGTACCCGACACGATGAGAGGACAGGCCTCAGATCAACGAAGTCCGCTCCGATTTCCCGACAAAATCCCAGCAATCTCTGGTTTAAACCCTCAATTCGACCACAAACGAGCCTTCCGCGGTCTGTACGCGGCACAATACTACATATACTTAATTTAATTGGGACCTTCAACTCTGCCTCGACTCGTTTCACCTCCGAGGGCATCTCCTTAAAGGAGCGCAGGATCTCTTCAGATCCACATTCCGAGGCGTCGTTTGTCCCGACATGAGCCACAATGCGTAGCTTGGAGCAGCCCGTATTACTGACGGCCGCCTTCACCGCCAGCGTCGCCTGGGGTATCCCGCCACCTGGTATACACCAGGACGATAACAAAATACGCGCACTGAAGCAAAATTTAGCATAATTTTGCAAAATTTAGTCCACTTCAAATTTGTCCCCTTCAAAATACTCTCCATTCGTTGCTATTCCTCTATTCCATCTTCTTTTGCACTGTTTACAGCACCCTTGGAAGTCCTCGACCGCAGTTAGGCTTTTTAGTTTTCTCGTCGTTTCTTGCTTTAATGTGTCCACATCTTCCCAGTGATGTCCCCTCATCACATTTTTGCATTTTGGGAATAGAAAAAGGTCGCAGGGGGGCAGGATCTGGCGAATAAGGAGGATGATTAAGGATAGTGATTTAATTTTTCGCCAGAAACAATCAATACTAAATGTGTAGGTGCATTGTCTTGGTGAAGGATCCATCAACCCCTTGGCTGACTGACAAACTAAAGCTTGGTCATCAACGAACCTAACTGATTTAATGAATTCCACGCCCAGTTTCATTCCTACCTCCAATTCTTCCCTTGGCTCTTTAATCATTTCCTCTGCATACAGGTTGAACAGCAACGGTGATAATGGGCATCCCTGCCTTACACCTCTTCCTAACACTGCCCAACCGGACTCCCCGTTCCCAACTCGAACCTAAGCAGTTTGAGACATGTACAGGTTGCGGATTAGCCTCCTTTCCCTCCAATCTATTCCTATTTTCTGCAATATACTCATTAGTTTTTCCCAATTTACTCTATCAAACGCTTTTTCGAAATCTACGAAACAGGCAAATACCTCCTGGTTGTGTTCTATATTCCTCTCGATTAATAATCTCATTACTGCAATGGCATCACGCGTACCTCTCCCCTTCCTAAACCCAAACTGATCATCCCCTAAGTAATCATTGGCCCTACTCTCTATCCTTTTGCTTATGATCCTGAGAACAGATTTCGCTGCGTGGGATATTAAACGTATTGTCATATAGTCCTCAGATGATGTAGCCTTTACATTTTTCGGGATAGGAACTAACACTGATGTCACCAAGTCTTCCGACCAGATTCCTTCCTCATGAATACTACGAATCAGCCCATATAACCTCTTCCTCCCACATTTTCCTAAACATTTCAGTAGTTTCGCAGGAATGTTATCCACCCCCACGGCCTTTTTTAGTTTCATCTCCCTTAATGCCCTTTTTATCTCCTCGTCAAGTATGCCTGGACCTAAGCTATCTTCCTCTACGTCATGTTCCTTTCCTATGTCTAAATTTGTTGGTCTAAGTTCTTTACTTTATAGTTCTTAAGGTAAATATATGGGCACAAAATAAAATCCCCCACCTTAACCCCCTATGTAATACTCTTTTCATATTTTCCGAGTGCTAGATGGAGAGGTCTAAAAAATCTCTACCAGATAATAAACATTATTTATTGCTTTTAGAAAATTCCGATGGGGCATAACTGTGCCTTATAGCAAATGTTCAATGACAACCTTGTATATTAGTCTGTGGAATAATTTATGAATTTGACATGCCATTGATATATAGGAGGATAACATTTGTAGGTATTCTACGCCACGTAAATAAAATTTGATGGAGTAATAGACTTTTAAATCAATTTAAATTGAAGACAGAAAGTGCATATTATTGCTCAGACGTGGCCATCAAATTCTCAGGAGAAGAAAGTCCAATCTGTCTGGGCTGGAGTATATTCCTCATTCCTCCCACATGATCGCATCTGCCGGTAGGAATAGTTAAAGGCTGTAATGACTAACTTTCTCACTGGCAATCCAAATGAATTCTAGTAACCTGTGCCTTTCTAAAAATATTATTTTCGTTTTATTTCTTTCTGTGATTGGATACCAATCATAGCAGCGATAGCAACTGAATATTAGAAAAACATATGAAGACTGAATTTCTTGATTTTGATGAAACTATTTGCTTTCACGCGATATTTTCTCTTCCGCTTTTGAAAAGCCCCATTTCCTCTAAAGTTCTCTCAAACGCTTTCTCGGTTTCCTCTGAAATGGTCCAACTTTGTAGACTTACGCTCTGTCCACGTTCTGGGCCAATTTTTTTGTCACAAATGAAGTGAGGGGAAGCGATAATGTTCCTATGCTCTGGATGACTGCGGGAAACTAAAAGAATAAAGAGAATGCGTAAAATGGAGGATTGAGAGAGCTAGAGAGCCTTTGCCGGCGTCTGCAGGGACACAGAATTACGTCCACCATCTTATCGGATTCACGTCGGAGACGACAAGGGAAACCTCAAACAGCAATCCACATCCTGTTTCACTCATGCCGGGGCTTTTCCTGCCTGCCCTGCTTTCTGCTCCTCAAATTTGCATAATACCAAATTGGCTGGACTTGACAGCATTGATATCTGCATATGTATGCATTATCCAAGTTTTCTATCCAAGAGAAAAGTCTCCCTTCAATGTCATGACTAGATTATTAAATACCAATGATTATCTGTGAAAGTACTCAATTTGTTTATTTGAATTTATTACATTTTTTTTGAATTTGTTCGCATGGTATATGAAGGTCACCCTAATACCATGTTGGAGTTCTAATTAAAAAACAGCGAGTGTAGAGAATCTATTCAATCATGACGTAATGGAAGGCAAATAATTTCAATATGTGGAGGCGTATATTTAGTTTCCATCCATGTTTTACTCTCAATCGATCATTAGCAGTTGTTTACATGGTGCCATAGTTTTTCTTTTTCTTATATTCTTCACCTCACACTTCATTTTTTGCTAAAAATCGGTCTCCATCTGTATGCAGAGTTAGTTTGCATGTATTCCAAATGAGTGCCCGCAGCTTCAGTAGGCGCCCCACAGCGTGTAATAACAACTGAATAAATTCACCATGTTGGTCAAAATAACAGATTTTGGACTTTGTGATAAATCTAGAGTAAACTCTATTATAATATTAAACCCAAAGTCGTAGTTTCTCCGCGTAATCCAAACTAGGGTCTGTTTAACATGGTATACCAGTATTTGCGATGGCCTTTAATTTAACTCCCCTTTCGATTATGAATTTGGCATGAAAATTTCCCTCAATTTGCTTTTCTATCAAATTAAGCTCTTATGCGATCAACGGGATTTGGTTTGTTCGTTATTTATACTAGATGAAATCAGAGTCAAAAGATCAAATTAGGTTTATGGGTGCGCTAATGATTGTTCCCTGTGGCCTTCGTTCACTTACATATACAAATTAGAGTTTTTTTTCTAATATCGCTGGGAATAATTATATAAATACTTTATCAATAGTGCAGTTAAATTTGTTATTTATACAATATAAAATCGTCTGACTTCCAGCAAATAGGTTGCCCTCTATTATCCCTTCACTTGATTGCGGTCAATTTACAGGAATTACGCAGTTACTTTGTCCCTAGATAACGTCCGAAGGTAAGGTAACCTCAGAATTATACCTGGCAGATAATCCATTTTTATTTTACCAATATGTACAGATGTTTAAAAAAAACCCTTCTACCTCTACATTCGACTTTCACGAAATTCCCCAGGGTACCGAATTTCTAAAGCGGAAAAATACCAAAGTGATATAAGGATGAAATTCTATCTGGGGATACCTGACATAATGGCAATAACTTTGTTAATTATACTAATTAATTTGTCTTTATAATGCCAATAATCACTAAATGATCGATCTATTCTCACCGATGAATCGTTAATACATATGAATAAATATAAAATCAATGATTTTAATAAACTTGTAATTGGTCTTCTGCACTTTATTTATCTATGAATCAATAACGTAACGGTATTCGTCATTATTGCATAGGGCAGGACTTTATTTTTTATCCCAAAACCTATGATTTAATGATCCATTCCAAAAATTAGTATCGCATATCTCAAATTACGTCACAACCTGCATATGATTGGCTAAATGAACAACCAAGAAAGCAACCATCTCTCTGTGGTCATTATCAGCCCCAGCTAGGACATTTGCTTGGCTAAGTATTCCAGCTGTTTTCTCTAGTTTTTCACTTCAGTTTCACAGATGAGATGGACAACCACGCGCAACATGCTGAATGCCCACTTTTCAACATACTGTCATCGATGTTTGCTAACTAAATGATAACGAAATGATTTCTCCTTTTACACAGGGTTCAAATACACATTCCTTTTCCTAGTATATATAAAAATTTATTAAACAAAGCTTATACTATTGATTGAAGTAATTCAGTTATGACGAAAGGAGAAGACTCTCAAAGTAACTTTCATGCATTGAGTTTGTCCAAATAACGGCCACGGGTGCACACGTCAGATTGGCACCACGGTGACAGGGGACGGATGAATTCTCGGCGAGGAGACGGCACACATGGAAGAAGAGATTCCGAGGATCCACCATCGTAAATCCCCCATATTTTTGCATGCTATTTAAACCGAAAAGTGCTTCATCATTAATGTTATCGTGAAATACGAGGGTCATCCGGAAAGTAGTACCCGTTCGTGCCGCATGAAGTGCTGACGACGCGAGTAGCCGCTGGACGAGGTCAGATAGCTTCAGTGGCTTGTCTGCCTTCTCTGAGCCAAGTTGCGTGACGCTAGCATTGCCTGTGTTGTTTCTGTGATTGTTTACAATGTTTAAAAAAATTGAGAACGCCGCCAGTTGTGAAGTGAGGGCAGTGATTAAATTCCTCAATGCAAGAAACGTTCGCCCATGTGATATTCATCGCCAATTAAAGGAGGTGTATGGAGACAATGTAATGGACGAGTCGTCTGTTCGGCGGTGGTGTCGCAACTTCAACATGGGGAGGGGGAACACACACGACGATGAGCGTTCGGAGAGACCGTCTGTCATTACAGACCAACTGGTGAGCTCAGTTGACGAATTCGTGAGGAACGATCGGCGCGTCACAATTGATGACATCTGTGAGCATTTTCCCAATGTTTCTCGAACAATTGTTCATGAAATTGTTAAACACCATCTGCATTATGCAAAAATTTGTGCAAGATGGGTCCCTCGCGTATCTCAATGAGCTGGCGGCGAAGGACTATGCAGCAGGAATACAGAAACTTGTCACAGGTTATGACAAATGCCTTAATTTGCTTGGAGATTATGTTGAGAAGTAGTTTAAAGTATCCTCTTTCAAATAAAATTTTTTATGTTTGTTAATATTTACTTTTGTGTCTTTATTTCACGAACGGGTACTACTTTCCGGATGACCCTCGTAGATGAACACTAGACCGTATTTTCGATTTATCTGTCCCGATTGGGGTTGGGCAAGGGGTAAGGGAATCGAACCTCACGGGGTACCTAGCAAAAAAAAAGGATGTCAATCCCATGTCATGTATAATTTACGACCTCAGCGAAACGTCTCATTATCATTCGATAAAATCCGCACAGTCTAACGAAAAAACTTGAGAAATACTCTGTCGAGGAAATCGGTTGAAAAAGAAAAGAAATGTGTCCCCGAAGCAGTGATGCGTCATTAAAGTAGCAATCAAAGCGCATCTAGGGATTCGTTCAAAAGGTTTAATTGCTTTCCAGGGAGCATAGCACGCCAAGGACGTCCACAACCATGTCTGCGAATGAATATTCAACAGCCATTACACAAAGTATTCAATAATTAATTCTGTATCTCTTCCCGCGCCTCCATAATGCATGGGCAGTTAATGATTCAACGATTTGAGGCCACGAAACGCTTTTCTCATTACGTCCCCTGTGAAGCCAATCGCTGGGAATTTAAGTTTTCATTAGCATGGGAAATATTCAAAATGGTGATAAACAAACGTATAAATTAATCGACGGGGCCAAAACATTTGAAAATTCACCTAATACTTTTCAACGGCAATGCATTTTGCGCATATGAAATGATTATATTTGCAGATCATGAGGTGGTAAATAGTCGTTTAACAATTTTATGACTGAGTTTCATTTTACGGGTTTTATTGAAATTTAATGTTGACAAAAAATGCCAATATGTTTGACGGTTCATTCTATAAACGAAAATAATTCATTTCTCAAAATATACCCTACCTGAATAAAAATAAAATGTGTAATGGGTCGCGGTAGTCCAGGGATAGAGCGTTGGGCTGCTGACCGGAGGGGGCCGGGTTTGATTCCCGGGCAAGGCACTCTGGGCACCTGCAGCTCCACCCAAGCTATGTGATTTTTCGGGTACCAGATCTTCCTGGGAAACCATAACCGGCACAGGGAAAGGAACTGGCCCCCCTACCCTGATGTGTGAATTTCACACGCCGTATAGGGCTTAGTACTGGGTGAACTCTACCATCACCTACTAAACCGACATACGGGTTGATTACTGTGTTTATGGTTTTTTTAATATCTTTCTATTACTTATGTCCGACACATCAGTATGTACGGAAATGAATGCCGATAAACTGATTTGAATAAATTTTCATTCACGTAAATAAAAACAGTAGAACCAGAAAATCTTTTACAAAGGGAAATTAATATTTTTTAAGTACAAAATTCCATTAAATGTAGTAAAGAGGCAATTTATTTTATATCGTGATCAGAATGTTTATTCGAAAATTTTTGCCTGAACCGTTAACTTACATTGTACAATCGGAGTTTTTAAAATTGCTCATGCAATTCTATTCCCACAATTTCAACTACCTTTCGCTAAAATATAGCCAAGAAACTTTCTCCGAGTTCTAAATCAAATCTCCCAAAAATTACGTCAGGAAATTTGAAACACAAAATGTAGGTTCTTACGAATGCGGCAGGTCCACAGCCCAGCAATCCTCCGCTAGGGTGTGTGGCAGGGGGTAAATACACACCAGACTAATTTTGACCCAAATATTTTTACCCCTACATATATATATATATATATATATATATATATATATATATATATATATATATATATTTAAGGCAATCGAAAACACCCTGGCCTTGGGTGAAGGAAAACCACCTAGATGGGAATCGAACCCTTGACCTTGGTGTTGGCATGGGAGGACGGCGTAACCCCGCCGCCGGCGGGAAGGCAAAATTAATGGGATGAAATTACTGAGCTAAAAAATGGCATATCAAATTGTTTTCTTTCAAGATGGGTTTGAAAAACGAATTCAGATTAGATGTTTAGTCATGAGCCGAAGTTCTTCCCAATGAGCGGGTAAGAGGAATTCTCTGGAAATCAAGTTTTCCTTCAGTTTCGCTTCAGTCTACACTCCAAAAGCGTGATGGTTGACTGAAAAAATACTCCTGCGCTGTGATTGGCTTGACGTGATCACGGGGTGGGGGCGATGCTCATTAGAGGCAGAGTGATTCCTTCCAAGTGGATATGCAATCTCTTAATTGAATGATCTTCCACTCGCTGCGACGAATCCCAATCAGAGATGAATCTCCAACTGAGTGCAGAACGGAACAGTGGCACATTACGTATATGCTACAAAATTCAAACTGCATCGACACAATTTTGAAAAGCTCTCTTCTCTTTAACAAACAACTGCTCGTTGTCATTTATTGTTACTCAATATTTCTCACACAGATATCATAGGAAATTGGATATATATGTTAGCGTTTTTTTATATTTCTATGTATACCCTGCCAGCCACCGTCAGGGTGTGTGGCAGGGGGGCGATTAAGATTAATTATCGTCATGAGTCTATGGGTTTAGGCGGAGTAAAAAAGTAAAAATTTCTGATGCTCATAGCTAGGTGTTACCCTTACTCACGGCCTCTCCTGGTGAAACACATAAAGGGAGTATATGCAGGATCAAACGAAAAATGAGCATTTATTAGAAACGTTACTGTGAAATGTGATGAAAAGGTCAAAGAGAAATGTTATCTTTCGCTGGTTAGGCCTCATTTAGAATATGCTGCAAGTGCTCATATGGGATCCTTATGAAGTTGAATTGATTGCCGGAATGGATCGCGTGCAGCGTAGAGGAGCTAGATTTGTAAAACGTTGTTATGATAGACTTAGCAGCGCGTGCAAAATATTGGAGGAACTAGGCTGAGAATCACTCACGGAGCGAAGGTTAAATTACAGATAGAAGCTCTTGCATAAAATGGAGGGAGGTCTCTCTAGCAGCGATGTTGAAAATGCATTATTACCCCAATCGTACTCCGGTCGGAAAGATCGAGTAAGTAAAATTAGAGAGATTTAAGTGTAGAACATATAGATTAAAAATGTCATTTTTTCCACGAACAATAAGGAATTAGAATAGCATTGACCGCGGTAGGGTCAAATTCGGGTCGAAATTTGTCTGGTACGTATTCACCCCCTGCCACACACCCTAGCGGTGGCCTATAGGGTACTAAAATAATTGGATGTTGGGTGTTGTCTTGTTGAAAGAGGCAAGGGAATTGTACTATTTGGTAACTTATGTTCATCAAAATTCTACCATAGCCAGTAGGTTACGGGTAATAATAATTTTCCATTTTTGTTTCCACAAATACAATGTCAATAAGGGCTTTCAGGCAAATGAGAGCAACTGGCCGATTGACTTTTTGAGGTAGCCGTTTGAATTCTTCCTCGAGCATAGGTTTTGTACAAAGAAGTGGGAGTTCTAACGTTCTTGGAAATCTCAAGGAAACCAAGTTCAGGTTAATCGGATGCGCAACGCTTCCGCGACTCCTTGGCAACTGCAGCAAGCAGAGAAAAACGGAAACAAGGCATCTACCGCAGCGCTAGAAAAGTGACGATTTCCATGCCATTTCTTCGTGAATTGGTGCATTGTCTGACGGGAGAATCGGGAGCACGATCATGCTCCCAGTTACGCCTCACAGTTAGAGTTAAGGGGAATGTGATCCGCGGCGAATGTGCGCATTTCGGTGCGGGGAGGCATCAAAGGGGGGCTTCAGTCCCCGTGCGCACCTTTTTTTGCGGTGGGCAGGCAGCTTAGTTTAGTAGTAGGTGTGGTGAAGGTAGGGAAAAAATCAGTGAGTGTTCGGATGCATGCATATGATTTCGCGACGGGAGGATTAGAGGAGAGTTGACAAGGCTTGAGGATGGGGGTGCTGCGGTGAAGGGGGGCGGGGGCGGATTTCCGAGGGTGGAGGGCCCTCCGTGGGCGAGAATGCGGGAGGGACGGGGACCGCGAGGAAGTCAGGACAACTCGTGAGGCGAATGGGGTCTTTTCGGATCGGTGTTCGAGGGGCGTTGAAGGCGGAGTGCGGTCCGAGGGTATGTGGTGCGGGGGAGATACGGCCGGGAGGAGAGAGAGGGGCGGCGGGTGCGAAGGGACGGAATACAGATGAGGCGAGCGGAGCGCAATGAAGTGCGTAATGAGTTGGAGACCGACGGAGGAGAAAGATATCCATCGCCCGTCGTCCCGGCCCTCCACTCCGGCTCATGGCCATTGAGCGAGAGAGGGGGGCAAAATGGCGAGACGGGGGCGGCCAGGCAACACAAATGACGCCAAGCTGGGAAAGGATTTCATTTTCTCACCATTAGACGCCAGAAATATGCGCCAGCGATAAATAAGCGCCACTTTTTCACTCGCTGAATCGAGACTAGGCTGTCGCGGCGCGGTGTTGTTTCCCCTGGCATCAATCCCCCGGGTCAAAAGGGCACTCTCGACTGGACGGAGGGGAGGCAAGGTGGCGCGTGACCTCGCGGCTGGCAGATGGCGCACCGTTCTCGGGTAAGGGGGCCTCACTCACCGCGCGCCATCGCAACGGAAGGGACAAAAGCAGAAACCCTCGGAGCAGCAGACATCCAGACGAGTGAGAATTCCACTCTCGAGGGAGGTAGGATTGCGGGGATTTGAGTCCGTTTGTAAAATATGTCGCTCTCAAGTCAACTTCGATGGAGTATGAGACGGGATGCAAAGGCATGACAGCTGAACGTTTCTGCACGAGCGTCAGTTGCCGTCTTCGTGCGCATACCGCCACGAGCGAAAGTGCTTTTCCCGACACGTCCTCTAAGGGAGAATCATTTCCTCTCCCGCCGCAAGGTACACGACAGGGAAAGTATATCAGATTTTAGGACTTGGAAGAAAGAGTAAGATATGCAAGGTAAAATCCAATCCGACGTTTAACATGAAACAATTGCGGACAGCCATTTGTTTCTACGGAAATGAGTACGTGGTTCATAAATACGGAGTCCATTTCATCCCGCGCACGTGTTCTGCCAGACGTTCAAACATCCTGGATGTCATTTTAACGGGCCAAATTTATTTTCGCACAAACGGCGATAGCGATTTCCATATACAAGGTAGGTACAGGGTAAGATGAGACTGGTCTTTCTACGCGCCAACTGCTCGACAGATCACAATCAGTGAGGTTTTGCCCAATGGCGGCGTCTGTGAGAAGTAAAACACCGCCTTTCCCGTGGTCCTGTCTGAAATCGTCTCAGCGCAACACCGATTCTTGTCTGAATTTACACACGCTTGCAGTTCAAAAACAGAAGTTCAGGGAAATAAGTCAGCTGTCAATGCAATCCAAAATGATAAAGGCGAAAGATTAACCAACAGTTTGGAAAAGGCTAACTCTTAAATTCCTTCTTTCAAATCGTCTTCGCCACTGTCTCACCGAGTGCCTTCGATAGCTTACCAAATTGTACTGGTTAACCGATGCTCAAAATTGAAATTTCTTAAAACGAAATAGACCGTTGGCTGTAAAATATTAAACTTAATAAATCCTCCGGGCCCAATGAAATACCCGCTCGAATGTTTAAGGATCTAGCTTCAGAAATGGCGTCGCATCTAGAAATAATATTTAAGAAGTCGCTGGTAGATAACAAGGGTCCCAGACTAACGTAACAACAATATTTAAAACGGAGAGAAGGAGAAACCGAGCGATTACAGACCTAATTCCCTCACATCCATTTCTCGCAAGGTTATGGAACATATAGTTGCTAGTTTGATAGCGAGATACCTCGATAATCAGGAGTATTTAATGAGAAATCAGCACGGTTTCTGAAAAGGTAGATCCTGCAAGGCACAATTTGCGCTTTTTGCTCACGATATTCTTTCTTCGGGAGACGGCAATGTTTCAGTGGATGCGATTTTTCTAGATTTTAAGGAAGCCTTCGACAAAGTACCCTAAAGTAAACTATGCACAAAGCCAGACGAATATAGCATAGGAAGACATATCCGGCGTTGGATTAAAAACTTTTTGAATGGTCGGGTAGAAAGAGTAGTGATGGGGAAGAGGAGTTAGCTCAAATGCAGTAGAAGGTACTTATGGGTGTTCCCCAGCGAAGTGTTATGAGTATCTAACCTCTTTTATTTCTACTTCAAGGAAATCGACTCCGTATACACCAGTGAGGTCCGTTTATTTGCCAGCGATGCAGTGGTTTACCGTGAAATCAGTGATCCTGAGGGCACAGCAGCTTATTGAGATGACCTTAATGCTATACAACGCTGGTGCAACATTTGGCAATTAGAATTTAACTAAAAAAGTGTAGTAAGCGGGTATATAAATTTTTGGAAAAAGATAAAATCCCTCCCAAACGCCTATTGCATTGGGAACACCTAAATGGAATGTGTCAATTCAATTGACTACTTAGGTGTTACCTCATCACTCACGACCTCTCCTGGGTGAAACACGTAAGGAAAGTATGTGAACAAGCTAGCATAAAATTAGGATTTATTAGAAGAGTACTGGGTAAATGTGATTAAAAGGTCAGAGAGAAATGTTATATTTCGCTAGTTAGGCGCCATTTAGAATATGGTTCTAGTAAATGGGATCCTCGCGAAGTTTGATTAACTGCAAAATTGGATCGCGAACAGTGTAGTGAAGCTAGATTTGTAAAACGTTGTGAATAACTGATCGAAGCACTTTTCCACTTGATCACTATCAAGTGGAAAAGTGCTTCAATCAGTTATTCATTATGTTCGACTTCCACTGCATTACGCCTGAAGCTACTCAATTTGTTTTAAAACCTTGTTATGATAAACTTAGTAGCGTATCCAAAGAGCAGCTTGGCCTGAAATCACTCACGGAGCGAAGTTTAAATTACAGGTTAAATCTCTTGCATAAATTGGAAGGATGTCTCTTGATCAGTGACGTTGAAAACGTATTACTACCCCCATCGTACCACGGTCGGAGAGATCATATCAATAAAATTAGAGAGATTAAATTTACAACAGATATATTTAAGATGTCATTTTTCCACGAACGATAAGGGATTAGAATAACATTGTCCGACAGCGGTAGGGTCATATTCGGGTCAAAATTAGACAGGTGCGCCTTACACCCTGGTGGTGGACTGCAGGGTGCTAAAATAACCACTAAAAATAACCATTTCTCAATATTGTACCGCAGACTTAAAGAATATCCAGAATTAAGCGTTCTAGGTGGTATTAGAAACCTGTAAAATCATTGGGAGCGTTGGATTTGCAGCAAAGGGCTGTATTTTGAAGGCTATACGCATGGTTGAAGGGTATCTAATGAAATCAAGTATTGATTCAAACAGTCTCATCTTTTTTAATTGACCTTATGCGTGCCCGCTCTCCCACACGCCCTTGAGAGTAACCATGTAGATGTACGTGCATGGAGGTTTGCTAGAGGAACCACAAAAAGATTAAATTGTGCAAAACTTAAAGGGTACACACCTGAGTGAATGGACGCCGGAAATGATCTTGACAACATGAACTTCTGGTATTTGGCATCCCCATTAGGTACTCCGTCCTTGGCCAGACTCCCAATCACAGTGCCCGGAGACGCGCACGGAGGATCACTCCGCCCCACGTAGCACCCCGAGTGAGTCCATGACATCTTTGATTGCCTTGGCCGCCGAAGACACGTGAACTCGTGCCCATCCGTAAAGACGCCGGAGAAATAGTAATGAAAGGTTGGCAGGTGTTTCACGGAAAGGAAACTAAACTGCAAAAAAGAAGAACACGACAACGCCATTGTTATTCCTCATTTCTTATCTTATTTATGTCAATATTAATTTCGTATTTTATAAAGTAAAAGATCGGGTTTAGGAAACATCTTTGAAAATACAAAGGCAGACGTCATCTGTACTGAAAGTTGGCTCACAGGAGATATTGTTGACAGCAAGTCTTACTCCGAAAAGTTTAATCATTCACAGAAAAGGAGGCAGACTTATTTAGTATTCATTGGAGTTAACTCACAGTCGTTGTCGTTTCCAATGACACGTATACCGCGTAGAATGTGTTCAATTTTTCGTTAAGGATTAGGATCATAGAAGCTAATTAATATAAATATTCTACAGACTACCTGGCTCCAATATAAATAGATGCTCCATCAAAACTTGTCCGCCTAATTTCCCCATAACTCTTCACCGAGCATAGCAACAGTACTATATATTTGCAGTCGACGGTGAATTTAATCTGGTGAAATTTAATTGGGAAAGCTATATTGTGGGACAACCAGCAAAAGTGGCGATTCCTGTAGAAACTTCTAAATCTATTTCACTGGTTCTCACAATAAAAATAGTAAAATCACCGACAAGAGGTATAAAAACATAATATTTTCGACTAATACCCCAAAAGGAGATTAGTGCAAAAGTGGGAATACGTGAGGGCATTAGCTATCACAAAACTTATGAGTGGATCTGAAAACTTAAGTCCCTGAAATTGATTCAGGAAAGGCGTCAAGTATACTTATTCCATAAAAGAAACGTAAATGGACTTCGGGAGAAATCGGAATTGGAAATTCAAACATTCAGGTTAGTGGAAAAAATAAAAAAGTTATTAAATATTTTATGTGACAAGATAGAGAAGTTGTCCAGGAGAAAACGAACGTGATAATACGGAGCCACGATTGACCGTGTACAACAGAGAGGACAGAGCGGCGTTAAGGAGATGTTAAACAGTGCGTGTAAAGAACTATCCAATCAGAGCGCGGTTATTGACCACCAGCCGGTCAAGAAAGCTTCCATAAACACCTTCGAACTGAAGACGCAGGCGGGATGGCCAGCCAGCGAAACTGTCGTCACTCGAAGACAATGAACGCGGTTGAAGAACCCGGAAGTGCAAAGACAAGCAGTTCAACGCTGCAGATACCGTCATGCGTAAAGAAAGATTTACTCAAATTTAAAAAACAATTCATGAAATAATGATGAAAATCTAATGAAAATGTCAGAAAGCAAACTCGCAGAATGGTGAGAAAAAATAAAATTAGCAAATCCATGCGAGTATTTAAGTAGAAAATTCTTAGCAAATAATTAGAGACGAACCCAAAACCATATTGGCCTAAAACAAGTGAAACGTCCAAATATGCAGTTTTCAAGGGCGATAAATGGCGAAATTGTTACAGACACCGTAAAAAGAGGCAATCTAGTAAATAATTTCCAGTAATAATGTTTAAATGAAAATTATTGGGGCACAAATCAAATTTCCACACGCATCTACAGAGTCGACAAGTGATATAGTATTATCCCTTGAAGGAATGGAAAAGTTTCCAAATATTAAGATCAAACAAATCCCTCGGGCTCAGAAGAAATATCCATTAGAATACTGGTCAAACTTGCAGAAGGCATTGCACCTTAATTTAAAATGACTATTACAAGTCAATAAGGTTTAATGCCGCTGTTTACTACCTCACAGTATACCCCCATTTACAAATGCAGCATAGGGAAGATCCCAGTAGTTATTGACCGATTTATTTTGCATCGATATAATGAAAAATGTTAGAACATATCATAGATAAAAATTCAATGGCCTTTATCGGATGTAGGAGCATACTCTGCCGTAACCAGCACGGGTTTAGGAAGGGCAGAGCATGGGAAACACAATTTGGTTTAGTACTCATAACCAAAAAACCTGAAATCGGGAGGAGGGAATACACAATTGGATGATGTGTTTATTGATCAGAAAGAAAGCCTTCGGCAAGGTCTTTCACGGAAATTAGGATATTACTAAGATATAATTTTACTATGGAAAAAATGACGAAATAATAAAGGATTTCTTATCTAATCTCAAGCATAAAGAAGTCGTTGATGGGCTGAGATTATTGGAATTTAGACGTAACTTCAGGAGTCCTACATCCAACCGTTCCCGATTTCCACAGTCTAACACAAAGTTTGATGGCCTACCGCTGTTTGACCTTTCGCTACATTTTGCGCTTGTACCGAGTAACTCGAAAGGGGTCCACTAAAAACACGATCTAGCCTAAACAAACGCTCGCAGGCGATTAGCGCTTGGCGAATCTTGAAGGTCAGATCCCCCCCCACCACCGAGCCCGCGCATTGCTAGCGCGCTACGACGTAAAGTCACGTCAGGAAAAAATTGTTCCCGATACTTTTTATACAACCCTTGTATGCTGAGGACACGTAAACAAGGGTAGCATTTTATTAATTTTATGAATTTATTAGGGCGAGATTGAGACTCAATAGTGCCTTCTTCCAACTAACCTTTAAATGACTGTGAATAAATACGGGCGGCGACGTGGTCAGAATAAGTTTGAAAATGATCAAGCAATTGTGATAACAATAGCTAAGGGATTGCAGTTAATTCGAATGCTTAAGAGAAACAATGCGATAGATATGGGATGGGAACTAAACACAAGGAAACAAAAGTACTTAGATTGTCCAGAGGAAAGAAAACTAATGTAAACATCAAAGTAGGAGAGAATTAACGAGAGCAGGTGGATCATTAGATGTTTTTAGCAGTATTCAAAAGGAAAGAGGTGGGTGAGGGGTACATGCCTTTCCGGATGTTGCAATCTTTTCCAGTAGGGCAATATCCAAAAAGGAATGTGCAGAAAAAAGAGAATCGATATGAGATACACTGATAAAAATTTGAAGAAAAGATTCGTAAAAACTTTAGTATGGATATAATGCTTTATGTAATCGAAACCTGGTCTTGGAGGTGAGAGCATCAAAATAGATTTGGAGGCTTTTTAGAAGTGGGCGTGGCGAAGAATGGAGGAAATAAGTTGGGCTGAGGGAAAGAAAAAAGATGAAGTTTTAAATAGGGTTGGCAAAGAGAAAGTTCCTGGGGGAAATCCGAAAAAGGCAGAGAAAGTTATTCCAGGAAATATTGAAAAGTAGAGAAATGTTGAAAGGCGTGACAGAAGGGCGAATGCTGGGTCAGCGAGGCAAATGTAGGCGAGAGGAGGCTTTATACACATCATGTAGGCAGGCATAAGCTACGAATAAATGTGGAAAGCAGTAACATGCGCCACCGAGAGAGATTTTATTAATGTGTGGTCGTTTGCAACCGTCCAAACCTCCCTTTGCATAGGCAATGTACCTTAAAATAATTTTCTCATCACATACTATATAGTACTTCTGATATAATCTTCCTATAATATGTACAACATGCATTCTAACATAGAGCAAAAGTCTCTGTTTCCCGTTTCACCACAGAAGATAACTCCCTTTTAACATTTAAAATTAATATTATTTGTATTTATTTTTCATCTGGTATCTCTTGTAAACGAAATCAGAAAATATATATTTATTACAAAATAACATGAAAACTTTTAAGGAATAATCACTGAATGTTAATAATAAAGCTTTCGAGGACTCTGAAAATCAATTACAAATCTATTATCATTTTTGAGGAAGATATTTGACGATGACCCCAAAACTCGAAATGCTTTCAGTTGCTTAAACTACGCCCCTCTTCGTTTCAACTCGATTTCAACTCTGGAGGCTAACTTCGCTCCAGTTGGAACTGGATCAAGTACGTTTCTCGTATTTGCCAGCGCGAACGCTGTAGCCAAGCAATCGGAAAAACCGTGTTCACTGCCGCCGATGTTTTCAAACTTCAAAACTTTTAGCTGAATTCACAAGCGTTTCTCCTAAGCATAGTTAGGCTCTTACAAATGCAAAATTATTTCTTAAATACTATTTGGAAACGCACAAATATGACACCCGATTCCGGGTGATATAAATGAGAACGAAATGAAATTTATTGATGAAGTGCCTGTGTACAATAGGATTGAGAAATATTTTAGGAAGGAATCACGCCTCCATGTCCTCGCTCTTTTTAATTGCCGCTGCAGGGCACGGATGCGAAGCGCCCCGAGGCCATCGGAAAGAACGATTTTTGCGTGCGTCGCCGCGCGGGAGAGGGAAGATTTCTCTGCCAGGCGAATCCCCGATGGAGCGACCTTCCCTCCTCTCTCCTCCCCGCGCCCAACCACCCTCACCCCTCGCTCCTGGCCAAACACCCCTCTCCTCGGCGACGATAAACTCTTTGCTTCAACTAACCGTTAGAGCTGCTCTTATACGAGACGGACGGGAGAGGGGAACGAAAAAGTCGGCGAGAAACAAAACGCTTCAGGTTCATTGGTACGAGAGCCGCTCCCACGTGGAGTGACGCGGCGGCAGAGTGTGTTAACTCATGTCAATGGGGGGGGGGAGAATGTGTTGTCAGACATTGATCCGGAGCGAAAGGGAGTTAAAGGTCGAGAGCTAGGCAGTTTCTGGCGGGAAGCAAACGGGAAATCCGTGATGGTGGGAAGGGGATAGATTCATTTGTCGGGAATGAGGCTGCACTTTTAGGTGCGAAATAAAGGAAGCGGATTAGCGAAATTCGAATAAAGGAATATTTGGGTCCATAATTCTTTAAACTCTATTATTAACATCATTCGCTTCTTTATCAATGTAAATAAATTGTCGATAATCCACCGGGCATTTTCTATTAAAAAGTCTAGGATTTGAGACGAGATTGTAAAGAAAGAATGAGACATTAAAAAAATTTGATATATCTACATCTACATCTACATAATACCCCGCAAGCCGCCGCAAGGGCGTGTGGCGGGGGGTGTTAGGTCACCAACCGTAAAAAGGAAAAATACCACATGCAAAAAAAAACAACACGGAAAATTACACCCACAGCAGCGCACACACTCATGCAAAAATCCCTTCATCCAATACTCATGCAAACACATATACCGCAACACAACTAAAAAACTGCACCCCATGATGCAGCACGAAAGACATCCTACAACACGGAAGCCAGGACACAACAAGCAAGAAATTGAAACATCACTACCACATGAAAATGCACCACGAAACACTCTACCCCCAAAGAGTCTCTAAATGGCAGGGAATGGGACCCAACGTTGCAGGTAGCAGGAATTTGCCCCCGCGGAGAGGGACGAGGGATTGAAAGGGAAACTTAAAAACAGATGAACAGAACATGAATGAAGTCATTCGGAAAGAATGGGTTATTATAGCAAAACACATAAGGTTAGTGGAAGAGCATGCATTTAAATACAACTAATTATTTTTTAGACGCTGAGGGTGGCAAGTGGAATTTTTGCTATCTATAACCCTGCAGTTGCTATCCCGTATTGTCCGTGGGAAGAAGGAGTCCTTGAGTCGGCTAGTTCTGGCATCTATTTCCCGAATTTTATAGGCATGATCAAAGCGACCAATGTATGTAGGAGTACGAATAATTTGCGAGACCTCGGTGGTGAAACATGCGGATCTAAATTTATTTAATAATTTCAATCTTGCATGGAATCGTCTCTCTGCCAATGATTCCCACCCCAAATCCATGAGCATTTCGGTGACGCTTTGCGTTTTATCGTAGGAATTTTTTACAAAACGGGCTGCCCGGCGTTGAACCTTCTCAATTTCCCGAATGAGACCTTTTTCACTCGGATCCCACACGCTGCATGCGTATTCTAAATGAGGCCTTACAAGAGCGTGGTAACAACGTTCCTTGACCTTCGAGTCACTTTTGCCGACAATGCGTCTAATGAATCCCAATTTTTTATATGCTTGACCGCAGACTTTACGTATGTGAGTCCCCCAAGTTAAGTCTTTTGTGAATGTGACACCTAGGTATTTTACCGCATCAACTACTGCTAGGTCACCTCCAGCTAATTTGTAAGCAAATCCCGTTGATCTTTTAAAGAAATTTACCACTGAACATTTATTATAATTTAGAGTCAATCCCCAGTTAGAACACCATTTAGTAATGCAATCTAAATCCTGCGCTAGAATAAAACGATCCTCATCCCCAGATATCTCCCGATAGATCACCGTGTCATCCGCGAACATCCTAATTTTACTTTTCACTTCGCGGTTCAAATCGTTAACAAAAATCAAGAAAAGCAACGGCCCGATCACACTTCCCTGAGGTACCCCCGACGTGACTCGAACGCTGTCGGAACTAGCGCCATCAAGGACTACCCTCTGTTCCCGCTCTGAAAGAAAATCTTTAACCCAACTTATGGCGCCCTTGTTTATACCCGCGACCTTTAATTTATGAATGAGTTTACCATGTGGGACCTTATCAAATGCCTTTTGAAAATCTAAGAAGATGGCATCCACTTGCCTACCTCTCTCACCCGATAAAAGTAAATCATGTGTAAATAATCCTAATTGGGTCTCGCAGGAGCGGGTTTTCCTGAATCCGTGTTGATTGTCACTTAAAAAGTTAATATTGTCAAGGTGTCTCATTATTGAACTGACAATTATGTGCTCTAAGATTTTGCAACAGATAGAAGTGAGAGATATAGGTCTGTAATTACTGGGATCCTCCCTGTCACCACCTTTAAAAATAGGCGTTATTTGCGCGGTTTTCCAAATCTTAGGTACTTTGCACTCTGTGAGGGATATTTTAAATATAAACTCAAGGTACGGGGCAATGTTTGGAGCTAAATGTTTTATCACCCTAGCTGGTATATTTTCGGGACCCGGGGATTTGTTGGGTTTAATATCATTAAGCAATTTTAGAATTCCTTGTTGGTCCACTGTTATTTTTTTCATGGGTGGAGTATGCATTGTTTCTTGGAGATATGCGGTGGTAACATCATTCGAGAAAACGCTTTGGAAGAATGAATTTAGGATGTTAGCTTTACCCTCACCGTCTGTATGAATTATATTGCTACAATCCCTTAAGCAAGCCACGGTTTGTTTACTCCCATTTACTTTCCTAACATATGACCAGAAAGCTTTGGGGTCACTGTCCAAATGCTCGCAAAGTACTTTGCGTTTAAAGTCCAGTAAAGCGCTACGTAATTGTGTTTTGGTTTCAATTTTAGAGGATCTATATGTGTCCCATAATTGTTTATTCTCAGGGGATGATGTGTTCACGCCTGCCCTCTTTACCCTAGAGTGTAGCATTCTCTGCTTTCGAAGGGCTTTTCTAACGTCTTTATTGTACCACCTGGGGTCGCGATTTGCTTTAACGTATTTTATAGGTATGAAATCTACGATTCCTTTTTGCATGATATTGACAAATTCTGTCCAAGTTTCTTCCACGTTGACATGACTTAAGCGGGTTTTGAACTCGGGTAGTGAAGAGTTTAATTGATTGGCAAAAGATTCAAAGTCTGCTTTATGGTAATTATAAATTTTTCTTTTTGGTTTAACAATCATTTTTATTTCTATGTCCAAGAGGACATTAATTGCTTTATGGTCACTCAAGCCCTCATCAGTTGATACACTAATAATTCGTTCAGGCGTGTTTGTAAGAAATAGATCCAATATGTTCTTTCCACGGGTGGGCATGCGTACTGCTTGATGGAGGGAGTTTCTTTGAACCAATTTTATCATGGAATTGCAAGATTCGCGATCGCGGGTCCCAGATTTAACGATATTGTTGTCCCAATCTATACCAGGGAGGTTAAAGTCGCCACCAATTATGTTTATGCTGTTGTTATATTTACGTGTAAAATTGTAAATTTGATCGTTGAGGGTGTGAAGTGTTTTCAAATCTGATTCTGGAGGTCTGTAGAAAGAGCATAAATTTATGTTGGGTTGATTGGTCCGTATTAAGGTGCACCAAACACTTTCTATGTTATTATTTTCAAATGAAACTTGCCTGCTTTCAAAATGACTTTTAACTGCCACGAAAACCCCTCCTCCGGGTCTTGTATCTCTATCGTGTCGGTAAACTTTGAAATCTATTGGGAAAATTTCTTGGTCGTTTATGTCATTGCACAGCCAACTCTCTGTGCCTAATACTATATCAGCGGAATGAGTTTGGATTATGTGTTCTAGATCCGCTGATTTGTTCTTGAGGCTTCTGCAATTTATAACAAGTATAGTTAAGTTATTTTGATGTTGAATAACGTCCTTATTTGTGCCTGACTGTAGTTTAGGACGCCTTTGTGGGGAAGTGCGTGTCACATGTCTTTCTAAATCAATGCCAGTGTTGTCGGTGACTTTTATATTTTTATTAATAATATTATACGCGCTATCCCCAGATGTTACTGACCCACTAAGTGACCTGCCCTCTATCCTAAAAAAGGCCTACAGTGGTCGAGTATCCTATCCGCCACCTTACTCGCCGCTTCCGCCGTGTAATGGACCCCAGATCGGTTAAGGGGAGTCCTGCAAGATCGGAGGGTTGGTCTCAGGTCGACGAAGGAGGCTCCTATGTCCGAGCAGAATCTCGATAGTCTCTGATTTATGCCTTCCACTCGGCTCCAAACCAGAGACCCGCGATCCTCCCTCGGAACGATGCTGCAGACCGTTAGTCCCAGCCGAACCCCCTCGACGCCCTGGACGCGCTTCACCTCGGAGCTCAGTTCCCTAAGGGAACGGAGGACCTCCTCGGATCCACGGTCCGTGACGTCGTTGGTGCCCACATGGGCCACGACCTGCAGCCTAGAGCACTTCGTGCCTTTGACCGCCGCCTCGATCGCCTTCGTCACCTGAGGGACTCCTCCGCCTGGTATACACCAGGCGGTCACCCGTTGATCGGCGCCTACGCGATTATATTAAAGGGTTTAATTCTTTTGTCTTTCTTATCGCGCGGTGTAATTTGGTCGACAGTTTTGTATTTTATATATTCCAGCTTACTATAGATCTCTTAATCTTTTTAACGTTTTCCCAAAAAACATACTGATAAAAGACGTTCATATAATTTACTGGGTCGTGAAAGTGTACTGAATTAATTATAGGCAAAATTAAATTAGTCATCTCAATTCGTATCCATAGTTTTGAAATTTCTACTTTCTTTTAGTAGTAGTTTTAGGGGAAGCGACCGACAGCTAAGGTTATATGTGCCATAATGGATGGTTGGAGAGATACCCAGCGTTGGTATTAGCCTACTTTTATAGAAAAACGCCAATGGGTCCGCAGTTTAACGTCCCATCCAACGGACGGCGTACTCACTCAAAAAGCTCTCCACAAAGCACCTCAAGTAAGGATCGGGATGCCACTGAAAAACATTTGTTGTCTCCAGGATTTGAACCTGGGCCTCCTGGGTGGTTAATCAATATCCTAGCCACCGTACCAATCCAATCCTGTTACTTTTTATTATTTATGTGAAAATAAAATGAAATAATTCATTCTTAAAGATTACCATTTTTTGATTTCGATGTTATTTGTGAGCTGGATGACAGACCCACCTGATCCATCTGAGAGACATCTAACTAAAACACAAAAATTAGCGGAATAACTTGAAGACGAACATTCGCTTATTTTAGTTTCAAACAGAGGACTAATGTGATATCGATTTCGAAGCACCGCCTCTTCACTGTGAATTAATGAAAATGCGTATTGGAACCCAAATGATAACAATGACAGTGAATCGAGTGTGTAAATCAACGGAGCTCTCCACTTGCCACTTTGAAAATCGGCCACGTCAATTCAAGCAATTCACGCCAGATAAGTGCGATAATGTTAACTCATGAACGAGCACCAATCAATCAACCAGTGGATTTACTCGTTTCGGCAACTATAAATCTGTCATTTTTATGAGGACCCGGGGTCCAACTTCGAATCGATAGCGACAAAAGAAAATCCACAATGAGAACTAACATCTCTTGGTCCAATAAAAAATATTGCTGCTAAAAAACTGTAAGTTGAAAACGCATATTATTTTAGAAACAATAAGGTTAATAGCATTTTATACCAGCTGAACTAGGTGATGATATTATCTTCGACACATGATATATATCTTCAATATTTTTGTCGGTAAAAACCGGCAAAAATATTGAAGATAATATCGAAAGGAAAATAAGTGAAAGAATGGTTGCTGTGGTTGATTGGAATGAAATTTTGATGATTAATAATAATATGGGATATATAATTACAAAGTTTCACAAATTAATTTGGGTGTATGTCAGCGACATTGAATCATCAAAGGATACGTTTATACAGCGTACAGCCGGGCATAACAGGTCTAGTGTCTCGGTGAGGAAGACTTTCACAGCCCCCCGCCCTAACAACACAGAAAGACGGCATCGCAAAGGGAAATAAGCGGACGAGATGGGGGATGGGTAAAGATACGAGACAAGTGGGGCCAAGGAAATAATTAGTGAAGTGAAGGGAGCGAGAGAGAGTTGGGGGGGGGGCAGGGTTTAATGGGACTGCAGACTCTGGGAGATGGCAAGTTGCTGCTGGCCTCTGTCCCTGCGGGGTCGTGAAATGAGAGTGACGAGTCGAGGGACTGAATGGGAAGGTCGGGGCGAAAGACGGAAGGGAAGGAAGGGCGGGGGCGCAGCATTAGAGGGGAGGTGAACTTGAAGGAGTCATGAGTCGTTCGACCTGGAGAAAGTAAGAGGGCGAAAGACGCGCAAAGGCCACTCTCAGGAACTAATTCTGACGAGATTCCTGGTTGAAAGAAAGTGCCCGAGGTGGAGACAATCGATTTTCCGTGACCGAAAGAAGCTTAAAACATAAGAAACATCGAGGAAAAAGGAAAAGAACCTTAAGTCT
The DNA here is from genome assembly GCF_022747635.1 of Hetaerina americana. Classification (NCBI taxonomy): domain Eukaryota; kingdom Metazoa; phylum Arthropoda; class Insecta; order Odonata; family Calopterygidae; genus Hetaerina; species Hetaerina americana. Next base: position 9,681,966 of record NW_027286752.1, read on the forward strand.
TAGTCCGAAGATCCAAGGATCTACACCTGCTATGGTAATTCGTATGTTAAAATAGAAGTTATCGCAGGAATATTATTTCCAATAATGATCCAAAGTGCTCGAACGAATTTGTACGAGGGACTTCTATCTTAATTAGAAGCAGGTACGCTCGTCAGTTCCCATAATGACTCATTTTTTCGTGTGAAAGCGACTTTTATTTTTGCTTAATAACAATATTTTCTTTGAATTAATTTGAGGAATAATTTAAAAATAATTCCAATTTAGGCATCTCAACTGAAAACGATTTTATTGGCTATAACTTATGACTTAATTGAGATTATTTATATCGTGCTTAAACGCTAAACTGTAGGTGTTTCCCAAAGGCTGCTCATAACTATGAAAGTGTGTATTGTTAGTACAAATGTATTAGTTGTTATCCATAAAGTATATAAGAAACAAGACAATATTTCACAAGTTACGATAAGGGAACAAGATGCCTTGAGATAAATTAAAGAATGGCAAGAGCTAATTTTTCTTATTTTGTGGCTGTTTAACGATCCAAAGGGACGTTGGTTCGAAAGGGAGAGAGAGTGATATAGAGAGAGTTTGGCATGAAAACCTGCTCTGAGGATGCGACGTCGCGGCGTCTTGCAGGCAAATAAATTGGAATGCAATCAATCGATGAGATGAAGTACAAACGGTTGCAAGGAGAAAGGAAGGAACACACATCCGGTCGAAGAGGACATGAATCCATCCGACTGACTGGAGGGGTTACAGTGCAAGGGAGGCAGTACAACCCATTCATTCAGGAGAAAAACGAGATTGCCTTGACTGGCCTGCGGAGAGGCAATGGGAAAGGTTTTCCTTCCCGAGGAAGATTCGACGAGACATATTGAAAAGGGACACTCCGGCCACTGCAGCACACAAAAACCCTCTTACACTAGTTTTCCCTTAACTAGGGCGCAGAAGCTCTGCGAACAGCAATCAAAGGATGATTAACTTATACTACTCGCAGCGATCTCATCACGCTAACCTGCTTTTTTCAAAAGTTGATACACATCTAATGCATTTCAGATTCAGGTGTGATGTGGTGGAACTGTTCCAATAATAATAATATAGACGAAAACTCTCTTGCAATTTTCCACTTAGTTACATACCCATCCTATTCAGCCATAGTATGCAATAACGCCAAGTATTTCGAGTTAAACTTAGAAACATTTGCAATAACGTTAAATACGCCAAAAAAGGAATTAGTTGACTGAAGAAAATTTTATTTGTCAGGTTTACTGGAATTAGTCAACCAACTCTCAAGTCTCGGAAACAGCTTAAAATAATGCTTAGAACGCACAGCTGTGAACACTCTGTAATAATTTCACAACGGGTAGAAATTTTACATTCAGATAAAATGTAGGAGAGCGACTCAGAAAAAAACTGAAAATAAATTTAAAAGGGAAACGTAAATTAATTTTAAGACTTTGTGCATTCGATTAATCAACCGGGTTCGACTTTGGAGGCTTCAGGACTTTCCCCTCAAACTTTTCTCCTTAAATGAAAATATACCCAGAAAAATAATTACAAACTTCTTTCATGCTAATACTTACGACAAAGGAAGAGATGATGAGGACGTAGGGGACTATGGTTTAGGAATGACCACGGGAAGAAAGATAGTTTTACAGGAGAGGGGGGTTATACATAATAAACACTTGGATAAGACTCCCCAGCAGGCAAATATATGCACTGAAATAGGCCGGTGATACATTTAGACTATAAATAAATATATATATATATATATATATATATATATATATATATATATAAAGAACTGTATAGTAAAGAGCTTAGACGAACAAATTTAGAAATTGAAAAATAATATGACGTAGAGTAAGACAGCTTAGCTCCAGGCATACTAGACAATGAGATAGAAAAGGCATTAAGGGAGATGAAACTAAATAAGGCCCTGGGGGTGGATAACATTCCCGCGGAACTATTAAAAAGCTTAGGAAAATGTGGGAGGAAGAGGCTATATGGGCTGATTCGTAGTATTTATGAGGAGGGAATCTGGCCGAAAGACTTTGCGAGATCGGTTTTAGTTCCTATTCCGAAGAAGGTAAAGGCTACATCATGTGAGGACTACAGGACAATACGTTTGATATCCCTCGCAGCTAAAGTTGTTCTCAGGATCATAAACAAAAGGATAGAGAGTAGGGCAAATGATTACTTAGGGGATGATCAGTTTGGGTTTAGGAAGGGGAGAGGTACGTGTGATGCCATTGCAGTAATGAGATTATTAATCGAGTGGAATATAGAACACAACCAGGAGGTATTTGCCTGTTTCGTAGATTTCGAAAAAGCTTTTGATAGAGTGAATTGGGAAAAACGAATGAGTATATTGCAGAAAATAGGAATAGATTGGAGGGAAAGGAGGCTAATCCGCAACCTGTACATGTCTCAGACTGCTTAGGTGCGGGTGGGAAACGGGGAGTCCAAATGGGCAGTGTTAGGAAGAGGTGTAAGACAGGGTTGCCCATTATCACCGTTGCTGTTCAACCTGTATGCAAAGGAAATGATCAAAGAGGCATGGGAAGAACTGGAGGTAGGAATCAAAGCGGGCGGGCAATTCGTAAAATCAGTTAGGTTTGCTGACGACCAAGCTTTAGTTTGTCAGTCAGCCAAGAGGTTACAAGCATTGCTGAGTGAATTGGAAATTCAGTGCGACAGGTATGGGATGAGAATCAATATTAATAAAACAAATTATGCGATTTTCTAGAAAGAAAAAGGCTAAGCTTAACATTAAAATGGGAGGGCAAAAACTAGAGCAGGTAGAACAGTTTACGTATCTCGGTAGTGTTTTGAACCAACACGGTCAAAGTAGTAGGGATTTAAGGATAAGAATTGTGCTAGGCAATGAGGCTTTCACAAGGAGTAGAGAGTTGATGACAGGGACGTTCAGTAAGGATGTTAAGAGTAGACTCGCAAAAACTTTGATATGGAGCGTAGCTATGTACGGCGCGGAAACTTGGTCATTGAAGCAGGAGGATAGACGTAGGCTGGAGGCTTTTGAAATGTGGGTGTGGAGAAGAATGGAGAAGGTGAAATGGACAGAGAAGAAAACAAACGAGGAAGTACTTGGTATGGTGGGCGAAGAGAGGGGTTTGTTGGGAGAAATCCTTTGGAGGCAGGAAAAGTGGATGAAGGGGGTATTGACCGGCAGTGGGATGTCGAAGACTGTAATTGAGGGGAGAATGTTAGGGAAACGAGGAAAGGGAAGGAACAGGATAGGGATGTTGGACGGGATGAAAGGAGGAAGAAAGTACTCAGAGCTGAAGAGGGATCGATGTAAAGTAGGATGTTGTGTGTTGCTAGGGGTCACGAATTATTTAATTAGTAATTATGTCCATCCAAAAACCTACCTTAACCAGTAAATTACCAAATAATAATAATTGATTGATTCACCTTTACTCTGAATGCTAAGGATTTCTCATTCATAACATATTTATAAATCGATCCAATCATTATTTAGAAATTAATATGGTTAATTTATATTTAATGATTTTGTTGAAAAAATGCATATTTACCAGCTACTGTTTATTGAAAAGCAGTCTTTCTGTGAAGTGAAAAATATTTCCCTTGCTTGCCTTGTTATCTTTAATCTAAGTATAGCTGTTGCAATTATATGTTTTCGGTCGGACGTGGAAGCGTATTTGTGGTTACGGTATTGAAAGGAATTTTGTAATTCATTCCGTGAGTAATGAGAATCAGTCCGCTGAAACTGTTATTGTAATCTTAAGGGTTTGTTCATTCATCCGGAGCATGTAAGGTAACAACATCACAGTCATCTGAAGACGATTTCTTCGTATGGGAAAATGCCATGTAATACATGTGTACATATGAATCTACAATGAATTACCAAGAGAAAATAACGTTAGCATTTATCCCATATGTGGAGTATTCCTACATGTGATGTGTATATTCCGTATTTCTCAAACCAAGCTTTCAACACAGACAAGAAAAACCTAAATGCATTGACATCTTTATAAGCATGGCGATAAAAATATTCATAAACTGCAAATAACTAAGCACAATAAACAACCGAAAATTGGTGTTTATGAAGCCTTGAAAACATCGGAATTTCGAAGTAAATTTGGATCTACAAATTATCTTAAGGTCCGTCTCAACTGACGAAATAATAGCGGACAATATTTGGTGACCCTAGCCAACAAATACATTTGGCATACAAATACGTACATGGACATAGGAAAACTCAAAGAAAATATTGTCCCAAAACCTTTCTCATTTTCAGAAGCTAAAAAATACGCTATTCAGCTGTAATTTCGATACTTGAATCCATCCAGGATTTCACTCAGCCGCATTAAAATCCTCACTCATAATTCGTAATATCCGTGACGGCTCTAATTCTCAATACTTATTAAGTACTCGTATTTTATAGTTCCCCAATGCTTATCCTGAAAAAAAAACATACCCGTTTCCTTCACAAGATGAATCCAGACAACTACTTATTTCCTTCTCCAAGTTTTAATGCAGCTGTTTATCACTTCAATAGTTCAATGCTCTTTCCCACAATTCTTCTTCCTCTCCCCTCCCCCCAACCCCATCAATCCTTCAACCTTTCCACCCATGTAACCGACATCTGCCCCACCGCTTCGAGTCGTATGTCGCACTGTGTCGAGTTCCTTCCTCTTGGTCGCGCGTCAGGCGCCTCGGGGTGAGGCGTGGGTGGGCGGGGGGGGGATGGAAGGGGGGAGTGCAGGGGGAGAGGATCAAAAGTACTACAGACTCCGGGGGCCCTTTCCACTCTAATGCCTCCAATAACCCACCCCTTTGCTCCGAGGCCCTCCTCTAGCCGACCCACCCTGCCCCCTCCCTCGCCGACCGCCGCCGCCACCGCTCCCCGGAGGCGGCACTTGAGCGAAGAGGCGACGAGAAGGCGAGAAGGGGGCGAAGAGAAGAAGAGAGCGCGAGAGAGGGGCGGGGGAGAATGGGGGGGAGACAAGGTGCGAAGGGATCAATGGAAGAGAGAGGGAGTGCGCTGTTTGTGGGAGTGTGCAAAAATATGTCCGCCTTCGTCCCCAGAAAGACTGATTTGTAATAAATATACGTGCATATATTAACTTGTGTGCCTGCGAATGTGCATACATATACATATATGTGTTATATATATATACATATATGTATATATATATGTATATATATATATATATATATATATATATATATATATATATATATATAACGCAGTAATCAGCCCGAAGGTCGGTTTAGTAAGTGATGGTAGAGTTCATCCAGTACTAAGCCCGTCGGAGTGTGAAAATTCACACATCAGGGTAGGGGGGCCATTTCCTTTCCCTGTGCCGATTATGGTTTCCCAGGAAGACCCGGTACGCGAAAAATCACATACCTTGGGTGGAGCTGCAGGTGCCCAGAGTGCGTCGCCCGGGAATCGAACCCGGGACCCTCCGGTCAGCAGTGCAACGCTCTGCCCACTGGATTACCACGACCCACATATATTTATATATACATATATATATAATATACATATTTATATATACATATTTATATAATATACATATTTATATATACATATTTATTTATTTATACATATATATATAATATACGTATTAATATATACATAATATACATATTAATATAAACATATATATAATAAACATATTTATTTATATATACATATATATATATATATATATATATATATATATATATATATATATATATATATATGCATATAATGGTAATCATAATGCCATAACTTCTGCGATCACCAAATCCACGCACAAACCTGATACACGTTAAATCCCTGCCCTCAAAACATTACCATTCAACTTCAATCCTATAGAAACGCACACATTTACAAGATGACTTGTTGTAATACTAGACAAAAAAAGATTATATTTTTCATGTCATTCTCCGACTACACAATCCTTCTTCAAGACTCCGATATCAAAAAGAAATATTATCTTTTAGAATAAGGAACCAATGAAAGGCCCACCATTCCCTTCCCCGCTAACCTCAATACCCCCAATTCTATTTGTATTTGATCCCAAAATACATTTGTCCAATAATTCCGCACTCCCTTTGTTTCTAGAATTAACTTCCCCATCCAACGCATCTTCAAGCTACTTGGCCATCACATACAACCCGTCCCTTATCTCAGCACCTCCTTTCTTTTTAAGCAACCCTACTACCACCTCAGCCTCGTATTTTCACATCCGTTCGTTTGATGAAGATATCATTACTGTCTAAACGGAAAACTATACGGTTGAATGTTTACACGAGAACGACCTCTTTCCCGCCCTACATTCTAAGGCATTCCGCCCGTCTTCATTCAGCCGTTGATCATATATTTTAAGTTGGCTTCTTGGACATACCACGAGCAAGGACAAACGTTGAGCAAACAGGAAGATCAATCAAAACGTAAGAAAGGTTAGGGATCCTCCAAAACCTACCTGCCATAGGTGTTTTACTGGCGATGTCCATAATGATGATTGGAATTAGTTAAAAGTTAAATCACTCATATTATAATAGCCAAATTTCGATAGCTCGGGCCATTAACTTACCCATATTGATTCCTCACTTATTCCCCGAGATACATATCTGAACACTAAATGACAATAGAGTCATCGATCCTGGAGGAGGGTGAAGAGGCCTTCCCGGTTGGAAGAAAGGCTTCGGCCCGAGAGCCAGTTGCAGTGGGGACGTGTGTCGTGTTTGGCGCAGTCCCGGATGCGATGGGATTGGCAATGACGAGAAACGGCATTGCCTCCTGAATGAATTTCGTGCACACGCTTCTGCCGAGATGAACTGTGTTTGCTGAGCATGTGGCTCGTCCTTTTGCTTTGAGGACAGAACTACAAATCATGGTGAACATTTGGATGGGAGTATTACAGGTAAGGTTTTGATCTAAGATTAACGTGCAGGCCGAAATATTGAATCCTGATAGATACTTGAATATTATAGTTATTCATTTACTCTAAACGAATCTCGGTGAATTGATATCATATCGCCAGGTATTCTGAAAAATCACACAAATAAAACACATTGATGTCAAGACGTTGACGAGCCGAATGTTATTCAAACACAAACTATCCTTCGTTTTTCAACCAAAAACAATGCCAAGTACACAGAATGAAATTGCTAATTGAAAGATCCAAAATTCCGTGGACAAAATCGCAGTTAGAGTTTACTTGAATGCCTTATGAGGGTGGCAAGTTCAATGAATCATGAACCCGGGTTACATTACCCAAGAGGAAAAACTTCACCACGGGAAAGAAAATCAGAGTTGTCACCACAACATAACTTAAAAAAACTAATTATTTAGACTTTTTCATTGTGAAAAATAATTGAGGACTTCGTTTTACTTCAAATTAAACGTACTATTTATTGCGATACATAATGCATGTGATATAGCGTGGTGATGTAGATATTATTTTATTTTAGAGCATCAAGGTAATTTTCACATAATTATTTCTGTTTTTTTTCCTCAAGACTTTTAAATAGTTATTTACAACGAGCTAAAAACCATCTAAATTTCAATTTTGATTTGAACCACTGTCTCTTTTTTTATCTTAGGTTGTCTTAAAAGAGCAGAATGAGAGAAAATTATGTAACTGTATTAATCAGTCTAAGCAACATAAAGTCAGTGCGGAGTAAACAAGTAATAATTGGATGTTTTCCATCCGATATCACATTTAATATTTCCTCACTACAATCCGAGGACTCGAAACTGGGATGTTCAATAAAAGATATAAATTGGCCCGCTTTCCCCTACAGTAAAGAGTAATTTTGCAGTGTTGTCGTATTTCTCTAGGCCAAAGAAGTTTCCCCACTTCCTCGGACCACACAATAAACTTCCTTCCCTTTTCTCCCAATCTTTCAATATTTTCTCGTTTTCATTCAACACTTGCACAGGACCCAGCGACATAATAAACTAAAAGAAAAACGAGCCCCTTATCTCACCCTATATTCCTCTTTTCACTCCGGTATATTTTCCCTTCTTTTTTAATTGGAAATAATTGATAATCGTCGGCTATTCCTCTCTTTCCGTCAACTCCTCACTCCCTCACGTGTTTCCCCCAGGAGAATTATTCCCGGGGAGGGATTCCCATCCCTCGTCTCTCTTCCTGGACTCCTCGGTCAGCCGCGGTCAATTAATCACTTCTGCGGGGATGAAAGCTCGAGCCGAGGAGCTTTTTCCCTTCGGAGGTGTAACAGCGAGCACAGGTCAAAGGGACAGGGAGGGGTTGCTTTGGAGAGGGAGTTGAAGAGAAATCTTTTCATCGAAAGAGAAGGTCCCTCTGCCCTATTCCTTCGAAGTTTGCCCGCAAACAGTATCCGTTGGGACATAGAGAGAGTTGCGCGAGGATTTGTAGTCGCTACTGGGAGGGAGGAGAAGGGAAACAGTGACCTTCCGAGCGCATTGATGGCCGCCGAGGAAACCCCCAAATCCCCGCCAACGAAAGGCCATGCTTCCCGAATTGCCTTCTTTCCTCGACGAGACTTTTTTCAATGCTCCATTTCCGGAGAAGTTTTCTCCAATCAAAAGTAGAAATAGTTGGGGAAGCATTTGTCTGGTCAGGCCGAATGTTTCATTTTCCTTTTTTGAATTTAATTGCTGCCGGTGGTATAATAAGCAAAATAAAAGAGCGCCCGTTTTTATCAAATCGCACAACCACAATTGAATGCGCATTCTAACACTGATGGGTGAGTTTGCTGGGTTGTTTTACTATCCCAGCCATCTTGTTGCTGGGAAAGCAAAAAGAACTTCAAAATTGTAAGCTGCAGTCTGACATCACCACCTTATGCGTGAATGTACGAATGCAAAACAGTTTGCACTCTCTTACACTCGTATTTTTCTATTACAAAAAAGTACTGTACATAAATATTTCTTGTAAAACTTTTGATGAAATTACAAATGAGTGAAGAAGATACACCAGATTGTATCATATCTCACTGTAAATTCCAAGAAGTAACCAGCAATAGAATTTCTTCCTTCGTTACTTCGTCTAACAAAAACCTTGGCTTTAATAGCCTACGTAATTCTCATTTATATTGTACAGAGCTGGTTAAAGTCTGCAGGAATAAATCTCTCTTGACCTTTGAGTTGACTTTTCAAACTATTCTTCTCCGTCACTATTATTATGATCCAGCCTCATTTTAAATTTGACATTTTTATCAGTCATGCTTGTCCCCTTGCTCAATGTTGCTCACTAGCATCGTGAGAGTAGATTGGAGACTTTTGGAATGTCGATGTGGCGGAGAATGGTGAAGAATATAAGTTGGACAGAGGCGGAGACAAACGCTGAATTTTTAAATAGGGTCGGTGAAGAGAGGATGTCGGTGAAAAATCCGGAAAAAGCAGAGCAGAAGGAAGGAGGCAATATTGAGAGGTTGTTGTTGCAATTTTAAATTAAGATAAAAGGGAGAATATTAACAGAGCGAGGTGGAGGAAGGATTAGAAAAGGCCTTTTAGACCACATTAGGGCAGGTGGAAGTTTCAAATAAATTAGGATAAGAATAATCTGGGGTTAATATGAGTACGTTTCTAGAGGTAGAAGTTAATAATATTTAGGGATCACCAAAAATCTATCTATAATAGGTAAAATACCTTGAGTGAATCAATTAATGAGTGACTACATTAGTAATACTGGTAGCTGCACCAGTGGTTGAGCTCAAATAAGATGATGAAGACGGTAGATGAATTTTGCACATGAGACAGCTTACTCAAAGAAGAAATTCGACATAAGCTACCTAATCAGTAAAATTGCCTTTCTCCCTTTCTTCTCCATTACTGGGGGTATCAGCATCAACCATGCATTAAGGCGAAATAATCTAATAAGAGATGAAATTTATCTCGTAAAATCCGAGTCTATCATCCTTGTGATAAGCTCTGCGGGGAATATAACAGTTGGAAGCAGAAATGGAGTAAATTTGACATTTGAGAGCATTCATTAGTGATTTAAAATGAGGTTCATATGAATTTCCCCTTCCAAACTACTTAAAACCTCGGCAGCTGTGTTCCTATGGTGACAATTGCCTACACAAGCCAGCTACAGGTTTTGACGCGATTTCGTGAGGTAATGGAATTATTCAAGAGTATCCCGAAGCCAACATCCTGTAATGAAAATGGAGTCATAGTTTTTTCTATTCGTTCGCCTTCTTCAAATAAGCCGAACGGATCTCAGGAAAACTTAAGTGTTGCATCAGTCATGCGCATCCTCATTCTCTACATCCTCTTAATCACAACGCTAACTTTATTTCAGTGCTCACTTCAAACTGAATTTAACGTTTTTCAACCCAAAACATATTTTATCAAACCATTTTGAACAGCGAACTTGAAAAGTATCGTCTATTTAGATTTGCTATCGTTTTATGTTTCATTCCGGCCAAACTTGGCGGACAAATCCAACTTAAATCTCATATAAATTTCAGAGAAACAGCGGGAGATGCCACAATAAATTTCCGGGCATAAGAGGGCCCCTCGATAGCTTAACTGGCTAAGGCACTCGACCGGGCATCGAGGGATCCGGGTTCGAATCCCAGTCAAGGCGAATGATTTTAACAATTTCAAATTGTAGAATTTAAATCTCATATCATGATTTTGGCAAGTACATTAATGCATTAATTTTTTCGATGTAAAGAGAGAAGAATAAATAGCAATGAGCTCACGACACCTCCGACAATCCATGCGATGCAGTAGGCAGATATCTGATAAGGTAGGGTAATAATGAAAAAAATAGAGTAAAATCTAGATGTGGGGTCAATAAGAACGCTTTAGATGAATTTCCACAAAGCACATCATGATCGCCTCCAACCATTAGATTAAACTGCCTCATCATTAAATAACCATTTGATGACCCCAAAAGAAAATAATACACGCTTCACGAGAGCAACAGCATCAAAGCAATGATGCGAATCTTTAAAAAAACACGCACATTAGTAGAAAATGCTCTTCGAAAAATCCTTGATTAAATGTTTGAAACTCCACTCGCAACCCCGCAATAGAGAGGCAATTAATCAGATAGGACTTCGTAGAATAAGGAACTGCACCTAAAATATGGCACTATGGCTGAACTATTTCAACGTATTTACTTGAAAGAGTTGCATCGTTACAAGGGTGATCGTCTTCCAATACCCAATCCTTCTCTTAAGAATGGCACGAGGACATTCAATTCATTCGTTTCGTGGCAACAGGTAAAGTGTCCCAAAGAGCAGATGCACATTTATATATCACTCCGAATCACCGGCTCAAGAGAAACAATAAAGACCCCATCATCAGGCTTGACTCGGGGCACTTAAAACTCTAGTTAATCGTTTAAGTAAATCCCCCCCACTGTCCTCCATGCCCTCCACACCAGCCAACCAACTCCAAGGGGAGCTCCTCCGTCAGCATTCTCTTAAATCCCAATTTCCTTCAGAATTGGAGTGGCAGAGTACAGGTTCCCGCTCGAGCGAACCCCTTCACCCCACCTCGTCCCCTCGAAGCACCCCCCAACTACCCCCCTCCCCCCACACCCTGAGGCCTTCCTCCCCGCCGACGAGGAAGCCTCCGTCTCACACGGAAAGCTCTCGAAAACCAAGGAGAAACTCCCTCCTCCCGGATTTTATTCCCTTTGGGTTGGCATTCCTCTTTCCTCCCCGGCCCACTCCCTAATTGCCCGCTCGTCCCCCCCCCCAAGCCCCACACCCTCTCCCGACAGACCCACCTTCCTTAATTCCAACGCCAAAAGTCCCCGCCCGCCCCTTTAAGAGTCAATAAGGGGCTTAGCAGAATATTCATGGCTGCTCGCTCTGAATAATTTAAATCTCACCTCCTCCCCCATTTTCCCAAGCTGTTTATTCCTCCCGGCCGCCTCCACTTCGCCCGCGGCGACTTTCCTCCTGCAGCCCGGCGCGCCTCCGCTTAATACGAACGCACACCTCCCTTCATTCGATTCAGGGTTTTAGTCGGAATGGCCTCGTCCGGGGGTAAATAGCCGATCGCGGTTGGTTCGGCCGACCTATCTGCTCTCTCCCCTTTGGAGTAAATAAAGAATGGCTCTTCCGAGTGCTGAGCTACGCATTCCCTCACCCTTCGAGGTGCAAAACCCAGGTGCCTCATGATAGAATTCACGTTCGATGCGCACCAAAGAAAAAGAGGCCAAAAGGCTATAATAGGCTAAGCTCGAAACTTCCACTCAATCTGTCTCGCTCTCGATTTTAAAACTATGCGCTCGTAGAATATCAAGAGACTTATTACGGTTTCGAAATCAAGACCAGGAATGTCCACAATTTTGCTGTTTTTTTGGTTTAATAAAACCACATTGATTTCCCTTGGGATTTGAGGTTTCGCAATTTTATTTTAACCGTTCTAGTTGTGTCTTGGAATATCCCGTTTATTTGTCAGATGAATTCATAAGGAGTTTGCCATTTTGGCATAATTTATTGGATACAGTCTCATCATTTTTTTTTTTGCTTTTTCCGAGATGTTAAGCCATAATGTAAATGAAGATGTAGATTTCTCTTTTGAGTATTGAGACCAAGATGTAAACTTCTCTCTTGCTATCTTATAGTTATTCTTGACACTTATTTTTACTAATTTTTCATTTTTTTATTGCTCTTATCCTTTCCTTATATATATATATATATATATATATATATATATATATATATATATATATATATATATATATATATATATATTTATTTATTTATTTATTTATTTATTTATTTATATAATGAATTGCCTGCAAACCAATTTAAAAGCCTTCGTGTCGTTTTTGGCTGCTTTGTTTAATCAATAAATAAATTTAAACCCAAGGTAAGAGAGTTTGATTAGCAAGTACTAATAGAAGAATAAATCAAGAAAGGCTTTCTTTGGCGAGGCATGAAACTTTGTGTGTATTGAAATGAGCTGTAACTAATTCATCATTTCCATTGTATTTTCCAACGCTTTTTCACTATTCGGTCGACTATTCTGGCATTAATTCTTCCTTTTATATCCGAAGTTATTAGGCTGAATTTGGCAGCATCCACTTTGCATTCGCTCCCGCCGAGTCCATGTTTGGAAGCTCTTTCCCAATTGCTCACCAAATAATCAACCTATTGATACACAGTATTCAGAGTACTTAGATTTCCTGGACATAATGATACTTTGCGAAATTAATTAGATATAAGATATACTCCAAGGAAGTCGGAAAATCCAAAAGTAATAAAAATCATTAAAAAATATGCCAACTTGCTCAATTGATAATTTAAAGGAGGATAAAATGGAGCTATTCGACGCGGTTGCTATGTATGTCCCAAGGACTGTTAATTTTGATGCATAGATGAAATAAACGGCTATCCTCCCGATAAATGACTATACAGTAACCAACCCGAAGGTGTCCGTAGAGTTCACTCAGTACTAAGTCGGACAGCAGGTGTAATTCACACTTCCAGATAGGTGGGCCGGTTCGTTTCCCTGTGCCGGTTATGGTTTCCCAGGAAGATCTGGTACCCAAAAAATCACACGGCTCAGGTGGAGCTGAGAGTGCCCAGGAATCGATCCCGGGTCCCCCGATCAGTACTACAATCCCTCTACCCCTAGACTACAACGTCCCCTCTTACAGAAAGGTAAGAGAAAATATTGCCATAAAAATATTAGCAGTGAGTGACACTTGACCAATAGTGTTCATAAACTTCCCAAATCTAAATATACCGGCAAACTTCGCCTTCGCATCTTTTTCCGAAAGATATTAAGTAGAATTAAGAATAGAATGATTTGAGGCGTCACTTTGTGGAAGCGATTCATATCGGAAAAGAAATACTTAGTTATGCCACATATATTTTATTAAACACGACGTAGGTTTCGACTTTACAAATTCATCAACAGCCTGATTATGACTTTGTAAGTCGAAACCTAGGGCGTGAAAAGTAAAATATGCGTCGAAGAACAAAGTATTTCTTTTCCGAAGTAAAATGAACTCGAAGAGTGAGCCCAGAAGCTTCAGATGAAGCATTTGCATCTTTTTTGTGAAGCACCCTTTTAGTATATTTGGTATTTATTGTAACCTGCAAGCCACCGCTAGGGCTTTGTGGCAGGGTGTGAATACATGTTGCTTCAATAAAGCAGTAATTCCCGCTCTCGTTCACCAAAGGCATATTCTCACCCAAATTGTAAATTCATGGTGCATTTCATGAAAAAAAACAAGGCCACCCCAGAGGGAATAATGAACTGCTAGTTGGGGTGATCCAACCCTCTCAGGGGTAATCAGTACTGGATGGCCGTACTGCGAGTTTCTACATTTAGAAATTTATTTAATTTAATTTTTAATTTATTTTATTTTATTTTACACAATTACGTTGAAATTAGGCAAATTTCCTGGTGGCAACGGTCAGGTTAGGTCAAAGATAACTCTACAACGAAAATTACATACGAACACATAAAAACAGAAGAGATAAAATATTTTTACATAATGACACTTCCACATCACATACAAACAAACTTCCACATCACATACAATATGCCGTCCACATCACATACAAACAATATTTTCATGACTACAATGAAGTTTATTACCCAGTGGCTGCTTTACATTTCAACTTAAAACTTCTAAAATTGGATGGAAAGGGCTCAAACAAACCTCCAGGCAGCTGATTCCAATCAATTATGGTTCTATTTAAAAAAGAGTATTTTTTCTTATTGGTTTTTTGAGTCCTTATTTTTATTTTGTGGCTATGGTCGTTTTTTCCCTTAAAGTTAGGCTTTTCTATCCCTTGCCATAAATCTTCCCACGCTTCGTCCTTTTTAATACTTATTAATTATTAATATAATAATTAATAGCATATCACATGGAAACTCAGAAATTTCACGGAAGGAAATTTAATAATTATCCGTAATATCAGCGAAAAATATGAATATTAAACAAATCAAATCATTTTGGATAATAACACATTAGAACTCGATGTAAAATCTGAATGGGCAACCAACCAATTATTTATTTGTGTTCTAAATCCGATGGAAATAAATAATAGTGAAAAAATTACCGAGCCCGTCTTTGAAGTAGAACTCATAAACACAATATCTTCAATCTCTTGAGGCTGAGATCGAAGCCTTTTAGTCCGTCCACCGGGCGGCGGTCGACTTCCGGCTTTGGACAACTTAGAATTAAGCGAATGTACTCACAGAGTAAACAGTCGAACACATTGTACAGGGGTATCTGGAGGATGTAGAAGACAAATCTCGGAAAAGATGGCTAAAAAAACTCTATGAAATCCTAGCAAGGAGTTGTGACTCGGCGATTGCCAAACGTCAATAAAAAGTTACTGTTGCGGCATCTCCCGCAGTTTCTTTGGAATTTGTCAATACGGTCGCCAATGACCCGGACTAGCAGTCCTTTTCGGCGGGAGTGAAGGCGGGGACAAGAGCTGTCGGCCCAGTGGCACTCATCCCACCGCAAGCGTGGAGAACATTACTCGAATGGCCGAAATGTGGAAGGCGACGAGAAACCAGCACTCAAAAATCTCGAGGAACAGAAACAAGGAGCTTTTTATGCGGATACTGGTATCATTTCAGTGTGCGCTCATTTTTAAACATGTGCATCGTACCTATGCGGTTTATCTTATTTCTAGCTACGACCAGGAAATATTGTATAAATTATTTTATTTTCAATAAAATGTGAGTTCTCTTAAGTCAATTGGCAGAAGGAAACACAAAGGGATAATTAAGTGAGGCGGGAGAGCGGAGGATGACTCTTGGAAGACACAATCCGAAGAATGCAGGGACCACAAAGTGGGGGTGAAATGACGGTAGTACAGAAAGATGAACAATATCAGGAAATAATGAGATAAAATTCATTGACACTATTAAAGATCAAGCATGAACAATTTTTGGTTGGACGAAATAATATTCAAGAGAAGTGGAAATAATATATAGGGAATTCACATTAAAGAGATCGCAAGCTTAGGCGAAGAAACAGAATATGGCTTAGATAGGGGTAACTTAGGTCAGGCATATTTGATAACGAGATTAAAAGGCAGCAAGGGAATTGTAATCGATAAGGCATGGGATGCATAAAATTCACGCGAGGCTACTGAAGGGTTGATCTGTCCTGGGGAAAGCACATACGGGAAATATGCGGTCGCGCTAATAAAGAATTGGGATTTGTAAAAAGAGTGTTGGGTAAATGTGACGAAAAAGTGAAGGAACGATGTTTTATTGCCCTAGTCAGGCCCCACCTAGAGTATGCTGCCAGTATATGGGATCCGCAAGAGATAAATTTAATTTCGGAATTGGAACGAGTTCAGCGGAGGGGGGCTAGATTTGTCAAAAATTGCTATGACCAACGCAGTAGCGTAACTACTTTGCTAGAAAATTTAGGCTGGGATTCCCTTACACAGCGGCGTTTACAATATAGATTAAACTTATTAAAAACATTTAAAGATGGGTCCTTTTCCGATGACATCAAGAACATAATACGAACCCCAACGTATTACGGGCGGAGGGATCACGAATGTAAGATTAGAGAGATTGACTGCAGGACAGACAGATTTAAATGGTCATTTTTTCCGAGAACAATAAGAGACCAGAATTCTTTTAATGGAAATCGCCCAGGATCCGGCTCGACATAATAAGTATTAACCTACAAGGTAGCGACTGCGCAGGGTTATACGCTTATATTTATATTTTTTTTATATTTATATATATATATTTTGCAGGTTCCCCTTACCTTTCCCCATCCATTTGAAAAACTCTAATCCCCTCATCCCTTACCCTTTCCTCCTGGTGCTGCACCCCCTGCCACACACCTTTTTGGTGGCTTGCAGGGTATTGATGTAGATGTAGATGAAAAAAAACATAAGAGGAAGAGTCATTATGGATTAATTTGTAGCATCAATGATGGAGGAATTTGGCTGGAAGACTTCGTCAGATCACTATCAGTTCCTATTCAAAAAAGCTAAAAGCTTTTCATGTGAGGGCTACGGAAAAATAAGTTTGATTTCACACGCAGCTTAAGTGGATCTCGGGATAATCAGCAAGAGGATGGAGAGCTATGTAAATGAATTCTTAGGAGATGATGAGTTTGGCTTCAGGATGGGGAGAGGCGTGCGAGATACCGCTGCAGTAACGAGATCACTAATAATCGCCAATAGAGATGAGCCTTGGAATACAGTACAAGATGTGTGTTTCCTATATTTCGAGGAAGCGCTTTATAGACTAAAATGTGTAGAATTAATCAATGCATTGCAGAAAATAGAAGTGCATCGGAGGGATAGGACCACAACCTGTCTCAGTCAGCTAAATTGCGAGCGGTGGATGGACAGTCGGCATGGAAAGTGTTAGGAAGAGGAGTAAGGCAGGGGCGTCCGTTAACACCCGTCTTTGAAACGTATTCATGGAGGAATTGTATGGAAAATGGCATTAGAAGACCTGGGGATAGGAATCATAGTCGGAGGCGAATTGATGAAATCTGAATGAGGGATGATGACCATTCATTCATTGATAAAACGGAAGAATTTAATTTATCAATAAAAAAAAGTCGGAAACCAACCCCCGTGTAAATGTAACCGTCTTAACAGTTTGGATGTGTTTCTGATCACTGGCGAGGGATTAAATTCCCCCTTGTAAATCACCAACACCAATCTCAATATTCCCCTACTTTTTGTTTTTTGGTCTTTTTTCTTTCACAATGGTGTAAAAAACCCTTTAAGACTTAAGGATATATTATTTAATATAATCAATCTCAGTCAAACAAGGGGTTACACGCGGCTGATTCCATTGAAAGATTAGTTTAAGAGGTATGGGATGGAGATCAATCTAAATAAAACATTGATTATGGTATTACTAAGCAAGAGGAAAATTAAGTTTAGCATTTAAATAAGAAGGTCATTACCGTACAGAGCAGGTGAAGCAGTTTATCTATCTCAGCCGAGCTTTGGACGAAGTTGAGGATGGATTTTTGAATGACGGTGTGGAGAATGATAAAAAAGGTGGAATAAACAGAAAAACAAATGAAGTTGGTTTTTTTCTGTTTATTTCACCTATTTCACCGCCGTAGACATGATGGGAGAGGAAAGGGTATTATCGGTAAAAATTTAAGGGAGCCAAAATCGTGGCTAGGGTGAATTTTGATTTGCTAAGGCATCTTGAAGGCCGTGTATTGGAGTGAACATTGGGCAAGCGAGGAAGCGGTAGGAAAGGAATTTGTGTTTTGGATGGAATGCAGGGAAGGTGGAAGTACTCTAATACCGGATTAAAGAAGAATTAATATTGAGTCAGACTGTGTTTTTTAGGAGAGGCAAGGAAAATTGACACTGTAATGTCTGTTATATTTAGTCATGCATATCTAACAGAGTGGGAAATGTGAGAAACTTCGAGTACCTCACCCCAAAACTCCCAAAACCATTTGTTACTCTCTGTTATTTTAAAGCTCGCAACCCCCGTATAGGGCAGTCCATTATCTATCAAATATGGAGAATTTTAGAACATTTTTCAAACAATTTTACTTTAATCTTATTGAATAATGGGGAGAAGACATATTTCAATTGCATTCATGGGAAATGTCATCCATTGGTCTAGTGATATGCGCTGCTAGTATCACTCACGTACGACCCAGCTGTCTGCACGCACCTGCGGGGGTGTCACTTCCCTGTGCTTCTAATAAGACGGTGATATATTGAAATGTAATGAAATAATTGACTTTGTAATTCCACACACTTTATTTAGAAAAAACACGACCCAGGTTTCGACGTTGAACGTCATCATCAGGTGGTCCTCATAGAAGCACGCTGGCTATATATACCTTCTGATCATAGGAGGGGGGTTGGTCAGAGAGGTTGGAGGGGTAAAAAGTTTACAATGTAGCTGGGAAGAAAAGAGAATTACATTTTTGATTTAGAAGAGTGGTAGGCCTAGGAGTGGGGAGTGGGAGGGATACAAAATTTCGTTGGCAAGATCATCTTTCCAACGGACACATTTCAAAATTTCTAACTGCTCCAAAGCATCGAGCCTTTGACCTTTTTCTTCATTTGACATTTTTTTTTTAAGACGGTGATACTTCTAAACCCACGTTTGGGTCTTCCGGACTAATGAATTTTGCCAAACGTCAAATATAAAGGTTTCAAATGGAATTTACTCCAATTTCACCGCGATGAGGATCTCGGTGGATGGTGTACCGTCCAATTTACCTTCATATAGACATTGATAGCATCCTCACAATATCTGGCGATGTCTGAGAACAGCATGTTCCATGGCGGACTGAGGAATGTGGAGATGGTATTCGAAAAAAAAACGAGTTTTTAATTAACACCCAACTCGTTTTAATTGTTTTTGAAGACTACGAGCCAAGGCACGCCGAACCGTGAAAGAGGCCGTCAAGAGCCAAGGTCGTGTCTGAAGTCCGTGTCTACTCTAAACCAACACCAGTTGCAGAGATCTGGGTTTAAATCAATAAAATAATTTGTCTGCGCCGCTCAACCTGCATCTCCGGTGTAAATGTTAACTACCGGATACTAACTTCAGCCTCGGATAAGAGCGATGCCTGCGAGCAGTTTCATGCTACCATTCGCAGTAGCTCTAATTACCACCAATTTTTTGCGGCAACTAAGAGGCGTACCGATAGGGAGCAGTTTGATTTTCGTAAAGGGTGCTCTGAACATCTTTCTCGTGAACCGTTTGCGATATGAGAGGTGCGATCTGCCATAGGAAGGTGAGCAATCGATCATTTGGTTCACATGGATAACTAAATTAAGGAAGCCTTCCTTCAACATGTCATGGTCATATTTTTCGGTATCAAAATAGGCGTACAACAGCTAGGCTATAAATATGTAAGCAATAAATTAGGTATTTATTGGAAATTTATCTCTTTTTTTTTAGACTATTTTAACTCTCCGCAATTGTAGGGTCAGGGTAGTCAATCACTTAACTCCATTCAAAGGAAAATGGAGTCCAACAGGGATCCGTTTTAAGTGTAACTTTGTTTCCCATAGCAATCAATGATATGGTAGAGTGCATCCGAGCACAGGACATGGGTGTCTTGTTTGCTGACGGCCTGACGACTTTTTGCCAATCGCCCGAAATCGGCAATCCAGCTAGATGGGTCCATCTGCCAGGTTTAAACAGGTTGATAGAGGGACTGCGGCGCACTATTATGCAATTGCTTTTTGCCATGGATATTCTCCGAACACACTTTTCATCTCTTCCCTTTCTCTTCATCTTCAGTGATGATTTCACCATTACTATCCCGGATAACATGACCTTCGCTCTCCATTCATTAATATGTCCCTGGCGGTTCTGCAAGCTGTCTCAAATTTCTCTGAACATGGTCCCGCCGCACGTTTGCCTCAGCGGTTTCATCCGATCGTAATTATTATTTTTTTCGTTTTACAACTGATTTAATGTCGTTACCTTTTTCTACATATGTCTATCCTCGAGACTTGTATTTTTACGTGACGAGATATGTATTTTTTTCTCTCCTCTATTAAGTCCAGTATTTCATTGGTGATCAACGGTTTTCTTTATCAAGTTCCCTTCACCCCGCGGTTTCCTTCGCGGTTATTGTAATTCCAATACTTATTTTCCGCCATTTTTCTTCAAGGAACCATGTACTATTATATTTTCCATTTATTTGTCCAATGCCTGCAGAAAACCCGACTGTAGATATAATTTCTTCGATCCGTCATACTCCGAATGAGTCTTCATTCTCTTTATTCGCTCCAGATGGCACTTCATTAGCGCTAAATTGTGGCCACTATCAGTATGTGGAAAATTATTATCAATTATTTTGGGAAATTTTAAAAACAATGAAGTAAATTACACTTTTATGGAGGCGTAGCGTGTGAATATACGAGGCATATTCATAAGGTAAGAGCCGTTTGCTTACATTTAAATATTGGCGCTTCAGAACAGTTTTACTCCTGCAGCGCCATCTACTGATTCAATGAGAAGCTATAGCTGCATTTCTTTTGTTTCAGAAGTCGTTTGCTTGTCCGTGCATGCAAACAATAATGTCCGCGACAATCGCTCATCCCGTCAGCTGTGAAGTGCGTTGTTCTGTCATACGATTCTTGCATGCAAAAGGATTGTCGGCTGCAAATGAAATTCATCGGGAGTTATACCTACTTTATGGACCTACAGTTATGAGTGAAGGGAAGGTGGTGCCGTGATTTTAGAAATGGACGAACAAATGTCCAAGATGAAGAGCGAATTGGCAGGCCCAGTATTCTGACCGATGAAATTGTTTCGCAAGTGGAACAAAAACTGTGATGTGATCGTCGATTGACGTTTGGAAATGGCCTGGCTGAAAAATTTCCTCAACTTGGACGCACTAATGTCTACAATATTGTCACGGAAAACCTCGGATACCACAAATTTTGTGCAAGGCGGGTACCAAAACACTGCTGCCAAAACCAATAAGAAAATTCAAGAGTTTCGTTGGGAACTCTTGGACCACCCACCGTACAGTCCTGACCTTGTATCTAGCAACTACTTCCTCTTCTTGTACTTGAAACAGTGGCTCGGTGGACAACGTTTCGAAACCGAAGAGGAACTCAAGAACGAGCATTGTCAATTGGTTCAACTCTCAAGCGGAGAGGTTCTATGCAGAGGGGTTAAAGAAGCTGGTGCAGCGGAACAAAAAATGCTTAGAAGTGAACGGCGATTATGTAGAGAAGCGAAGTAGGCTTGTAGCCAACTAAAAGTGCCAATAAAATGTGTTTCATATGAGTGTATTTTTTCCTGTGACGGCCCTTACTTTATGAACATGTCTCGTACATTCCAAAGGGGAAAATGGACAAGATGAGGTCCCTGGAATAGTTGAGTAATCGAGGGAAGAGGGGTGGGGAGAGGGAGCGGGAGGGCGGGGAGGAGTGTGGCAAGGGGGGGAGGCAATTACGGCGAAGGGAAAGAACGAAGCCCAGAAGAATGCAAATGACAAACCTGGTCTCCCGTATCGAGTCGTGAATAAGAATGGCAATTGATAATTGTATGCACAGAGTAAATAATTAAAAATAAACAAACGAATAAATATTTAAATAGACAAATAAATATATCTTTATAGATGCACATGCGCACATACACACACACACACAACCACACACACACACATATATATATATATATATATATGAATGTATGTAATATAAATATTCTCCGTGGAGTACTTCCACACTCCCCACTACCATATATATTAACGGGCCTAAGAGAATGGGCGAGGTGTAGTCTCTCACAAATGAAAATATATAAATATTTGATTGTAATGACGTTGCGGTCAAAAATAATTTATCCAGGGCTTTATGCACCGCGGCAGGTGAAATTTGAAAATCATAATAGTGGAGGGGGGGAAGGCCTGAATTTTTCTAGATATACCCAGTTATTCCGAAAATTGTCACTGCTTTGATGGACCTGAGGATAGACGGAAACAAGCGAATTTGAGCCCAGGTTCTCCGGTATCGGCTCGGAAGCCAAGAGTCTTGCACACGGCCATTTAATTATACTAATCGTATTGACGCCGATGGATCATCTGAAATAGCAAATGATGGAATCCAATAATTACTATTTGGTGAGCTATGGGCGTATATCCATAACTCGACTAGATTGATGCATGGTAGGCATTCCCAGTTCTATGATGAGAGGAGGAAGCAGACAATGGGAGGGGGGATAGGGAGGGAAATGGGATGGGCGTGGGATGTCTCGATAGGCTTGGGAGGGGAGGGGCACTGGGGGGGGGATGAGGAAACACTTCCGACGGCAATCAAGGGGTCCCACTCCCGCGATAACATTGAGACCGTCTATAACACTCCCCTAGGATATCCTAAGGGGAGAATAATCCGGGGGAATAGCCTGTAAAGATTTTTACATGTGCTTTCATTAACTTTTTATCCAGTTTAATCGCCTGAGTGCTTCGTCTTAATGCACAACCACCGCAAAAATTCCCGCGCTATCCTTCAGTGTAAGTGGGCATTAATCACTCTTAATTTTGGACTCCCTGCGACAATCGAATCGCATTATTGGGGTGTCGCAGTCGCGTACAATTGCTTAGTAATGAGGCATGAAAACTACTCCGGGCAGGGTACGCTTTCCGAATAAAGCATTCACTGCTCATCTCTCCGATATTCTCTGCGTATCTCTCAGTTTCCAGTTCGGAATCCTGAGTTGGCTTCGAAGGTTACACTGCGACATGCCCGGATTTCCTCGTTGATCACGTCCACCTTTGGATCATTTTAAAAGCCAAATGGATCGACCAAAATATGGGAGATAACAGATTATCGCCTTTTTACTCGCTATTATGTGGACTGCCTTGGCTACTTAGCAACGCTATTTCAAATCATATTCTTTGGTATGTATACTAAGGAAACCTTTTCCTCGCCTTCTCGCATAGCGCGGTAGACGTCCCTCATGAATTTGATGCACATTCCCCGTTAATCTGTCGACTACTTATCAATGTATTAAATAACTCTCTGAATAATAAATGGTGCACTTCCTGGGCAATCATATCAAAGGAACACTCTGTAATAATATCAAACGGTTTGGGGACGTCTGAAATTTACATATGCTGTGACTATCGGATGATGAAATCTTATTCGTCGGTTAAAGCAGGGATCAAGTGAAATGGATGATGTTTGGGAAATGGGATTGAGAGAACGGAAGTCGGAACGGGTGGATGCACGGGCGGGTAGAGGACTTGTCATATAAAGCCTCGAGTGAAACATCAAGAAAGCGAATTATAATTTTTGGCTGTTTTTAGGTGTATAATACTACGTAAACATATCGTCCAGCATTTATGCATTTTTGCTGGGAAATTTTCAGGCGCCGCTTCATATTCCCAAGAGTCATTATTTATTTTTATACTCGTAGTCTACCGTTTAAGGCACAATTTGGATGGGCGCCGACTGAACGTCGCTAAACTTTGCATCCTCGCCAAAAAAACACAAATCCTTCTCCACACACATTTCTAAATCCTTCAAAAAAACTCTTTCTATCTTTCGTCGTTATTCCGCGTCTCACAAAACCACGCTCCAAGCAAAGTTTTGACGAGTCTTATATTAACATCCTTACTCCAAGTCCCCGTCATCAATTCCGTCCTCCACGCTCGATTCTTTGCCAAATGCAAGTCTTCTTCTCATTTCCCCACTATTTTGGCCATTTTGTAACAAAACACTTCCCAGAAAGGTAACATGATCCACCTGCTCTAATTCATGAACTCCTATTTTCATATTGAACTTAGCATTTCTCTCCCTCGAAAAACGCAAAATCTTTTGTTATTTACATTCATACTCATCCCCTTCCTGTGGCACTGACTCTCCAATGCGCCCAACAATACTTGCATCCTTTTAGCAGGCTGAGAAATCAAAGTTTGAACATTCGCGAACCTAACTGATTTAATGTATTCTCCACCAATTTCCCTTCCCAACTACAGTTCTTTCATTGTATCTTTAACCATAGCGTCCACATATAGGAACTTCATTTGATTTCATATCCCCAATGCTTCATCTATAAGCATGTCTCAACCTAAGCCATGCCCAACTACGCCATATGTTTTACTATCCGGACGATATCTTTTAACTGGGGTTTTAGGTGGTCCTCACATATGTGAAAAAATGCCCTCTTTCCAGATATTCCCACCCTCCTCGGAGCCTCAAATGGGACGCCATGTCACAAGCTAATGCGGTCGCCTTCGCCATTAAAATCTGAAAGGACCCAATGCCACAGTTGCTCACTTCACGACAGATCTCCAGTGAACTGACCCCCCCCCCAAGCGTGTACACCTTCGACCTTAACTCTTCAGGCCCCCTCGCAGCCATCACTCGCCAACCGGATGGGTAGCGCACGCCGCGGTAGTCAACGGCCAGTCGACCCGCAGGGGCCAGCTGCAAGCCCCCCGTTTTAAGTGAATCTACGGCCGAAGCGGATTGTCGCTTCCTGCCTTTGTCAGGGTTCCGACGCCCATCGAATAACCAAGTTTCTCAACCGCCAGGGCCCTCTTCTCCATTCTAAGGGCTCCTAATCACGGAGAATTCCCAGGGGGACCATGGCCAGGTGTCCATGCTCTTCTTAGTATCAACCGGTCCTGATGCTGAAGAGCATTAGCATCGAACTACCAGGGTTTGTTCTCGGGATTGTCTCTCCGCCTTTTCAGCCACCTTCAACGAGAAGCGGGTATTCGGAGGGAATATTTATTATCCCCTGCCCCCATGTACGTAAAGTATATTTTATTTGTATGCATGTTGGAAGTAATAAATGTAATAATTAAATATAATACCTGTTATTAGGCTACTTTACTTTAATTTTAAGTAAATTCCAACTGAAATATAAAAGAAAGTGGTGGAGTGCATCAGAAAACCTGCGGATAGAAAAATCTGCAATCCTTTACAATGGCCTTTCGTTGAGATCAATGACGGAGACAACAGGATCCAAAAAAAAGGAGCACAAAATCTTGCAAAATTAAATTTTATTTATTTTAAATTTAACCGACTGAAAGACCCTAAAACAACAATAATTTTACTCCTGAAACATACAATTGAGCTTCATGAAACAAGAAAATCATTCCACCTCCAAACTAAATCGTTTTGGTAAGCTCTTGACTTTGAACGGGGACTTTGTCCCCTCCCGCCTCTAGCCATTCGAAATGTGCATGATGAATTCCATGAAGTGTTTTCCAATCGCACAGTAAGTGGTGATGAAAAATAGAATACAGAATTTGGCTCTTACGGTTGTCCTAAAGATTGGAATGGCACTCTGCAACGTATAAAGTTGGCATTTCATTCGACCATTCCTTTTAGTTACCCGTATTGCCTTCTCTATCCTTTTTTAATGGAGCAAGTACGAATAGAACGGATTCCTACACTAAGTCCGCGTTATTCTCCGTGAGGAAGGGAGTGTGCATTTCTGAGAACAAATGCGCATACCACCGATTGAAAACGATCAATTCCCCGGTATTCAATAAGCTTGTTGTGTGCCTTAATCTTTGAGACAATCATCAAGCGCATTCATTCCTGGAGTATCACTCCGCGGAACAGGCGATAAATATTGTATCTCTCCTCGCAAATGTCCCCGCGCCACGGGGGAGCACCTCCCCCTTCTCCTTCCCCTCCCTCCCCCATGATTGCGTTAAAGTGCCCCTGTCGATCGGATCCCCTCGCCACCTTCATTAAATTTGAACAAGCTGCCTGTCCTTGGGCTTTATTCGCCAAATCTTCTCCCCTTGCCCCCGAAGGTTTCCGCCTCCACCACCCCCATCACTGCACACCAACCCTTTTCGCAGTCCAATCTCCCCCGCGCCACTCGTCCCTCCCACGCAGCATTTCCTCCGCTTCTCCCGAAATCGTTCGATTTTAAATTTCCCAGAGCCTCTCAAGATGTGTGACATTTGCCCCCTTCCCTGGCCTTCGTATCCGGGACTACTCCACTTAACTCAAATTCCTCTCTCTTCCTGTGCCTCCATTCCCGGATTAAAATATTAGGAGAGCAGTCCAGAGAGTAAATTTCGTTTTGAAATAAAAGATGAACCTAGCAACAAGACAAAGTTTTATTATATGCATTTAAAAGGCACATTATTAAACTATTTTACCACAAAAAACCATTCAAGTTGAGGCATTTATCATAACGATACACAAGATTTTCAATACCGTCTCTGAAGAAATCAATCACCTCTTTCAAGGCTAGGCCGACCTCTGCGGTCCTCGTCGTGAACGTTGGTGCTGTGGCCATTTTTAAACAGAATGCACCACTGCCTCACTCCACCTTCATTCATTATTCAGTCTCCATTAACATTTTACAAAGTTGCCTATGAAATGCAATTGGATCTGGTGATAGCTCATACGGATGGATAAGGGGGTAATTCATTCGCACATATAAAATGAAGTGCATTGTTAACAATTACATAAAATATACACATAACCATAAAACATTAATCCGCATATATATATGGTGGTATCCGCATAAGTATATATATATATATATATATATATATATATATATATATATATATATATATATATAAATTCCTTCGAAATTACACGCTCTTCAGCGATACATAAAAACAGGTGAAGATTTTTAAAAACATATAAACACAAAAAAGGACACTCACATATGTAGTTTTGACGTTTTGACGGCACTTCCGTCGTCATCAGTTCCTGAATCATCACCTCCACCTCCTGATGACGACGGTCGAGCCGTCAAAACTACATATGTGAGGGTCCTTTCTTTATTTTTAAAAATCTACACCTGTGTTTATACATATATATATATATATATATATATATATATATATATATATATATATATATATGTATATAAGGATTTCCTCCATCGAAATGAATAAGGGTCGACGAATAACAAGCTGTTTCAGTTTCCTCGGTGTCAAGTTTGTCTTCCGCTCTCCTCCCAGGCTGCCTGCCGTCACTTTCCCCGCCGACCCCTTCCCCCCTCCCCCCCTGCCACTTTCTTTCTTTTCCAATTCCAAAGTTTCTCTCGCACCGTCGTCTCACTCCTAATGGCCTCCCTCCCTCTCCCATCCCTCTCCATCCACGCTCTCCGTTCCCCGGCTGTTTCTTCGGCCCCGCGTCCCCTGACTCTAACGGCTCTTTCCCTCCACGTTCCCTCCCCACGCCTCTCTCTTAACTCTTACCACTTTAATTTTTTCCCCTCTCTCCTGCACGAGTACACAAACAACTTTCACGTAGTTTGCATTCTCGCCCACACACCTGGCTTAACTACTCAAGACTCACTTTTACTCGAGTTCAAAATTCAAAAGGTGAAGATTAAGCCTGAGTGCAATTAAAGAGGATTTCATTAAATAATCGGTTACGAAATGACGACCCCTAAAATACAACATCTTTAAAACATAAGCTCTTTTACTCTCCCTCTCTCTCTCTCTCTCTCTCTCTCTCTCTCTCTCTCTCTCTCTCTCTCTCTCTCTCTTAGAGGAAAAATTAGTGGCACTTTAACGGCAAAAAATGTTGATGAACGGTATCCCACTCTGGTGCCTCATTAGCGAGCTAAATAGAGACACATCTGTCTCTCTCTCCTTCTCTCTCCCTCCGAATTATTCTAAACGGGGGTACTTTTCAGCAGTGGTTTATATTTCTTTCACTGCAGGGTAGATTTTTGCTCAGCTTCCACCGTCACGTTCCCGCGGCGAAAATAATATTCCTTTTAATTGCGAGTTATCAGTTTGCCCGTGTACGACCGGAAAGCGGAACAAATACTCGGAGGACAAATATTTATGGAGGACAAACATTATTACTAAAAACCTCGCACGGTCATCTTTACCCACCTTTTGTTATTTCATTAGACAATCAAATATATCTCCGCAATCATCATCCAGCCCGCAATGCCGACGAGCGCGGCGGATTGGTCAATCCCTAGATCGCTTTGGCGATGCCATCGCTTGGCCCCACCATTCTATCATTTTATTCCAGTACGGAGAGGAGGATTTGCAATTAGTATACTCGTACCACTAGAATTAATGAACTATTCCTCTCCGTTGGGAACATTGATCGTCTATCAAAATATTTAGAAAATTTTGACTATAAACTGTACAATCGGTCAGCCTAAGAAATTCGTTTAGTATTCCCTTTAAACCTTGCTCGTTTCAGAAAAGAATTATTAGAATTCATCTTCAAATATTCAAAGTTTAGCGTTTAGTTGTTACTGATATCACTACTTCAACTCTGCATACTAAGGCAAACTTAGCCAAATGAACAAAGGCTATAAGTTCCAAAGAAACTGCGGGAGATACCGCAACAGTAACTTTTTTAACGGAGTCATCCGCTAATGTGCATTTCAATGCAACAATTTCAGAGTGTAAAAATCATTCGCCTTGACTGGTACTCGAACCCAGATCCCGACCGGATATTGAGGGATCTGGGTTCGAGTCCCAGTCAAGGCGAATGATTTTTACACTCTGAAATTGTTGCATTTAAAGGCTATAAGTGGTTATGGTAGCAATAGTCCAGCGACTTAATGGTACGGTTTTAATGGATACTGACAAGAAGCACCGCATTCCTTCTAAGCCCAAGCTCATGCGGCAAAATATTCTTGAATTCAAAAAACTCAATTTATAGATCTCTGTTTCCCACCTCCGTAATTTCATCTATCGTATAACGCCTATTCTGTTCCTCCCCCTTCCCCGTTTTCCCAGCCTCCCCCCACCTCTATCGCCATATTCAGCATCCTGCTGCCCCTCCGTATCATCATCTAAGTAATGCTTTTCTCTCTATCCAATCCTTTAGTATATGATCTTAAGAAATCACGCTCAAGAGCCCTCACATCACATTCCCTTGAATTTAGCATTGCACTTCTTGAGCATAAATTAAAATTCAAACCCAAATATGCTCCAGGTACCGCGTGTGAGTTGATCACGCAAGTTCTACATATAATTGTATGCCTGATCATTTGACTGATATTTCAAAGCATTATCCATGGACACCATCGTCCACTATGGTTTCTGTTGTAATCAACCGATTTCTAATAACTATACGTTTCCGCACCGTACATAGCTACGCTCCATATCAAAGTTTTTACGAGTCTTTTCTTAATATCCTTACTCAACGTCCCTGTCATCAACTCCCTCCTCCTTGTGAAAGCCTCTTTGCCTAGCGCAATTCTTATCCTTAAATCCCTACTACTTTGACCATGTTGGTCCACAACACTTCCAAGATACGTAAACTGCTCTACCTGCTCTAGTTTTTGCCCTCCTATTTTAATGTTTAGCTTAGCCTTTTTCTTTCTGGACAGTCGCATAAACTTTATTTTATTAACATTGATTTTCATCCCATACCTATCGCACTGAATTGCCAATTCACTCAGCAATGCTTGCAACCCCTTGGCTAACTGACAAACTAAAGCTTGGTCATCAACGAACCTAACTGATTTAATGAATTCCACGCCCAGTTTCATTCCTACCTCCATTTCTTCCCATGCCTCTTTAATCATTTCCTCTGCATACAGGTTGAACAGCAACGGTGATAATGGGCATCCCTGCCTTACACCTCTTCCAAACACTGCCCATCCGGACTCCCCGTTCCCCACTCGCAACTGAGAAGTCTGAGACATGTACAGGTTGCCGATTAGCCTCCTGTACCTCCAATCTATTCCTATTTTCTGCAATATACTCATTAGCTTTTCCCAATTCACTCTATCAAACGCTTTTTCGAAATCTACGAAACAGGCAAATACCTCCTGGTTGTGTTCTATATTCCTCTCGATTAATAATCTCATTACTGCCATGGCATCACGCGTACCTCTCTCCTTCCTAAACCCAAACTGACCATCCCCTAAGTATTAATTAAAAATAGCAATTTTCCACAAAAATATTTTTTTGCAAAATTGCTATTTTTAATTAATCATGATATTCCACCATATCACGCCTGAAACGTCTCTTTTTATCCCCTAAGTAATCATTTGCCCTACTCTCTATCCTTTTGCTAATTATCCTTAGAACAACTTTAGCCGCGTGGGATATCGAACTTATTGTCCTGTAGTCCTCACATGACGTAGCCTTTACCTTTTTCGGAATAGGAACTAACAGTGATCTCACAAAGTCTTCCGGCCAGATTCCTTCCTCATAGATACTACGAATCAGCCCATATAGCCTCATCCTCCCAAATTCTCCTAAACATTTCAATAGTTCCGCCGGAATGTGCTCCACCCCCACGGCCTTATTCAGTTTCATCTCCCTCAATGACCTTTCTATTTAATCGTCGAGTATACCTGGACCTAAGCTATCTTCCTCTACGTTATGTTCCTTTCTATATCCAACTATTAAGTCGAAGTTCTTTACCATACAGTTCTTCTATATATTCTTTCCATCTCTCTTGGACCTTTCCTGCGTCAACTATTATCTTACCAGCCGTATTTCTAACTGTTAGTATAGATCTTCCTTTTTTACCTCCCGATAAAGATTTACCTTTGCTGTACAGCGCACCAATTTTACCCTTCCTCTGCAAACTTTCCATATCCTTTCAATGCGTCTTTCCCCATGCTTCTTTTGCTTTATTTCTTGCCAGTCTCAATTTATTGTTTAACTCTTTGTACTTCATTTTGTCTATCTCTGTGTTTACAATATATATATATATACATAATATATATATATATATATATATATATATATATATATATATATACATTTTATATATATATATATATATATATACATTTTATATATATATATATATATATATATATATATATATATATATATATACAGGGTTCGTCCGGAAAATAAGTGTACTGAGCTATGGAAAAAAAAATTATTACACTTTTACATATCTTAAGCTAATATTCCTCAAAATAGGACCCTTGTGAGTCGATACACTTGTTCCAGCGGCGTTCCCATTCCTGGAACGCTCCCGCGAACGCATCATCGGGAACCTCTCGAAGACACGTCGTCACGGCCTCTTTGACGGCGTCCAAAGTCCCGTATCGCGTTCCTTTCAAACTCCTCTTTATCCTCGGGAACAGGAAGAAGTCCGGTGGTGCCAAGTCCGGGCTGTAGGGCGGGTGCGGCAGCGTTGCCACGCCGTGCTTGGCCAAGAAGTCCGACACGACAAGCGCGGTGTGAGACGGCGCATTGTCGTGATGCAGCCGCCAGATGTTTTTGATCGCTGGCCGGACGCGGGCGACTCGTTTTCGAAGATTACACTGCTCTGCTATCATCCGAACACTAAGACGACGATCAGAGTTCAGTACATCGCGAACTTTTCGCACATTTTCGTCGGTGAATGTCGTTGAGGGGCGTCCAGGCCGTGGTTCGTCGTCGACCTCTTCTCTGCCCTCCACGAACATCTTGTGCCACCGAAAGATCATGTTTCTGGACATGGCTGACTCCCCGTAAGCCTGGTTAATCATACCGACAGTTTCGGTAGACGATTTCCCAAGCTTTACCGCAAATTTGATGGAATAACGCTGCTCCAAAAACTTCGGCATCGCGTTCCGTGACGTGGGTCGAGCGTGGAGGTTCGCGTTAACAGAGCTCCTCACTACACCACAGCTCAGAGCCGACTGCCTTTTTCAGCGTCGCTTGCCAACATACCCCCCTCCAATCGCAGCTCGTCAGAGCGGTGCTGGGCGCGCCTGGAGCGGCGGGAAAAAATCAGTACACTTATTTTCTGGACGAACCCTGTATATATATAATCATGTACTATACCTGTATTTACTTGAGCAATACAGAGGGATACATAGTAGTGCCAAGAATAAAGTGTAACTGGAGTGAACATTTGGCTTTCAGTTCATTAAAGAAGCATAGGAAATGATGACGAAGTGATGTCTACATGTGCTAATTTTCCTTTCTAATGAATTATAGGGCTCTACCTGCAGATATCAGAAAAAAACATGGACCGATTTTGTAACTTTTATGAAGAGAGAAACGGAGCATATTCAGAGGTCTAAAGCAACCGCTTGGGGTATTGCCTTTTCAGGAATGTTGGAAGGTGTGTCCTATATCTTGAAACAAACTTCATACGGAGTATATACAGGATTGCGGACCCAAAAGTGGTAGGACTGATTTTCTCTGGCGCGAACGAAGCGGTGAAGGGGGGTCTGCCTGGCAGGGTAAGGTGGAGGGGGCTCTTAGCATCAAACCGACGCCAACCTCAGTCACCTACGGGCTGTCGTTGAGTGAGGACACCGTTTTTAGTGAAGCAAGTTTTTTGTCGGCGTCGAAAAACAAAATGAATCTGAATTTAGATCAACGTTATTCCGTGAAGTTTTGTGCGAAACTCGAGAAGTCGGCAACTGGATATCTCAACCTCGATATGATCAAGCAGGCTTATGGGGACACTGCCTTAAGCTGTTACACAGTATTTGAGTGGCACAAGTTGTTTAAAGAGGGTAGGGAGCTCATTGAAGACGACCATTGCTCCAGACGGCCGTCGACGGCAAGAACCGACACGAATGTGGACAGAGTGAGGACACTGCTGATCACAGACCGACACCTAACCAGTGAAGAAATTGCAGACCAGTTGGGTCTGTCTGCATCCAACGTCCAACGCATTATTTCACAGGATTTGGCCATGCGCAAGGTGTGCGCCAAGATGGTGCCGAAAATTCTGAGTGTCGACCAACAGGCAACGCGTGTGCGCATTTCCGAAGAAGTGTTAGCCAATTTGCACCGAGATGAAAATTGTTTGGACAATGTGATAACTGGTGATGAAACATGGGTTTTTCAATATGACCCCGAAACGAAAAGACAATCCGCGGAATGGCACACTTCCGCGTCCCCACGTCCAAAAAAGGCTCGCATGAGCAAATCAAAAATCAAAACGATATTGATTGTGTTTTTCGACTGTCATGGAGTGGTTCACAAGAAGTTCGTCCCACCAGGGGAGACTGTGAATGCGAACTTTTACGTGCAGGTGCTCACCCGCCTCCGAGAACGCGTGAAAAGAGTCCGAACGGCCATCGCAAACTGCTGGGTGCTTCATCATGACAACGCGCCGTGCCATGGCGCGCTCGTCGTCAGACAGCTCCTGGCCAAATACGGCGTTGCCACGTTGCCGCACCCGCCCTATTTTTCCGATGTGGCACCACCCGACTTCTTCTTCTTCCCCCTGATGAAAAGACAGCTCAAGGGACCACGTTTTGACTCGATAAAGGCCGTTCAAGAGGCTTCGACGAGGGTCATCAATGGCATCCCCAAAGAAAATTTCCAGCGGGCGTACGGGGAATGGGAGCAACGTTATACTAAGTGTGTAGCAGCTCAAGGAGCATACTTTGAAGATTATTAAGTCGATGTAAGTATATCGCCAATAAAATACTGGTAAAAAAATCAGTCCTACCACTTTTGGGTGCAACCCTGTAGATATCCTGAGTCTGTGGCCCGAGCACAAGGGTAAAATATGTAGTAGAGGTAAGGGAGCTACGATGTCTGTAGAGGCTTGTAGATTTTAAACTAAAATGGGTAAGAGGGTTGAATTTCCAAAAACACTCTTTAAAAGTGGCATCTTTGAAATTAGCTGTATAAGTCGCGTTAGATGACTGAGGAGCCTTTTATATTCTGTCATTTTTTGCTAGTTACCTGGCTACTCTACATGGGTTATTAACTCGTATAGAATCGCCAACCAGCCGTAATTATCGCCTAATATAATGGTGCTTGGCTGGAAATTACCCAAAAGATATTAAAAACATAGATCATCCCACTGTAGCACAATTGATTATGCTTTAGTCAAATTTAACTTTAAAAGAGGAAATATAGACATATTTGCAGCTTAATATTTGACTGATAACCTTCGTAAGAACAGGGAAAATGAATCACCGCAGGGGAATAAATGTCAATATCATAAGCATGACAATTTCAGCTTAAACTGCTAAATACTTCGCCTTTCCTTAATCTCCTTCACAAATCGATGCACGTTTTTCTGAAACTGTTTTAATTGCGAATGAAAACAGTTCGATCGGCACAATAACAGCCTTGTCTATCAGTGCTCTTGTGCTGAGAAAATTTGAAATGCCATCAATGATGAAAGCTTTGCTAATCTTTGGCGGAAGTTGAAGTTCTTGGAAAGGCGCTTCCAATAATAAGATATTTTATATCCAGAGTTCATGATAATTTGCCAAAGCGACACACTATTTATTTATTCTATTCCTTTATTTAAGTGAAATGAATCCAAAAAAATTAAATTGTGTTAAGCGTAACAGCCTATAGCCACAATCCGAATAACCCATTTAATAGTAATAAAAAAAATTTACGTTATTCTACCCACGAAACAAGGAAATTAAATTTGCAAGATATTTGAACATTTTAGGGTAAAGCCGACGAAAAGATTGAAGTGACGGCAAACACGGGACACTCGGTCGTTATTCCAGATATGTTTTATCGCGCTTCATTTCATTGAAATGTTTGTATAATGAAAGTAAGATAAAAATCCTCCGGAGAGGTTCCGAGGTATCCAGTTCAAAGTACCTGCTGTAGTCCTATGTAAATGGAATCCAATCAAAAGGCAATATAATTAAGAACATTAAGAGCAATCCCTGTAATTGCCTATCTCAATTTTCCCCGAGGATTAATTCTTCCCTGGCTCGTGGACCCACCGCGTTCTCCAGCGAGTACTCTCTTCAGTGCAGGAGTGGGGGGGGGGGTAATGAGATGGGAGGATTGCAATTATAAGAAAGGAGAGCATTACTGCGAGAGGCAATTTGTTCATCTTCAATTTCTGAGATGGCATTAATACTGCATTCAGCGAAGAGATGAGCTAAAGGCCCCGAGCCGCAGTCGGTGGCTTGCTACTTTTGATTTGATACCTGGTCCATGAGGAGCGGCGTGAATTAATCTTAGGGGCAAACAACAGCCATGGAATTAAAGTGCTCGCTCGCTACCTGGAGGAGGAGAGTATTTTTCCGCATACAGTCTCCCCCAACACGCCTCCAGCTCGGTTGTATCCCATAATCCCCCATTGGTTTAGTTAGCCATCCCGCACCATTGAAGGGTTCCGCAGCGAAGACAGCGCTATCTTTCGGGGGAAACTGTTAATCCCAGCGACCTTCCTCCTACCGACCCCGCTCATCGCTCTCCACGGGTTGCGCGGCGGGGTCGCCCGGGGACATTCGTAAACCACCGCCCCCGCCTCCGGACCTTCTCGTTCGTCCACGCCGTCCAATCCTCAGCCCCTCCTCACCTTCCCTTCCTCACCTTCCCCTCTTCCCCACACCACCACTCCAACGTCCACCTATTTACATTCGATCCAGAGGCCTTTTTATTTTCGACAAATCTTGTTTTATCCCCGAGGGAGCCGCGGGACAAACGTGCAAATAGAACCGGTGTAACCTTTTCCTACCATTCGTCACGGTGGGAGTGTGGCATGCATTGATTAAATGTGGTTACCCGGAAGCAATGTTGATCTTAAAATTTTCTAGATGGAAAAATCGATTCTATGCACACTTTCGTTGTGCCGAGTAGCCGCTTAGCATCCGATCAGTATGCATGTCAATGAATTGGGCAACGAAATGTTTCGGGAGAAAGGCTCATACGACCATTTTTGCTTAAATGGAAGACTTTCTGGCATAAAAATAAAAAACTCCAACACATAAATTGTATACAATTACTTCGAGTCCAGTTGTGCACCTGAGGTATGTGAAAGGTTTTCCAAGGAGTTATTTTCTTTGAATAAATTGCTTCCTTTAGTTTGAAAATTTGCATTAGTTTTCATTTAAGAACTATTTTTCCCAAGTTAATTATTAACACTCTCTTAATTTAAACTGATATTTTTGTTTGATAACTGTTGATTTCTGTACGTAAGTATACGGATCTCGATTGGAGTCATATGTGATTAAGAACTTCGGGAAAATAATGTAAATTAGGCAATAAAATTCGATGTCCTTAAATTTCAAAGTCAGTTTCTATTGTATTACACGTGAGTGCCAAAATTTCATTTTGCGCTTGGAATTGTCAACACACACAATCCCTATTATCATGCATATTATATTGCTAATTGTTACAAGCTTATTTAGTCTAATTATATTTCGCGCGGTTGAAATGTGTTGAAAAAGAAAGCAAGGGAGTAGACGAAAGATGAACCCTCAAGTTTTGAATATTTCCTGTGAACTAAGCAAACACTTCCACCTTCCTTTTCATGCGTGGCTGTGTGGTGGTATGTCAGCCTCGTGTGCAAAACCGTTGGCTGTCCTAGAATCCGTTTGGGAATCTCGACGCCTCTGGAAATCCCCAAATAAAAGGGAAACAGTATGATTCGAAAATTGAGAAGCATCACATTGAACAGAAATCAGCTCATTGAATCGACGCACGAAGGGACCATTTGTGGGCCAGCGGAAGTTTGCGAATATCAATCGCTGATTTAACTTAATCTTCCAGCATACTGAAAAGGACAAGCCCTCTCTATCCTGCACGTAGGTATTTTAAAGGTATGTGCTACGCTCTCAGCCATCAAATCTAGCTTTCGGACAGAAGACGACTGGAGCGAGAAGGCCACAGCAAGGCGTAAACGTGATACCAAATTAAAAGTGAAGTCTGGAAGCTTTATCACTCCGCCATTAAGACTTCACAAATCCCATCACATGCAACAGTGCCTAAACATTTTAATTGCTGATTTAGACATTCAACGGTGGTAAAAAAGATAAAATTTATATTTTCCAAATCAAAGTGATTTTTCTTCATCCTTTTCCATTTTTCCTGATTGTCACTACCTCTAGCCTCATCTATCTTACGTAGCTTATATCGATCTTTTTACTTTGGACCAAAACGCTCTTCGTTCCTTTTTTCAGTTTAGTATGTAGGTTTTGCTATACATGCATCAAATACATAACGATCATACATTGCAAATTCATGTGGATCTACTTCATTTCTATGCCTGGGCGCCAACTCGTTTATATTCTATGCGCACAAAGTAATTTCAACAGTTGCGTTTGCCTTTTCATACTAACACCCCTGAATATTTCATGCAAACTCACTGCTCGAGCAGAATGTGTTTAAGGTATTTATTTACGCGATTAGGGTCAACAAAACTAAAGATGAAACTAGACTGACGTATGCTACAACTAACCAAATGATATAAAACGGTATTTTTTTTAATATTTAAGAAGTGCCAATTATTTTGCATCTGTTAGGGCAAGCGGTCTAAGGTTAGGAGGTGGAGGACGCGTTGGTGGCGGCAAGTATAGTCGCCTCGTGTCGGGTCATGCGAGGACCCTTCTCACTCGTATCTTAGCGATGGCCACGCAGTTGCATTTTTGCCTAACTCACCGTCAAAGGTTAAATATTTTACGGAAATGCCATGCCACTATTACGAAGCTATACCATAATAATTAGAACAAAGTTAGCTTAGCAGACAACTATGGAAAATGCATATCGCTTTCTACGGGTTTCTCCTCAAAGGGAAACATAAATGCGCGACGAATTTGGAAAGACTAATTAGACCATACCGAGTCGCCGCCTACGTAAACCTCTACACTCCCTGATCGACACGGACTTCTATTCCAGCAAATACCTCCTGCAGAGGAATCTAAACGCGGGGTACATTTGGTTTCGGAAACATTCCACACAGCTATTTGCGTCAGCCCTCAGAAAGTTGACATACCGATCGATATAATACAAATCTGTTTAAAATCACTCGCCTGCTTTTTTTCCATATGGTGCCGTCATTTAAAGCTTCATTTTGCGAAACAACACTTCTGTCGGTGGCATGTTGTCAAATTTTGAGCGTCTACTTCGAAAGCCAAGGTTTTTCGTTTTTTTTATTCCGCTTCGAGTGTAGTTTTTACATCAATAATTCTGGATGCCATAATTAACGGCGCCTTTTGTCACTTTGCTGGCAGTGTATCCATCCCGCAGAAATTAGGTTTTCGGGACCTAGGTTTGCTTCGGAAACGAACAATGAATATACGCGTCAGTGATATTTTATAGATTTCTGTCCGTATTTGCGTTCGAATCCCAGTCAAGGAAATATTTTTACATTCGTGATTCGCCTGATTCCGCCTTCCCATCCTCTCCTGTGTTCGTCCTTTACATATGTTCCTATCCATTTTCCTTATAGCTATTTCCTTGTGAATGAATATTTGTTCGCCATGTGGTGGGATTTCGTGTTTGTATGTGTATTTGGCCAATGTGGCTCATCTATTTCTTCTGGCTATGCGTGCCACGAAATGCACTGTTCTTACCCATTATTAATCTACGAAACATGCAAATACCTCCTGGTTGTATTCTATATTCCTCTCGATTAATAATCTCATTACTGCCATGGCATCACGCATACCTCTCTCCTTCCTAAAACCAAACTGATCATCCCCTAAGTAAACATTTGCCCTACTCTCAATCCTTTTGTTTATAATCCTGAGAACAACTTTAGCTGCGTGGGATATCAAACTTATCGTCCTGTAGTCCTCACATTATGTAGCCTTTACCTTTTTCGGAATAGGAACTAACAGTGATCTCACAAAGTCTTCCGGCCGGATTCCTTCCTCATAGATACTACGAATCAGCCCATATAGCCTCCTCCTCCCACATTTTCCGGTACATTTCAGTAGTTCCGCAGGAATGTTATCCACCCCCACGGCCTTATTTAGTTTCATCTCCCTTAATGCCCCTTCTATCTCATCGTCGGGTATGCCTGGACCTAATCTTTTTTCCTCTACGTCATGTCCCTTTTCTATATCCAACTTTTCTGGTCTAAATTCTTCACCATACAGTTCTTCTATACTACTATTTATACAGTATATTCTTTCCATCTCTCTTGGACCTTTCCTGCTATCTTACCCGCCGTATGTCTAACTGTCAGCATAGATCTTCCTTTTTTACTTACCGATAAAGATTTAAATTTGCTGTACAGCGCACCAATTTCACCCTTACTCTGCAAACTTTACATATCATATATATGTATATATATATATATATATATATATATATATATATATATATATATATATATATATATATATATATATGTGTGTGTGTGTGTGTGTGTGTGTGTGTGTGTGTGGGTGTTTGTGTACCAATACGCATACTCGTATATGCGAGTATATTTATATATACTATATGAACACATTCTTCGATAGAGATATCTCCGCCAGTGGTTTCCTCATTCTTCAATTCTTTAAGGTTATTTAATCTTAAATTAAATGAAGAATACAATGTATCTTGCCACTGTCCTTCTATGCATCTACTTCAATAGCAGATGCATCAATCTTGGACTCATCCCGAACTACGTCTACTTGAAAGGATAGTGGAAAGATACATTGTATTCTTCTTTTAATTTACATGAATTTCCACAAAGTTGGGCCGGGAACAATTGAATAGTTATTTACTCTTCCTCGCAGATTCTGGATAGAGTCAAGGTGGACCTTCTTTTAGTCAGACATCCAGGGAAGAGGGCCCGAGATTGTTTTATTGCCTTTTCCGCAAACACTAAAGCTGCCTCCCCATGTTTCCTCTGAATCTTCCCCTCCGCCCCAATATACATATATTTTCCTTCCCTAGCCATTTTTTTACGCTGGGATTTTGTGGTTTGATTTGTCTCTCGCCCTGCTGACGTCCAGATGCTTATTCAATTTCGCTCCGTGGTTTTTTTCCACATGCCCTTCTCGTCCTACTTTACTGCGGACATTCTATCCTTCTTTCCGCCAAATTCAGATAATTTACGTACATGTCTTCTCTTCACCGCAGGAGAAAAATTCAAATTTAAGTATAATATGGAAAAGAAAAGTTAACCCAATGCTCGACAAAAGTCACCAGGAATCCGTTTAATTGTTTTTT
This sequence comes from Hetaerina americana, assembly GCF_022747635.1. Lineage (NCBI taxonomy): Eukaryota > Metazoa > Arthropoda > Insecta > Odonata > Calopterygidae > Hetaerina > Hetaerina americana. The sequence goes on from NW_027286752.1 coordinate 9,722,135, forward strand.
TATCGATGATAGATTCCGTAATAATCTCAGCGCCGATAGTTTTTATGTTTTGATCTTCTCTCTTTTCCATAACCATTGTATTCCATTTTTGCTTCTCCACCCTTAATACTGGTAAACGTTTAACGCTCATTAGAGGTTTAAATTCTCATCCCGTCAAATAAACACCCCCTGTTCATTCCATTCACGTTCAATGCATCGCAGAGAACTAGAAAGACCCTCTTTCAAACTGTGGAACGGAACATTGGATTGAGGTCATGATGTATCCGCGGATTTTTTCGGAAACAGAGAGTCAATTTAAAACGGGAAAAGGTCACATGAAATCCATTCACTTAAAGATAGTATTCCTTCGAATAGAGTTTTAAATGGATACTGCATTATTATGGTCTTGCTAATCGGCACGAGGATTATTTTTTGTTAGATGAGATTACCTATACTTTCTATTAGGCCCTAAGGCGTGCGAAAATCACATAAATAGTTGAAGGGTTCAAGTTTCTTTCACTGTACCACCATTCGGTTTTTAACATGCCTCAAGCAATCTAGGAATCCACCTCTTGTTTGGTAGAAATAGGACGTTTGAGTTATTCGCTGTGAATGAAAAGTTAGGTAAATTCCTATATCCAACAATAAGGAAGTTGAAAGGCTCTAATAACTTTATTTCGATCGGCCGGTGACCATCAACGGGGAGAGTTAAGGGCTTCGACAGCGAGAAGACGTAAGCACCATAGCACTGTTCGACTTGACATCGAAGCCATCTATGTTTCAAATTATTGGCTATAGGAATTAAGCTAACTTCTCGCTATTTGGATGGTTTGCTCCGAAGCCATTAGCCGAGATACTTCGGTTGCTAGCCTAAAGGTCCTTTAATTATGCTACCAAGCCACCATACTGCTATTTAACAATCATAAACACAATAATCAATCCGAAAGTCAGTTGGCAGGTGATGGTATAGTTCATTATGCATTATCGCATCATTGCAAATATATCGTATTTAACAACAGTATGCAATCAAATGGTTGCCACGTAAGATCTGTTTCCCATCTTGCTCCTAATATTCCTTGGTATTCTAGTTGACAGGTGTGTTGAATAATTTGAGGGGGAATTATACCTTATACCAAGAATTCTCTTGAACCATAGTAATAACTCCAGGCTCCCGTTTTCCGTTCTTGCAGGGACCTGACACTTGGGATCCAGAGCGTCGGAGGTCGCCACCCGCCGTGGCGATGTCACCCCACAGACACCGCGGCAGGGGACGAAGCAGCGGGAGGGCAAGGAGGAGAGAGGACTCCGCGCGGAGGCACATGGGGGCGCGGGAGGACGAGCCAGCGCCGGGGACGCCGCCGCCCAACCGGCGAGCGTGGCTGCCCCCCGCACCCACCACCTGCCTCCTGGCGCTCTCCCTCGTGCTCCTCCTGCTGGCTATCGCCGCCGCCGCCTCCTCCTCCGCCTCCTCCACGAATCCAGCGGGCCAAGGGGACGGGTCCAGTCACCACACCCTTAGGCGCCCGCCCCTGGAGGACGACGAGGAGACCACCCTGACCGACAACCCCGAGCAGGAGATGCCGGGCGGCGGCGCGGAGAGCAAGCTGCGACGCGAGGAACAGGAGGAGGAGGCGGACACGAGGCGTGGCAGGAGTGGCTTCAAGGACGACCCACTGGTCGTGCAGACCCGCAAGGGGCCCGTGAGGGGCGTGCGCCTCACCTCCGCCTCTGGCCGCCCCGTCGACGCCTGGCTGGGCATCCCGTACGCCCAGCCCCCGGTGGGGCCGCTCAGATTCCGGCACCCGAGGCCGGTGGAGGCGTGGCCGGAGGACAGACCCCTGCCCACCACCAGGATGCCCAACTCCTGCGTCCAGATCATAGATACCGTCTTTGGGGACTTCCCTGGAGCCGCAATGTGGAATCCGAACACTCCCTTGAGCGAGGATTGCCTGTACCTTAACGTAGTGACCCCCGTCCCGCGTCCGGCCCCCGGCACCGCGGCAGTGTTGGTCTGGGTGTACGGCGGTGGCTTCTACTCCGGCACCTCCACCTTGGACGTCTACGACCACCGCACTCTTGTCGCAGAGGAGAACGTCATCCTTGTATCCATGCAATACAGAGTGGCCTCTTTAGGATTCTTGTTCCTGGACTCTGCGGAAGCTCCTGGCAACGCGGGACTCTTTGATCAGGTGACCGCACTCAGGTGGATCAGAGACAATATCCACGCCTTCGGCGGTAATCCAGAGAACGTCACCTTATTTGGAGAGTCCGCTGGAGCCGTTTCAGTTTCCCTACACCTCCTATCACCCTTGAGTCGGACCTTGTTCTCTCAGGCGGTGATGCAATCCGGAGGGGCCACTGCGCCCTGGGCGATAATATCCCGCTCGGAAGCCGTCCTAAGGGCCTTGAGACTAGCGGAAGCCCTCGGATGCCCTGACATCAACGCTGCTTCGCTGGAAGGTGGCGCAGACGGCAGCGTGGCTTCCGCGGAACAGAGGGCCGCGGCGGCCCGTTGTCTCCGTAGAGCAGATGCGAAGGAAATAGTGGCGCACGAATGGGGAACTTTGGGTATTTGCGAATTCCCCTTCGTCCCCATAGTGGACGGGGCCTTCTTGGACCAGACTCCCGCGCGGTCTCTCGCGACGAGGGATTTCAAGAGGACGAACATCCTACTGGGGAGCAACACCGAAGAGGGTTACTACTTCATCATCTACTACTTGACGGAACTCTTCCGTAAGGAAGAGAATGTTTACGTCAACAGGGAGGAGTTCTTGTCTGCCGTGAGGGAACTGAATCCCTACGCGGGTGGAGCGGCTAGGCAAGCCATAGCATTCGAGTACACGGACTGGTTGAACCCAGACGACCCGATAAGGAACAGGGACGCCCTGGACAAAATGGTGGGCGATTACCACTTCACGTGCAGCGTCAACGAGATGGCGCAGCGGTACGCGGAGGCCGGGAGCAACGTGTATATGTACCACTTCCGCCACCGATCGGTCGGGAACCCATGGCCTTCTTGGACGGGGGTGATGCATGGGGACGAGATACCCTATGTGTTCGGGGAGCCGTTGAACCCGGAGAGGGGTTACCTCCCGCACGAGATAGAGTTAAGCAAGAGGATGATGCGCTACTGGGCAAACTTCGCCAAGACGGGGTAAGTCACTCATTTTTTCAAACCTGTTTATTAAACTGTTTCAGAAAAACAACTCACCATGCCTGGAACTTTTGACTCCAACTGCCATTTATCATCATAACAGAGTTTATCAAGAAGTTTTATGTCAGGCATCCAACTCTTATTGTTGGGGACGAAATGTCGTAATATATCAGGAATTTTCGACCACTTGCGTTCACGTACATTTATTTATTGCGCAGTTTTCACGAGTAATGAAACATTATGCAAGAAAATATTAATTTTTATCGCTAAAAAAGCACTCATAACGCTTTGCTAAATCTCAATGGATAATACATTCCTGGTTTATAAGTAATAATAGTAATGTAATTTAGGTCATAAAGTTAGTCTTAACTTATATTCATTATTACGTTGAAATACAACGTCCTTATCGGGGGCATTCATGTCCCAAGAGAGTAGTTTTCTTTCTACTACTGAACCCCTGTAGATTAAATGAAAATAGTTGCGTGTACTCTGTGCTAGAGGTTTTAGTAATTGTAAAAATATCTTGACTAATATTAGGCAGTCTTTTTGCGTTCCGCTGTAATCTGGGGCTCAATGATCATTATTGCACGAAAAAATGTATTATTTTGTATCTTAAACACCCAGAATCTCAATTAGTATGCAATGAATATGATTTTAAATTGATGTAATAATTGCTTAAAATTAAGTTTTTATAGCAAAGACATCGTAACAATGTGAATATTAAATATAGTCTTATGGAGGCATTGGCTTTCAGATAGCAACAAACCTCACTGTCCACGATCGCACATAGGATTAATTTTTCAGGAAAAATACTTGATTCAACAATAGAAAATGGCGTGTAAAGCAGGTACCTCCTATGCGAACTATAATGTAAGTCACAGTTATGTCAAATGTTTTTCTCCTATCAAAATAGTAATCGGGTTGTCGGGGTACGAGTTTTTTCACAAGGTTCAATAAGCTGTGCAAGTTATTCAGAGGACGAACGCATCCCCTCTCGATCCTATTCTTTAGTACAGCACTCTGAATTTGTTCGATGCGAGCTCTATGAAGAGCTGATATTAACATTTAGAGCTACACAGCAGTGATCGTTCAATGGTAAGATCGTAAAAATATTTTTCTATAAAAATACTTCCCCTAATTCTATCAAGATGGCTCTCAATGCCTTCAAATTTAATCACCATTCCTTTTTAAGTCGCACCGACTCGATGAGTGCGTTGCTATGCATTGCTCGTTCTTCCCCAGTTGATCTTATAGCCCTCGAAATCACCCGCACACTATTCCTCCTCGCCCTCAACGACAAGGGTGTCAAAATATCTTTTCTTTGGAACCCAGGACGAATGGGAATATTTGTAAATGAACAGGCTTACTCAATAGCCAAGGAGGTCGAGAATGCTACTGACACAGAATCGTCGGTGGTACTGACCGAGGATCTGAAAGTAGCCTTAAAGAGCGCGTCCCAAAAGTAATGGAATGACACTTGATTGGATGGTTTCCCAAGCTTCGAGCAGTGAAACCCATAACATCAGCGTGGCCATACTCTGCCGGAAGCACCCGGAGGAAAGCGGCAGTCTTCACGCGATAGAGAATAGGGCACACTCTTGCCTCTTCACTGAACATAAAACTGCTCTTTATGTAAACATTGCGACTCCCCTATGACCGTCAGACATCCACTGCGTTGGGTCGAACAAAGAAAGGGATTTTGTTTCTCTCCTAGGAAACAACTCCGTTGTCCTTAGTCAAATAAGAGCTTTTTTTAAAGGAACCCGATCTCCTTCGACACCTGTAGCATGCAGGTGGTTCAAAACAATAATCACCTCCTGCTTTTATGATAACTTTATGCTGATAGTACACTTAGTATTTCGCTACAGTTCCATGTATGTATTTTGAGCAAATTGGATTGCGAGAGACGCCATGGCGTATCCAAATAAATCTATCCATACCATTACTGTTATTTGTGATAAGAATTCTCATGGGAGCATTTTTTTAGCTGCATTTGAACTCCATTGCTCCCACTCATTTCAAAATTGATGCATTCAGAAAGAATGTCAGGTTTTACTCGCATTTCAGTGCGCAGACTCGTTTATGAATTCACAAGTCTGATTTTGATGTAGAAATCTAAAATAATAATTAATGACAAAATTTTGACACTTGAAGACTTACTATGATTATTACCCCAGTGGGAATTCACGTTGTTACACGAAAAACTCTTCAGTATACATCTCCCCATGTAAATCACTTACACCACTTCTCAACCTCGCAAAAACTGTCAAATATATCCATACTAATTGCTATTTGGCTGTGTTGTATAAAATAACAATAATTTAGCTGACTTTGCAAAAAAAAATGGCTCAAATTGAGGCAAGGTCTACATTTTTAGAGCAGACGCTAATGATTCCGAATAAAAGTCGTTAAAGAATGCTAAAATATCAAAACTTCTCTGCATCGTGGAGGAATAATGACACAATTGATGTTTTTTGTGCTTGTTCGCACACAAAACATCAATCTACGTACACATCCCCGCCACAGATTGAAGTGAAGCATTTAGGTTCATACTTCAACGCTTACACTCCTGGCTAAAATGCATGAAGATTCTTGCTGAAACCACAGCAAAAAATGAACCGCTGAACTACTTTCTTCTTCTTCACCAGCCTTCAAAATCTCCATTGTGCACGATACACTCGAATGATGAAACCCTCAATCCCTCAATAGGTGCACTTTAAAAGGGCAGTCCACCTGTTGTGCCCGTGGGCAAAGGTTCCCCCTTCCCGTGAGTCTCCGTGCACTGCCATTCCTCATTCACGAGAATCATTGTTGCGGTCAAGCATCATAAAAAAAAGTCTTTGGTGAGACAAATATAAGGGGAAGGAAGAATGTCCTCTTCCAAGAAGTGGCCAGAAGTAAATTTCACTCTCAAACAAATACAAGCAACATATTTTTAAATATTATGGAAATTAGGGCATGACTGCATTTAATTCACCACCTCCACTCCATTCATGCAGTTTTTTTATGCTCACTGTACTCGAGTAACGAGGCAAATTTCAGCACCATTTCCAGGTTCACAAGCCCTCGCTTCTTTCTGACAATATTTCTTAAACGACTCTTCCCAGTTACAAATTGAGCAACCCAGCAAAACTATTCTGTACGGACATGAAACCGACTTAATGGAACTGGCTTATCTCAATGGTATGACTTCACTTACTCTCAATTAACAATTCGCGGCTTGCTACTTAGGAAAAATCTTCATTTAGAATCTTCATCTTTATTTAAAATGATTCAATCTTTTTGTCAGCATACGTTTCAATTCCCTTAATTTCATCCAAATTGCCAATGCTACACCTCCCTAAAACTTGCTTTCCCAGCATTGCCTCCCCAATCACTGCTTTTAGTATCTCGTTGCCACTCCGTATCCCCTGCAACTACTGACTTCTTCGAATTTCTCCCAACGGACAAACCCTGCCATGTCTAGAAATCCATCATTTGATTCCCTTTCACTCCATTCCATTTTATCCGCGGGGATGATGCGGAGGTTAATGTATATGCTTCTCTACCCGAGGGACTGGGTTCGAATTCCGGATAAGGCAAGGTTTTTAGTGGCATCCCGATCCCTACTTACCGTGTTATGTACAGAGAGTACTTGAAGGGGAGTGCGCCGTCCGTCGGGTAGGACGTTGAAGTGAGTGAGTGTAAGACCCTTGGCGTATTTCGTTAAGAGTAGGCTGATGCCGAGGCCGGGTTTCCCTCCACATTTCTTCGACTCCCTGAATATCTGACCCGAGTTAACCGCCTACTCCAAATGGCGAAAATGAGCTTAGCAGTTGGTATGTACCCCTAATAACTACTATTTCATTTCTTTCCTCCCCTCTCCTCGTATCTCGAATGCCTCCAATCCACGCTATCATCTTCACTTGAAGACCTTTCAAACCGCCGATTTTTACGATTTGAAATAAAAACTTATCTTTTCCCATCGAATGTGAATTTTATTTTTTTATATCTAGACTACAAATCGACTCCGAAGATTCATGCAAAAATTCTGACTCCATCCAGAGATTTCGAATAAATGGCAATAATCTATCTAATAACTCAATCCTTTGAAGTGCACAACAGATGCATTCAAAATGTCATCTTTTGCACGAATGATAAGGAATCAGAATAACGTTTTCCGCGGTAGGGGTAAAAATCACACCATAGCGGTGGTTTGCAGGGCAATAAAAATATTTTAATACTAAAATGCAAATGCCTAACCAATTATTTTTATTAAGGTTTAATAAAAATACGACGGGATATAAGTGAGCAATGAGGTCAATGATTCTTGTGAACTAGCAATAGAGTTAAAGTAACAAGTACAAACGGAATACTCCTTGATCAAAAAGTTCCCGGAATAACCACCGTGTGGCGCTCCCATCGTTCCGATTTGAGTTCTGTTTTTTTTTGTTAAATTGGTACATCTGTTGTTGATATTCCCTTTAAATCTTAGTGTCATAACTTGACATTTGCAAAAGTTACGGTCGGTTTTCGGTATGTCCATCAGTGCTTCCTGCGATTTTTCCATTACTTCCTCTCGGCTGCTAAAACGCGTTCCCCGTAATGGTTTTTTAACTCGATTGAACAGAAAGAAGTCACAGGGAGCCAAATCAGGTGAATTCGGTGGCTGTTGGATGGTATTTGTTGCATTTTTCGTCAAAAAATTACGAATAATGATAGCACTGTGCGACGGTGCGTTATCATGGTGCAAAATCCACGAGTTTTCTGCCCACATTTCTGGTCTCTTTCGGCGAATTGCTTCACGCAAACGTCTCATAACGCCCAAATAATACTCTTTGTTTACTGTCTGGCCTTCTGGCAAAAATTCATGATGCACTACACCGTTGTAATCCATGAAAACCGTCAGCATTGCCTTCTTTTTTGACTGAAAACGACGTGGTTTTTTTGGTCTCGGCTCATTTGGTGAACGCCATTCACTTGTCTGATGTCTGGATTGCGTGTCGTACTCATAAACCCACGTCTCGTCTCCAGTAATGATCCTTTTGATGAATGTGGGATCGGATTCAGCCTCGCAAATCATGTCTTTTGCGACGTCAACACGGTCTCTTTTTTGCATGAAATTGAGGTCTTTTGGCATGCTACACGACGGAAACCCAAATCATTAACCACAATGTCTTGGGCGGATCCATAGGCAATGTTCAAGTCCTCCGCTATTTCTCTGATGGTTAATTTGCGGTTATTGACTACATTTCTTTTACTTTATCAATTTTTTCACCGACTTTCGATGTCGATGGTCTGCCACTGCGTTCATCATCTTCGATTGACTCACGACCACTTCTGAACCGCTCGTGCCACTGGTAAACGACCGTTTTTTTTAGAGAATCGTTGCCGAAACACTTTTCCAACATTTCCAACGTCCGTGCGCCACTAAATCCGTTTTTCACGCAAAATTTAATACAAGTTCGTTGTTGCAAATTTAAATCCATTTCTGAAATTGTAAAAAATCGCCAACACACACAGAGATAGATGTACTCTTGGCTACGTAACTTTTGCAAATGTCAAGTTATGACACTAAGATTTAAAGGGAATATCAACAACAGATGTACCAATTTAACAAAAAAAACAGAACTCAAATCGGAACGATGGGAGCGCCACACGGTGGTTATTCCGGGAACTTTTTGATCAAGGAGTATGATTTCGAAAAAAGAAGTTGGATATTGTGGTAAAGTTTGGAATTCCCTCAAGGGTATTTTTAACGAGATTTAAGGACGATGAAAAAAATGAAATGAATGTATGAATGCAAAGGTCAAAATTTTACGTCATTCTCAAAGAGAAGACGTAATCTTTGATGGCTGAAGAATGTCGGAGACAAGAATATTCAATTTCAAGGGACTTAGGTTCTTGAGTTCGCGCACAAGCAAAGAAATGTTTCCAAGCGGAGAATATCGCCAATTCAATAAATCCAGACAGACACGGAGTGGATGGATAAATTTAATATTAAAAAAATTGTTAAAATATGCACGCATAATGAAGTAGTTAACCCTGATTACTTTGGACTGGAACTCGCTTTTCTCCGGGAACTAATCTACTTCCAATTACGAAACGATAGTTTTTACCAGCTTAACGATGCGGATTCGAAGAGGGACTTGCTGCAATGCATGATTGAAAGTTGTGATTTTGGTTAAGATAAATTTTATTGTTTGTGTCCATCCAGAACCTACCTCAACAGGTAGGATACCAAAAAAATCAAAGATTTGAACGAATTGTTGAACATATAGGATCTGTTTATCATTTATTATTTATCACATTTTTCTCTCTAAATGGCCCTGACTGATTCACTAACTTCGATAAGCTTATACAAGTTTTATGTCAAGTTGGCATTAACATTACAACGGAACGGAACTTTTGTACCCACTAATCTACAGTGCCTTGGAAAATGTCACGTAAGGCGGAAATAACCTAGTTAAGAGCTGTATCCTTTTCGCAGGCACGATACACTTAAGTTCGACGTTCACGGGAGAATTACACGCTAAGGAGAGTACTTGGACTTCCAGACTATGGCAAAAAGCTAGGGGGAGAGGGGCTACGTGACAAGAAGCTCGAACTCTGTTATTACAGGCATAACGAGCACCCGTGCCCCCCGGAATGTACATTACTCTCGAGTTGACACGTGGCGTAATAGCATCGCAGAGTCGGTCCATCGCATCAAAATGAATGTATAATAAAGCCCTTCAATTAGCTTCCAGGTATATTTCATTTCGATTTTAATAGTTAACAAGTGTGATTGTCCGGATGAAACGGTTTAACGGTTATTATCACTGTCGTTCAGTGCGCCAGTATGAAAAGTGAAGATTCGGGCTGACCTACAGCTCACTCAAGCAACGCATCCAAAATCAATCCAATGAATTAACAAAAAGTGAAGAAGAGATGGTGCCACAAAAATCAATAAAATATTAGGTGGCATTGGATAGACAAGGAACTTTTGACAGCAAAACATTCCAATTTGTCTCCATTGAATCTTTCCGGACTTACTTTTAAATAAAATACTTATAAATCCATGCTAAATTGAATTTAACTCCAAATTGTGCGTTAAATAAGTATTACCTGAGGAAAGGCATATGCCTGGAATCAAATTCTGATTGAATATTTCATTATCTACCCGTTTGAGACAAATCATTCAAAATTCAAAACGGCACCTCGGCACCAATTAAAATCCTGGAGTCACCTAGGACATCTTTCTTTTCTAACACGTATTAAAATAAATTAAGCGGTCTCAAGCATGTTACCTGCTTAGACAGTCAGCCTTTTAAAAGATTAAACAAATTTTCACTCAATAAATCACAGGCAAATAATCACCCTTCATTTTCCCCTTCCTTTCCGCCCCAGCGCAATAAACCGTGCATTGGCGAAGGCGCTACCATTGCATGTGGTTGCCGGAGGCGATAAAACGGAGCAGCGGGGTTCGAGGAAGGAACACCTTGAGAAGGGGGTCGCGAGGGGCGTCGGGGACCCGGGAATAGGTTATTCCCCAAAGGAAGCGGCACCTCCGGAGGCGGAGGGTCGTAAGTCACGAGGTCTTACGGGACCAATCAGACGCCGGGCCTTTCTCCGCGCCGAGGCCAAAGCGGAACGCGGCTCTTGGGTGGTGCAGTGCGCTGTTGCCGGGAGTTTCATGTCCCATGACCCGGTTCCCTTTCTTTCATTCCCCTTTCCTTCTTCTCTCCTTCCTCCTCCACCCCCGCCAACCCGCCCACCCGCCTCCCTCCCCTCTCCGAAACTTCGGGATTGGAATGGAAAGGAAGGGGGGTGGGTAGGGTAGGGGATTGAGGGGTTGAAGCGCCGTGGGGTTGAGGGGGAGGGTGGGGTGGAGTTGGAGTGAACTGAGGAAGGTCAAACGGAATTGAAACGAAGCTGAGGTGAACAGAGGTCACGATTTAATACGCGGTCTGCACCGTAACGGTTCGAAATTTCACCGTGTGCGTGGAACGAGGAAGGGGATCCCGTGAAATGTAATGCCGCCTACTTATGTGTATGCGGTTTTTGTGACGGTGACTCGGATGAAGAAAGTAGGAAGTGATATCCAATAAAACTGACCAAGATACACATACTATTTACCCCGTCTAGGAAATCAGTCCCTATGAGAATCATGCGGTTAAACATACTATGATACTCTTGGAATTTATATGATACCTAAATAACAAAGGATAGAAGTAAATGGTAAGCCTAATTGAAGATTCTTACAATGTAACACTCATAAAATTACAATTCATGATTAGTAAGGATTTCTGAGGAATAGCACTAACTACAAAGAAAAACCAAATAAGATGACGGTATTGTATTACTCCAAAAACGTATATGAAGTCCGAGGGGTCTCGCCTAAGACATGGCACATTAAATATAAAGCTCAATCGGAGAGCTTTCATTGCCTCGTGACGGGGGTATTTTAGACCAAAATGGTCAAAGTAGTAGGGACGTAAGGAGAAGAATTCCACTTGGCAAAAAGGATTTCAGAAGGAGGAGGGAGTTGATGACAGGGACTTCGAGTAAGGGAGTTAAGAATAGGATAATCAAAACTTTGATGTGGAGCGTGGTTTTGTAAGGCGCGGAAACATGATCATACAGAAGCAGGATGAAGAGCATAGATTGAAGGCTTTTGAAATGAGGACGTGGAAAAGGCTAGAAAAGCTAAAAATGACGGAAATAAAAACAAATGATGAAGTTCGAGGCATTGTGAGCGGAAGAGAGGGGATTGCTGGGAGAAATCATAGGGGGACAAGAAAGATGGACCCAAAGCATATTGATTGGCAATGAAAAAGTAGTTGATATCTGTGGCAGAGGGAAGACAGTTAGGTGAGCCAAGAAGGGGTAGGAATAGGAAAGGGATGTTAAAAGGAATGAAGAGAGGAAAGAATAATGTGGGATTGAAGAAGGTTTTATTTGTTGTTTCCGGTATCAGGTGTTTTTTAAGAAGAGGCAAAAAATCTATCGTTGTTCAGTCCCCCTCCGTTTAAAGCCTACCTAAACGATAGAAACCAATAATAATAATTGAATTTGTATTGCTCTTGAGGTGGCTTACAGAGGAGGATTTAATGTGGATGAAGAAGTAATCGGTGATAATACTTTGCCATTTGATTTATGATATGCCACCATTGGCCAGCACATAGAACAGAATAATTTGAATTATAATCTCTCCCGTGGGTGAAATTTCCAGAGCGCAACTGAGAAATAATTATCACCATATGATAATTATAAAACAAGGAACACTGTGGCAGGCAAATGCCTAATGTCTATTTTCCCAAAAAAAAACGAAAACATCAATTGTGGGTTGAGAAATACTACATATTTCTAAGAGATTTGAAAATTTATATCCTCTTAAACACGTTTATATCTTCTGTTTGACACACAAGGCTGATCGTAATGGTGCCATTTCACTACAAATAAAATTCAAAGTATGACATTTTGGAAAAATTTCAATGCCATTAATTCCAATCCTCTGCGCAACGATTATGACGAATACATTTAATCGTTACGGCGACAAAACTATTCTAAAAAATGATAATTTTGTTAAAGTGAAAAGGCATAGAACTGGAAATATTATAATAAAACAATATTGAGTTTTCTTTTAGAAAATGTTTATTTTTTTCCTTTAACTTAAAATTTCTTCATCCTATACTTTTCTTTCATGAAAAATATTCGGATAATATTTAGCGTTGTATGCACAACTTATAAACGAAATGGCCGAAATTTTGAACTTTATTTGTTAAATATTTCCGTTAAATTCAGATAATAAGTTAGCCAAATCAAAGAAGCAGAACAAATCAAGAAGTTTCCAAAAAAACCTTCCTTAAAATACAAATTGCGTGGGAAAAATATTAATAAAGGAGAAAGGAATGCACACTAGTAGCGACAAATTTTGGAACAAATTACGTTTTTAATAGACTAAGAATCTCTATTTCTACGAATTTTGGTAATTTTTTCATCAAGTGACAATATTCACCCAAAAGTTCGCCGTCCATGGAAATCATCAAGCCACAATATATTATAATGAGTCTTCACATATTATCATTTGTTAGTACACAAAATTTGTAAAATTTTTCATAGCGTAAAGTATGTACATATCAGGTTGAGAAAAACACTTTCGATCTAAAATATGGTATTAAATTTCATAAAATTTAAGTAATTTTAGCGCGAAAAAGCGCAATAGTGTAAAAGAAATTACTTTTATTATTACAAAAGTAAAATAAGCCTTCCAGTATGAATCTTCATGACAATTACCCACATGAATCAGAGGCATAAATCAGTATTATACGCTTTCGACAAGGTGGAACCTAAAAGTCATTTATTTGAACTTTACCCAATTATTAGCATTATATTTATAAGTATTAGACCCCTAATTGAATGAAAAGACTGAATAGACCTGAAATTATTGTAGGAAGAGGAGTAGCGGAGCCGCGTAATTATTTTAATAATTCGGTAAAAACACCATAACATTCACCTAAACTAAAGCTATTAAACTTTCTGACATGATTCTTAATTTAATAAAAGCGGTCAAGTAATTCAATGTTTGTTGAGAAATTCAATTAGTTGACAATGCAATTAGAAACTCAAATTTCCACAAAGAATATGCCTTTTATTACTAAATCAACTTTGATTGAAAGATACATGCCCATTCCTGTATGACCATGCTGGGATCTTAAATTAATTCGTTTCGCATATAAGGCCACCAAAACACCGAACATCATAGACAAACGCTGCCGTGTTTCTCACTGTCAAAATGTTACATTGTAAATATAAGTATATTTCATCCACACTAAAGGAATGTTGCCGTAGAGTTTTCTAATAAAAATGGGGTGAAATCACATTGAAGACTAAGGCGGAACGACATAAGAAAAATTGATAGGATTCAATAGAGAAAAAAACTGAACACTGATTCTGAAAGCAAAGGCATTTTGACTGGATGAATATCCTGCGGAAATTTGGCAACGCCGCAGACCTCCGCCAATTACCCGCCTCTGCGTCAATCTGGATGAAACGACTTTTTTATGCCTCTCCACACACTTCCCTCGCCCTTCCGCCCCTCCGACAACCTCTCCCCGTCCACTCCGGCAAAAGGAAGGAGGGCTCGGTCCTAAGAGGTCACCGCAAAGAGAAGGGTTCCCTCCCTCCCTCCCCCCGCCAGCCCCACGCCATCCGCCGCACTCGCCTCTCAGTCATCATGGGGTCCTCCTTTGAAGGGGCCTGCCGCACGGCGGTGGCAGGGGGGGGGGTTCGATCCCACCCAATCTGCAGCACCGTAATAACCACGGGGGATGAATAAATCCCATTTGGCGCTGCCATCGCTTACGGTTTACTCCCATGCAAAGGGACACGCGGGCCCATCCGAACAAGTGCTTCGGAGCGATAAAATCTGGAAGACGCGAGGGATCCCAACAAATTACAGCCTATACCAGCCCCAAGTACCTATTTCTCTCATAGAAATGGAAATATCACATGAAACAAAGTGAAAAAGCCTCGGCCCCTGTAATTGACGGCTCTGCAGGAAATGCCAGAGCAGAGTGGGTAAACAGGAGATTCATACAAGGAAGGCACTATGAAAAATAAAGTTGCGAAATGATGCCGGGCAGATAGGGGACTCGGACCACTGGGTCGTACCGACATTGGGAGAGACAAGGCCCCCGTGATCGTCATCAAACGAAATCCTTGCATAGCAAAATCTACGGCAACTGCAAAGAAGGCACAGAAGAGAACCGAAACAGAAAAAATAGAACTTCCAACGTTGGGACTCTTTTGAGTACGGGAAATTAGAAATCATAGAGCGGGAAATGAATGGAGGAAATATAGATGTTTCAGTGCTGTACGAGGGGATTACTTGAGCAATGGCTATAGATTAATATGTATCATGGGACCCTGAAAGCCACCGCTAGGGTGTGCGCAAGGAGTGATTTACGAGAGGTGATTCTCGTAACACCAGGTGGGCAGAATCAAAAATTTAATCTCATTTATATTTTTAGTGACAAATAATATATAACATTATTCGAATACTGAAGACCATATGACGGAAAGTACATGGACTGCTGTATTTAGGTAGGATATACTTCTTTATGCATGGGATAAAAGCTCTTAGTAATAAGAAAGACAACAGAGAGAGATAAGTTGAAACAATGACAACATACTTGGGCACTTACAATTAAAACAGAAAAAGACTTTCTCCCCCAAGAGTGGTCACTTAGCCATTCAGACCCTTTTAGTTCGGGAGGAAAATGACATAATAAATCTATCAGTTCTTCACTTTATCTCTTTCCTCTCATTGCCATGACCTTTTCTACCGTATTGCAATGGTGCTAATAATACGTTATCAAGTCTAAAGTTCCAACTTTCTTCCAATTTGTGCAAGAGATTTAATCTGATATTTAACCTTCGCTCCGTGAGTGATTCCAACCTAGTTCCTTCAATAATCAGGATACGCTACTCAGTTTATCATTACAACGTTTTACAAATCTAGCTCTTCTACATTGGACGCGATCTAATTCTGCAATCGCTCCAATTTCATCAGCATCACATATACTAGCAGCATATTCTAAATTAGGTCGAACGTGCGAAAGATACCATAGCTCTTTAATCTTCGTCACATTTCCCCAATATTGACTCCCTTCACAACTAACCAATTCCCTCCCGCCCCTCGGCACTCCATCATGTACAACCAGTGATATAATTTACCAAATAAACTGCAAGCTCTGTCCATCCCCCTACGCTGGGAAATGCATCACACCCCAAAACATTCGTAGCAAAAGGCAACACCGCTATTGCAAATCTTCTTCAGTATTGCCTCTCTACCGAATCTCAAACATGCCTTCCTCCACAATGCTTTCTATAACTTGTTTTTACTTAATATTGGTGAACAAAAAGTATTTTATCGGGGATTTCTCATAAAAACCATAAACAGGTAAGTTACAAATCCTATGTCCAAATATTGGCTTGAGGTTAACCAAATGGCGGTCAACTGCTTCATATTTGGCAGGGTACTTACTTCATCATTGAGCATTAACTCTGTTGCAGCTGCTAACACGTTAAAATAGTTTGGGCAGTTGTTTAATCCCCGAATACCGTCGACATTTCAATGCCATGGATAATTAAATCAACTAAATATGATACTACTAATATCGTTTGGAATGACATTCGAAAACTGTTAGTATTTTATCCATTCATTTTCTGTTCCTGGGGGTACATAATGAAGAACTCAATAGATTCTCTTTACCATTGCTATCATATGAAATGGGCTTCCGATTTAAGAAACGGAATTCCACAACATTGGTTTCGTTGATGGAATTGGAAGATTCATTTCTTGTTATTCATTGGCAATATAAAGAAAATTACTTCTTCTTTTATGTACGGCACCACATCATAATTTAGAATGTTTTCTTTTCCCCATTGGAAAAGTTGGAAAGTAATTAAGTAAGATTGAGTCACCCGCTAATGTGCATTAAAATGCAATGATTTAAAGGTGTAATATTATCATTTTCCTTGACCGTATCTCAGTCAAAGTGAAATTTTACATCTTAAAATGGTTTTATTGCAAAACGTTTAGAAAAAGTAACAATTTTACTCTAAAGGGTGGAAAATTATAAAATAAAAATCAGCAAGCCGTATTATACCCACATAATAAAGTTCTAGTCAATTACCTCCTGCGTCTGTATGTGAATACAAATCTAGACTCCAAAAATGTCACAAAAACTATTTTCCGACACACGTTTATTACGCGTTTTGATATTAATATCCATAATTTTAAAACTGATATCAGTTACGGTGTACATTAAAATGTATGTGATTGAAGAAGTATATTAGTTAATCATACGTTTTGCATATATTATAAAATACATTTTTTCTCTAGTTTCAAATGTAATCGAAAGGCAGGATTTGACCTGTCGTCAGAATTAAGAAGACAACGAAAAAGTTGAGGTCGATTTTCTTCACTAAAGCGCATCCAACATCAGCTTCACATACCCTTAGAAAACTTTGATCATAAAATATTTCTAAGGATTTTTCATGGAGGCCGAGTTGAATGCTGTCTTTATTATGCCAATTCACGAGCTAAATGAGTAATGAAAGTCTCACATCTATGAAACGAAGGAAACGTTTTTCTTTCCTGATAACCACGTCTAGTGACACAGAGCTAATTAATCTTGACTTTCCTAAGTGAACAACTTTTTCAATCGAGAACTTGGCATCCCATTTGCCTGAGTAAACCATTCCGAGATGAAAATATTTTAATACGCCTTCTCATACAAAAAATATATAAGACACATATGGTCAATTTTCAGGGGAAATGTAAAATGTACCCTTTTGTGCCAGGCCAGAGTTCAATTTTCCGGGTGCAAAGGCATTGGTCTAACAGGAGTTTCAGGGACCCCTACCAACACACACACACACACACACCGTGAATTACCCCCGTCTTTTCCGAGACGGCTCAGGTCGGCCTCCACTGCATAAAGCGCCACCCCCCCCCCCCGCCCCCCAGCCGCCCCAGCGTGCGCCCCGCCCACTTTCCACGCCGGCCGCCCCTCCTGCCACCCCACACACAAACACACACACACACTCCCCGCTTCATTTAGTCGCAACAGAAAAGAGGTAAACTTTTCCCAAAGGAAGGTCTGAGAAAGTTCACGCGAGGAAAACGTGAGAGGCATTCCCTTTTCCAGACTTTTTCTGAAGAGAGGAAGAGTGGAGAATGGTTACGCGGGGGTTTGGAGGACGGGAGGGGAAGGGGGTTTCGAGGGGGTCGAGTAGACGGGTGGGCGGGTGGGTGGCACGGAGGTGGGAGAGGAAAAGAATGAATTCAGAACACACACACACGAGTGAGATGGGAAGGGAGGGCAAGATGAGGGGTCGACGGGTGTGGTCTCGGGGGGGGGGGGTGTAGGGGGAGGAGGATCGGGGTTGAAAGGCGGCGGTGGGGGTAGCACTGCCGCGTTGTGGAGAAGGGGAATGCGCACACGTGGGGAGAGAGGTTTGACGGGTTTTGTGAAGGGCAGGGCCGGCGGGGGCAGGGGAGGACGGGAAGGAGGGAAAGGTGTGAAAGGCCACGGGAGATGATGGGCATTGTCGCCCAGGGAAAAAGAGTGGGAAACGATAAAACAGGAAATTTGCCACTTTAATGGCTCCCTCGAGAAAGTTTGCTGTTTTTTTTCTCCTGCCGTTCTTTTTACGCTCTGAATCGTCTCGAGTGAAATGGCTCCTGCGTTTTCACTGCACTCACGGGTGTCACGCGAGGAAGGCTTCGGAGGCACGACCCAAAGTGGGAAAGAAGCACTACGCGTGCCTTCCGATCGGGGTAAAACATCAGGGCGCAAAGATGAATCGCAAAATTGCTAAATTCGCCGATGGATAATCCTATGGCACCTATTGACTACACGTCACAAATTTGCTAGACATTCAGTCCTCTAAATAAAATAGGTAAATCCTCCATCAATCCTTACAGACACTGACTTGGTTGTTCATACAACATAGGTATAGTTAATAAGTCCAAGTTTTGACACATAAAATAAACGAATATATATATATATATATATATATATATATATATACACATAAATGTAGATTTTTAAACCATAGTAACACAAAGAAAGGACACTCACATATGTACGAGTTTTTTAACGTTTCGACGGCAAGGCCGTGGTCTTCAGACTTCAGTCTTTGTGCGTCGCCGAAGTGCGTTCAATTTCGAAGATATTATATATATATATATATATATATATATATATATATATATATATATATATATATCGATTATACGGAAACACTCACACAAGCAGCACAATAATGGGACGACACAATGGAACACCAATAGAATAGCAACATTTAAAAGGACACTCACACGGAAAACACTACCCCGCGAGCCATAGAGATAATACGTGGGAGGAATTATTAGATCACTAGAAATGCAAGGTTTACATAAAATGTATCAGTAACCATTTTTTCCTGGCGTGTGCGCAAAGTGTTGAATACAGATCTTTGGTGCTCGCATGATCGCAGATCGTATATTGACATTGATAAGATAATGGCCCACACAATCATCACTGAAAATTTGGCAATGCAAAAGATCGGCGCTAAACTCATTCCGTAGGTCTTTGGACGAACCACCAATAGCAGAGTCTAATGTCTGCTTGCGAAGCACTTCTACAACAGCATCGCGACGATTCCCCAACCCCCTTACAGTCCCGACTTGACACCAGGGTATTTCCTATTCCAAAAGTCTAATCCTCCTTCAAAGGACACAACGATGTGCACCACCCTAAGGCCGTCAAAGAAGCTTGTCCGGGTACTCTAAAGGACCTTCCGTCTACCAGGTAGCCTTCGAGTCGTAAAAAAGCCGCTGGCGAAAGTGTGTATCAACGCTCAAGGGATATATTTTGAAGAATTTTGAGGCATTGTGGCAATATCTGAAATAAATCTATTTTCCCGATACTTTTTATATATTTCATATACTTCACTTACTCCAATTATTTAACGCATACAAATGGAACTACGTCATTCTCCGAAAATGTACGTGGAATTGGGGCAATCAGACACCATTTTTCAACATTCGTCATACGCATTATGATTGCTGTACTGTTTGCAACTACCCCACTGGCAACACTAAGAAGACAAGTAGCGAAGCGCATAAAACAGCGCGCAACACATTCTCGCTAATTGCAAGGTATCGTCCTACTAATGCAGAACGGACAACCCACAAATGCATTAAATCTGCAACGTGCAAAGTGTGCGACACTCCCATCCCAGTCCGAGGGCACTTTGGCGGGGTCGTCGCGAATCGTGCGCGGGGAAAACGAATCCATCCGTTCGGCTGTCTTCTCTCTCTCTCATTTTTTGGCAATTGTGTTCCCTGCCGACAGAACTTGGGGCTGAATTATATCTTCTAGAATGTATATGCCCGAAGCTAAAGCACACCCTTGGTATATACGCAATAGTTTAAATCTTGCTCTGAATATTCGCATATCTAAAGGTCTCTATCCCAGACCTTTTTAAAATTTGCGACACCCTGTGTTCTTTTGTCCAACTCTGCTGAGACTTCTCTGTGCCTTGTTCAATTATGTAATCAATTTTCATCTTCATGTGTTAAAATCCATCAAGTTAACCATGCTAGTGGTAATATTTCCATTCTTCCAACGCATTATTCCCCATTGGAGTTGGTTTCTGATAGTCCTCAACGACTGCTTACTTCTTTGCGTCTTGAGGTAACTTTCAAAAGTTTCTCCAAAGCTAACTTAATAAAAGTCTCACATTTTTAACGTAGCTTAACGCAGAGCGAATTTTGCAAGGAGTTTGACTTTCTCCAGAAACCTGAGTTTTGAGTAGTTGCGCTATGCAGAACGAAAATTTCTTTGGTCTGTTGGTCAATAAGGGGGGAAGAGGGGTGGGTGGTGTAGGCAGTCTGGTGGCACGGAGTGGGGGAGGCGGTGGGAGGGAGGAGGAATAACTAATAATTAGGGAACGACTGTTTCAGGTCCAGACTTTGTCAGTAATGCTTGTAAAAAGGCTAGAAAACAATTTACATCGGACCGTCAACTTAAAGATGGTTTACATCAGGCAGGGTTCAGTACAGCGCAGAGTTACAGTGATCAATTATATACATCTAGAAATTAATAGGAAAGTGAAATATTTGGATCATATATTGGAAGTAAACTTCATTTTCGTTCAGAGAAAACGGCACGCTCGTCGACTTCCTTTGCTAACAGGAAATTAGTGATATTGCTCGATCAATGATGCGGAACAAAATTTGTCGCCTATTCGAATATGCGGCATTGGCATGTGAGAGGGAATTTGTGAAGGGAGCACGATTGCCCTTGACTACATTATCGTGTTATGAGGCCTCACTCAGAGAAGTCTCCAGTTCGTCAGATCGTGGGTCATATTAAGATTATCATTCAAATTGGAGGACAACAACTATAGCAGGCAAAGGACTTTCATTTTCATATTTTTTTGAATGAGGGAGGACAGAGTGGGAGGGTAAGCAAAAAAGAAACGATTTTGTTCTATGAAGAAGCGTTTACGAAGTGGAGGGATTGATGCCAGGCATCCTAATTAAAGATATAAGTAAAAAACTTGAATATGAAGCGTAGTAGTAGGAGTATGGCTAATTTTCTACGTCGCTTCCTTGGGGAAAACGGGAATATAAGCGTAGATTGAAGACCTGTGAGATGCTAGTGTGAATGAAAAAGAGTTCAATGTGTTCCCTGTCCTAGGCGGGGGCAGAGAAAGGGAGAAGGCTGCTGGAACCATTCGAAGAAGGCAAGACAAGGTGACGCAGGACATTGAGAGAGGTAATGAAATGCTGAATACGGTAAGAGAGGACAAAATACTGGGAAAGCGAGGGAAAAAATGAAGAAAATAATTAGCATTTTGAATGAAACTATGGGAGGTAGACAGTATTCCGAGCTAAATAAGAAATAATTGTAATAAGGGCTACAAGTATATTTTCTATAATGTTCATTAGAGTTAATAAATGCAGCAGTGTGTAGTGTCAGGTCCATATCCAAAAGCTATCCTAAACCGGTTGACCACCACTAATAATTATGCTATATACGTCGTTCTCACATAGAGCTGCTTTACACTTTTCCGCAACTGGGATCGAAATTGACCCCAGGAAATCTTCTGGCCCAATTTCTTCTTCATATGCGAATACTTTATGTCCTTTCAAAGAATCCATTCCTTCCATTTTTCTCTTAGCTCTTTATTACTTCTATTTGGATATTATTTAGTCTCACTGCCTTGTTGGCATGCATTGCCCTTAGAGCTATCTCCTTTTTGGCATTTCTGTATTCTCATGCTCGTTAAACTCCCTTCCTATTTCTAAATCTGAAGTTCTATTATCTATACTGTAATACTGTTCCACATATTCCTTCTAACTTCCCTCAAACACTTCTGGATTATTCCCATTAGTTTTCCAGCAAACTTCCTTTTCTTTTCTCTTATGGAATTCATAATGTTCTCTATGCGAAATCCTGACAGTTGCCTAAACTTCTTACTTAGCGCTTTCACTTTTATCTGAATTCCGCCGTATCCACGCAATGATCTCTCCATCACATTATATCAATCAATTGAGTTTCTGTACATTCTTGTTCTACTTACACGATAGCCTTCCTCAATTGTCATCTTTGGGCCCTCTTATTAATATTTCCCGTGGCTCATGGCGTCTCGATTGCATCATTACTTGCAATTCCTATCCTTTTATTGACATTTTTTCAAAGCCTATTCGTATACTCTTGTCATTATTTAGACATTTGCGGGTTTTTTCTTACTACTCTTTCCTTTTTACGCCTCTAAGATTCTACTTTAGCTACCCACTACCTCTACCTTTAAACTTTTGGATTTGAAATTGTATTTCAGAGCAAATAAATTATAATCCAAATCTAAACCCGCATTTGGGAAGCTGCGCGCGTAAAGGACACTGTTTCTAAGTTCGTGTCACACCATGATATAACATAACTGGTTTCTAAACATGTTTCTCACGGCATTCTCCAAGCACCTAGGACTGTGATAATTTTCGACCTTGAGGCTATTTTTAGCCGAGCCCCTTCTCCTCCTTTCTTCACACTTTCTTTCCGTGATTATTTCTAATTCCTAAACCGCACTCCCCTATCTCTCTCTGTCCCATACTTTCCTTCACCTACCACTCAATTCTCCATTACTGTTAAATGCTTCGTTCCTCTAATGCTCCCAATTATTTTGCCTAATTGATCGCACATATTCTACTTATTCCACTTCAGGAATAATCGCTAATGTTGATGGAATTTTTTCAGAAATTTATGTTCAAGAAAATTTTTGTTTTTTTGTGTGGCTATCATCACACATAGATTAACTCTCGAATCTATATTACATTTTGTAAGATCATTTTAAACGTTTGCCATAGGAAATGGATAAAATATAATTAACGCTTTAAAATACGCACCATTGGTCTATGGGTAAAGTAGTAGCAATAAGTAATTGTACCACTCCGCCATCTATTTGACACACTTAAATTTTCGTTAAAATTTATTTCGCCTTTTCTTGAAATATTTCGCCGCCGACCGAGATACGAGTATGGAATGATATTGCATTCGCCCATAGCCCAAATGCAGTGCTGCGAAATGGCAAAAACATTGCAAACGGGTTGCCCCCCTGCTCGAGCAAAATATATCTGCATTGTTATTTTTAAAATATCTCTCTCGTTTATCTTATCGTAGTGACCATTTTCGTGATACATGGATTTTCAGCGAATTGTGGTCTAAAATGAAATGAATAAAATATTTGAATAACCCACCGAAACATCCAAAACCATCCTAGCAACTTGGAAATAATCCATAACTTTTTGTGTCCTTCCATATGTTTTTATGACGCCATTAGTGAAGCTCTGACGCTCCGATGGCATGAAACAAATCCTGGCGGGGAATGTGGAGTAGGTGGTGCGGGAGGCAAGGGTGGGAGGCGTGGGGTGGGGGGGGAAGGGGTGTATCGCCAATGGTTACTCCTCCAGAGGAGATCAGGAGGAGAGGGAGTCCTGAGGGATGGATGAGCGTATCGCACGCCAGCTCTCCCTCCCCCCCCTCTACTTCGCCCCAGGACCAACCTTCCCCCCCTCGCATTCCCTCCCGCGGCCTCGCACGTAAGGATGGCGGCAAAAATCGCCGCTTCTTGTAGTTTATCTCTGATTAGAGGGAACGTGCTTCCGCTCCCAGAACGGAATCTTTTCACCCTTTTAACTTCTCGTTTTCCCTCCATCAACCCGCCCGCCATCTCTTCTTCATTTGTCTCCCGTTAAGGCTTTTTTTGGTCCGCCTCCTATTTTCCCTCGGCTTGCAAACATTTTCGCATCTATTGTCCCTTTCCCTTCAATCAGAGTCGGAGAGAATCATTATTGTACCCTGACGATACGACTAACTATGTGATTATGATTGATCGCATTTAATCCAGAGATTCCGCTTCAATTAGTATTTCGCATTTGAGAATATTTAACGATTTGCGCATTCCTGCTCGGAACGTAGCCAGTAAATCTTTTTAATGCCGGAGTCATGGCGATTTTGGGGGAATATAAAGAAAAAGGATGCAGTGAAGTAATTCGTTTGTGAGAGAACTGGTAACTTCGGAATACATTACACTGAAATATATAAATATACTAGTATTTTCCGTAATCCAGAGATGCCACGCATTTCCATCTTACGAATCCTTTATCAAAATAATAGCATTATGATCGCCAGATATGTAGTACATCGACCATAGTCTTATTAATTATGGTATAAAACCACATTCTATACCCTTATTAGTGACCCTTTTTAGGTGGGCACCCTAGAAATGAAATCAAATTCACAAAAAGGAGATTCCTATGTATTTGCAATAGAAAACTTTTCTTAACTTAATTTTTAATTTTACGAGGCTAAAAGAGTCACCTTATCGTCATGATTTAGGATTTAACAATTTTCACGTGGTCTGAGAATGTTATGCTTAATGTTGTAATTATTCATTAGAATACACCTCATCAAAATACATTCTTAGTAATTCATCAGAGCATTGCTGAATTCCGAATTACACAGCACAGAAAAAGGAGATAAATAGAATCTTTGAAACCCGGGTCGTCTCGTAATAAAATATGTTCAGTGGAATCACAAAGTTACTATTTTTCATTTCCGAGAGAGAAATGAAATTCATTAATACGTTCCGGAAAAATATGAAAGAGTACTTCTTATGGTTTTTTTTCCAATTCTAGTTAGATTAATTACTATACTTTTTTTAGTATTCGCGTAAATTATTTGAAGGAATGGATTTTTCTTAATGTAAAATAATCAGAAGTTATCTTGCATTGACCTAAAACCTTTTTGCAGAGATTAATTTTCGTTAAATACAAGTAGGCAGCTGAACAAAAAAGAATACCAACTGGACTAACTTCATTAGCGTCTAATTATAATCAGGAAAGGAAACAGGTTTAATGCGCAGGTTTAATAATGGTTTAATTAATAATTAAGAGAGATTTGAGCGAAAACTAATTCCCAAAACGTGAATATTAATTACAAAGGGCTTGGATATAGTATGTGAAATCATAAATACGGTGCACTACAGTACTAGACATGATATCGTCGGGTGGTGACCAGGTCACCGTCATACCATGGGTGAAAATTCGATATCATCGCCGGAGATGTCCGTAAAAGATAAAAATAGTCACGTAAACCCAATGCAAACTGAAACTGGAGAGTAAGCAATCGCAAAACACCAACGACCAATGACCAGAGCATAAAAAAATCTCACGCGTATCAATCCGCTCAATGCCACAGGAGGAAAAAATCAAAAGAAAAAAACACCAATTTATTATAAGCCCCTTTTTACTTGCAGGGCGAGCTTCCCCGGGGGTCGTGAGCAATGGAATGGATTCCCCTTCTGTTAGTTTTGCGCAGAGTCTGCGGGAGACATGAATCCCCCCGACAGATGAGGCGACCGAAAACAAGAGCGCATTTAATTTACTTAAAAAAACACCTGCATATGCGAGCGACGCAGACATACTCGCCCGAAGGCAACAAGCAGATGGTAGGAAATAATATCCACGCGGAACAAACACACGGTGGCATTCATGAGAGAGTTTGACGAACAGAAAGGATAATATGAATGGACACTACACTTTTAATAATGAAAGCGTTCATTTGGATAATTACACATTCCGCCTATTTAAGGTTTAATTCTCAATTAGAATTTTCTGTTTTGAGACTATTCAACATCAAATTTTAGTGACTTGAGCATGAAATGAATTCGTTGTCTCTGGTGCTATTTACTAAACACAATGGTATGCTGTCGTCAGTATCAAAATATTAGCAGTATTTCTAAAAGTACCAATAACTCCTCCTAAACTGCTTTGTAAACATGCACGTGCCTGTTGGAGGAAGACCTCACACAAGTGAGCAAAGTATGAGTGGCGTATGTGAAGTTCAATTTGAAATATTGAAACATATCTGAAAAACGTATCTACGCGGTATACACTTACACTATTCCTACACACATAAATATTCCTACGCATTATATATATATATATATATATATATATATATATATATATATATATATATATATATATATAGAAATATATATATATATATATATATATATAGTAGTAGTAGTTTTAAGGGGAGGCGACCGACAGCTAAGGTCATTTGCGCCATAAGGGATGGACAGGAAAGGATGAAGGGTGGAGAGAAACCCGGCGTCGGCATTAGCCTGCTCTTTACGAAAGGCGCCAAGGGGTCCGCAGTTTAACGTCCCATCCGACGGACGGCGTACTCACTCAAAGTGCCCTCCACAAAGCACCTCAAGTAGGGATCGAGATACCTCTGAAAAATATTCAACACCGCCGGGATTTGAACCCGCGCCCTCAGGGTGGGAAGCCAGTACGTTAGCCCCCGCACCATCTCGATCCCCATATATATATATATATATATATATATATATATATATATATATATATATATATATATATAAAATATCTTCGAAATGGAACGCTCTTCGGCGACGCACAAATATATAAAAACACAGATGTAGATGTTTAGGATATAGAGACACAAAGAAAGGACACTCACAATATATATATATATATATATATATATATATATAAACATATATATATATAGTTTATGACAGGGTTCATTTGGATAATTACATATTCCGCCTATTTAAGGTTTAATCCTCAATTAGAATTTTCTGTTTTGAGACTATTTAACACCAAATTCAGTGACTTGAGCATAGTATATGTATTTGATGAAAGGCCTCAGGAACATTCACGAACTTAGTAACGAATGCTATAAAGCATATTTCTGGAGATAAATGAACTAAATTCGTGACAATAAAATCTATGTTTCGCGCGCTGTTCCCAATGACCCCCCTTGATAGCTATTTCATACTGCATCCCCATTGACACCTCAAAATCACTACCATCTCGACCTACCGGCCTTCAATGTAGTATCCAAGCTTTAAGTCGTTCTTTTTCATCTCCATGCGTTTCATACGAACACAGTATAGTTTTACTGAGCACTCACCTAGACAACTCTTAAGAAGTTTACCACTTTACCAATGATTCTGGCTCTTACTAACAGTCTAACATAAACAAAACAATGTTACCTAAAAAACGGCTTCTATATATATTTAGAACCATTTACAACCATTAGATTCATTTAACGCAACCGCTTCCAAAGTAGTTTAAATGCAACCTATTTATCCCGCCAAGAACTAAATATGACAAAAATCTCCTACTGCCAAATTCCTTCTAAAGTATTCGGAAAATCAACTCACGACGACAAATCATGCTAAACCCTGACTTCGTTGTCTTTCTTCGATAGAATTTCCCTGCGCCAATACTTGGCTCACTCTTTAGAGTATATCCCATAAATTTAGTAAGGTATTTATAAAACCTGATTAGTGGGTCATTTTCATCGATCAACAGCAACGTTTTTTTTCACCTGTCTGCGAAATAAGTTGAATATTACGTTAAAGTTAAAACTAATCGCATTAATTCCAAATAAGGGAAAGCGGTGCACTATGCAGAATATATTTTTATGCTCCGGAGGCAGCAGTTATTCAGGAGTAATTCTCGGTGTACAGTTAATATCCATTATATTGAATCATATTAAAAAATATTCTGAAGGAGGGATCCCATGGTTCCCTCTCTTTGGTTCCACCCCTATATTATCACGAATTTGGTATTTTAAAGCAACCTTTTTCATATCCACATTCATGACACGCATTTATTCTTATAGCCACATCTCCTTAAAAGAGAAAATATGCGTCATCTACAAAAATTCCATTAAAAGCATAGCATGACATAATTCTTCATCGGCCTTATTACCATTAAAAGGCACTTAATATGCGTTTTTCTGGCGTCACAAAATCACCTAAAAGAATAGAGCATAACTGAACTTTAAAAAGCTTAAAATTCAATACTTGTATCTGAAGGTTCAGATGAAACCGGAATTAAGAAACTAAAATTCCCAAAAACCTATCAAAATTATTTTGTCTGAAAACACCAAATACAATATGGAGGATATATCTCAAGGGTTCAAGAAATAGAGGGACTCTGGATTCACGGCGACGTGCCTTTGCCTCCACTGCACGCTCACCGCAAAGAACCGAACAGGGGAGTAGTTTACCTTAGAAAACCGTAAATATCCGTTTTTATACGACAAAAAACTTCTAACATCCGTTGATTAGTGAATAGATCTGTACTGAAGACCTAAGTATACCCTACGCTACTTTATAAAGTGTATTGGTGGCCTAAACCCCGAATGTATAAATCCAAATAGTGGAAATGTTGCTAGGAATTAAACCCAAATGAGTCCGCTCCTGTTTTATTTCGTGCTTCGCTGAAAAGGACATCAATCCGTAGTAGGTAGGAGGAAAGGGGGAGAGAGTTAAAAGAATGAACTACGCTAAAATGCGGAATGAAATTTAATTTAAAATCTAATGCGGATGTTAATTAACTCGTGGTAGAAGCTTAACGAGCAAGTTCAACGTAAACCGACGAAGAGATCGCAATTTTTTTCTCCATTAAATGGATGTTCGCTCACATGCACCATTCATTTTATTCGGAGGATCAGGAAATTAAGAATGCCTTTGACTTCCTCCTCGGCGGCCTCTTACCTCGCTGTCGAGGGACGCCGCTGCCGCAACTCCCCAGAGCCGACCGGCAAGCCATCCCTGGCCCACCGCACGCCCACCCAACAGACTCCGACAATTCATTAAGAAAACCCCCGCAGCAACCTCAATCCGTTTCGACCATAATATCACCCCGAACGTAGCCGGAAATAAGACGGGAGGGAATGAGGCGGAAAATGAGAACCTTATCTTTGGATTCACTCCTTGAGCCCCTCTCTTAACCGCACCACTTGGCTAAATATTTTCGGGTTAATTATCCGAAAAGAAACAACTGTTTTTTTTCACTTGCGTCCATAAAACATATTAAATATTGTCTCGTACGTCCATCTCTATCAGTTAATTTGGTAATTAGTAGATTCAGTAGTATCCATTGTGGTTTTTGTGGGCTCTACATATTCATTATTAAATAAATGTCTGACGTCCCGTGCCCACGGAGCAAATCAACCGAAAAAACGCCAACGCACACCTGTGGCAGGGTTCAAACCAGGAACGCTTAGTGTCTTAATCGAAGGGTAGAGCTGGAGTAGTAGTAGTTTTGAGGGGAGGCGACCGACAGCTAAGGTCATTTGCGCCATAGGGGAAGGACAGGAAAGGATGAAGGGTGGAGAGAAACCCGGCGTCGGCATTAGCCTACTCTTTACGAAAGGCGCCAAGGGGTCCGCGGCTTAACGTCCCATCCGACGGACGACGTACTCACTCAAAGTGCCCTCCACAAAGCACCTCAAGTTAGGGATCGAGATACCTCTGAAAAATATTCAACACCGCCGGGATTTGAACCCGCGCCCTCAGGGTGGGAAGCTAGTACGTTATAGAGCTGGATTAATTCAACTTTGGAATGTACGATTTTAAAGGGTTTGGTAATGAGCGTGATGCCACTCCATGTTTTGCAATTTTACGAAGAGAAATGAGTAATAAACCAGTGTGATTATAATGTTGATACCTATTATAACAGGTATCTCACAGCCATGTAACAAAAAAAAAAAAAAAAAAATATCTAATCACTATGGCACAAGTTACTTGAGCATAAATTACATAGAATATTCTCCTCTCATACTTCAATATTTATTCTCATAGAACTTAACGAAAGGCGCTGAGGTATGACAGAATCCATATCGTCATTGGATACGAACGAGCCTCAGAGGTAATTTAACAAAATTGCTTTTTCCCTCTGCTTTCACCCATTCTCAAGCTTAAATATTGCGCTCCAACATTTAAAAAAATTTTTGCACTACGTTTAGCAAAAACTACTCTCAGCGAATGGTTTGCCGTCTTGGTTTACCTCGCGTCACTTAAATAGAATATACCGGATTTATCGATGCATTGTATATATATTTAGGATTACTTTTTTGATTTGTAGAATCCCATTTTTTGTGGATGATACAGGTAGAAGCTATTACCCTATTCAATGATCATCTAAAACACTATTCAACGTAAAACCCATATTTTATTAAATCAAGTTACGATTTATTTATTTCCTAATCCCTCTTAAGCTGTTTTATATGCTTTCCTCTCCATCCCTCTATCTCTCTCATCCAATATTCGTCCCTCTATCAATCATTAGCATCCGACGGCCTTTCAATATCCTTTTCATCCACTTGGATCTTCTTCATATATTTCTCGAGTAACTCCTCCCTTACCCAGCTATTCTTAGCACTTTTTATTTTTTTCCGTGCATTCTACGTTTCCCATTTATCCCAAACATTTTTAGAGATCATGAAACATTAATTTATCCATTTTAAATCATGTATTTTAGAACAAGATCAAGCGCATATGTATTTTCTAAAATTAATCAACACGTGTTTTTTTCTGTTTCATATCAACGAACGATCAAGCTTTGAACATCAAAGGAGATTTGGGACAAAGAAGAACGACCCATTTCAAGGAATCGTCTTCAAACATTTTCATATTTATATTTCCGGTAGAACTTAGGAAAGTAAAAACCCTACTCTATAGAGAAAAAATGAAATAAGAGAAAATTACGAATTTAGCGCAAGCAAAAACCCTTTCCTGTGGACGTACCAAGACCTAAAAGTTAGTTTGCACATCAACCCAGCTTGAAGCAAAAAAATATCAATACACTCACGCACATTTACTTTTTGAGAACCCATTCACATTTTTGGCATCATATTGAGCACGCAGTATGTCTAGTTTCTCACTGCAACATTTCTCGGCAAACCGTTCGTATTCCGAGTATGTAATCATCACAGATTTAATCAAACCACACTCGTAAGCTAGCACTAATGCATTCACAGCCACCCCATATTTGTCCCTACCATCCAAACTACATGATAACGATGCAAGAATGGGCACAGAATTCAGAAGGGTCTGCGATATCACGATTAAAACTCTTGTGATTAAAAACATATTTTCGATGCATCCATGAGAAGAAAAGGCAATTTCCCGGCAGTACAAGTTCCGTTTCAAATATTCTTTTTTTTTCTTTTTCAGCGTTCCGAGAAATTTCCTGCATTACCATAACGTATTTTCCTCCCATTCCCTATTCAGGTCCTCCTTTCTCGCATTTTTCCAGCACTGAATAATTTTATCGCGGACTTTTTTTTATGCCTCTCGCACCATTATTTCCTTCGGCCCATCCCGCTTCCCACCCCTCCCTCCTCCCCCCTTACCACCTCCCCCCCTTCTTACCCAGTCCTCCCTTCGCCGCGTCACCAAATGAGAAGAGTAACTCGTTTAGCCCCGACGCGAACTCTATTTTTATCGGTCATTTTTCAAATTCTGGAGCAGCGTCACAAGACCAACGTCCCCGTCCATATTTCATCCCTCTCCCCCACCCCCCAATATCTCCCCACCACGAACAATTACCTCTCATTTCTTTCTCGGCTCTTTCTGGTTGTCCATTAATCTTGTAAACCGCACCAAGTCCACGGAATCCAGCGTCGAAAATCGCAACATTTACTTTCGGGACGATAGCTAATGGATACAGCTCTAAAACCACTTAGTTCGAGAGCATTCTCCAAGGAATGCAGCCAGCGGTTTTTACAAGAGTTCCTAATCGGATTTCTAAACCATATGAAAATATACAAATATTCAAATTAATCAACTTATTTTCAAGTTAAGTGCCGACAAATGTAAATTTTAATATGAATTTATTCCTTTCATTTCGTGGGAATAAGAGAGGTATTTGGGTTTTAAATTTTATTCAGCTGAGTTCACGCTTGAAAATGCTTATATTGTTTAAAACCTTATGACGCAGAATTAATTAATTTTCCTCTTTTCAGCTCTGGTAGCTGTGCAAATATGCTTACATTTTAGGTAATCATTTCCTCCACTTCTTAATCTGTTATTTGCCAAGGATTCAATGTTTCCGCTTTAAAATTCAAATAACTGTTCGCATATTTTGTGTGAATACGTTAAAATTTTTAACAACTTTTAATTTTCAATAATTTCTCAGATACATAGAGTTTATCCACCATTCAATTTCGTCAAATACAATCCAACGTGTTCCGTGCCTCAAAACCTTATTTTGAAGCATTGATCAATACACTGTGTACATGATACTTAATGAAAAATATATGTACCTAATCGTTCAATGTTTACAATTTATAAACAATTGATATACTTTCATTTAAGTTCGCTAAAAAAATGTTAATACAAATTAAATTTGCAAATAAGTTATAAAAATGCAAACCAATTTCCTCCTTTGAAAGTTCTTTTTTCATCAGTTTCAATAAGTAAAAGACCCTATCACATGTTGATTGGCGCAAAGGCCTGGCGGTACATTTTTATAAACTGGATCGATCGAGATAAGAATCCAGCAAAAAATGAATATAAATTACCAAGAAGCACACCACACGAGTTAGTTCTATAAAGCAATGTTTTCAGCCTGAAAGAAACTTGTAGTTCTGCTGAACCTCCGAAGGCATGGGATGGAGAGCACCTGGGCGATTTAACGAGGGAGACGGTCACAGTGGCGCTCCCATCGCCTTCCGTCGCCGGTGAAAACACAAACCTCCGCATTGGCGATCCGCCCATGACGCGAAACTGAATTCCTGCGCTCATTTGTCATCGGAAGAGTACGTGGGGTGGGGGAGGGGGGGAAATTGCGACCGTCTAACTATAGGTTTCTTCCTTCCTTCCTGACAATTCATCCTCTCCACCCCCACCACCCGGTCCGCCCACCGCAGTGTGCCTCCCACTCCCGCCCCCGAATGCCTTCCCCACATAAAACCCGCATTCTTTGCCCCTACCGCCACGCCATCCTTTACCACCGCCAGCCTCCCCCCTTCCCCACCCTATTAAAAGGAGGCGCCCTTTTCCTTGTACCCTCACCGCCAAAAACTCTCCCTTCCCGACTCCGATACCCTCCCCCCGCCCTCCCATCCAGGCCCTGCCTTATAAGACCCTCCAAGAGAGCCCCCTGTAATTTGGAAATAAATCTCTTGCGCAGTGACTCGCAGTGGGGTCGACTGGAGTGTTTGGGCCCTCGCAGAGGTGTCGTTGTGGGGCGGGGAGGAGGCGGGAGGGACATAAGAAAGGGTTCGGAGCAGGGGCTGGCGGAGGAGGGGGACTCAAGGAGAGAAAGGAGGGAGGGAGGGAGAGAGCGAGGGGAACGGGAAGAAGGAACAGAAAGGAAGGAGCA
Source organism: Hetaerina americana (assembly GCF_022747635.1). Classification (NCBI taxonomy): domain Eukaryota; kingdom Metazoa; phylum Arthropoda; class Insecta; order Odonata; family Calopterygidae; genus Hetaerina; species Hetaerina americana. The sequence goes on from NW_027286752.1 coordinate 9,755,506, forward strand.
AAGGTTCCGATCGATGCCTGAATACGTGGAAAAATGATCGAGGGAATTCAAAAATGTGAAGTGAGGACATGCAGATCGTTTAGGAGAAGATTAATCTGCGTAATAGGCTGATGTGACTTTAACAATAGATCCATAAAAAATTTACACACATACGCTAATGCAAATGTATACGCATAAGCACAATTTGTGTTCATTTACATTACAAAAAAGGAGGATGGCAAAGGAATGTGGTTGAATAAAAATCAGTATAAAAGCATTAAAAGAGCGAATGTCGTTGAAATACTCGAAGAGCGTCCACAAGGAACAATAAGGAAAGGAATTATACGGGTTAGAAAATTGAGGCTGGGGAAGTAGTGAATGAGCGGTAATAATAACCATCTTCATGAAATAATCAACACATGCCAAATCAGGGTCATTCAACCAAACAAATGTGCTTGAAGCACGAATCAATATTAAAAAAGAGAGTTGTCCCTAAAGATCAGAATTCCTTCCATTATTTGATGGGACTCATACAAAATGGTGGTAATAATTATTCTCTCGCTTTAGAGAAAGTATTTCCTTTAATTTAATAGAATTTGACGATAAAAATTTAGGAAAATTGAATAATAAAAAAAATAAAAAGAGAAGAATGATGAATAATTCATTAACAATTAACTAAGCCATTTATTATGAAATAAAAGGTATGGATATCCTGGTCTGTATATTTAACGATCACTAAGGCTTCAAAGAAGATAATATATTCACCAACAAGTATAACGTTCAACGACTCGAACAATTGCCGAATAATTGCCGACAAATCAAGTGAGTGTACGAAAGGAGGTATTTTTATAAATAACAAAATTGCCAGAAACGGCATCGGTTGCTCTTACAAGTGCTCTTAAACAGGGTTAATAAACGCCGAAAGCTACACCATATCCTAACTGGATCATCATAAGCGCAAGTGAGGCAATGCCGGGACAACAGACTTAAATTATGCATTCTCAGTCATGATAAATTTAAACAAAGGTTTAGAACTGTAATTTCATAAGATGTAACGACTAATGTAATGCTGTTATTGGAATGTCTAACTTATGCAACATTTCGTTATACTTTTGAATTTTGGTAAGGAATGATGAGTACTTGAAAAATATTGGTGATGTTGTTCTAATTATATCTCTGTGGCTTAATCTGCCGACAGAGAGGGCGGGAATATTTCTATGGAGTCAAAAGTAAGTTCTGTCACCTACAAAAACTGTCCGATAACTTCATACCTATGTTACGTATTCTAGTTACTCCGATAATCCTACATTATCTCCCATCATTTTGTTAAAATGTTGACCCATTTATTATATATCTCTGTAGAACTTTAATCCCTTCCTTCTATACTTCCTTCGTTAAATAATTCCCAAATATTTTCTATGAAGTAATTCATAAGCCACCCCTGACTCCCCACCATCAAGAGACATCCAGTGTCAGGCTTGCAAATACTGAGCACTAATAAATATAAACGAAGCGTCATACTTCTCATTCACTCTTTAATAATCCCAGAACCCTATCAGTTCCAAAGTTTTCAAATGATATGAAACATTTTTGGCCTTCGTTTGCAGGTGATTCTTTTAAAGTGCTCTGGGGGAAATTTAAAATTAAATCTAGGGGAAAATAATTGTAAAGGTGCCTTAAAAAATAAATATTTACACTATGTCTATAGATACATATGCTTAAGGTTTGTCAGCATATAACTGGCTCATGTCAAATCAGGAAACACAGGTCCTATAATGTGCATCCCAAAATGGAGCGAAATACAGGTTTCGTCCGGAAAATAAGTGTACTGAGCTCAGGAAAAAAAATGTATTACACTTTTACATATCTTAAGCTAATATTCCTCAAAATAGGACCCTTGTGAGTCGATACACTTGTTCCAGCGGCGTTCCCATTCCTGGAACGCTCCCGCGAACGCATCATCGGGAACCTCTCGAAGACACGTCGTCACGGCCTCTTTGACGGCGTCCAAAGTCCCGTATCGCGTTCCTTTCAAACTCCTCTTTATCTTCGGGAAAAGAAAGAAGTCCGGTGGTGCCAAGTCCGGGCTGTAGGGCGGGTGCGGCAGCGTTGCCACGCCGTGCTTGGCCAAGAAGTCCGACACGACAAGCGCGGTGTGAGACGGCGCATTGTCGTGATGCAGCCGCCAGATGTTTTTGATCGCTGGCCGGACGCGGGCGACTCGTTTTCGAAGCCTGTCGAGCATTTGGACGTAAAATGCAGCATTTACAGTTTGTCGTTCAGGTACAAATTCGTAGTGGACGACTCCCCTTTTGTCAAAAAAGACAATGAGCATCGCCTTGATCCGAGATTTGCTCATGCGAGCTTTCTTTTGATGGGGTGGTGATGGGGTATGCCACTCCGCACTTTGTCTCTTCGACTCCGGGTCGTACTCAAAGATCCACGTCTCGTCACCCGAAACAACGATCTCTTAAAAATATGGATCATTTTTGCAGTGATCCGCAAGTTGTGTCGCGATTTCCAAACGATTGAGTCTTTGATCATCACTGAGCACTTTCGGCACCAACTTTGCACAAATTTTTCGCATCTGTAATTGGTGCCTAATAATCTCGTGCACTATTGTTTTTGGCACATTACACTGCTCTGCTATCATCCGAACACTAAAACGACGATCAGAGTTCAGTACATCGCGAACTTTTCGCACATTTTCGTCGGTGAATGTCGTTGAGGGGCGTCCAGGCCGTGGTTCGTCGTCGACCTCTTCTCTGCCCGCCACGAACATCTTGTGCCACCGAAAGATCATGTTTCTGGACATGGCTGACTCCCCGTAAGCCTGGTTAATCATACCGACAGTTTCGGTAGACGATTTCCCAAGCTTTACCGCAAATTTGATGGAATAACGCTGCTCCAAAAACTTCGGCATCGCGTTCCGTGACGTGGGTCGAGCGTGGAGGTTCGCGTTAACAGAGCTCCTCACTACACCACAGCTCAGAGCCGACTGCCTTTTTCAGCGTCGCTTGCCAACATACCCCCCTCCAATCGCAGCCCGTCAGAGCGGTGCTGGGCGCGCCTGGAGCGGCGGGAAAAAATCAGTACTTATTTTCCGGACGAACCCTGTAAGTAACCGATTATATACTTATGGAGATCGGATGATAAACTGTTTCCGCCAAAAAGTTTTGATTTAAAATTGACAGCTGTTAAATACAGACCAAATGCAGCTTAAGGTTATTTCGATGGCATGGTTTGCCATAACTGCGAGGCAGTTAGTTAATCATAGATCCTAAATGAGAATACGGGGTGCATTTATATATATATTTATTTATCTACGGCTATGCAAAAATTGATACTGCATGCATGACAATATCTATTTGATCCATCGCTAACATAATAATACAAATAAGCGATTTCGAAGTATAATATATTGATAGAAGAAATCTTATAATTCCATATAATCAATAAACGTACTTAATCTAAATTCAGCCAAGTGCGCCATGAGCGATCGTATATTAACATAGCTTTTGATAGGCCATTCCATACACATCGATAATAATCTAAACTTATTTACTTGTATTATAAAATCATTACCATGATTTTTAACATGCTATTTTTTTGGCTATTACTTTAAAAGTATGATGTGGCACTGGCCACACCTGATTGAATAGGTTTTAAAATTCATTTTTTTCTTAATCACATTCAGATTAGATGTTTCATTTAGTTAATCATTAAACCCTATTTTATAATTTTTTCACGCTTTAATGGTAGATATAGATAACGATTGCTTGAAAATGGATGAGTCCTCGGAACAAAATATGTAGACATTCCCTTCAAAAGAGTTTGTCTGGGACCAATTGAGGAATTTAAATATTATTTGACTTGCTACTATTATTTACTCTGTAAAATTATTTTTTTTAAACATTATGGAAAAATGTGTCTCAATATTTCACTCTTTCACCATCATTAGTCGTTCAATCCTAAGATTGGTTAACTGCGGCCCTCCATCCTACCCCATCTGATGCTAAGTGGCTTACTTCCTGGTATTTTTTAAAATGTACTTTCTTCTTTATTTGTCCCATGTATTTATCCCTTGGCCTTACACTTGGGACTTTGCACTCTATTTTTCCTTCTATTATGTTCTTCACGAATCCATCGTGCTTCAGGGTGTGGCCAATCCATCTGGTTCTTCTTTTCTCTACAGTGTTCTATTGGGTCCGTTCTTCGTCTATTCTTCAGTATACATACTTCTTCATTTCTTATTTTATACGTCCATTCGATCTCAAGCATCCTCCTCCAGCACTAAGCTTCCAAGGCTTCTAGAATATTTGCAAATAAATTTTTAATATCTACACACGGATGGAAAATGATCCATGCGTGTTTATGGGTTATTTAGGTGAAGTGGAATGAGTCTCCGAAGGGGTAAATGCTATAATTTTCGGGAAAATTAACTTTAGCTGCCTTGTAGCCTAGGTGGAATAGGAACTGTAACAGATGGCATTGATTGATATAAGGACTACGACCCCAGAAGTTAAAGATGGTGCTCACGGCTGCCTGAGAAGCACCGTAAAATTTAAGAAGAGTTTAAAGCCCAGGGAATAAGGCCCCAAATTGAGTTTTATTGAGTGTGAAATCTGGAATGAATGGTACAAGGGAAAAGGTTTTGTGGAAGTTCATTTCCTCGAAAGAGATTTAGATCACTCCTCAGACATGCAGACGAGATGAAGTCTTCAGCCCCTCTTAAATCCGCTTCCTGCTCCAGCTCCAGGAGAAGGGGGCGGGGGGAAGGCCGTGGGGGGAGGGGAATTAGGTGGGGGGAGGGGTGAGGCGGGGAATTTTCACTCATTAAATGTGTTCCCCCGAACTTGACAGGGAAATCGTGACGTGAGGTGTGCGACATCTCCACCGTTCCTTCTCAGAAATGACGACGCTCTCCCGCTCAGCATTTTTTCAATCTCGAAGAAAAGTCGATTTTATTCATTTTCCCAATATTACGAGCGCAGCAGAGGAGCTTTTACGTTCGCCTTTCCAGTATTTCGCTACAATAACAACCACACGCAACATTCATTGAACGCGGAGAAGGAAATAACGAGGAACCATGTCCGTGCTTCGGAGGGTGTCCTAGCTCTTCAACTCGAGAGCCTGGGTTCGACACAATAGTGGCGGAATTTTCACTGGCATTCCGACCTTAACTTGGTTGCCTAAAGTACAGAGAGAACCTTGAGTCGGTCCTTAGTCAATCGGGAAATCGGCCGTGTTGAATTTGCCGCTTTGATTTTTTATTAAAAGAGTGAGTTGATTACGAAACCGTTCCCGAGGAAAAAAATAGTATTCCCTAGTTGCCCCCACACCCTCTCTATCGAGGGAAACGACATCAAAACAGGAAGCGATTCCTGCAATCTAAAGAGCCATAGATTTTCTTACTGTCCTTTTGAGTCTGCAGTGCAAAACAGCTGATTTATTTGATGGGTGCCGTCGGGAAAAATACAGTTATGGTAAACACTGGGCAGGATCTGGGAAGAAACAAATGGGTTCAGGTATCCGATCGTAAATTATAGGAATTATAGGCGGGCAACGCGTATTGGTGATGTTTTCATCCTTTGACGATTTCTTGTTTCTTCGATGGCACCAAGTGTGCCCATTCTAGTGATTGCTTGGTGGACCCGATGCTTTACTATTTTAACGCATGCGCACCCAAAGAGTGCGCATTTAGCATAATATGTACTCGTCTGCATTTTGCGATCTCATCAATGAAATGTGAATACGGCGATATTTACGGGTGTACTCCCTCGAATGACAGAAAAGTCAAGACATCTGAGACCTAGGAAGAACCCAAGGAAAATCTGTTGCATCGCATTGTCAAACATGCAGTTTCGTTATCATAAATGTACCCCTCGTGTAAATTAAACTTGTTTCATACGGTCCATGCAAAATTACAAAGTATAAATTTTGAATTAGGTTCATATGTGACTGTTGTTTTCATTAGAGTAATGATAATTCATTCCAAATTTGAATTTCCATAAATACTTTACCCTTAGGGTATTCAATTAAAGAGAAAAACATTAATCATCTATCCAACGGAATTAATTTTGACCTTAAGTGATATTTTAAAGTGATAAGTTTTATTTTTAGCGGATGGAGTATTAGATTAACAACTTAAAGTTACTCAAAACTACTCAATCATTTTCAACATTGAAATAGAAATAGTGTCAAATTGTACATTAGAATATGTATTCAAAATATCCGGAATACGGTAGTTACTACATAGCTTCAATCCATAGTATGTATATCAAGGAAAAACTGGATTTCAATCCATCACAGGAGACGATTAGAGGGAGTTGACAGAGAAAATATCCTGATTTAAGGCTACTTCCGGAAAAAAGGTGTATTGAATATGCATAATAAATAATGGTTTGATGAAATAACTTCGATTAATATCCCTTCTCTTTGTTGTTGTCTCAGGCGTAACTTTATGGAATTTGCATAACATATTGAAATGAAATAATTGTCTTTGTAATTCCACACACTTTATTTTTAAAAAACACGACCCAGGTTTCGACGTTGGACGTCATCATCAGGTGGTCCTCCTCGTCTTCTTTTTGCCAAAACGTTCCCTCTTGACGCTTGGCTTGCAGCTGCCCGATGATTTAATCATTCAGCTGCTGTGTTTGCGGCTTCTTAGCCCGTCGATGAAGGAGAGTCCAATCAACTCCTTTTCCTTTTCAATGGTGGTTCCATTTAAAAGGTGGTCCTCATAGACCAGACCAGAATCCCAATTGACTGGGCGTTTGCCCTTCGTTTAAATGCTGCTTCGGTGCGACAACGTCCACCCCTTCAGCGACAATGTGTGTGCAATCGGCACATAGGAAACAATGACAAACGAAAGTGTAATTGACGAACGTGTACCTTTCTAGTGTTAGTGAAGGAGAAGTTGAAAGAAAGACCATTAGTAGGTTGGCAATTGGCCTTAACTTAAGGAGAACTACATTACCTTAAATATACGGGCGGGAACATTTTGCCCATTTCTTCGTCAACAGGACGGAATAATATTTATAAAAGCCTTAAAATTAAACATTAACATTAACTCTGGTCTACCATCTATATTTTTATTTTTTATCTGTTTTGCATTTGTTTTGTAATTTTTTTATACATATATATTTATATTTTTTTAAATCTTGTTTTTTTTATCTTCTTCCTTTTTCCAATCTTTTATCTCTTTTTTTTAAGTATATATTTGATTATATATAAGGTGGTCCTCGTAGAAGCACGAGGTTTGAAAGTTCTATATATACCTTCTGATCGAGGGAGGGGGGTTGGTCAGAGAGGGAGGTTGGAGGGATAATAATGTTACAATGTAGCTGGGAAGAAAAGAGAATTATATTTTTGACTTAAAGGAGTGGTAGGTCTAGGAGTGGGGAGTGGGACTTAGTGACAAAAGTTATTCATTTTGAAGATATAGGTCAAAGGCTCGATGCTTTTGAGCAGTTAGAAATTTTGAAATGTGTCCGTTGGAAAGATGATCTTGCCAACGAAATTTTGTATCCCCCCCACTCCCCACACCTAGACCTACCACTCTTCTAAGTCAAAAATGTAATTCTCTTTTCTTCCCAGCTACACTGTAACCTTTTTACCCCTCCAACCTCCCTCTCTGACCAAACCCCCTCCCTCGATCAGAAGGTATATATAGAACTTTCAAACCTGCACCGGCCTTCAAACCCATGGCAAAAAAAGGCAGAAGAACGAGAAAAAGCTACGAAAGAAGGAAAGGATATAACAGGTAATGACAGGACTGAGAGTAAGGAAACCGAAAAAACATACGGACATATCCCAGAAATATCCGACCTCATAAGAACCACGTCAGAGTTTGGGAAAATGATGCAACTACAAATGCAAATGCTACAGGACATGATGACAAAAATAAGCAGCGTAATGCTTACAAGCGCCAACTATTATAGAAAATAGACATAAAGCAAAGCAACAATTGGTCATTTGCCTGTGGAATGTTAACGAGGGACTAGAGCATAAAACGCATACAGGTGTTTTTGAAACATAGGAAACGTTATTTACCACAACTTTAACCGACAATCTTTAGGGGAACACACCTTCAAACTATAGCATAAATGGCTAACTGCTTAACAGCCCGAGTATATGTGCAGCAAACCTTTCCCTGCCTGAAAAACGTTCCTCTTACCAAAAACTATTGATTGGGTAATTAAAGTGAGCATTGAGATAAAAACTCATTACTAAAACCAATTATTCTGAATATTAACCTCCTTAACTAAGAGTACACGGCTAGTAGACACTAGGTAAGAGGCTAGTGAACAGCAAAAATTATAACAAGGTTATTAATATTTGTTTCATCCTTTTTTAATATTATACGCTTCACACTTGAGCAGTTAATTTAATTTACATGGACAGGTAAATGCATACGCCTAAAGCAATTCAATTCAATAAAAGTGTTGCATTGTATCATTATTTTGTCGCGAATATATTGCGAGTGGCGATACTATACGGACGACAGCATGAATTCCAAGAAATGAATGATAAAAATTCCAGGGATTTTTTTCTCTTTTTAAATCTTTGATGCTCTGAAGAACTGAATCAATCTGCCGTCGATAATAATAATCTCTCACTAGGAAACTCTACTTCGACGGTCTCGAGCTAACAATCATTACCTCACACCGCATTCCAATTTCATATTCAACGAGATATTAGTAGGTTGAATCTTTTCGTACCTGTAGAAGTTGAGCCTCTCGAGGTTGTATGGAAGGACTTCTCAACAGGAGGAAAGCGTAGAGATTCGGAGGGTGGAGGTCCAATTGTCCCCCTTTCAATTGGAGGGCGGATAGAATTTACTTGCGATACCGGTTGATTTCCCACGGTATGGTTGAACCCGAAACGTAAGTTAGCGTAAGACCACTAGTGATGAGTGTTTTCTTATGAGTGTGTGGGTTTAGGAGCCGCCCAGTCCGAGATATTATTCTACGAAGGATTCTCAAAGCAAAGCAACTTCGGGCAAGAGGTTATCCTTACTGGAACGAGCGTAGACCTTTCTTTGTTTATCCGACTTTAGATATGAATTAGGCTTTCACACTTAAGTCCATAGTTCTAGCCATTTATGAAAAAATAAAAAATTGCTAAAAGGTGTTTCTACGAAGAAAACGCTTGTTCGATGATGAGCTCGTTTAGTAAAAGTTAAGTATTCTGCGACGTCATGAATTTTAAGCATGGAAAATAACATATGATAAAAATTTTTGATGCGTAAATTTACGTTTTGGATCTCAGTTTTAAATAAATCCCGCGTAAATTAAAGAATGACCTTATCAAACAAAAATGTGATAAATGAATAAATATTATTCAATTATTTTACTACAATAATAGATCTTGTAATACATTTTATAATTGATTGTGGGAAAGATAGATTTGATTCGCTAATATTCGTAATTCTTTAGTCCAGTTTTTAAAACACGATCCTCTTTACAGATGTAAAATTTCCCGTTGTAACGATTTTTCCCTCACCTTCCCTTCATTTGGAATGTTGAACAGTTTTCTATTGACAGCTAGATGACCGTTCCATTGCTGTGTGTTATTTCCCTCGGTTTGCGTCTTTTAATGACGAAAGGAAGCGATAAGCGGAAACCTTGTCCACATCTTCAAGATTTGGGATCAGCGATCTCTTTCACGATCTCCAAACCGACATTCTTTAGTATTTCCTCCACCACAGTTCCACGCATTCAGTCGCAAACCTTTATTTCTAATATAATTCAATCAATGCGGAAGGCGTTGTCAAATCCACACTGATTACTCATCTTGCGTGTGGTGTATGTATTATTCCCTAGGTAAACACCGATCATATTAAGACAAATTCCGTCACTAACCAAATCATCACTGCATAATAGATTACTCATATAACTGAATTCTATATAAAAAAATTATATAGTAGGTGCACAATTAAAAGATTAGCTCATTTATATGGTTATAAACCACCTACGGGCCTCCAAGCAAAGAGATCTTTGTTCTCCTCCCAGGCTGGACCATCAAGAGCTCGATCGAATTTCCGAATCACCTCGAGACTCTCTTCCATCCGCTTAAAATATCTCAGATGTTTGATGAAAAACTTCGGTGATCACTCCTTCTCCCTCAGATCCTACCATTTTTATGCTACTTTTACTCCCGATCCTAAGAAGCTTAAAATGTGATAGCGTGGAAAATCCGCAAGAGAACCCACCATTTTGCGTCTAAAAACGCAAAACATGTCCCGTAATTTCCATGCTTATAGCCTTACTGCCCAAGGTCGGTAACTGGTAGGTAAACCATTCCTCCGAGAGATTAAGGATATAAACTTGTCTGGAAAATGTCATTGTTTGCTTTCGCATTTTGTGCCCATGCATTAACCGTTGGAATACAACGATTTTAAGCAACATTTAACAAGTGGAATCCAAACTGCGGAGTGATTAACCTAAATATGAAAAAATCACTACCATCCTGCAAGGTTCAATTTTTATCCCAAATTATGGTGAAAACAGATAAAGTCTAATTCGGTCCAGCTGCAAGCTGGGTTTAATCGTCTTTTTCTAATCAAATATTCGAACGAAACGAATCCACCTTTCTCTCATGCCCTATATTCCACAATCATCAAGAACGCGCAAATTGAACCCATTCATAACCCTTCTAATATTAAAGATACGCCGTATATTCAGAAAGATTCCTGAAATTATCACGGCAGTATATTAAAACCTTTATCATTTATTTCATTGTACGTGCATAGTTTCTATAAAAATTATCGAAATATTTTTCGGAAAAAATATTTATTTTAGATATTAATAAAATTCCATAAAATTCTTCCAAGTACATCCCTATTCCAGATATTGCTAAAATACCTCAAAATTCTTCGAAGTACATCCCTTGAGAGCGTCGACACACTTTTGCCAGCGGACTTTCTTCGACTCAAAGTCTCCCTGGCATGCTGATTCCGGAAGGTCCTTAAGGGTACACATTCAAGCTTCTTTAGCGGCACTTAGAGTACCATGATGGTGTCCTTTGAGGAGGGAGGGTTTCACCCTTGGGAATAGGAAATAGTCTGCTAGTGTCAAGTCGGGACTGTAAGGGTATTGGGGAATCGTCGCGATTCCGTTGCACGAGGTCCTCGCAAGCAGACGCTCGACTCTGCTCTTGGTCGTCCGTCTAAAGGCCTTCGGGAGGACGAGTTTAGTGCAGATCCTTCGTATTGCCAAATTTTCAGTGATTATGGTGTACACTGTCGTCTTATGTCAATGCCAATATAAGATCTGCGATCATGCACATTACACTTAACCGACGGTCTGAATTCAGCACTTCACGCACAAGTCGGGAAAAAATGGTTGCCGATACTTATTTTATACACACCTTGTATTCATTAACTAAGGAGATCCGAGACAAAATGAGAATTTCTGCACTAACTTAGCCATCAATATTATTCAATATTTTAGAGCTTACAATGATTATTATTATGAACCAAGAACAAACTGCTCTGATGTGATTTTAATTGCAATACGAGGCAGATCTTCCGCCCGTAGTTCAGAAATAATACCCGTGGCATAATTTCTAGAAATCTACCTCCACTGGAAAGATTAAAGCTGAAGTCAGAATCCGCGAAGGCCTCGGAGCACCATTAATTCGCAAACCAACCACGATGGTTCTAATATACTATACTCCAACTATTCAATCAACCCTTAAGTGTAATAAAATGTATTCATTATTGCGCAAAACCTTCCCTTTAACATATTATCAATTTTAAAATAAATCAAGTTAATTAATCCTGTTTGACAACCTTTCGGCCTTGATTTAAATGTCCTAAAAGACATGTTGCGGCGCAGGAATAAATCAGAAGTCCCTGCGGGTAAAAGGAGGACAGGGGTGTGTACAATTAAAATATGTCAAACCTTGATGCCCTTCCCCTTTCGGCGCAGAGTGAGTTATGTCGAAAAAGTGTGGCCGCCGTCGCTTTGACGACGGATGGAGTACAATGTCCGACACGTCCTTTGGGTGGTATAGACGACAAGAGTGGTTTAATGGCGATATACTATAAATAAGTCTGACGTGAAGGCGAGAAGGTAAACTTTTAAAAACACTCAAACTTGGCGATGTCACTCGGAGCGAACGGAGAATGAAGAACGAGCCGAGAGCAGGCACGGAAAATAACAACACACATAAATATTTAATCAACCGAATCAATTTATGTCACTTTAATAAACCAATTTACTTAAGTCATATACATTTTCCATTTCAAAGCCGAAGAAAGCCATTGTGCCATTTAGTTTATTGATCATCTCTGAAATATTGCCTTGGGCATGTTTGCATCGTAACAATCGCATCGTAACATCTTCATTTTTCTCGAAATGTTTTTAACTCTAATCCTTAATGCTCTTTTCCTTTCCATCTTCCCAAAGCACACTAAAGCAATAAATGACAAAAACTGGCCAATTTTTCAAAAAATCTTCAGGTCGGAAACAGTGGAATAGGGTGATGGAGAGTAATAATTCTGCTGACGGCGTGTTGCGAGGAAAGGAGAAGGGAGCACCGGAGATGGAGTTGCTCTCTGGGTATTTTGTTTGGGTCCGTTGCGAGGGACGCCGCCTTCCCCAGCCACTGCTCCTCCGGGGAAAGCCCTCACGGCCCCTTGGAACGCACGCACGGGCGCGCCTCACCTTGACGAGGGTTGGGAGCGGGTGGGCGAAGGGCTGGGGTGGCGCGGAATTATCGAATGATGTGGGTCTGGCCAAAGTTCCAGGACGTGAGGTTTTTCGAGGTGGGGTCGGGGGTAGGATTAGTGCGGGGCGGTCGGGCGGAGGGGGATAATATAGAGAGATTGCAGCATCAGACGAAAATAAGGCCGCGGTGAAGTGAAGAGTAAATGAGGGATGATGCAAGGGGATGTTTAAGAATGTACATACATATATATGCATCACATCACGCGAATGGGGAAGGAGGGAGAGGGGGAGAAGTCGGCTTACGGAGAGCTGCGGGAAAAGGATTGGCAAAGTGAATGGGAGGAAGATAATGAAAAAAAGATGGATGGAATGGCGAAGACGAGGAAGGTCCTCTTGTGTTGGCGAAATTGAGTCCCGCGTACGGTTAAGTCCTCCTTTCTGCGAAGGAGATAAATCAGGGAAAAGACTAGTGCGAGAAAGTTCGCGATATTTATGTAGATTGGAAAAAAACAAATGGTCTACAAAAGGAAGTAAATTTAAAGATATTAAGGAAATGATTTAACTCTGATGCGAAGAAAACATTTTCATTAAGCTGGCGTTTTCGATGGTTTAGCATGAGACGATTCCGGCGAGGAGAGAAAAAAAAGAGCAAATCAGAAGAAGTATTTCCATCTAATAGAATCATTCTATTCTTTATTTTGTACCACATTGAAATATTGGTCTCATCTCAAGTAATTTAGCTTCTATGTAAATTTTTCACACACACACGTGTTTCTTACTGATATTTAACCAGCGATGACGTTAAAACACTGGTCTACGTTTAAAACGTTAAAATCTCAAATAAACCAGAGTAAAACATAAGCAAAGTGCAGATACCTGCATAAGAATAAGTAAGTGAAATATTTGTCAGCATGCGAGCAGCTTGTATGCCGCGCAAAAGAGCATTTAGTAAATAGGGCCACAATCATTGGCATTCCACCACATGGAGATTTTTCAATTTTCATGTTTGATCATAGACGATGTAGCTGCATATATTATATTCCAGGTATATTATATAATATGCACGTATTTTCTTTTATTGATTATTAAACCTATAAACTACCGGGGCTCAATTGCGTTCTCAGAGCCTCCCAGTGTTCAACGTTAAATGATTTGGAACTTGCCTTCACTCATTTCTGTTGCCGCGTTTGAGCCCTCACACCACAATCGTGAGAAAAAAATTGCTCTTATGAAATGGCACCATTAAATACTACGGCTCTGTTCTTTTTCTGATGCACGTATTAAAAAAAACATTTTACAGCTTTAGAAATTAATTGTAATTAGTGTATTTATTTTTATGACATTCAGAAGGAAAGTTCAATTTATATGCATTCGTATTTATGCTCCGAAAATTGTAATTTTTAATAGGAGGTTATTTTTTTAGCTTTGAACTGACAGGTGGTGTAATTCGCAAATATCACGGTACAGAGTAGCCAAAATGAGTAGGCGCAACCTTCTTTTTCCTTTGGCACAAGATCTTTCGCCCCTGCAATGCAGGCCATTAAAATTCACATGACTATATTAGGTTGCATATCTTTCGGGAGGAAATGTTATTTTCAAGGGAATGTAGTGTAAAAGACAAGGGAGGTCTCTCTAATTTCGTGTAAATTGCACTGTACTTGTGTACGCTGCTACTGGTCTGGCTATGAAATGAAAATGCCCTATTTCATTAAAGAGAGTTTCATTTCGTGGAATGGTTGAAGATATTAAATGAAATACTCAAGAAATGAAGTAAAAATAATGACAAAAACTCTAAAATTCTATTATTCTTAAAGATACTTGGATTAGGATCATATGATGTCCAAAAATCTCTAGACTTTTGATTTTCTGAGTAACTGTGTTCAAAGCATGAATAAAATAATAACTTAGCATATAACTTTGATTACATCATATGAAAATTTAAGGACTTCACCCATTTTTACCTGATATTATTTAGAAAGGGTTTCATACAGTAAACGAAAAATGTATTTGGTCTTGAATATTATGATGTTATGTATAGACGATCGAAATTGCACTTCTGGAAATAAAGTTGCATTTAAAGGAGTTTAACTTTGTAGAAGTATGAATAACCAACCACAAGAAGACATAAATACTTTTCACATCTTTATTGCGTCTTTTATTCTAAGTTTTACATAAGATGGAAGTATTTTTTTGGATCGTTATAAAATGATAAAATTGAGTAAAAAGTGGCTAAAAACTAGAGTATTCAAGGAGAACTTATTTCCACAAATGGGTCTCAGCTTTAAGAGTTTAGTTTTAATTTTTTTTCTCTGTATCCGTTAATGCTTCTTTCTCGTAATTGGTCGGCTAGTGGAGGAGTTTTTCCTCCATGCAAGCCTTTTTTTAAATCAAACCAGCCACTTACTTCGCGTACTTTCAAATTATGTAGAGCATTTTTTTTATCTATCTCAAAAAGGCAAAATTAAAAAATAAAGTACAAAAAGCAAACTCACTGTAAAGTGTACACAACAAATTTGTAAAATATAAAAATTTATTACGACATCGTTAAAATTTATAAATACTTAATACCTTAGGTAAGAGTAATTTAAAATAACCAATGGAAAAATGTTCGTGCTGCGAAAATTTAAAGCGAAAAAATTCTTTAAAATACTGTAAATTGAGAGAGAGGTGTATTTATTTGTCAGCAAACGAAATTTGCCAATAAACTTGCGAAACAAAAGAAATTACTAAAGGCAAACTTTGAAGGTAAATCAAGTTTTTGACCAATTAGCAGGAAGCACTGTAAAAGTGCAAATAATTAAACCAGACATGCAGCGAGTGCCTCCTTTCCTAAGGTACGTTAAATGTTGAATAAATTAAACACTTGATTGCATTATCGTTAAAAGTAAAACAGCGATATTATCAAATAATTGATAGAAAAGAAAATGAGGTTTAGAACTGATTATCGGTGGCCCGGTATTTTTTCTGTTTCGTTAAAATTTTCATCACGTTTGCAAACAAAGGCGTATTAACGTAAAACTGCTTCCGCAAGTCACGCAATGCTGTTAGCTTGAAAACACTTAAATTTTTGTCTGGGTTTACGGAATAGTTAGTTTCACCTCGATATCAGGCATGAAGGGAGAGGGAGAGAAATTGGGAATAAGATACGTGGAGAAAGAGTTGCAGAGAGAGATAGAGAGGGGGGGAAGAGAAGAGAGAGAGAGATAAAAGTGGGTGCGCCTCACACCACCCAATGGGGGACGAACACCAAGGGATGGGGTCGAGAGGGAAGGGGGGGCTCCCGGGGAAGAGTGTTAAGACCGGCAGAAATGGAATTCAGGGCAAAACGACTACCTCGTGAACCATTCCCATTTGTCCGGACCTCCCGCCGGAATGACGGCGCAAAATCAGGGGGGCGGGGCAAAGTCCAGGGCTCAATGGACAGAGGAGGGCAGCGGGAAGACCCTTCTGGGCCGAATTTCGTGTACGCGTATACGAGTTCTTCCGTCGGCGATGGGTTTTGTTAACATATGCGAGACCGGGGTGCAAAGGTATCGCCACGGCTGCTATTTCCTCAGAGTATCTATCGAAAATTTATTTATCCACCTTGAATGGTTATTATTGTGTATTTCCGAAGGTTATAACCAAAAATAATTAAAAGTTTTTCCCCGCAGAATTTCCATTATTAGCCAGTTATTTTTATTAGTCGAGAAACATGCATTGCATCAAATTGTGTGACCTGATTTCACGAAATTGATGCGAAACATTACCAACGACGAGGCAAAAGTAATCAAAATATAATGTCGAATCAACAGTTAATATTTGAGCCAAAAGTGTATCGCAGTATTTACAATAAATTGATGACTGAATATTAATATTCAATTATTTTTGATTACTTTAATTAATTAAACTGTAATATAACAAAATAATTAATTAACTTCGTAGGGGGATGGCCAAAAAAGCCAGGCATCGGAGATGCGCTCAACTTGTCTTGCGATCCATGAAGCTTTCTAAAGAGAAGAGTGGATCGATTCACCTCAATTACAAGCAAAGAAACAATGGGCTTTTAGTATTGAATCATAGTTTTCATTTCTTTCCAGGCATTCCTCGGGAATTGAACCAAATTTTAGAGCCATATCAATTTTGTGCTTTTCTCGCCGTAAAATGGTAGCACAGCTGAATAGCTGGTAGCATAGCATAATAATGTTCTACAAATCACCTCGCCAGGGCACGCGATACAATTCGGCATTTAATCCATATTCATGAGGATCCCATATATTAGCATCATATTCTAAATGAAACCTATCGAGCGGAAGATAAAATGTCTCCTCAAACTTTCCATCACATTTACCCAAAACTCTTCTAATAAATCCCAATTTTTTCCTAGCTTGTCCGCATATTCTCCGGGTGTGTTTCACCCTGGAGTGGTCGTAAGTTAGCTTAACGCCTAAGTATTTAATCGAGAATACACAATCCATTTCGGTGTTCCCGATGCAGTAAGCGTTCGGGCGGGAATGGCTCTTTTCCCGAAAATTCATCACTACGCACTTTTTAAAGTTTAATTCTAATTGCTAAGAGTCGTGCCAACGCTACATACAATTAAGATCATCTGACAAAGCCGCAGTGTCCTCAGAATCACGGATATTACTCGTGACTTCGGAGTTAATGTCGTTAACGTACAGTAGGAATAAAAGAGGTTTGATAACACTTTCCTCGGGAATGCCTGTAAAGACTTCTACTGCATTCGAGCTAACTCCACATATCACTACTCATTGTTCCCGACCATGCAAAACGTCTTCAATCCCTCCCAGGGTATTTTCATATGTGCAATAGACTTCTAGTTTTGAGAGTAGTTTACTCTGAGGTACTTTGCGGGATGATTTTTAAAATATAGAAAAAACACGTCCCCTGGAATATTTCTCTTTCCCAAAAGAAGGATATAATGAACAAAAGCGCAAATTGTGTCTCGCAGGATCTACCTGTACCCTTTCAGAAACCATGTTTGTTTTTCATCAATAACTCTTGACTATCGAGGTATCCCACTATCGAACTAGCAACTAGGTAAGAAATTTGGTCTGAGATGCCGCGGTTCCTCCTAGTCTCGGTTTTAAATGAACGTGTCACTTTAGCCGTTTTCCAATCACCGGGAACCTTGGCATCCACTATCGACTTCAAAAATATGATTTACACATGCGACGCAATTTCCACAGTAAGTTCCTTAAGCAAACGAGCGGGTATTAGATCGGGTCTGAATGATTTAATAGGCTTAGTATTTTTCAGCAAACGTCCTAATTCGCCATATGAGATTTCGATTTTGGGCATCGGTTGAAGGGAACAATCTGGTAGGCCATTGGAGGCATTCGGTGAGGCATTGGCGAAGACGCTTTGAACGAAGGAATTCAGCTTTTCCAAGCTGCTGGTTACTCTTTCGCCTTTAATTACTGCAGTATATGGTACGTATTATGGCTGGGAAGGTTCAATGATGAATGTTTTTGTCACTGAGCGCATACAAACAAAATCTCCATTTCGTATAACCCCTTGATTAATGCGCATCCATGCTGGCTTATAAAATCTAGAATTTCTCCCCTTAAAGGATGGCCAATGCCAGTACGCAGTTGCTACCCCTGAATCTAGTACGCGTGTCCTTTGTCCATTGCCCACCGACCGGCAGGTTGACGTCGTTTGCTAGAAATTGGAGGGGCCTGGGGCGCAAAATGGCCGGTTAGTTATTTAAGTGCGAGACTGCATCACAGCCATAAAGATCACTAATGAAGAGTCATGGCACTGCGGCTGGAAATGAGAGTGGGAGAGGAGGCGCTGGTAGGATAACGACTCTTGGCCAAATTGAAACAGATGAACTAGGGAGACAAAAGTAGGTTTACATACTGAACAGTTAACTTTTGGAAATATTACCATCACCACTCACATTTATGCAATTACAACTCAATTCGAACTCAGATATATTCCCACCCATTTGCGCAGTGAAACTTCATGGGATTAGAAGAGATCACATCACACGTCAAAAGCCATTAAATTCTTTGTCTAGACCTTACAGATATAGTGTCGATGGAATTTGAAACCTCCACTCACGACTTTTTTATTATCTCTGAGAACACGGCGGGCATGTGTCGTTTTTAACAAATAGGACAGCTGGTTATCATTGCTTTTATTCGAGGAACTTCTTGTACCTACATTATTCTACTGACACATACATATATTCCAATTGTTTTGGACTGAATAGTTGTTAAGAATAATTATTCTGGAAGCTTTGGAAAGAAACACTCGGTAAAATATAATACATTCCAAAATAAAGTTACCTTGACA
Source organism: Hetaerina americana (assembly GCF_022747635.1). Taxonomy (NCBI): domain Eukaryota; kingdom Metazoa; phylum Arthropoda; class Insecta; order Odonata; family Calopterygidae; genus Hetaerina; species Hetaerina americana. The sequence continues at coordinate 9,774,468 of NW_027286752.1, forward strand.
CCATGATTTTAAAAAAATGGTCGCATTTGACAATTTTACTTTTTTTTTAAGGTTCTTTTCTGAAAATCACCAAAGAAGGCAATTTTGAAAGTTTTTCTGACACATAATATTACTACAGGTAAGAGTCAAATTGTTTGACGGACATTCATCAGAACGTACGCATAAAAGTTTTTTCAATCGTTCCCACATCAGCATTAACATATGATACAACTAATGGATTGATTATCTAAAATGTAAATCACCATTGCACCACAACATTGGAAGAGATTTGGGACGAAATTAAGAATTTCGATGCTTATCTACGTTCATCATCCTGCCCAAGAAAAAAAGCAATCCTACACAAGATATATTTATATGGATTGGTATGTGGAACAAACCAAATGAGTAATCCATGGCCATGAGTGGAATGAAAAAGGATTCTTTGAACCTGACTCACTCTAAGATGGACAGTTGGACAGTTGCTTCAGCGTAGCTTGCAACCTTTAGCGCAGGTGCGCCATAGATCTCTGGACGTCTTCGCAAGGAGGAATGTTGCACATTAAAGTTCTGATTGATGTTTTAAGTTTCACATGAATGTAAGAGTAGAACCGTTTCATCGTAGAAAAGTGCAACCATTTCACCCATGCGGACCCGGCGGCCGTAAATTAGGTGCCACTGGATAAAGTGTATAATGCGGGGGGGCGGGGGCAATTATTTTTATTAAATTCTCTAAGTATGAACCATGTTATCAGGTTGCAAGAATTAAAGTTCAGTTACTGTTGTCTCTCAGCAAATAACTAAGCGTTGAGTTCGAAAGAAATAATGAAAACGCATAACACTAACTCTGGCAATAAGACGCTCCACTTTCGAATCTCTTTTATTGCTTGGTCGGCAGCAGAGGGTAATTTTATACCTGCGCGTCGCAATTCAACCTTTTAAGCCGTCTTAACCACCGAGAAGATGACTTTCTTGAGGTCGCCCATTTTTCCAGGTAAACGAGGAGGTTTAAACAGTCAATATTCTCCAAAATTAGCTGCTGCCTCGCATTTAAGAATTTCTTTCGTTAAATAATGTATTCATGGCAAAATACTATGGTAAAAAAACAGGTGTTAATTTTAATAATAAGTGAAGAGATTAATATATCCCCTAATTATTTCAGTATCTTATCATAAAATACATCTTTGAAGAAATGCAGTACTCCGCCATTCCTCGTGAGCATACAATTGGATAATGTACATTGTAACTTTACGTAATATCTCTCCGAATTGTCTCATTCATGACAAGAACACCAAGGTTCCGATCGTGAGGAGACTTCCACTGCCTGTTGGGCCGAAGCAAACGCGGAGTTCGGAAGGATGGGAACACTGGGTTTTTAAGAGAAAGGAGTGTCAAGAACGAGGGGAGATGGGAAAATGGCAAGAATTGGAGGAGACAGGATGATGACGATGAAGCAAACGGGGGGGGGGGGGGGGAGAGGGAGAAATGGGGTTACGCCGAGATAGAACGTTACGTCAGAGATTTTTTTTACGATGGCGGAGGGAGGGCTCTCGGAGAGGGCGGGCAAAAGATTTACGAGGGAGTGAATGCAAGGAGAGGGCGGCACGTAAGCCCTCCGTACACACACGCACACACGAGAGTAGGCGCACGCGTGCGCACACGCAAACACAGGCGGCGGTCTCTCCCGCGTACGCATGCACTTGGGAATAGCCGTGGAACGAACGAGAGCCATTACAAAAAAACAACACCCGGCGTATAAATCTCAACATTTTTTCCAGAATATTTTATTTATTCGCATAATCATTTATGGGAAAGTATTGAGGGGTGGGATCAGATACAATTAACGGCAGAGATAAAGAAATGCAAAGATTAAATTCAGTAAAAAGGCGCCAAAAAGAAAAAGTTTTAACTGAGACACGTGATAAATTGAACGAGGAAACAGCAGTAAGGCCAATGACCACCACCTAAAGCTCAGTAATGGAATAATTGCATTGATATCATTCCTCACACATGACATTGCAATAAATTGAATATCTTGGAACTGTTACGAGTAAATACATGTGTTTCTGGTTATAATCTTTACGTAATATCGGAACATTGCTATTAAATTAAATGAGTCGCGTAATTCTTTAGCATTCTAAACATTCAGTTACACAAACTCTTCATGGTAATTTACAGTAATTCGCAAACCTATAATTTACGAAACTATATTCCACTAAACAATATGCTAGTGGAAACTGCTATTGGTATGTTATTGGAATTTTCATATGCTACCAAATTATTTGAGAATCATCGTTACTCCTTTATGTGGACGAAATTCATGTTTGGTATTGTCTCTCAGTAAGAAGGATAGTCACCATTTCTGGCCATCAATTGCATTCACGCAAACTGTAGCAGAATTTCAGGAAATATGAGTGTGAATGTGATTCGTGAATTTTTCCAGGGTGCATCTAAACTTAACTTGCAGCATATTGAAAACGGGCAAATATTTGCTCTTCTAAATTTAAAACCGTAGCCTACATTACATTACACTATGATTCTAATTTATAAGTAAAGAAACAGGAATACATTTGAAAAAACGTCAGTAAAAATTAATTTAAAATACATATATGCTTATTAATTGTCTAGCAAAAGATAAGACTTAATGATATTTTATTCTGGTCGCATTTTAACAGACAGCGTCATTTGAAAGCAGGAAAAATAAATTATACTGACAGAGAAGTGCTGCATATACAGCACTTCAACTCCTAAAGTCGCTGACATTTTAAAACCACTCATCAACAGAGATATGGTATTTTAAGAGAATATAATCGGGTAGTTAAAATAGCGAAATAACTTGAAAAGCCAACACATGGCCACTAAACATTAAGTAACATATCAATATATACCGTTCATATTTAAAGTAAATCGCCATACTCTTTGAATCCTCTGCAAGAACTATCGCTTGAATGAATCCAAATAGTCGTTTATCAATTAAGTATTAAAGATGTAAATTTTAGAAAAATACAGGGACTCAAGTACAGCTCAAACGAGACTCCTCTTGTACTTATTGGGAGAGAGATAAAGCACATTTACGTTCTACGCCGATTAATCCATCAGGCAAAGTATTTAAGAGGCCTTTTAAACAGTTTTCCATTCAGATCTAGGGTAATCGTTTACACTTGAAAAGTTATCATACATCTAATTTCAAGACCCAGATTGTGAAAGTTAGAAATTTAAATTAAGCGTGACAGGGAAGTCTATTTTGCAAACGAGTTCAGAAAACTCTTCAAAACACAATGCATTCAAATAGTCTGAAACTTTCATTGAGCAAAAATCACAAAAAAGAAGCAAGATAGAAGTTTAAAAGCAGCGTTCATATTCGCAGGTAGGAGTCACCCTTTTTATTCTAGAGGACAGCAGATGACGAGCCTAGAGTGGTTCATCGTGAACCTGGAACGCACGGGCTTCAAACGACTCCCGCAGAGCAAATATAATATTAGATCCATGGAGTAATTTCCCAAAATTCATACTGTCATCTATGTGATGGATGTGATGCCATCATTTCCTGATATTTTGCATTACACAATAGTTCAAAATGGTGTTTAACGTCGGATATATGCAAATATCAACTGCAAAATTAACTCTCACGTACTAACGTGTCCAGTTTAAACAGCTACAAATTCTTACGCCTCCGTTCAATCAAAATTAAAATAATTTAAAGCATATTATTTCTACAAATAATTGACACATTAAGGTCGATTATTAACCAAACGATGCCTTCTCTGGGATTTGATTTACTCAAGCGAGTATGTGTATGACTGTGAGTAAGTCTGTGAGCTTCTCGAGTCAGTGTGATTAAATCCAGCGAAAAAAACGCCCCTCTCCTCTCTTCGCATGTGGTAGTTTCAAGTAAAATATTCCCCATAAAGGAAGTCATTTTACGTTTGAAACGAATGGGGAGGAGTGGGCGAAGACAGAATCAGGTTAAAACAGACCCCTTGGGGACACAAAGTCGAACAAACATCATTCTCAGTTTCGAATGAAACGTGTCCGTGTCTAATACGGCTGGTTTCTCCAGATGAATTCCCATTAAAATCCATTGGAGATCAAATGACCTGAATACCTCAAAGAAAATGAAAGCCATTAACTTCTTATCAATCAAAGATTCCTGAAATATCAATCGATTATCTAGAAGATTATTTCAGAAGTATCGTTTTTGATTAATTTGGCTTGCATGAAAATATATATTTTAAAGTCGAAAAATACAATTTCACCATTCTACGGTTAATTTTAATCATTGAATTATATTAGAATTACGCAGATATATTTATGATTCGTTTGTTTTTCCCTCAAGACCCCTTGGAAAAAGGATAAATGATTTATTGCCCAAAGTGAAAAATTATAACAGAAAGTTTCCCTGGTAGTTTTCAAATCTCATACTTCCTTGAGCCGTGAATATTTCAAAAAATCCATGAGCTCAGGAGCTACTGAACTTTATAATTTCTAAATTATGTTATATAAAATGTTAATTTCCAAATGCTTCAAGTCACAATCATTTCTCGTCATCAAAACCAGTGTTAATAATGCTCTTAATGACGGAATGTAGTTTATGTGCTTCGGAGATGACGGAGTGAGTCTGTTGGCCAACTGAGTGGGAACGACCTCGCACATCAATTCGAATCCGCCTCATTCACACGTAGACCAGCCATCACGGAATTGCCTCTTTAGGATTCGAGCTCACGGTGAAGTGAGGCTACTATCAGTCGGAGAAACGTAAAATCTCAACAATCATTCATTTGAATTGAAGAATTCTGCATGTCCGGGTTTTCACCGCGTTGTTGTTTGAAGCCGACAACAGTTTCGCCGAAGTTTCATCCGGCGTCTTCAGGTCGAAGATGAGGGACTCAGATTTTGGCCGTCCTTATATAGGTGGTCCCGTCCAAGTGCTGCTCTCTGATTGGTCCTTTTTCGGAGGACTCTCTTCCACGCGTTGTGGAGATGGTAGCCTTCATCTCTATTGAAATTCGCCGGGTTTTTGGCTATCTCAATAGCTTCTCTGATTAGGCGTGGGTAATATCTACTTTCCTTACTTATGATTGAGATAGCCAAAAACCCGGCGAATTTCAATAGAGATGAAGGCTACCATCTCCACAACGCGTGGAAGAGAGTCCTCCGAAAAAGGACCAATCAGAGAGCAGCACTTGGACGGGACCACCTATATAAGGACGGCCAAAATCTGAGTCCCTCATCTTCGACCTGAAGACGCCGGATGAAACTTCGGCGAAACTGTTGTCGGCTTCAAACAACAACGCGGTGAAAACCCGGACATGCAGAATTCTTCAAGCCACCGCCGCGAAAATCTACGCAGCCATATATTCATTTGAATTACCTTAAGTGGTAACGTAGATATTTAAATGTAAGGATATCATTGGTTATAATCCCATGCCAGGAGTAATTTTGATTCTCCCAAGAAAGAAATCCTATGATATTAGGGTCGTGATACCTACAAAATTTATTTTATCTATAATTTTATCTAAGAATTACGTTGCAATTAGGCGATTTGCCTGGTGGCAACGGCCAAGTATGATCAATGATCACTCCTAAAACCAACACACACACATACATACACGCACTAGAAAAACAGATAGGGGACAAAATACTCTTACATACAAACACACTTCCACATCACATACAAACACACTTCCAAATCAAATACAAAATGCCGTCCACATCACACAAAAACAATATTTTAATAAGTACATAAGTATCAATGAACTATCTCAATAGTTTCAGCCTCAACTTTGTGGAAGTTCATTTAAATAAATGAAAAAGAAAAACTTTGTTCCAATCCACCACTTTATTTCAGGTACGACTAGTTTCGACGCTACGGCGTACTTGACGATGACGCCGTAGCGTCGAAACTAGTCGTACCTGAAATAAAGTGGTGGATTGGAACAAAGTTTTTCTTTTTCATTTATAAGTATCAATGAAGTTTATCACCCAGCGGCTACTTTATACTTATTCATAAAACTCCTAAAATTGGAAGGAAAGGGCTCAAAAAAAACCTCCAGGAAACTGGTTTCAATCAACAATTGTGCTATTTAAAAAAGAGTTAAGAGAAATTTCACTGCCGTTACGTCAAAACATGAAAAATAGTTTAAAGTACGAAAGAATTCAAGGATAAGTCCATTCAACATTTGCTTTCGTTGAAATTGGTGGGTTGATAAAACTCATATAGTTTAAATATTCTACATTCAGGAAGTAAACCCACTCAGGCCGTGGATTACTCATATCGTATTACGAAATTCTACCTGAAATTTTCAAACTACTTCAATACCATAATTTCGTCGCGACGTGGCTTTTGCCACAGTTCGCATCTAATTGAGCCATTTGAATTCGGGAAATTCTCTTTTATTCTTCAAGAATTTGTTTTTCTTATAACAATGAAGATGCATGGGCCCTACATTTTGCTTATTTTTTTGTTCAGCTATTTTCAGCATTTTCGAACATTTCAAAAAACTGACCGATTATACTGGTGCTCATTGGAGGCCACCAAAATTATAAGAATAAAGCTATCAACTCAGTCCTATTTAGCTTGAGGCGAAGAACCTATGACTTCCTCATGAAACACACCAGCGGAAAACAACGCAGAGAAGAAAAAATCAACCCAGAGAAGCCGAAAACATTCTCCATTGAGATATACTTTATTTTAAATGATTTTTAGGATATTTTTCAAAATAACTTTAACGTTAAGTATTTAATGCTTGTCTGTTTAGGGAAATAGAAATATTATTATCTCCGGAAGCCATTACTCCTGACCGAATGCTTATCAAATTCACATCGGTGCCCTTCAAAATGGGAAGTGTCGGCCCAATTCATTCGACTCACTCCTTGACGTGAGGCGCTTAAAGGTCTTTCTCGTGTCTTCTCAACCCCAAAGCCCTAGGAACCCCAATCAAATCGACAACTGATTGCCGCGATGTTTTAACTCATTCGACTCAAATAGTCGAATTCCACCTCACCCGAAAGGGCGTCGTCTCGTTCATTTTTGGATTGGTCCCTTTCACTCACTTTATTCCATTTCAACAACGCAGCCACGCAATGATGCCCGGAAGAAACTGACCCGAAGGCCGAAGCACTGGCACTGCCGTGGGAGAGCAAGCCCCGGTCACGTCCAGTCGCCGTCCCTTTTAAGGTCGAGGCCACGCCAAGACACGATCAATCAGATATGACGCACGCTCGCGGCCTCTGAACTCGCATTCGAAATGTACACCTGGTCAACGGGCGAGTCCTCAGGGAAGTGGCGAGCCTTAGGATTTTCCGCCACGCACGGCGTCCAAAGGACGCAAATGACCCCACATTGGGGAGGGGGGAGGGGAGGGAGGGGAATTCGAAGGGGTGGGAAGAGCCCATCTTCGCCCACCTTAGACGTGACGCCGGTGGTCGATTGGTTCACCACGCGGGCACGCGTCCGTCCTCGACCGCACCACGGCCCTCGAAACGGTGTCATGCGGTGCGGGGCGTGCGGTTTAGATTCGGTGCATCTGGTGTGTTTCGTAAAACAAAACAGATGAAGAAAATAATTATAAAAAAACCAACGCGTGACAAAAAATGCGCTCATAAAACTGACAGTCGATGCGAAATTTGCACATTTAGGTCCACAAAATAAGATGGGAGAAAACGCGGATGTTAGAACATGAAAAATAATATTTCCTAAGAGCAGAAAGAAAGTAGCGATGAACTCAACAACTATTCATTTGAGATGATGACTTTATTTAGAAAAGGGTATCGGAAAAGTTTAAGGTACGTCGAGCAGTGATGAAATTGCTAGGTAATTGCATTGCAAAACTGTATGACCTTTTAAACTTTTAACCAAGACACGCCGAAGTTGAGTCATGGAAACAATGTTGATTTATTATAATATCCTCGTGATATTCCTTAGAACCATTTTAATAATGTCGGAGGAATATTTTATGGGTATTTCTCGCAATCGGGGCTAACAATGGCTAAACATAGCATCGCCCATGCGAGAGGGGTTTGCGGCACAATATATATCGCTATGATGCTAGCGCTTGCCTGCAAAAATTTTAAAAAGTACATTCATCACTTTAAAAAACACCTTAAATAGCACAATCGCAAACCGCTTTAATCTGATTATCTCTGGACGCATTTCTTTACCCTTGAGCGAAAAAAGATCAAACCGACAGCCACATTCTATCAACATAAGTTCCAGCAGAGGCTTACAATGACTTACCGCATACTGTTAATATTTCCTGAGGGACGGGGTCCCTCGGAAAATACGTAATCCACTGCTATGAATTCGCTTAGAACGATGGAGACCACAAATTATCATTCCCGCCGCCCCTTGCGTGTGCTTCCGAAATAAAGCTGAGAAAGCCTCTTCGCCTCCTAATCGAAAGTGTAGGAGGAGGCTATTATTCAGCTGCTGAAGCCTACTGCGTACCCACGGCCACTCTCCAATTACTCGCCTATGCCCATTATGAGCACATATTTATGGGGATGCATATATTTATCATCTGTCCCTATTCGGAAAACGGCCACCTCATTCTCTTCCCCTTCATCATGATAAGGTTGGCAAATACATATCAGAAAACGGAGCTCATTGGGGAAGACCGTTTCACTCTCTCTCCTACGGCCCTCGCGCCTTCCGAAGCACAGCCAAGCGAGGTCTGCTCAGCAATTATAACGGAATTAGTCCCACTGGCGAGAAAAGGGCTGAGTTGGAAAGGGACGGAAGAAAAATAAAAAAAAATAAAAGAATCGGCCGAAAATAATTTCCAGGTGAAACGGCTACTAAAGGATTGGAACACTCGAATATGCAAAGGGAATATTTGGGCAAAATTCGACGACTGTGCTAATTTAACCAAGATAAAACGGTCGAAATAAATGCGTAAATCCATTCCCAGTAAGCCTGGATTTCCTCAGTTAACATTAATTCTTACTGTATTATGTTTGGGATAAAGGATACCTTAACCTGAAAAATACTTAATAGTTGGGCGAATACTGATGAGTACCTCTTTAACTAGACGTCTGAAATAATAAATCATGCATAACAAACAGTAAAATAAACGTTTCGAAAAAGATTAAGACATATGGGTATAACCTTGACGTTTTCCATATTGGAAAATTTTTACGCCAAAAGTAAAGTTCAAGAATGAATAAAAGGGCTACAACATATAAATATGAATGAATTTTGTTCTATGTCGAGCCATAATTTAAGGAAACGTTCCATATATTATGGAGAACTCAAATCAATTTTATGAAGAAGGTTAAGGAAATATTTACGAAGACATGGAAAACAGAGAGCATATAGAAAAATCCCTCTACAAGTTTACCACAATTTCACTCACAAGTGAGCAATTTTACTGAACACTGAATGAAAGTGAGCGAAGACAAATCTATTTGTAAGTCAGAGGGAAAATGGAATATTTTTGGAGAATTCTTCCTCTTAATGCTTACAAATTTTTACCAACAAATAAAACCGTTTTCACTGTAGAATTAAATTGGGATTGAAATAAACATAAAAACAAGTATTATGGCCAAGATTTTATTGTTTCATTCCCGATTATATTTTAATTAAATATTCCAGGAAATGGCACGATTTTCAAATTTCAAGTTTCAATAAATTAGAAAGGAAACCGAGAACCAAATGCTAGTATACAGTGCCCTTACCCTTTGTCAGGCATAAAACAACATATCAAGACGCATAACTTTCGGTACTATCATTCATAAACATAATAAAAACATAAAAAATCAAAACTTTATTTTATTTTCCCGCTGGGTCACCAACATGCTTCGAATAATCCCATTCCTCCCTTGCTCCGTCGCCCTTCCTGATGATTAGTTTCCGAACAGCGCCATCAGATAACAAGAAAAGCCGAACTCACAGAAGACTCTTGGCTGGTCGCAACCTATTCCCAAGATCATAATTGAATTTCTTATCCAGATGCACTTACCGTGCTTCTCAATAGCGTATGGTGAGCATTGCAAGTTTGCCATGACTTCCGCGAGGGCTTCCATTTATTCTAATCAAACTCGGAGGACGTTAAAAATGCCCGGAGGGGAGTGCAGAGCTCCGCAGTGGTTGGTGTGGGCGGCGGAAGGGAAGAGGGGCGATATCAATGAAGGAGTTCGGGGAGAGATACGGGGAAAGAGGAGGCGAGATGATGAGAGCAGGTAGGAGAGAGGGGAGGGGGGGACGCGGAGAGTCTTTACGTCCTGACCCACTAAAAGTGACACACACACACAGAGAGAGGCACGCACGCACTCGCCTCGGAATGGTGGAGGGCACGCAAGCCCCGGGAAGCCATCGCTTAACCTACATCAAGTTGGAAATACATTAGGGGAGGGAATCCATCCATGGGGGCGGAAGGGAAGGGGGGGTACGGAAGTGAATTGACGATGAGGCGCCGCCGAGGGACCGCCCTTGGAAAATAAACTCTCTCCTTGGCTCTGAGGAGAGGCCGGACGTCGCTGAGCCACGAACAACGAACGGGCTCGGCCTCCGCAGAAACTGCCACTGGTCGCAAGCGATCCTCCCTTCGCCCTACATACCTCACCTCCTTGATTATTTCAGCAATTACATATATTTCATCACAATGTCTCCGGAAAACTAATCAACATTCTCATGCCCAACAAATTATTTTAATCCCTGTAATTGAATCGGTCATATACGATCAATAATTTGAGAAATCTTTTTTTTTCCTTTAACGCCATCAAATGAACGCCAGGGTGCATTCAGCTTTTTCAGCAGTCGAAAATTCTTAGCTCATTTCTCAGGCTTGGACATTTCAAAAGTTTTCGAAAAATTTCAACCGGATCTTTCGAAATGGTTTCATTTAATGCCGCAGTGAATGTTCAAGTTATCAATTTTGAAATAATGGATGGTTTCAGTTTAGGAACAAAATAAGTTGAAGCTTATTATTCAAGACGGTAAACATTCTCTTTATTCATTTAAAAATGTTCAGGGCGAGAGTCAACATTTTGCCTAGAGAATTTTATTTAATGGCTATAACACCGCAAAAACCTTTCCAATAAAAAATTTGGTAACACTTATGCGATATTTTAACACTGGAAAAATTTGTTTAAAACGCATTTTTATAAGTAACAATGCAAAAAGTGGAAATATGGGGAATTCGGTGGAAATAATGGGAGTGGAGAGAACGAGAGGAGAATAAATATTTCTGGTAATGCTATCATAAAAATTCTGATTTCTCATCGCGAATAATATCAATGAATCGTAGATGCATTTAATTGTCCCGAACTACAGTTGGAATAGCATCACTATTCTATCTAGCCTATATTATACCTTTTCATTCTTCAAACATTAATATCTTCAACAAATTCAAGATGAAGGTGAGCATCGATGTCCTTCGCAATACAATCTACCTCATTTTCACATTGATTCTCACATTATGTGGCATCAATAGCACGATTAACGATCGGGTTGCATCAGTCGACGGTAGCAAGTCAATAAACAAATAAGCAAAAGTCGTCTGGAGTGTAATCACCCCCTGCCACACACCCTAGCGGTGGCTTGTCAGGTATCATGTATGATATAGACGATGTGGATGTCGCCGATAAATTAAGAGGGATGCCTGACAAGGAAAAATGGTTGTATCTATAACCAAATTTAATCAGAAAATTGATTGTTTGATTAGCACCTTGGATTAACCTGCAGCATACTATATATTATCTTGACAATAGTTGATTTATTTCGATCCTAAGATTCATTTATTGTAGCCCTCCTTTTTTCTCTATTCAGTATCAATTCCTTATATAGAGTATGCAGGTAAATGTACATACCTGTAAGTACTTGTAAAAACGGATTAAATAGAATATCTTCCACTTTAAACTTTTATCAATAAAATATAGGCTGCAAGTTAATCCTAGATATAGCCATAACAAACAATAGAAAATAATAATCCGAGAAAATATTTTTGAGTTCGCAACGAAAGCACGGTCGATTTGATTGAACTTAAGTACTCTCATATCATTACTTAAAATGAAATTCAAGACTTGCGATACGGTTAATTGATTGAAACGTTTGGAATGCATGAATAATGATTTAAAATTAGTTTTTATATAGTTTTCGGGAAAGTTGAAATGGGGCTAAACTTTTCCAATGCACGTAGATTCTGCCTACGATATCTCGTTATCTTTATTTGACCTTCAAACCCCTTGTCACGTCAGGATATTGAGCGTGACAAAGATCTTTCGATGGTACACATGTCGGAAACGCTTTTTCACAAATATGACATCAAAAATCAAAGTGGCAATCACACCAGAATTATCTCTCATAGACTGCAGCTGATATTTGCCAATAAAATTGAAGATAGCCCACCAGTATACTAATCAAAGAAACAACTTTCTAAATAAAAAGGTGTCCCTTTTAGTTTACCGGGGACTTACTCCCGTTTCCTGACTAAGCCTAAGTTAACTTCATGTATTATAATGAAAAAGCAAGCGGATTGCATTGTCTTTCCATGGGAGAATAATTCCAACCGCCACATCACAATGAATGTTTTTCAGTAATAACCATCAGGAAGTTTGATGAGTCAATATTAACTTATAAAATTTACAATCATGGACTTCTTTTACTATAGGTGGGTATATTACTACGTACTGCAGAATACCGAAATAAAAAAGATTAAAAGTATTCTTACATCATTTGAAACCGTACTATTGGTGCCAAACATTGTGAAAATCAATGTAGGAAAAAAATAAAAGATTTTTGTCGGCAAACATGATACACGAACTCAGGTAACTATGCTTGTTAAATCTGATAAGAAAGAAAATACGTGACATAATTAGGCGCATTTTGAGGGCAGGAAGTTTGTTTCAGGGGAACGCAGAAGGTTCTGCGTATGAGGGGAAAAATCGCAGGGATGCATGTAGACCCGTCAGGAACAAACTGGGCGGCTGGAAAGTGATTAGCTGCCAGTCACACATCGAGATAAGGAGAGAGGCATGAAATCGGATACGATGGGGACTGCCAAACAACTTTCGGGTTGATAACCGAAGAAGAAGACGGTGTCAATCACTGCTCCATTTCAGTCACCAACTGGGCTTCAGAAAAGGACATTCATGTGAAACTCTTAACTTTTAGGTTTCCACCAAGAAATGGCCGAGTCTATAGATGCGGAAACAGAAGTGGATGCAATAATAGTGTATATCAAAAGCTATTGATTAAGTTGATCATGACAACCTTATACCCAATTTGGGCTAATTACCTTTACATACAGTCGGAAGAATAATTTCATAGGTCAAATTCTTTATGAAGGATCGGACACATAGGGCCAAATTGAGAGAACTATATTCGGAAGTAACGAGGGTAACTTCAGGAGTTCCACAAAGTATTATCCTTGGACCACTTTTGTTATTAATTACATAAATGATCTCCTGAATGAATTATTTCTCAAATTATACTTTATACGGATGACTGCACAGGAAATAGCAGACTGATGACGATCACGAAGTCCTGCGACGTCATATCAATGAATTGGTTGAATAGGAAGTAAATAATAGCATGGATATAAATGCTAGTGACCGCAAACCCATCTCATTTTAGCGATAAGGTGAATGTAACAAAAAGAGATTATAATTTTCCTGAAAATGTCATCCCTAAATGTGATAGCTATAAATACTTAGGAGTTTATTTAACCAAATATTTAAAGTTGGGACGAAACGTGGACGTTATTTCCAAGGAATCTTTCAAAATGTTGCCCTGGGTAACGAGAAACCTCAATGGCAGGAAAAGAGTAGCTAAGGAAAAGGTGTATAGAACCCTTGTAGGACTGATTTAAGAGTACGCATCACATATATGGGACCCACATAGAAAAGGCCTAATTGCAAAACTAGAGAAGGCACAGAGAAAGGCTGTCAGGCGTATGTCGGGTGGGCCCAGGACAGAGAATGTGACAGCAATGCTTAAAATATTGGGCTGGGAATCTTTAAAACTGTGGAGAAAAAGAAGAAGTCCTCTCGGAATGTTCCATATGATTCGGGGAGAAAGCTTGGGGAGAATTAAGGAAGGAAGTAGGGAATCCTACGGTAATAGGGAGAAATGAGCATAAAAACAAGATGAAATACCGGGTGCAAAGGGCAAATATATAAATGTTTTCCTTTATGAACAAACAAATCATTGATTGGATCAGCATACCTGCAACTATTCTAGCCCTTCCAAAGGAATGTAAATATACTTTTAAAATTATGTAAAAAATTTATATGATAATTGCATACGTGAAATTTTAAGCATATATTTAATGGACGTAAAATGTTAATTTAATGTGAAATTTGACGCATACATGTAAACTGAATGTAGGCTACCATCTGGAAAACTGCCAATTCATAACATTTTTCTAAATAAATAAAATTCTTGCCCAGCACTCAAAAACTGGATCTTATGTGCTCGTATTTCTCGACTGCGACGGCTGCAACCCGTTTATTCGTTTATATTTTAAAATTCTTTGTTGCCTATTTATTATCAACATATTCTGTGGAAATTGCAGCAGTCATCAACTGTAAAAGAAACGGGTTTTGATATATTAGTAGCACATTGCCAATATCCTGGCGCATTTGTTTCTTAAGATCATGTCTACCGGTGTTTAATTAGAAATTTTCAAGATTGCACAATTAAATAAGACAAAATAGGATTATCTCAAGCATCCATGTAAGTATTATGGCGAATTTGATATTATAATGATATTTTGAATACTGCTACGCATCTCTGAGAGTTTTTACCTCATTAATTAGCTGATAAAATATTAGTTCGACGGCATTGGAAACAAATGTATAATTATTTTGAGTTTCAAAGTAAGCTTTGAGAAGGATCGGTTGGCCTTAAAGGTAGCCATAGAAATGGGTTAGGTTAAGCCAATGATAGTAAAAAAAGGCCAGCGATAAAAGGCGGAACTCGTCATTAAATCCACTGGTCCACAAGTCACCGCTGACCGTGGGAGGTCCGGTGCCATACGCTTGTCTGTAAGCAATTTGCTGGTGCCCTCTTCCCACAGATAGTGTGATTAATCATTTAATGCTTTCATTTAATATTAAAACGAAAAATATTTTAACATGTCTAACAACTACGAACATCTTTAGCGAGCAATTAACGAAATGGTTGTTCTAACCCTCAACGGGTTATAACAACCATTCCTTAGCATACACTTTGGCAAATAATAAATAAATGTATACCCATTTCATTACTCTGAAGACAAAATGCTAAAATTTAAAAGAAAGAAGTTATTACTCACATCGAAGAAAACGTAAGTGTTTTTTTTACCACGATCGTGAGATTACCCCGTAAGCAGAAACCGAGAAAATTAAATTGGAAAACATAAACGTTGTAACAATATAGGAATATAAAACATATTACGGAAATATCATAGTATTAATACACGTCGAAAGAATTTAATCAAATGAGATGCATGAAAAGATTGAAATTACAAAGGTAGGCTGAAAAGTAATGCACACATGCTTGTTGACCATAAATAAAAGCAAATAGTAAGATCGGGTGAAATGTACATTTAAGTACAATTATTAAGTTTCAAAATCATATATTTATTTCTCAACACAGTCTCCGTTAAGGCTAACACATTTCTCCCAACGCGTAACAAGGTTTTTCATTCCGTCACTGAAACCGTCACATTCCGAATTTTCTCGAATCCAGGACTTGACAGCTGCCTTCAACTCGTCGTCCGAGGTGTAATGATTACCGTTGAGGTCTCTCTTGAGTTGAGGAAAAAGATAAAAATCGCAAGGCGCAGGATCAGGGGAATGAGGAGGGCGTGGAAAGGGGATGATGAGGGCGTGGAATCGGTACAAATTTCAGGTTTCGCAGAGCCTCTTCAGTTGTGGACGAGGGTTGTCATGTTGCTAAGGTTATTGGCGCCAGGCTGCCTTTAACACGACAAATTCGACGTCGGAGGTGTTTTAGAGTCTTTATACACTGAGAAGACTTTACCGTTGCCCCTCGTTCCAGAAAATTGGTCATATAAACTCGGTGAGCATCCCAAAACACAGTCAAAAGAGGTTCCATCAACAATTATGGCTTTTCAAGGATCGCAACCGCCAAAGTTTACTACGCATCGATTTATAGTAGACCTATCAACAGTATCGTTACCATAAACAGCCTTTAAAAGACGATTTATTTCTGTTCAAGTTATTTATTCATCAGTTAAAAATTCGACAGCAGCACGCTGTTTAACTTGTGTTGACATAGCACTAGAACACATCTCCATACTTCCGCTTCTCAAAATACACTGGATGAATGAAACGACCTTAAACCTGCGCATGCGTGTTAGAGGGGAATGTTACTTCCACATGTCACCAGGAGTGCTTCTGAAAGTCATTTTGGTCGTGGTCTACGAGCATGCGTACATTAGTTTTCAGCCTACCTTCGTACAAGTGCTTCTCTGATAGTAACAATTAGTTTTTGAAGTGGTGCCGTAACACTTTTCTTAAGCATTCTAAACGACGGGCAAACCACTACACGGCAGTAGAGCAGCGCTCATTCCATCGAGCCACCCAGCGTGCCGCGGGGTTCTCGCCGCGATGCAAAAGCACAAACAAATGAAGAGCTGAGGAGAACAGAAGCAAGAACGAAACTCAGCCGTCATTGAACAACCTAGAATTGTTATCACAGGGCAATGATGAATCAAACTTTCATGCCGATTCGTCTTCTAGATCGAGAACTGTTCGCGGAAAACTCCCCTGAGCGATTTCCCTTCCGTCAAGCCGAAAAACCCCCGCTTTTGAATGGAAAGGGCGCAAGAAGGGCGGGAAGGCGCGCGGGAGCTGATGGGAAGAGAGAGAGGGAGAGAGCGGAGTGGCGGCAAAGCGGGAAAATATGCCACTGTCGGCGTTTTCCGAGGCGCTCTGATTGTATCTACGACTTCCTTCTCCTCGCGAGGGAGAGAGAGGCCCTTTTCGTGGCCTGCGGTTCGAATGTTCTTTATTTTTCTTTCTTTCCATTTTTCGCTTACTCTTCCCCCCCCCCTGCGGCTCCAAACCCTCCCGCCACACCCGGACGAGATAAAGCAGGGCGTCAAACCCAATACGTTAAGTCGGATGCGCGAAAGGGGGTCGGGGTTTGAGATTAATGGGAGAACGTGATGGAATAAAAGAGGTTGGCTGTGCGCTCTGAAGCGTCATCCCCTTCTCGGGCGAACGGCAAAGAAACAAACAAATCCGATCGAGCAAAGGCCGCAGTTTGGCACGACAACCCTTTTGAAGATGCGCTCTGCGGAGAATAATAATGTTGGCGAATATCCATTTGTAACACATTGCTCAATCACGACGCCGTCACTTCATGAAGAGATTGACCTGGGGGCATGGCACGTTTAATTCGAGTAGCCGAAGATCTTCTCCACGCAAGACAAGCGGTCGACTACACTCTCATTTTCGTCACGCTCTAAATTAAATCTATTTACATAGAGTTGTTGATTGATTGTGACTCAATCACGATCGGTTGGTAATTGAAATATAATTGAAATACTCAGCCGTATGTACGCCGGACACATGCACCGTATCGACTCGCAGTTACGAGGGCGCCTCGCACGTATACTTCTTTCGTTTATTACGAGTACTTAGTACGCTCAAAAGCGTTTCAAATACGGATTTCCCAAACGGAACACTCGCGTAGGATAACTTGGTGAGGTGCACAAAGGTATTGCCATATTATTTTTAGTAAAGCAGTATCAGTTAACCCCGCCATCTCTTTACAAGCTGCTGAAGTAATTCAACGAATACGAAATTGATGTATTCCAAGATTGATTTCATTTGAAGAATTCCGGCCGTAATCTCGTGATTGTCAGACTTACAATCTTTATTTAAGCCTTAACAGTAATAGCCTTGAAAGAGTAAAATTTGTGTCGGCCACCTCTTATGTAATTTATGAAATTGAGCTTTGTCAACGCACTACTAATACTTATTACGTCAGGTGGTTATATAAGAAGTACGCCCTATGTGAATAGAAATTCACATGCACATTTCCCACGGTACTCCCGCTAAATATCTCCTTTACCTGCTAAGCGGTAATTAATTAGCACTCTTTCATGCTCACGAGATCTTTGGGGAGAAGGTAGAAGATTATTTTACTGATATTCTATTACTGCATTTACATACGTGCGTTTTGAGGGGCTTTCATATAAAGTTTCCTCATATACTCGTATATGGCCCATTACCCTTGAAAATGTCAGCATTGTTTAAGTGGATACGACATTAATATATATAAATCTATCTCCTTTTCAATGATTAACGGACTAGGAACGGAATATGGACTAGGATACGGAACGAATCCTAAAAATGTATTGTTTCAGTTAAAATTATTGCAGAAGAATTTTCTCAGTTTGTCCACCAATTTAAATTCAATTGACATAACAGTTTCGGGCTTAACTTTGTGGAATTCCTTCATGATGAGGATAAAAAAAGAAACTTTTTGCATTTCCACACAAAGATTTAATACTTCACACGATCGTGGTTTCGATGGCATTCGTGGCATTATAATCACCTGATGATGATGGGCAGCATCGAAACCATGGTCGTGTGAAGAATTAAATCTCTGTGTGGAAGTGCAAAAAGTTTCTTTTTTTGACCCTCATTAAATTCAATAGGTTCATATTTCACTGTTTTGAACAACCCTGCGAGTAATATTTAGATAAACAACTTGTTAAGTTTCTTAGAGGGCACAATCAAGTTCTTTAGTAAATTAGCAAGATAGAAAGCTTTCCAAATATTCCAATAGTTCGTATTTTGATAAAACCATGCCACCATCATTTTCCTTCCAAATTAATATTCTCTTGGAAACTCAAGTTGATCAATAAGTGCATATAACTCATTCTCTTAGAGCGAGGTTAAACAGTTAAATTTGGATGTCTGGTTCATATTAAAGCTGTCGCGTTGATTTCAATACTTTCGATCTCAATTTTAAAAGGAAATCCAAAAGCTTTTATGAAAAATTAAAAGTTCTAATACGATCTCGTATTAAGAGTGGTATTATGAAGCAATTTTCAATTTAATCCATTATTTTGAGTGCCAAACCAGCATGAATAGAAAAGGTATACTCATTTTATCGCATGTTATTCTAAAATTGAGATGAGACAATACCTGTCGGAATAAGTACATAGCTGCTGGTATTAGTCATTGGTTTGGGTTTATTCAATGGTGATTACCACCTTTATTTTTTTCCTGCAATATTTTCAGTAAATTGCGTTTTTTTCTTGAGAACAAATACGATTTCTTCAATTGATTTCAGTTTCAGAGCTTTCAACTTTAAATTTAATCAGCGGTTACTTTGACAATTAATGAACAATAGGGTCTGATTATTATATTCGTACTGAATTTCACCCGATATTTTGTTTCCCTTTTAGAAAAATGAAATTCCTACGTCTCGTAACATCACATTCAAAATTGGCATCATTTATTTTAGCTGTGGGTGACCTTGCTTGCAGAGTCACTATTTGAAAGGCTTCTTATCCGAAGTTTGAATTGCTCCACCCACCAAGAGCTTTCATATAATATCAAATATCAATTAATTTTAATCCCGGTCCATTCATTTTATTGACTCAACATTACAGATTTTTATCGATCGTTCAAACTTGGGCAACCGCTCAAACGCCAGCTTTTGTTCTCAGTTTTTTTAAATATCCTGTTACTTAGCGATTGCAAAATTCATGATACGTAATTTTCCCGCAACAGAACTTAAATATTCGAGTTTTTGTTTGCAAAGCACGGTGAAATTTTCATTTTTTCTCATTATCGATATGATCTTGGCAAATAATAACAGCATTGCCCTGGCTTAATAAGAATTAAAATAACAATAGCCCAGAGTTGGTACGAATGTGAGAGAGAGGGAGCCCAATTCGTGCCTGAGACAACAATGTCAAATCACGAGTTCGGTTCAGGGTACAGTCTATCCTGGACAATGCTCCAATGGTTTCCTAGATATGACCGAAGCACAGGAATGGGTATTCCCAAACACAGACCCGGGCTTCACCCCTCACTGACCTCCATCCTTTGATGAGTCTCTAGTCTTGGCACTTTCAAGGAAATAGAATTAATTTGTCAAGTTCCAATTTTTAAAGTGCTACGTATATTATCTCCGACGTGCTTTGGACCTAATTGGTCAAAGCATTTAAGATGTTTGGGAGAAGAACTGCCTTAATAAAAGAGGCTTTCTCAAGAAGGAGGGAATTGATGACAGGGATAATGATAGCAAGGATGTTAAGAAAAGGCTCGTCAAAACTTTAATATGGAGCGTAGCTATGCACGGCGCGGAAACGTGGTCCTTGAAGCAGGAGGATAGACATAGATTGGAGGCTTTTGAAATGTGGGTGTGGAGAAGGATGTTGAAGACTGTGATAGAAGGGAAAATGTTAGGAAAAGAAAGAAGGGGTAGGAATAGAATAGGGATGTTGGACGAAATGAAGGGAGGAAGGAAGTATGCAAAATTAAAGAAGGGCTTATTGCAGAGTAGAATGTGAGGGTTGTGTTTTGTTAATAGAGGCAAGGAAATCGCCGCTGCACCATTAACTAGCTTGCGTCCATCAAAAACGTACCTTAGCCGGTAGATTACCGATAGTAATAATATCTCCTATATTCCTGATTGCTTACCATAGACTGACACATAATTTATGAATATTAAAACTTCAATCTTATATTGATCTAAAATTATCCTTACCTAGGTTTTAATAATTTCGCTACCATAATTATAATTAAAATCATATCTATGGCTCCTGAGAGATGTTTCTTGGTTTAGATACATGCCACCGAGCAGGTTCCCGTCAATCCAGGCACCAGCAATGAGCACTGCGCGAGAGGGTGCCCTCATTGGCGTTCTCTAGGAAGTTAACCAAAGGTTGCGTTTCTGTACCTGAAGTCCATTGCTTTTTCAACCCGAACACTGAATGCCTCAGCGACCCTCCATTCTCCGCTGAATAGTTCTATTTCTGTAAGGCACTTCTCTACCTTACATCCCTCTTTACAACTCTCAAGTATTTCGCTCGCTTGTCCTCCATGCGGGGCAGAGACTCTTATTTTCTTTCTTACTATTCTCGTAACAAATCGTTTGCACCTCGAAATGTGAGTGCCAAATCCATTTGGAATTCCTTAGACCTGCCACCAGTCATACCACGCGTCGGTCGTCACCCGAACTTCATTCTGAAGCTAATTATTTCCATGGTAACTAACATCCGGAATATGCCTTGTCTCTTCATTATTTTTCTTTTCATTTTTTTACGGACTTTACCTTCTCTTTAGTCTGTTCAAATGTGCAAAATAAAGCAATTTCAACTACAAGACCTTTCATTGCATTGTCCATGCCATTTTGTTTTTTTTAAGTGAGGCACGCAAAAAGAGCAATGCCGGAAGAGCATAGACATGAATTATGCTTAAAATGATTCAATAAGCGAGTATTTTTTTGAATGGTCTCTGTTTCCATTTCCTCGTTTACCACTAACTCGAAATTTCCATACCGTAAATAGTTGGCAGAGCCCAAAGAACCATCTTGCTCAGAGAGGTAATTATTTCCGAAAGCCCTGAATGCATTTACCCGTGCTCTGACACCGGCTCCAAATAGATTTTTTGAGTCACCAGGCAGTTTTTTTTAGCAAACAAAGGGTCGAGATAATGGAGACCTAAAAATGACGATGAAAAGTTAATTTTTGTCACATATTGGATTTCCCACGGCCTTTCAAATGAAGGTGACACTTCCATTTGAGTCTCCCAATCGAAATACGTCGATTCAAAATTTAAATGGAACATGAAAAAGCAATAAAAGTCCATTGACGCGCAAGTTATTTTTCCCGAAGCCCACTTTGGAGGCCACTACTTGAATCGCTCGGCCACGGGAACCCTTCCATTGCCCCTCCAATTCATCTCGAACTCCATCCGGGACAACACCACCATTTCTAGAGATGCACTCGCGGCTCTTCGTACCCATTTTATGCACCTAACGGCACAGCCTTAATATTTAAGTAGACTTTTTTTGGTAATACTCTCACCAGGAGAGAATCATCTCCTATGCCGCCACAAAAATACTCACGCGCGGGCACGTTGAGGAGATAACTTCCTCTCAATTTATAATTTAAAAAGTCTAAATAAATATAGAAAAATAATTAACTAGTTATCTTAACCAGGGGCCTGGTACTGTCGATAACAACTTTGTGGTACTGTCCCTGTTTGGTGAGATCAAAAAAAATTAAAAATAACCATTCGTGGAAAGTGCCTCACAATTTTTTGTAAAATTTTCACTACCATCTATGATTAAGAGCTTATCAGCCTAATAAATATGTGAATGATCCACCCTAAAAATACGATCGCTTTAATTTTACAACCAGGATCTAGCGTGAAAGAAGTCCGTGCAACCACCACGTGCCCTGTACCCATATCGGATGACAAACGAGAATATTCCCCGTTTTCAATTTAGATTTAACTCCTGTTTAGTCAATAGTCAAACATCGAACTAGTTTCAAAAAGCAACACTAAACGATTAAATATTGACGCAAATCCTGAAATTAGACTAATTTCATTCATTAAGAATCCATTTCTGCAATACGAAAACCACGCTACACCTTCACAACGTTAAAACCACGATAAGAAACCTCAGTTTCTCTTAAGATCTCAATACCAGGTCCCTTGTGTTTTTCTGCCAAAAATCTTTTCAAATACATATCCGCCTAACCATCATTATAGAAATCTTCGAATCGTAATCAGAGACGGCAAAACCCCCCGGGAATTTTATTCATTATTACTCCCAGATTATGATACCATCTTTTGATGCTGATTGTACCGGCAAATAATTTAAGGTTTTTAACTATAATATTTATACGTGTTTTTATGAAAGCTATGAATGTTTCGTTCATTCCTTAAAATTCGTATTGTGGATTTCAAAAGAAATGATTTTAAAGTGCACTCACGCAATTTCACTACAAATGTCAAAAAATAAATGCTTATGTCAGAAGAAATACCAAAACACTTCATTGATTGATTTTTTGAAAGGCGATGTCATAGTATAGGGCATTTTATGCCTAACCCACTATTTATTAATCATCCTAAATCGTACTCTTAATTTTTAAAGTTAAATCAAGTTACAAAAAACACTATAATGATAATGTTCTAAAGTGGAATACTCATTTTTTTTAATGAATAGGTTAAGGCAAATCTCTGCAAGAGATTTACATCGTTACTGCATAATGCGAAAGGAAACATGTGCTTCTTCCATCGCTAACGTTTAAAATTCCCTAATGAGTTTTCGAATGACGAGTGAATATTTTCTCTTGCACAAAAGTTATCCAAGGGAAACAATATCGGAGAAAATGTTTAATTTGAGGCGTCGTGAATATAAACCCTACCTAAAAAGGAGGAATCAGGTTAACGTGGACATTAATTTCCAGAAGAATGATTGCAAAAAAAAGGAGTGCGGAAAACCAAAAAAACATTGTGCATAAGTGCATGTGCATCTACGCTAATTTCTCAGAAAATGCAGTGTTGCAAAAATCTGCAGTTGCATCTGGTTGCCAGAATGCGGTTTAATGATTTCGCGGAAAAGAAGTCGTTTGAGACCTCTAAAAAAAAACTTGGAAAACGTCTCCATCCCGTGAAAATGGATCATTCCGCTTTAAGAGCCGGATTCTTTAAGTTTTTACGCTAACACCTCAAAGGGACAAATTAAGGAGGCTTACACTTCCCACTTGAGCACCAGTTTCCACGATTGCAACGAGCAAGTGTCGCCTGCCGCCTTCCTCCCTTCCAGCCTCTTCTTCTCCCCCCCCCCCCGTCCACCTTTGAAGAACGATGAAACAAACCAAGTCCGTCTCCACAACAACCCCTTCTGCGACCCCCAAGTGACCCTTAAGCTGTTCTCCACCTTGGCCGACCCACTCCCATTCTCCCCCCTCGCCCGCCGAGAAGCATGTGCTCCATTTAACTAGCAAGAGAGAGGGGGGTGGGAAGAGGGTACGCTGGGGAGAATGGGAGTCATGGGCAGGCATAACGACCAACAGAGGCGGAGAGGGATAGGGGGGAACTTGTCACGCCACGCCAATGGCCGCCCTCCGAAAGCTGGGCAGAGAGGCAGGTAACGCTTATATTCGCGCCGCCCCACAAACCCGATCCCTTCGCCCCCCAGCGCCAATTCCCAACCAACCGCCCCTCCCATCGCTTCCTCCTGTCTCCTCCCACTTCTCACTCGACCAATTTCGACTCGGCTCCCTCGTGGAATGTCGTAGTGCGCTGAAACCGACAAAAAAGACAAAGAAGTTACTTTCGGCTTTCCAAAAACATAGTAAGAAGCACTGTAGAGTGAAGACGAATATCTATCTACACCTAAATAATACCCCGGAAGCCGCCGCAAGGGCGTGTGGCGGGGGGTGTTAGATCACCACCCGTAAAAGACAATAAAACCGCATGTGAGCCAACAAATTCATGCAAATCTACGCCCACAGAGGCGAATGCGATATTCATGCGAAAACCTTTTTAACCTAATGCATGGAAATGCATGTACCATCAACTAGCATAAACTTGCATCTACGCATATACCTCATGTCTTGAATATTTCTATGTTGACTTTCGTTTCTTACTATTATGATTTCTGATTGTTCGGAGAAAGAATGAGTATTTATATTTATCTGTACTGTAATCTATCACCCAATTCTTATCTTTGTGGTTTGATCTACCTGAGTAGTGTGGGGCCATTATAATTATTCCTTTAGAGACATCGTTAAATTCGTTTGTTCTGAGCCTTTTTAAAAGTCCAAGCCCCGCTTATTCTCTTCGCATCTCAAGTGGCTCCCAGCCTAAATCCCCCATGAGACCTGTCATACTCGTCTTCTTATTAAGTATAACAATTTTTAACGAACCTGGTGGATTTAATTTGGGCTTTATCTAATTCTTTTTGCCAAATTTTATCCCAAGGATCCCAAATACTTGCGGCATATTCCAAACGAGGTCTAACTAGAGCGAAATGACACCTCTCTTTAACTTTTTCATTACATTTCCCCACCACCCGTTTAATGAAGCCGAGTTTTTTTAAAGCGGATCCGCATATTGTCCTTATACGAGGGTCATCCGGAAAGTAGTACCCGTTCGTGAAATAAAGACACAAAAGTAAATATTAACAAACATAAAAAATTTTATTTGAAAGAGGATACTTTAAACTACTTCTCAACATAATCTCCAAGCAAATTAAGGCATTTGTCATAACGTGTGACAAGTTTCTGTATTCCTGCTGCATAGTCCTTCGCCGCCAGCTCATTGAGATACGCGAGGGACCCATCTTGCACAAATTTTTGCATAATGCAGATGGTGTTTAACAATTTCATGAACAATTGTTCGAGAAACATTGGGAAAATGCTCACAGATGTCATCAATTGTGACGCGCCGATCGTTCCTCACGAATTCGTCAACTGAGCTCACCAGTTGGTCTGTAATGACAGACGGTCTCTCCGAACGCTCATCGTCGTGTGTGTTCCCCCTCCCCATGTTGAAGTTGCGACACCACCGCCGAACAGACGACTCGTCCATTACATTGTCTCCATACACCTCCTTTAATTGGCGATGAATATCACATGGGCGAACGTTTCTTGCATTGAGGAATTTAATCACTGCCCTCACTTCACAACTGGCGGCGTTCTCAATTTTTTTAAACATTGTAAACAATCACAGAAACAACACAGGCAATGCTAGCGTCACGCAACTTGGCTCAGAGAAGGCAGACAAGCCACTGAAGCTATCTGACCTCGTCCAGCGGCTACTCGCGTCGTCAGCACTTCATGCGGCACGAACGGGTACTACTTTCCGGATGACCCTCGTAGTATGTGCTCCCCATGATATGCGTGGTGTTATAACTACCCCCAAATATTTAACTTGATCTTCCGTAGTTAGCACTGAACCCTCTATTATCTCTACATACATATCTAACCTGATTAATTTTTGATTTGATTTTTGTTGGGAGTAATATTAAAAAAAAGCAAAGTGGAAATGCGTATTCCGAGTAGAGATGGATAAGAGGAGATAGACTGCTCTATATATACGTGAATCGGGATTACGTGAGAGGAATGAATAATGGCCCGCAGCCGACCAATCTTTGGACTCAAATCCCGATGATAAAGGTTTGACGGCACAGTCATCCAAACTGGAAGGACAGGACTCGTCAATTAATATAATAGACCAACATAATTAATAATGCATTCTCGCACTTTTTCTAGGCTCTCCATTAAAATGAAGAAGAAAACAAATACAGAAAATGCAACAATTTCAGAGTGTAAAAATCATTCGCCTTGACTGGGATCCGAACCCGGATCCCTCAATGTCCGGTCGAATGCCTTAGCCAGTTAAGCTATATACTTTGAAATCCCGGTCAAAGCGAACGATTTTAGCGCACTGAAATTGTTGCATTGAAATGCACATTAGCGGATGACTCCGTTAAAAGTTACTGTTGCGGCATCTCCCGCAGTTTCTTTAAATACCGAAACATCATGACATCAAAAGTGAAATCAACTTGTCTCCAAGATGCATTGACACTTAATGACATGAGTTGGGGTAGTAGTAGTTTTTAGGGGAGGCGACCGACTGCTGAGGTCATTTGCGCCATAGGGGATGGACAGGAAAGGAAGAAGGGTGGAGAGAAACCCGGCGTCGGCATTAGCCTACTCTTTACGAAAGGCGCCAAGAGGTCCGCAGTTTAACGTCCCATCCGACGGACGGCCTTAATGACATGATTAAAAACGTTTGTACAAATGTTTTTTTGTTATTTTTAAGAAATATATTTGTTAATATCTGCTTGTAAACCAACAATATTTGTTTGCGTAGTTTGATCTTAATATCAACGAGCAACCTTTTTGACTCTTGAGCAGAAATGGAATTCGCCAAAAGGGACTGCCCAGGTGACGTGAAGCCATTCCAATCACATCATATTTTAAAGTTGATCATGAGGTATTCATGGATTTTGGCTTGATTTGCATCTGAGAAGAAACACAATGCGGAGGTATTTCCTTTATTTTCTAATGGAGGTATCATTAATAAAGCAACGGTCTGGATGTGCACTTCCACACGCGGCCACAGGGAAACGAGCGTTGCTGACCATGCTCGAATGCTTCATGTGTATCGAAGTTCACTTGAAACTTACTTGGCAGGAACACATGCGCCAAGCGATGCTGCCAGGAGGAAACAGCTACACTCGCCGAGTCCAAGGTTGTGACATGCGGCGATGAAAGCGTGAGGGACAAACATGCCATTGCTCTCTCATTAGATTGCACATTCAATGCTCGAGGACAATTTTTAATCCCTCGCATAAAACATGCAAGAGCTGCTCAATTGAGTGCTTAAATTTCCCTTACGATTTTTTAGTTTTACGTTCAAAAATTTTATTTTATTGCATACTACTAGCTTGATGTGAATCGCACTTTCTAAATAACTTTCATTTAAATTGTTTGCATCAAGAAAAGTTTCTGAAAAAAAGATTAGTTTCAGATATTGCTACAATGCCTCGAATTTCTCCAAAATTTATCCCTTGACTGTCGGCACACGTTTGCCTTAGGTTTTTCCGCGACTCGAAAGCTCCCTGGTGGGCGGAAGATCTCTATGGGCACGCAGGCAAGCTACTTTGACGGTCCCATGGTGGTGTCCTTTGAGGGAGGATTACACTTTTATAGAGAATGGGAAATAGTCTGCTGGTGCCCGGTCGGGACTGTAAGGGCATTGGGGAATCGTGGCGATGTCGTTGCAGAAGGTCTTCGTAAGCAGGCACTTGACTCTGCTCTCGGTCGTCCGTCTAAAAACCTTCTGGACGAGTTTAGCGCAGATCTTTCGCATTGCCAAATTTTCAGTGATAATGGTGTGCGCTGTCACTGTCTTATGTCAATGCCAATATAAGACCTGCGATCAATGCGCACACTTAACAACCGAGGGTCTGAATTCAGGATTTCACGCACACGTCAGGAAAAAATTGTTACCGATACTTTTTATACAAACCTTGTTTTTTGACTCCAGTACTCCATCAGCTACAGCTATTGCAAATTGAAACATTCACAGTTAATCTATTCCTTCTCTTGATTACCCAAGTCGCTTCATCTACGGCGATGTCTCACATTGGGGAACCAGTTAAATTAACATTGGGCTAAATTTAGATGATAGGGAGGATATGAGATACACTTCACATTGATTTTCACGAGATATTCAGAAACAACACTTGCAAGTGTGCATTATGGTAGGGCAGCATCCAGCCTGTTGCTTTGAAATGTGACACCCTCTTCAATTTGATATCGCTTTGGAGAAGTTCCCTCCCACGCGTCCTTGTCGCGATTTGTGACTCGCAGTGGACAAATGAACTGTTGGCCCTCCGTTGAGACTGAACACCCTGGACCCGTTTTCTGCATCGGTCGGAGAGAGTTAATATTAAGTAAACTCTATTTGCTTGATGCTAAATAATTGTTTAAAAGTCCCTATATTTTATTCCTATAAACGCTTCTGTACCTCTATGAGTTAATATAAATCTCTCTTTGCATATTCAAAGTTGTAGCATGACGGAGAGCTGGAGAACATCAGTTCTTGTACGCTCTGGAGCAATCTCAATGCGGTTTCGTCGATCGATCAAGCAACCAATTTATCCCAGTTATGATATGTTGAAGGGGTTCTTGAATCAATGCAGCTTGTAGATAATAATTTATTTCGCAATTATTTAAATCGGTTTTCACAATCGTATTCCCTTGAGTTTGAAAATTTCAATTTGTTGCGATCTGCTTCTCGAAATATGACAAAAATTTTGATTTATAAAAGTCAATGAAAATTTAACATATTCCTTCATAGTGGTACATCCAACGATCGGATTTTAATCAAATACAGTGAATTAAATTCTTTTTCGCCATGAATGACAGTTTGACTTAAATGGACGCTATTTGTGCAAAGGTATCCCAAAACAAAACTGCATTACCATTTTTTTCTTAAACTTTTAAACTACTTTCAATTATGGTACAAAATGGAGTCAAAACAATATCGAATGATAGGAATCCTCGTATTCAAATAATGCTTGATTTCAACCGTCTAGGACCATTATCTAAAAATCATAAATTCAATGAGCAAAAACAAATTTACGACTTTTTTAGGCTTCGATGATCTTATCAAAAGGTTTTAGCCATGCTGTACGCTAACAGAATCACGTGTGCAAACAAATCTTATTGGATCTAAATGATGCTGTTCCTACATACATAAATTCATACATGTAACCCTGCAAGCCACCGCTAGGGTTTGTGGCTGGAGGACATGAGACTACTTTTGACACAAAAAACTTCCCCCCCTCTCCTAGCGCGGTTGGACGACGCCTTTTTTTATCACTTGTCGCTCGAGGGAGAATGGACATCTTAAGTCTACCTGTTCTGCACAAAAGCTCTCCAATTTCACTATCATGATCTCTCCTACCGTTGTACAACGGGGATATTCAACGCCATCACTAAGGAAACACCCAATTTATGCACGAGATTTAATCTGTATTTTAAACCTCGCTCTTTGAGTGGTTTCCAGTTTAGCTCCTCTATTTTTTTTGGGTACGCTACTCAGTTTAACATATCAGCGCTTTACAAATCTAGCTCCTCTTCGATGCACTCGATCCATTTCGACAATCAATCCAACTTCATGCGGATCCCAGATACCAACAGCATTTTCCAAATGAGACCTACTTGGCGAAAGTTAGGATGGCCCTTTTACTTTCTCGTGGTTTCCTCCATACTCTTCTAATGAATCCAAATTTTTAATTTTTTTCTTAGCCTGTCCACATATTCCCCGTACATGTTTCACCCCGGAGTGGTCGTGAGTGAGGGTAACGCCTGAGTATTTAATCGAGGCCGCACTATCTATTTCGGTATTCATGATGCAGTAGGCGCTCGGGAAGGAGTTGATCTTTTTCCGAAAATTAATGACGACACACTTTTTAAGTTTAATTTTAACTACCCGATGTCTTAACATTCAATTTACCAAGTGTTATATACCAGTTAGGTCATTTTTTACACCTACTTCATCCTTAGAGTTACGGATATTTCAGTAAACCCCTATATCGTCGGCAAATTAACATATCTTACTATTGTTCAATGAAAGCATGTTCTCAAGGGGACGATTATCCGCATTTAATGTGTACCCTTGTCTCTTCATCAGCGTCTTTTTGCACATCAGGTTTTCTTTTTCTACCGAACAAATTCTCGTCGACACCAAGCTGATTTGCAAACAATGTTTTCGAAATCGTAGAAATCTATATATTGGGATTGGTGGATTAACTAATTTGAGCTCCCATATCTGATTTGACGAACCGTGAATGGGCCCATGCCCGACAGCGGCGCCAGTGTTTGAGTTTGTGCGCGTCTGATGCCAGCGGCGGCGGACCCCGACGTAGTTGCGGCTGTCCTCCCGAGAGGGCGCGCGGAGACCACCTAATCGGAATCGCCTCCCCCAGCCCCCGGCAGGCGAATGCGGAAGCAAGGAGGGGGGCAGGGGAAGCGGTGGACGACAATGCGGGGCCGCCCTCCTGGCTCGCGGTCTACAATTGCTATGTTTACGCGGTCTACAATAGCTACCCGTAATTACGAGAGCGCTGAGAATAAACTAGATTGATTCTTTCGCCGAACAGTATGAGAGCTGAAGGGACGGAGAAAGATCGCGGAGCGGGTGACCAACCTGCGCCACGAAATTCTTTGTCCTTCAAAGGTCGAATCCTTTTTGCTCGATTGCTGTCCGTTCACGGAGAGCTTCTTCTCACATTTGCGCGTGGTGACATTAGAGGTCATATTTTAGCAGGCATTTCCGGGAATCTATTACCACCGGGGGGGGGGGATGACTGGGCCTTCACAGCATAAGTGCGATTACGTATTGAACATGCTCTACTTGCATTCCCAGAGCTCCCTGACCGAGGGAGGACACCATCAGAGTAGGTCTGATGGTGTCCTCCTTATTTTTCGCCCTCCTCTTGCAGTCCTCCAACCATTAAGTACTTCACTTTCACTGACACGATGAAGAGAGGGAGTTCTTCAATGGAAATACTCCGGGATAACCATGATATCCTCCGAGAAGAGAATTAGGGCCGCGACGCCCGCTGGTTGGCGGCCGCTGTTGCAAGAGACAGACCTCTTGGCGATGGGTCAGACATGTTCAACCGTCTGCATGTGCAATATTTACCTCTCAGGCCGTTTGCCCATTATCCCTGGCTTGATATCCACCCCCACCCCCCGCGGTGAAGTTAGGTAAGGCCCAAATGAGTTGACGCAAGCAACAAATTTAAGTGTGACCATTTGCCACCAGGCTCAGTATTTAACCACCAAACCTAGGTTTTAAAATGTGTTCGATCACTTATCACACCTTATTATAATGCATCGTGCGTGATGAGTGACTTTTCCAAAATTTAGTGTGCGAATTTCTTCGGTAGAAATATTTCCGCCAACCGGACAATTTGTCCACCGTCATCGGTCATCTTCCTTTCAAGCAGAGGAATGTGCCGATATTTTAGAATGTAGAAATTCATACTTCAATTCAAATGCCACTTGACGAGAGCTGTTAGGCAACCTGCGGGTGTAGGCCGGCCCAAACTATCGATGTGAGTCGAAGGTAACTGAAGTGCCATTACAGACAAAGGCTTTCAACGAGGTTAAGACGTGCGCTTAATGTCAAAAACATAAGAGTCGGAGTCGATCTTTATTTCTAATAAAACCAAGCGAAAAAAATCAAAGTGATGATGACCCTCGAACCGGTTGAAAATGAAACTGCTTTTGAACACTACTTGAAATAGGATTAAATGAAGGCAAATCTCGGGATTGAAGACCCTTGCTGCTTTTGTAATATTTCATGAAAACTTTGCTTTTCTCTAAATTTCATGTAAATTCAACTCTCTGGAATTAATTCATATATTCGGCAGCAGTAGCTGACTTATCGAGTCTGCAAACAAAGAAGAGAAACAAAACAGAAAAGCATTCAAAACGTGATCTTCATGCTTTGCTTTTCATGAGCAATGGACTTCTAGAAATAATTTCCCATTGGAATCTCTAAGATTACGGTGCAATTTACATCCACAGAATCATGCGAATCCGAAGTACTAATTCGCTAGTGCTGACCGCTTCCCCTTGGGCGAGACTTTGGATCAGAGAGCAGTTTAAAATGCTTATCATTCAAGAATAAACAAGGCATTCACCAAGACAATTCGCAAATTACGCTCTTCATAGGTTAATGTTTTCATTTTAAATGGTGAAAAGTCATAAGACTTGGCCTGGCAACTTACTTATTTCGGGCTCGATTTTTAAATGAAATCCGCGTGTATGTGTTTGACCTGGATACCCGAAACACTGCTATCTACAGAATAGTTGATTTAATCAGCGCACGCGTCAGTCACCGCCTCTTCGCGTGGTGACGCTCGAGTGGATGGCGACGTGCTTTTCCTTTGTTGCCCATTCATTGGAGCTGAGATCCGTCGAGAAAGTCTTCGCACTCGCCGCTTGGTAAATGCCTAAACAGATTAGCTATCAGGAGATAACCGCATTGAGGTTTTTGAGGATGAGACAAGGAAGCATAACTTCCGGTGTCATTCCATTAAGCTCTAAATTAGAGCCTTACGCATTACCATCTATGAATAAATCACTGTTCTGATGAACTCACTTCTCGAGAAACGTAAAATATGAGTCCAACTTCTTAGCTCGTGATTTACTGTCGCGAAAAATGGAGAGAGATAAGAGGAGAACCACGAAGAGTAGGTATTTTTACGTTGGAGAGGACAATAGTAATGTAATCGAAGTAAATTTATTTGCTGATAAATAAAGCTAACGTATCTATAAGGTACGCATTAAAATAGCGTGCATAAGACATCATTCGAGAATAAAAGTAAAACGAAAATTAGCCCTCGTGTCTTGGAAAGACGTACTAGACGAACATAACTAGGAAAGAACGACTTTCATTAAAAGAAGTAATATCCGGGCTGACATTTACTCCTAGTATTAGGTAGTAAGTATCACCGCAGGTTTTCCTGTGTTCCTAGTCTGCATATTGGATAGATTCGTTTGCTTTTCAGATATAAGGCAAAAAACCTCCGCAAAAACGTGAAGATGGCTCTCATCAACGAAAGGCGGATTACTTTCACGAACGTAATAAGAAGCGACTGACAAGAGCGACGTTCTTTGAATATTCAATGGGTGAATGCAACGGAGGCGAATGGGAGTGATGATCGTCCTCTAAAATATCTGAGCACTTAATTTTTTCTTTAATACTGCCTCACGCTTTGGCATTGTAGAAGTTATAATATCGCAAGACATCGATGGATTCCTTAGGGGATGATCAGTTTGGGTTTAGGAATGGAAGAGATACGCGCGATGCCATTGCAGTAATGGCATCACTAATCGAGAGGAATATAGAATTAAATCAGGACGTATTTGCCTGTTTCCTGGATTTCAAAGAAAAGGCGTTTAATTGAGTGAATTGCGAAAAAACTAATGAGTATGTTGCAGGAAATAGGAATAGATTGGAGGGAAAGGAGGCTAGTCCGCAACATGTACATGTCTCAGACTGCTAAGGTGCGAGTGGGGAACGGGGAGTCCGGATGGGCAGTGTAAGGAAGAGGTGTAAGGCACGGCTGCCCATTATCACCGTTGCTGTTCAACCTGTATGCAGAGGAAATGATCAAAGAGGCATGGGGAGAACTAACTGGAGGTAGGAATGAAGGTGGGCGGGGAAATTCGTAAAATCAGTTAGGTGTGCTGATGACCAACCTTTAGTTTATCAGTCAGCCAAGGGGTTGCAAGCATTACTGAGTGAATTGTAAATTCAGTGCAACAGATATGGAATGATAATCAATATAAACAAAACAAAGGTTATGCGAAAGAAAAAGGCAAAAGTAAAGATTAAAATGGGAGGGCAAAAACTAGAGCAGGCAAAACAGTTTATGTATCTCGGTTAGTGTTTTGGACCAACACGGTCAAAGTAGTAGGAAGAAGAATTGCGCAAGGCAAAGAGGCCTTCACAAGGAGGAAGGAGTTGATGGCAGGGACGTTGAGTAAGGATGTTAAGAAAAGACTCGTAAAAACTTTGATATGGAGCGTAGCTGTGTACGGCGCGGAAACGTGGTCATTGAAGCAGGAGGATAGACGTAGATAGGAGGATTTTGAAATGTGGGTGTGGAGAAGAATGGAGACGGTGAAATGGACCGAAAGAAGGAAAACAAATGAGGAAGTACTAGGTATGGTGGGCGAGGAGAGGGGATCGTTGGGACAAATATTAAGGAGGTAGGAAAAATGAATGGTGTATTGATCGGCAGCGAGATATTGAAGACTGTAATTCAGGGGAGAATGTTAGGCAAACGAGGAAAAGGCATGAACAAGATAGGGCTGTCGGACGGGATGAAGCGAGGAAGGAAGTACCCAGAGATGAAGATGGACTTGACGCAGAGTAGGTTTCTGGATTGTGTTTTGTTAGGAGCCACAAAATATTTATTTGGTAGTTGTGTCCATCCAAAACCTACCTTAACCGGTAGATTACTTAATAAATGTAACAATTATATTGAACGAATTACAAGTTATACTATCTGTATTCATTCGCCGCTGGTATTATCCCCACAACGTCACGATAAAACAAAATTTTACTTGGCTAAAATACGGCAGCAATAGAATTATATTTGACATACTTTAATTCGTGTAATCCCTACATTAAAATAATTTGATTAAAATACTATGATTTATTCGTAAAGTCACCTTGGTTGTGATCCCCCGGCTCCCCGTTCCTCCCTATTTCTGTGCTAGAGTAGAACATTGGGGAATTTCCTTTTTATCTGAACAGCAGTATTAAGGTTCTTTACTAATTAATCGGCTGCTTTCGGCTTTATAGTTTGATAAAAAAATTACACGGTTTGTTGCAAGGATGTACTATCGAAAAATCAAGTATTATAAAAACTTTGAAGAAGGCAATTTGACTATATTATATTTGCATAGCGCTTGCTTGGCTATTTAAATAAGACAAAGTCTTCGGTGAAGTTCTGAAATACAGAGTCGCTCACTTGTCCACTGGCTCCATTCCGCATTTACTCAATTTTTAATCCTCATAATCTAATAATAGGCGACAAATTGATAAGTTAATTCATTCATAACACTCTCATTCCTCTCACCAACAACTGATCGTCCCTATCGGTTTTCACAGAGCAGAGTAAGAGTGCCACCCACGATTTGCCCGCACGCATTCATGTCTCCATGCGCCCATCTCTTCGAAGCGATCTCACTTTTTTCCTCCGTCCCTCCCATACACTGGATGCACTTCCCGAGAACACACCCGCTCTCAACACATTCAAGTACGTAACATAAGCGACCAAATCTCTTTCTCGCCTCAAAGCATTCCAGATATTTAACAAAGGTCCAGAATACATTCTACTGTTTAAGGCTTCACTTTGTGGAAGTATTTACTGCCCATGCTAAGAGACTTCGTACTTGTCCACAGACTTTTAAAAATTTGTGAAAAAGTAAAAAGCCTTTTACTATGGATCAAGGTCCTTAAAGTAGAGCTGAGTGATATTCATTTTTCAGAATAGAACTTTGATCGCAAACAAATATTGAGGCAATTATATTTGCAAGACAATAACCCTTGGGTGCATCGAGTGGTACGCATGCCAATATCGACCATTTTGATAAAAAAAAAGAGTTATCGACATAACATAGATTCTATTGAGCGATATCGTCCGAATTGTAAATTGACCAACTCGTATTTTGACAAAATCGTCAATATCGCATAATGATTTTATTGTTAATAGGTATCATCTGCATGCCATATTTTATATCTACCAGATAGGTCCTATGGGCATACCGACAAACCGCGCAACTACCCCCTGCCCATTACACAAAACCACAGGCCACTTTATAAACTCACGTAGTTTACTTGCACAGGGCTGGAAATACTTGTAAATATGTTCCAAAGATTATCATGGTGGCATTTCAGAGAATGCGTTGTTTAAAATGCTTCAAATTATACATATGTTATTTTCAGAGGGTCTATAGCTTGATTAATAAATGTGACAAATGGGCCCCAAGTCGATATTGAAAGATATATCGCAATGTAGTCAACATATCGCGCCGAGCACCATCTGTAAAGGCAAATGCATGGGTATTTGCTCCATATATTGATGCTATCTGTGGCAGTTAATTTTCAATGGAGGAAAACATGTGTGAAATGTGCTTGAAAGAACTCCCCCTGAAAGTGGTAAACGGTTGCAAACGCATCTGATGCAGCAAACGTGTTTGCAGGAACTAGATCTAGAATCGAAATTCACTCGTAATGCCAACAAAGTTATTTATCCTTCGTTGTGGAGGGAATAGATTGAGTTTTGGGTTTCTTTGTCTTTCCAAGACTTTCATCAAAGTTCCATCTGCAATAAACACTCTATCGATGATTAATATCTAAATGCCGTGCTACTAATTACATGCGTGGTAAGTTAGATGTTGATGCGGAGAAAAATAAACGAATTCAAGGAAAAATTATCACAATAAAATCCGAAAATTTTTAATTTTAATGGTTGATTACACTCACCTTCGAGGAACAATTGAAATTCTTAAATTAATTCACAAAAATATTACTCATTTCCACATCTATTTCATGTCATTCCTTGTAGTTAATTTATACTGTCTTTTACATATGAAGTTGATATTATTATTGTATATAAATCTCGTTGCAATTAGGCAATTGTCCTGGTTGCAACGGTCAAGTCTGGTCAACGGTCACTCCTACAATGGACATACATACATATGCAGTCAAGAAGAACAGATAGGAGACAAAATGCTCTTATATTCAACGACACTTTAAGATTACCAACCCCACCTTTACCATCACACCGTGTAGAACACGAAGTACCCTAGAGTTGTTCTTACGTTGATTAATGCCTGCTATGCCTTCAACGATTTTGTTTCTAGTTGAGACTGAGAAGTAGAGCATAAAGTTATGCAGTAATTACTAATAAATGTGTTTTTTTAAACATTATGTCATTCCGCACATATTTGTGCCAAAGGTTTTCAGATGAGTTTACTACCATTGAATGACATCTTTAAAAGTAGAACGTGACTATATATATTCTCTTTTCCTAAATTGAATTCAGGGAATTAATTTTTTTTTTATTATTATCTCGAAAAACATTTTATTTGACAGAAGAAAGTTTCAACCTATTGCTAGGGAGAGTGTAATGGAAGTTTCCGGAGAGAATCTAGGAGTGATGCAATAGAATGAATGGAGAAATGCGGTGGTTATCGTGTAAATAACTGAAAAATAGGGGATGAAATACCCATCTTTAAAATCTTGTGATCTCAGCACAACTGAGAAATTAAATGAAATTTTTCATATTTTTGCAAATTAGAACCATTATTAGAGCAGTGCTTAAAAATGAAAATAAATACTGGTAAATGATTGCAAGTTCCTTCCAAATTACATACTACGCGGCTTTTACCTTTCCTCTATTCTATACTGATAAAATAGAAAAAGTTGTAAAACCAAATAAGGCCTACCTGCAGAAAAAAACAATATTACATTTGCTATAGCAAATGAACTTTGGGCATAAGTTTTTAAAGTAGATCACTAATTCGGCACAAACTGCGGAATGGAGATTACACAATGAGTAAACACGAGGAATAAAACAAGGAGTGGGAAAGTAAGCGGACCTACAACACTTCCGTCAATAGTTCTCGTTCAAGGATGCATGCCAGCCAGCTATGAGATTAGGGAGAGTTTCCTGCGTCCGTAAACCTTGAGATGGACGATTGACGGATGAGACGCCCGTCGAAGATATACTGTACGAAGTCCAACGAGAAAGAAAACACGTCACTTAGCGATGTCGTCACTCTGTGGACCGATTGCGGCTAACGTGAGGTGCTCCGGAATGTCCCAGATCAACAGCAACCCCACCCCTGTTGTATCGCTGTTTGCTAAGCCAGACATGCACCTGATATAAGCACTGGAGGACAAAACACGCAATTGTTTTGGCGCCTTGCGTATAAATCTTAGTATTCATATTAATATATATATATATATATATATATATATATATATATATATATATATATATATGTGTGTGTGTATGAGTGTGTGTATGCTTGTTATATCGCCCGAAGACGAGTGAAAATCACACATTAGGATAGGGGGGCCAGTTCCTTTCCCTGTGCCGGTTATGGTTTCCCAGGAAGATCTGGTGCCCGAAAAATCACAAAGCTTGGAAGGAGCTGCAGGTGCCAAAAAACTTGTCCGAGAATCGAACCCGGGGTCCAACGCTCTACCACTATACTACCGCGACCCATTTATATATTCAAACACGAAAACCCACCATATGACGGACAAATATTCATTCACATGGACATGGATATAATGAAAAGGGATTGGAGCACATTAAAGACGAACACAGGAGAGTTGAGGAAGGCGGAATCGAGCAGATCACAAGTGCAAAAAAAATCCAATGAAAGAGGAATCCCCGTGCCTGGCCGATGCCCTAAACCACTTGAGCTATCGGGGAAATGTAATTAATGCTGAAATCTGCGGGGGGTTCATGAACCCAAGTGCCCCGATTCTTTGGTCAAGAGATGGCGTCCGGGAGCTGTTTCAACCACCAAATGAGAAATAGACGACACGAGAGGAAGGACAGAGGAAAGCAATCATACAACACTAAAAAGGATAAGAACAGTGCGTCTCGTGGCACGCATAACCAGAAGAAAGAGACGAGCCGCATTGGCCAAATACACATTCAAACATGAAAACCTACCATATGGCGAAAAAATATTCATTTACATGGAATTAGATATAAGAAAAAAGGGATAGGACCACGTATAAAGGACAAAAACGTGAGAGGTGGGGAAGGCGGAATCGAGCAGATCACAAGTGTTACAATGAATGCACTTGTGATCTTCTCGATTTCGCCTTCCCTACTTCTCCTGTTTTTGTCCTTTATACGTGTCCCTATCCCTTTTTCTTATATCTATTTCCATGTAAATGAATATATATATATATATATATATATATATATATAAAGTATCAAGAAAGATATAAAGCCGCAAACAAAAGACACTATTGGAACCGTAAACGCTAAAAGAACTAGGAAACCATGGATCAAGGATGAGATGATTACTAAGAAGGATGAGCCGAGAAAATGGAAAAATGTAAATACAGAGATAGGCAAAATGAAGTGCAAAGAGTTAAACAATAAATTGAGGCGGGCAACAAACAAAGCAAAAGAAGTATGGTGGAAGACGCAGTGCGAGGATATGGAAACTCTGCAGAGGAAGGGTGAAATCGGTGCGCTGTACAGCAAAGTTAAATCTTTATAGGGAAGTAAGAAAGGAATATCTATGCTAACAGTTAGAGATAAGGCGGGTAAGAAAATAGTCGACGCAAGGAAAGATCCAAAAGAGATGGAAGGAGTATATAGAAGAACTGTATCGTAAAGAACTTATATCAACAAAGTTAGACATTGAAAAATAATATGACGTAGAGGAAGATAGCTTAGGTCCAGGCATACTAAACAATGAGATAGAAAGGGCATTAAGGGAGATGAAACAATAAGGCCATGGGGGTGGATAACATTCCCGTGGAACTATTGAAATGATTAGCAAAATGTGGGAGGAAGAGGCTATATGGGCTGATTCGTAGTATTTATGAGGAAGGAATCTGACCGGAAGAATTTGTGAGATCAGTTTTAGCTTCTATTCCGAAAAAGGTAAAGGCTACATCATGTGAGGACTACAGGACAATAAGTTTGATATCCCACGCAGCTGGGAGAGGTACGCGTGATGCCATCGCAGTAATGAGATTATTAATCGAGAGGAATATAGAACACAACCAGGAGGCATTTGCCTGTTTCGTAGATTTCCAAAAACCGTTTGATAGAGTGAAGTGGGAAAAACTAATGAGTATATTGTAGAAAATAGGAATAGATTTGAAGGAAAGGAGGCTAATACGCAACCTGTACATGTCTCAGACTGCTCAGGTGCGGGTGGGAAACGGTGAGTCCGGATGGACAGTGTTTGGAAGGGTTGCCCATTATCACCGTTGCTGTTCAACCTGTATGCAGAGGAAATGGTTAAAGAGGCATGGAAAGAACTGGAGGTAGGAATGAAAGTGGGCGGGGAATTCGTAAAATCAGTTAGGTTTGCTGATGACCAAGCCTTAGTTTGTCAGTCAGCCAAGGGGTTGCAAGCATTGCTGAGTGAATTGGAAATTCAGTGCGACAGGTATGGGATGAGAATTAATGTTAATAAAACAAAGGTTATGCGATTTTCTAGAAAGAAAAAGGCTAAGCTTAGCATTAAAATAGGAGGGCAAAAACTAGAGCAGGTAGAACAGTTTACGTATCTCGGTAGTGTTTTGAACCAACACGGTCAAAGTAGTAGGGACGAAAGGAGAAGAATTGCGCTAGGCAAAGAGGCTTTCACAAGGAGGAGGGAGTTGATGACAGGGACTTTGAGTGTTTAAGAGATGTTAAGAAAAGACTCGTAAAAACATTGATATGGAGCGTAGCTATGAACGGCGCGGAAACGTGGTCATTGAAGCAGGAGGATAGACGTAGATTGGAGGCTTTTGAAATGTGGGTGTGGAGAAGAATGGAGAAGGTGAAATGGACAGAGAAGAAAACAAATGAGGAAGTACTTGGTATGGTGGGCGAAGAGAGGGGTATGGTGGGAGAAATCCGAAGGAGGCAGTAAAAATGGATGAAGGGGGCATAGACCGGCAGTGGGATGTTGAAGACTGTAATTGAGGGGAGAATGTTAGGCAAACGAGGAAAGGGAAGGAACGGGATAGGGATGTTGGAGGGGATGAAGGGAGGAAGAAAGTACTCAGAGATGAAGAGGGACCTGATGTAGAGTGGGATGTTGTGTTTTGCTAGGGGTCACGAATTATTTAATTACTAATTATGTCCATCCAAAAACCTACCTCAACCTGCAGATTACCTAATAATAATTATAAATATATATATATATATATATATATATTTATATATTTATATATATGTATAGAAATATATTTATATGTGTAATTATAATTATATGTATATATATATATATATATATTTATTTATTTATATTTATATGTGTATATATATTTGCTTCCCTAAAGGCAATCTCTTTCAACTACAACAATTTCCACTTCACAGATCATCTTTTTAGATCTTATTATAGTCCTACTTGAAGGCAAATTTCATATCTCTGTTCACATTAAGCCAGCCATCCGCGAAACAGTACTTACATTTCATTTGTTTCCACCCTTCACACAATAAACGCTCCCTCCCCCGCCCCTTACTCATTCGAGGTCACCGCATTGTTGCCCACCCTGATGCCCTCCGAAATTCTCCTTGCCGTGCCCTTGCCTCTCTTCTCCGACGTATTTGATTGCCCCGAATCCCTTCTCAACAAAAAAATCCGGAATCTTTCCTACGACACAAATCCTTCCAAAAGCCAACATGTTTATCTTTCTATCTGCACCACTTACTTCCCTGGGGCGCAATCCCTCCAATCCAAGCCGTAATAAAAGATTTTTCCCCACCATAAGCAGTAATAAAACCACCGCTGACCTAACCTCTCCCCCCCCCCCCAAGTGTCCTTCAGTTGCCTTTAGACGTGCCGCAAACCTCGGAGACCCACTTAAAATCACCAGATCCCTAAGTAAAGCATCATCCCCTCTTACCTACGATTTCATAAAGTAAAATAGAGAGATATATAACCAATTCCATTTTCCTTACCGTGCCATTCCCAAAAATTATGAGTTTTCTCCAATGCCCTACCGTCTCACCTAGTACTACCCGACGTCTAAGTACATTCCCTTACATGTGAACTATGTCCTGCCATTTATATTGGCAAATACTTAACTCTTCTCAATATCCGCGGGGATCGAGATGGTGCGGTGGCTATCGTACTAATGGCTTCCCACCCTGAGGACCCGGGTTCAAAGCCCGGCGGTTTTCAATATTTTTCAGTGGTATCTCGACCCCTACTTGAGGTTCTTTGTGGAGGGCCCTTTTAGTGAGTACGTCGTCCGTCGGATGGGACGTTTAGGTGCGGAACCTTTTGTAAAGAGTAGGCTAATACCGACGCCGGGTTTCTCTCCACCCTTCATCCTTTCCTGTCCATCCCTAATGGCCCAAATGACCTGACCTGTCGGTCGCCTCCCCTAAATACTACTACTTTAAATATCCGCATCAAAAATCCTCGTTTATTCATGGGTTAAATGGAAGAAGGTCTCAATCAACCATTAGGTCTCAATTTCGCCCAGACCTCTTTCTATCTACATATATTTCCTCTTCCCTCTCCGCCTCTCTCCCAGTTCCTACTAGTTCCTTCCCGGCCTAAATTTGGATTAATGTTACTGTTGTGTCCATCCCCCCTTGGCATGTGACTGATATGGGATGAGTGTCAATGTGAGTATAAGAAGGGACTGGCGGTTTTGAAGGAGGAGGAAGGAAAAGTTATCCAAGTTGGACCAAGATGGTCACAGTAGTAGGGATATTGGATGATAATCTTTCACGGTAAAGAGGGAATCGCTGAGGGAACGGCACAGCAAGGAGGATAAGAAAAGGCTAGCAAAATTGTGATATGGTGCATAGTTTTATACGGTATTAGCTACCTGGCAAATCTAAATATTGTAATTGGTCCATTTGGTCACAGCGGGCGTTTCCCTAAGGCTGCCAACCACCAAGAAACAACCTTCGTGATGAACCCGCAAATAAAGATTAACTAATTCTATTCGATGCTAAACAGAATGAAGCTTTGAATTTCATTTTCAATCGTTGGCAAGTGA
The DNA here is from genome assembly GCF_022747635.1 of Hetaerina americana. Lineage (NCBI taxonomy): Eukaryota > Metazoa > Arthropoda > Insecta > Odonata > Calopterygidae > Hetaerina > Hetaerina americana. The sequence goes on from NW_027286752.1 coordinate 9,817,200, forward strand.
ATTAAGGGTGATTATTATTCACTCCATCAATGGATGGGTACCATGTCGGGAAAAATGTATGGTTTCCTAATGATATAAGAGCCAGAATGCCATGTCTCATGCGGGACGTACGAGTATTTGAAATATGCCATTGCCTTTGTTTTACTTCACGAAATATTTAAGGGCTGGCGTGTTCAAACACGACGCACTGTATTAAAATGACGCAACTGTGAATGCAAATGGCTTCACGAAAGCTGATTCCGTGATTCGTATTTTCCCACTCCGGATAAATCGTTCGTCTCCTGTGATTCAAGTTTGAGTGTATCTTTATATGTTGAACAAAATTCACTATCGGTGGTGATAACAACTTGCAACATCGATAACTATTTTTACAGTGATCGATAAGCTGTTGGAACCTGGGCGATTCAGTAACTGCCGAGGACGTCGAGAGAGCGTGGAACCATACAACTCCCCTTCGACAGACACTCCTGCAACAGCGTAAATTCCCCCCCTACTCATTTCACCGGAAGAAATGGACTTTGTATCATTCAGTCCATTCGAGTTCTTCTTCAACTCTTGCAGATTGAAATTAATTCTTTCAAATGAGACGTTTTAACTCATGTCCATCGCTGCATTTGACTTAAAATAAGAATTCAATATCGCCACATTATGAGATAACAATTTTAATAATATCTTAATGCACATTGACCAGACTATAAAGAAAATTTGGGGCTGCAAATTACTTTTTCGATTCAAATGTGAGGAAAAGCACCGTTATAAATTAGAAGCATTTTACACGTCGGAATATCGACTGAATAATATGACTTTTTGATGCAGGCAATACATTGAAAAATGCCACGAGAATGCAATATGGATCCCTTAAGTCTAGCAGGAGAAATTTTGTTCATTCAAGTGAAGAATAAAGAGATTCAAGAGACATCTACCTAGGAGTAAATCGACGGATTGGAATAATTGATGGCTACTCGATGCCTGTACCAATGAGGGAAAAAACCCTCTACTTCCCCCACACTCTCCCTTGACCTCAGATATCTGAAAGGGCTTTGTATTTATGTCTTTGAACAGTTTAAAACCCACCCACTTTCCTCCGCCATCAGGAGGAGTGCTCCCCATCGGGGCCCCCTGCTTTCTACCCTTCCCTCCAACAAAAATTGCTCACTTCCCTCCAACCTTCTCACCTCCCCGCCCCTACTTGAGGGTAGTATATATGTATAGATGGATGTCTGTAAGAGTTTTTACCTGAAGATGACGTTGAGCATCGAAACCCGGGTCGTATCGTAATAATTTTTTTGTTAAATCACAAAGTCACTACTTGATGCACTAAATGGTTGAGGCCTTAACTTTGTAGAATTCCATTTTTAACTTAGGAAAAATAATATTATCTTTGCTTTCTACAGAATAAACTTTATTCGTCGACTAGTTTCGTTTACATTGTAACATCATCAGGACTAGTGGTACAATAGACATTTTTCTGAGTTATATAACATAAAAATATATATATTATATATATATAGTATATAACTCAGTATACTTTAGTATATAACTCAGAAAAATGTCTATTTTACAACTAGTCCTGATGATGTTACAGTGATAGAGATAAGCAAAGATAATATTATTTTTCCTAAGTTAAGTCACTACTTTGTCATTTCCGACAGATTGGGGGTTAAAATCGAATCCGTGAAATCATATCGCTGAGTTACTCACAGAAATATGGCATTGGGTCTATGAGGTATGATGGAGTAGCTATATAACCCACTTTAGTAGAAAATTTCGATTGTTGCAATTATTGAATTCCATCCAAAGACAAATTGTTTGTTAACTGCAACATGAGTACAGAAATGCGTCACTAATGATACCACCAACCATTCAAATGAATCTCTCCGAAGAGACTTTAAAAAAAGCGCATTTTTTATATCTCTTACTCCAATCCTAGAGCGACAAAGAATACGTGATACGTGTCGAAGAAAAAATTAAAAGTAATTTCTTTCCACTCCGAGCGTTTACAAATTGATTTACAATTGAAAATCAATTTCGATAAAAATTATATAATTCCCAGTCAATCCAACGAGATTTTAATGTCGTTATAAAAGATCCATCACACCTCTTTCGAAGCTTAATCTACTTTTCTTATCTTGAAGAATCGTTATCCTTTGGCGGAGGGGTAAACAACCGATCAGATGGGGAACCTCCATAGCTTAAATCGACAATAGCGAAGTAATGTTTCGAAAGGAAAAAGTATTCCGCCTCGTAGATTTCTGTTGGGCAATTGTCGGGACATTGCATGCCTTATAAAACATTCAGACAAATCAACTCGCAATCTCAATGGCATTGGTATAATCCGAATGCATGGGAGTGCAAATGGCAGTGGCGTCATTTCCGGTATTTCGGGAGAATGACCATCGATCAGCAGTCAGGGGAGCGAAGTCCCTCGGGAGTAATCTCATCTGGGGCCCGCGATAAAGTGTCATTCACCGGACGGGAATTCTGCGCATCCCTCCACACCTTTTTCATTTTCAATCGACGAAAAAGTTAAGTCGAGATGGGGGACGAGGGCAAGTTGATTTTCTCTCGTACTAAATTAATCATGTTTATAAGTATGGCATCGCCATCTCCAGCGATGCTCTTATCGGGAGCAACGAACGAAAAATCCAATCATTCAGGGGCATTTTTTAAAGCGATTACATCTAGAGGCGATCAGTAGAAGTAGTTCTCTTTAAACCACGTCGCTTCCATTTGCATGACGCATAAGGAATAGGAAAGGGATATTGAACGGGATGAAGGGAGGAAGAAAGTACTCAGAGATGAAGACGGACCTGATGTAGAATAGGATGTTGTGTTTTGTTAGGCGTCACAAAATATTTATTTAGTAGCAGTGTCCATCCAAAAACCTACCTTAACCGGTAGATTACTTATATATATATATATATATATATATATATATAATTATATGTATCTTCGAAATAGAATACTCTTCAGCGGCGCACAAATACGAGTATATATAAACACAGATGTAGATTTCAAAACATTGAAACACAAAGAAGGACACTAAACTATGTAGTTTTAACGTTTCGACGGCTCGGCGATGAACATCTGAATACCTATACAGGGTGCAGCAACATATCTTCCATTTTTAATAGCGTTTTGCGTTTGAAAAAATGAATTTATGTTCCCGCAATCTGTAATGGGTAAATATCTAACATTAGTTTTGTCCATGTAGTGGGTAAAATTTCAAACAACTAATTCGTACGTTTCATCCGTTCATTCCTTCATTCCGTTCCCCAACAATTTTACTTCTGCAAGATTTTCCAGAAAAATCGTATGAATAAGACTACACATGAAAATTAAAAAGCATAAAATGGAATGCGTTACCATATTTGGAGATAAATCACAGGATCAATGTTCATTTATCAAAGACAATTCTTCCATAGCAAGCATGTTAATGTTTCCATGTAAAATGATCTGTTTATCATCAATGCATTAATTAGTTCTCCCGCTTAAACAACGCTTTCTCTAATGAAAAGACGTGGCAATTGATAGAACATACTTATTAGCATGGGAGGGACCTGAAACCATAGATTACGAGCACTCGCAAATTGAGTAGTAGCTCTGAGAAAACCCCGTGGTTCATTTGAATTGATTCTGGATTCAACCACAGCATGGGGTCCGTCGTATTTGAAGTGTAAATCGGATACCGAGAACTCTTTTCTTTAAGATCCCGATGGCAACTCCCCAACTTTCCTCCTTCGCATCTTCCTCTCCTCCTTTCACTATTGCACTCAATTACTTATCTTCGCCGAAATAATTCCAAGAATCGATGCTTTATCATTTTCTCTTAGAAGTATGTCTACTATTTTTACTCAGTCGCACCAACTTATTTCATTATTCTTCCAGGCGCTACTTCCATTGCTCTTATTTTCTCTGCTACTATCATCTTTGTCTCCAAGTCGAAGGAGATTTATTATTCATGAAAGACTTCATGGATCGCTCCCTAAAGTATCTCTGGCTCTTTATCTTATTATGGCTTATATTATTTGCTTTTATTACCTGTTTCTTGCCGTAGGAAGCCTTATTTACTTGCCATATTCTCCTTTTTTATAGCCCTCCTCTTACTTATTCCATCGATGGTAACCTTGCAGCCTAATCCCGCGTTGTGGGCTTAATTTCCAAAGGGCACTCCGTCCGTCCCTTTGCGCGGTCGCTCGGCCGACATGCGATCATTCCGGCTGCCTCATGAAAAAAATCTGGCTTGATTCTATTTCATTCGTCCAGAGATTAGGTTATATGTGGGTTACAGCAATGCGATGAAAGACTTAAAATAAGACATAATAAGTCTAAAAATTCTGGAGTCTTGAAACTTTGAGATACTTCCTAGAAAGTCTTATTTTATTCAGAGATGATTCATGTCAGACTGAAGAATGAACACTTCGAAAATGACTTTCAAGCAGGCAGGAAGAACACTACGAATGGATAAGGTAATGGATAGATTTCTTTCTGTGCTGTTTTATATAAAAGAGTTGTTTCAATTGGAGAACGCTGACACGGAAATGGGGACAAGAGTTTCCAGAGAGCTTTTTCACAAACTCAGGTGAGATCTAATAAAGCTTAGAAAATGTGGTACAAAGTTGAGTACAAATAAGAATAAGTACTATTATAGAAGATAGGAGCATTATCTGGATGAAGCAAGCAAAAAACCACGCCAAACATAAGAGATAAGACAGGGAAGTTATTAATAGAGCCAGAAGAGTTTCAGGAAAGATGGAAAGAGTACATTAGAATTCTTATTGGTAAAGATCAAATCATCATGCCGTTTCGAAACAGAAAGGAGATGTGGCGAAGACGAGGTTAGCTTGGCTCCAGCAACTCAAGATAGCGAGATGGAGAATACGCTACGGAGGATGAAGTCGAGCAAGGAATCGAGGAGGAATAGATAATATCTCAGTAGAATATTTGGAGTAAGAAATTTGGCCTGAAAAAATGATCTCTACTTTTAATCTCCATCCTGAAAGAGTGTAAAGAGGCCGCGCGTGCGGACTCAAATAAAATGATAACTTCAATTTCACATGCATCAAAGGTAGTTCTGAGAACCATCAATAGGAAACAGAGCGAGCAACTGCCCAGAAGGCGAAGATGTTTTGGGTGGGAATGATTCAGAGATGGAAGGAGAAGGCGTGACGCCATTCCAACGATGAGAACATTCGTAAAAAGGAGAATGGAATTCTATAATCAGGATGTCGTCACGTGCCTCGTGGATTTCATTCCAGCGTCCGGAAGGATATGGGGGTTGCGACACATTCGAATGCGGCGAATGACTCGTTACTGTGCGGGTGAAACCCAGAAAGCCGAGGCCATGCTTCGAGTAATTAGATCGAGGTTGCTTCAAATCACGAATTCACAGTGATGTTAAATAAAAAGAGAATAAGCACTTTGGTCATCAAAGGAACTGAGATAGATCATTTATCTTCGCTTCCATCAGTGCGCTCTAGGACCACATCGGGGAATCCATCCGCGATATAGGCTTAAAAAATTTTTTTGGAATGCGGAAGAGTGAAGTTGGAGTGGAGGACAAACATAATACTTCTCTCTATATCTCTCCCTTTCTATCTCTCTCCAGGGTCGTTTTCAAGTTCCACGCAATTAAAAAAGTCTGGCAGTCAACTACGCACAATTATGACTGGCAGTAGTAATTTAAGTCGGTCGACATCGTGGGCGTGCCGAGTCGCACTCAAAATGTTCGTTTTTCGCAGAGCCATGAAAAAAAACGATGAATTGCACGTCCCGACCGGACGCCGTTCATTTCTTTGTTAATTTCGTGGATGCAAAACAAAATATAACCTCCAAAGCACGGCTATTGTCATATCACATCCATTGATGAGCACTCAGATTCATCATCGACGATCATTGAGAGCGAACGCGCTCATTAACGCAGCAAATAAGGGCGGGAGGAGAAAGAAGGCCGGGAAACCCTTTGTTCTTTTTCATCGGCAGCGCCAAAGTTTGCTCGCCACGAGGAGCCTCCTGCGTTATTCGTTATGATGGCGATATTTATTGCATCACTTCAACAGCACAAGTTAAATGGTGATCATCCTCTCTCGGTGTTTTCCTTCCAAATGTAGGCACAGCAATGCATGGCAACGGCAATTAATTTGGAGGGAAAACCTTTATGGCAGTGTGCTGTAGTGCTTGAGCGGAAAATATGTAATCAGAGGATATCCCCGTGGGCCATGGGTCGTTGTATCAATGCATCGAGTTGCTCCAATTTAACGCCTGTTTTTATTTTTAAAATATAAAAGGATTAAAAGTCCTGTAGATCATTCAAAGTATTAGGTAACCATGACCCAGTTTCGCTAGGAATGCATTTGAATGCCATGGGGTGGTTTTTTTGCTGTAAGTCGTTTTTTTCACTTTTTCCCTAATTTCAAAGGTTGTAGTTCCCTGTGACGCATGCTTATAAGCACACAGTATAAGTGAATTTCGCTACAAATACTAGGTGCGTATAAAAGTGCCATCAGATTTCAATGTTCATGGCAACAGATGAGATTATTCTTTTCCATATTTTTCAAAACAGATTATGGATTCCCAAAAGTACGGTACAGGTCTCAGATAATCTTTTCCATATTTCAAAACGGATTTAGGATTTCCAAAATTACGTTGGTTGTGCTGGTCTCAAAAATACATCATGATATGCGCGATGCTACCGATATTTCACTCGTATGTTGCCAGACAAAAAATCAATCACATATTCATAGACCCTCCCCGGACTACAACCTTGACGTAGTGGAAAGGCTTGTGCGTTCCGATGACCCCTAGAGCTGTGCTGGCGGGAGTAATAAAAATTGCTCCTGGTAGGGTCACCCATGCCAGATAGGTCGAAGGTTAGGAGCCAGACGAAAGGTAATCCACGCAGCGTCTGTTCCTCATTGAGGCGGCTGCAATGGCGTCTGACCCCAGTGGGGCGGCCAGTAAGTGATGGTGTCACGTTAAAAACACTATTGAGGAAGGCAACGGGAAACCACCTCAATTATCATTCCCAAGAAAAATATGATGGACGATAGAGATATTTTGAGTCCTGGCAACCACGGGGCTCGGCCCAATCGGCCGTGTGTCGTGCCCGGCAGCGGGGGAGGCGAGGCTTCCGCGGTCGTCGTCCCACGAAACCCTGGCAAGAAAAAACCGGCAGAAGCAGGACAGAAGACGCACGAGAAGAAGACCAAATTAGTTAGAATAGGAACGTGGAATGTTAGCACAATGATGAGGCCAGGGAAATTGGAGAATGTTACCCGAGAGATAGATAGGGGAAATATAGATATTTTAGGTCTATGCGAGGCGAGATGGAAGGATAGCGGGGATTACTGGAGTGATCAGTATGGAAAAATATACAGCGGCGGGGACGAGAGCCAACGAGGGGTTGCCATAGTATTAAATGAAGAGGTAGGAGGAAGCGTAGTCAACATAGGGCAAGTAACGGATAGAATACTACTAGTGCATCTACATCTACTTAATACTCCGCAAGCCCCCGCAAGGGCGTGTGGCGGGGGGTGTTAGGACACCACCCGTAATTTAGAAAAGAAAAAAAACCGCATGCTAGAACCACAAATTCATACATCCACAAAAAAACCATGGCATACAATCATGCAAGAACACTTACACCCCACGCATGCAAACACTCAAACTACCAACTAACATACACATTCCAACTAACATACACGCACCTGAAAGTATACCTAACAGCTTTTCAGTGTTTAACTTTGCTCCGACTTGTAAATTCAATGTTTTTAATATTTCCAAACTGACTTCGGTTTCTTACTATTATGATTTCTGATTGTCCGGGGAAAGACCTAATTTGTACCTATCTGTCCTGGAATTTATCTCCCTTATTTTATCTTAATGGTCTGATCTACCGAAGTAGTATGGGGCCATTAGAATTCCTTCAGTGTCATAGTTAAACTCGTTTGTTCTGAACCTTTCTAAAAGTCTAAGTCTCGCTTGTTCTCTCCGCACTTCAAGTGGTTCCCAGCCTAATTCCCCTAAGAGACCTGTCACACTTGTGTTCTGATGATAACAATTTTTAACGAATCTAGCGGATTTTCTCTGGACTTTATCTAATTCTTTTTGCCAAATTTTCTCCCAAGGATCCCAAATTTATTTTATTTATTTATTCAGTATAAGTCCGAAAACAGCACATTCTGGCCTTTATATCGAACTATTAACAACGATAACAATGATCACATTTACAAACACCCAAGCCCTAGGTGGAGGAAAAGTCACCCAGGCGGGAATCGAACCCGCGACCCTTGGAATGGCAGACGAGGACGTTACCCCGCCGCCACCGGGGTCGGCATACTACAGGTCGACATACTAAATACTTGCGGCATATTCCAAATGAGGTATAACTAGAGCAAAATAACACCTCTCTTTAACTTTCTCATTACATTTCCCCACCACCCGTTTTATGAAGCCAAGTGGCTTTAAAGCTGATCCCTATATTGTCCTGATATGTGCTCCCCATGAAAGGCGTGGTGCTAGAACAACCCCCAAATATTTAACTTGATCGGCCGTAGTCAATACTGAACCCTCTATTTCGTAGTTTATATCCTGTTCCTCGCTTCCTTTGTTCCAAAATTTCAAAACTGCGCTTTTATCTATGCTAAGTTTTAATCCCCATTTATTGCACCATTCTGAGATATTGTCTAAGTCTCTAGAGAGTAGCTCGCGATCTAGTTGGCTCCTTATTTCCCTGTATACCACCGTGTCGCCAGCAAATAACCTTAGATTGCCACCAACGTGTGTGCTTAAGTCATTAATGTATATTGAGAACAGAAGAGCCCCTGTTACACTTCCCTGGGGGACGCCCGAAGTTACATCTCTATCCGTTGAGCACAACCCATCAATGACTACTATTTGTTTTCCAATTTGATAAGAAGTCTCTGATCCAATTAATAATTTTCTCATTGATTCCTTAGTATTTAAGTTAATGTAACAGTTTATTGTGTGGGACTTTGTCGAAGGCTCTTTTGAAATCCAGGAATACTGCATCGAATGGTGTGTTGTTTTCTCCCGATCTAAGTATATCGTAAATGAAGAGACCAAGTTGTGTTTCGCAAGATCTACTTTTCCTAAATCCGTGCTGGTTGTGGATTAGTATTCTCCTACTATCAAGAAATCTCATAATGTTAGTGACAATAATGTGTTCCAATATTTTACAAGAGATCGATGTTAAAGAAATGGGTCGGTAATTGGTAGGTTTATCCCCATCGTCGCCTTTATAGATGGCAGTTATATGGGCTAGCTTCCAGTCGCGAGGCACTGAGCCTTCTACTATCGATTTTAGGAAAACAATATGCAAAAACGTGGCAATATCTTCAGCTAATTCCTTTAATATTCTAGCAGGTATTCATCCGGACCAGGTGCCTTGTGTGATTTGATACTACGGAGCAGATGTACTATTCCCTTCTTGGTCAGTGTAAGATCGCTCATGTGATCCCCGGGTGGGTGTGGAGGATCGTTTGGTGCGTTAGTATTTTTATTGTAGACGCTCTGGAAAAAATGGTTTAAAATATTTGTCTTTTTCACGCTATCTGTAATGATTTCTCCATTTTCCGTCTTCAAAGAATGAGCAGTTGGACGTTTACCCTGTATTTCCCTAACATAGGACCAGAATGACTTTGGATTTTCCTCAAGATATTCGCTTAGCATTTTCGATTTAAAAGAGTGTAGTGCTGTGCGCATAACACTTTTCGTCTTACTACGACATTCTTTTAGTTGCTGTTTGGATGTATTCATATCAACTATATCGTTACTTTTTAAACTCCTTTTGAACTTTGACTGTAGCTTTCTTTGCCTTCTTAATGCCGATCTGACTTCCCCGTTGTACCATCTAGGTTCCTTACTGTCGCATTTGAGTTTGGACGGGATGTACGTCTTCAATCTTTGGCGTAAAATATTTAAGAAATAATTCCAAGTGTTCTCTGTATTGGTTGTCAGTGTTTTTGTATTGTATTCTGATATTTTTTTTTTAATATTCTCGTAGTCCGTTAAAATTTGCCTTGTTGTATAGGTATATTTTACGCTTTTTTTTGTTTATTTTGACGAACTTAGTTTTTAACTCTACAAGAATAGCCTTATGGTCCCTGATTCCGTCTATTATTTCAATGTTAGTAATGATTTCGGGCATAGAAGTCGCAAAGATGTCTAGTATGCTTTGGCCCCGGGTTGGTGATTTAACACTTTGTTCTAAGGAGTGTTTTGTGAATATATGAAGGAGTTCTTGGCATGAATCTCGGTTTTTGGCAGATTTTCCTACGCTGTACGTGTCCCAGTCAATTGACGGTAGATTTGTATCACCAGCGATTTTAATAATACTGTTGCTATGTCTGCTGCTGAGAGTGGATATTTGTTCGTCGAGCTTGTGTAGAACATCTGTGTTAGAATATGGGGGTCTGTAAAATGAGCACACGAATAGGCTTCCGCCGTTGTAGTCCTTAATGTTGCACTAAACGCTTTCTCTGTCATCTACGTCGCATTCATATCGTTGGCTACTAAGATGTGACTTTCCTGCAATGAATACTCCCCCACCAAATCTATTTGGTCTGTCCCTTCTGTAAATTGTGAAACCGCTCGGAAAAACCCCATTGTTTGCAATGTCTCCCGTGAGCCAACTTTCCGTTCCAACTACTATGTCTGCGTTTGTACTGACAAAAATATGTTCAAAATCCGATATTTTGTTTCTAATGCTACGGCAGTTTAATGTTATAATTTTAATTTGGTCAATTACTTTTTGTTTTTCGGATTTATGTACGCTCTTAAAACTATTTTGAGACGATTCGTGGTTGACAGAGACAAAAGAATTACATTCACTCGCATTGCTAGCTGTTATGTATTTAGAAGCACCAATTTTATTAAATTTACGTGGGTTATATGTTGTTTTAACGCAAGTGTTTGTTTGTTCAATTTCTTCGGGGATTTGAGAGGCATAACCTGATCTGAATTGAAAAAACCGCTGGATCCTACTTTATTTATCCCAATATATGACCTACGCTCTTGCCTACCAGTAGTAGAGATAAAAGCAGAACAGACGAACTTGGTTATTACCCTGGTATATATGCCACCGATCAACCGAAAAAAGTACTCGGAGATGAAGAGGGACATGATCTAGAGTAGGATGCTGGATTTTTTGTTTTGTCAGGAAGCACAAAATATTTATTTAGTAGCTGTGTCGATCCAAAAACCTACCTTAACTGGTAGATTACCTTATAATAATAATATACTCATACACTTGTAGAAGCATCCACATTCTCATAGATTTCTCCGAAAATAAATCGAGAAAGGTCAAACTCTTTATAATTCCTTCGTCCCAAAGAAAATCGGGTTATGACAAAGCAATACCTGATCTAAAGACAATAATACCACTGTATCAGAGTATTCAAATATTTTATTCACCCATAAGTCACTCTGCTCCTAAAGAAAATGCTACTCTCTCTCTTGTCTTTCCGGTATAGATTACACTTTCCTTGCAAATGGCTAGGTGGATTTGCAGCGGAAATATTTAAATTTGTGGTTTTGCTACCGCCAGGAATATAAAATAAAATTAAGTCTGAATAATAAAAATATTTCACTGTAGAAATTACAAACAAAGTAATGAAACAAAGCATGTACGTCCTTTTCGTTCATGCATGGCAGTCACTACGCCTTTAGCAGTTGCATGGCCATCCTTTACGCATTCTTCCTTTGGAATAGATTTGAGTCAAAAAGCGTAATTATAGCGCCATACCAGTTTTCTCATCTTTCTCGCCTCTTTATACTTCTCTCCACTCTCACAGTCTAGCGTAGCGTACAAGTATACATGTTGTTCTCTTCCTGAGGTTTTCTGAGACTGCTTCTCCTCGATCACTTTGACCGCAATCACCCATGGCTTTTTTATCTTGACCGATCTGTCGAACAATTTAATCTTGCATCTTTTTTCTGTCTTAAAAATAATTTCCGCGAGTCAGCGCAGCCATTCCCGACTAGGTTTCCAAGTACTACTTTGCAGAATAAGTGCAAATCCCGTCTTACTTACACTTTTATATCGGAGGTGTATCCCTTCTATACGTATGATATGTATGCGTATTTACCCATGTCCTTTGTATTACGAACTAATGTGAGAGTGATTCCGAAATACTTAATTTTGTCGATTTGCTTAATTCAATTAGTTTTATTTCGTAAAGCGATTAAACATAAAAAGTTATTTTTTAACCTGCACTTCTGCAGTAACCATTACTTATGTTGTTGTTAATTTTAAGATTTCATAGTTACGGCATCAAATTTCAGTATTTTACATCTATTCTCACCATGCTGAGGTCGAAAAGTTTTCAGATCACCCACGCACAAGTATACTCGCTTATCTTTTACCGTAAATGCAAGTTGTGAAAACAAGAGGTACCTGCATTCATTCTACACCTGATAATGACGCATTACTTCGAAGGTTACATCGAGTTACATTTGTTAACTAGGGAGAAATTGCAATTATTTCGTTTTTTCATTATTTTCATTTTCGTTATGGATTCAATGCCAACAAATCACGGTTGAAACTAAGCAATTGATCCCTTCACTGATTTGACTTTCATCCATTCTCTCAACATGATCAAACCAGCGGGCAAAACTGCTATCAAGCTCCTCGTAAAGTATCGGTAGGTCGATGCGATGCACATCCTTCAAATACCCATTTACATACACACACTCACTAATATCCCAATATAGTTGGATTACAATTTTAAAGGTTAACTCAATACGATACGCTGTAAAATCCATTTCTCATATGATGATCTCATTGAAACACATGGGACGAAGCAAAATGTATTCCAATTTTCTTGATTAAATATTTACCAATTTTCTCTTTCACTTACTACCAACTCTACAAAGAGTTTATGTTCTGGTTTTGGCGGTAAACTTACCCCAATTAATCATTTTCAACACACCAAAAAAGAACATACGGATTCCCCAATCCAGTTATTCTCTGTTTCAGAGCAATAAAACAAGAATTGACTCTCACGATTAAAATTTGCACGCACATGCGTAACTCACTGGGTTTTTTTTTAACTTTGAACGCTTGGAAAACGCGAGCTGAATTATCAAGGCTTATGAGTGCTTTTTTATTATTTTCTTGCGGCAGGAGCATACAGAGAGAGTAAAATACAGCTGGACGAGAGCCAATAAAAACGCGCCACGTCGTGGATAAAATAAAACTGAGCTTTCTTCCTTCATCTCCTGTTAAACTTCCCCGGCGATAATCCATTGAAAGTGGTCGTGAAAGATTCATTGCCGGGGGCTTGCGCACTTTCACATTTCACATAATTTGTCGTTATCTTTCGACATGGAACACAGGTGCAGTTTGAATAAAGTTGCCTTAAAAGAATCTTCAAGAGCTGCGGTGTTGCCAGCTCAAAATCACCCTCATTCCGGGAAAAATGGATTCGTTTGTTCATCGTGCGCTGCCGGAAAATTGAGGTTGATTACATGTAATATTGTTCCCGCATTGACAACCTGCTTATCAAATTTTTGAGTTTACGTTAGAGAACCTAGTTCGAATTTTCGAATGGTACTCGAACCAAAGTATCATCGCGACATTCATACCCTTCTCTAAATACCAGACCAATTACCAGATTGATAGCAAGTATTTAATTTTTTGGTAATGCATTACGAAATTGGTGCGTATCTAAAAATCAAGCATCATGATTTCGACACATGCCTAGAAAATGTATTCTCTATACTATTTTTAACTTTGAAAACGAAGGCTCTTCAGCGACGACAGAAAATAAACTTTGATTTAAAAGTTATCTGGACAGAGAAAACGAAGACAGGACACAGTGTCAAGGAAACACTTGTCAACAAGGGTGACGACTGAAGAAGTTCAACGACCGAGTGAGTGTTATTTTCTGGAATCCTTGGTGTCGTAAGTGTATTGTGTCTTCAATTGTGTACACACATACAAAAAATATATATATATACTAAAAAACAAAAAAATAAGTAAAAATAAGGGAACAGAAACTGGCACCGTGCGCACAGCTCGACGATCCGCCAAGTAAACAGACGGCTCTTTGGATTTCAGGCAACTAGCGCCGCTAGTGAGCGGGACTATAGTCCGCGTCGTGGCCGCGAGATTGCACCAGTTCGCGCATTTATTGCAAAGGCCACGTGTATGTATATATATATATATATACATAATTTTTTGATAGCTAGCTCTGACATCTGAATTTTCTTTCTGCTGTCAAGATGAGAGTCAGTCAGTTGTGGAGGAAAAACAAACGACGAATTGCTTACGGTTTCACCGCTACAGGCAATTTTAGTCCGTTTCTGGTGTGGGGTTTACGATTAATCCCGGAGAGTTATCGCCAACGATAGACTATCGTTTCTTCAGGATCTCTTATTAATAATGTTAATCGAAGAATTCAATTACTATAGACAAGATATAATGAAGCTGCGGTAAACCTGCTTCGTATGAATGAGTTACAAAACGTTCCAGGTGTAAATCTCTTTTAGTCAATCAAAGTGAAAATCATGATGCTAATGTTTCCTCGCTATTACGTAGCGAACAGCATGGAGTGGTATGTATATTTAGGTGTCAGAGGAGGCAAGCCGTCAGAAATATACCTAACTCCGCTTGTAAACATCCTAACTCTTTTTTGTCACTCCTTGCACTCAATCATTTGAAATATAATGAAATATATATACGCCATTGAATTGACGAAATTGAATCATTGAAATGAATACACAACTAATGTTTTCATTTATCGACTGTCTCTATGATGTAGAAAGCATCTGACATAAATATTAGACGGCAGCCCTAAATGAGACTTGAAACCATGGCATCGAGATGATTCGTTTGGTACACTACCTAATGCCACTGAGCCACTGAGGTTAAATGCTATCTAATTAAAGACTCGTTGCAGGACAATCTACAGGTATGACCTAGAAACTTATTAGAAATCACAACTACAGATTGATAAATTATCAAATAGGGATAAATTGCAAAACTGGAGACGGAAGCATTACACGACAAATAGGTATTGAAGAGTCTTCTTTTGACGTTGTTAGAAATCCACGAAGGTCTAGGGTGGAGATGAGGGAGGGAGTCAATTCGATCTTTGGGAGGGCGATTAGGGGTGGCGCTCGATGGGACACGAACAAATGAACAATGAGGGAAGCAAACACGCAAAAGCTTGAAAAAAATAAAGCGGTAGGATAGTCGGAGGTGCAAACAAATTCACGAGAGTTGAGCTGCATTAAATGCGGTTTTCTTACGAAATAAAAGTAAACATTTTCTTCGGAAAATCTTGAGCGACGCAGCACGTTCAGCAATGAATAATGAAACGCACGTGTAAATATAAGTTGAAATCATTCATTTTTAATTAATATTACATTCAACGGATGGAAAAATAAGATATTCTCAGGGAGCTGAGAACCTTCAAGGAATAAATTAGATAAAAAATATCTATAAAAAGAATTAGTATTATTTTCGAAAACCGATGATGTGAGAACGTTTTTCAGACGTGGTTATACACATTTTAAGCATCGTAAAGCGCGATTGCACCGGAGTAATTGAGTGGGTCGAGGCCAGGGTACTTGTGCCATTCCAACGAACGGGTAAAGCTTTGGCTACTGATCGGAGGGCCTAGATTTGATTTCCGGAGACGCCTCTCTGGGGATCCTCAGCTTCACTTAAGCTGAGTGATTTCTACGAGTACCGGGGTAATAAAGATCTGCCCCCGCCCACTACCCTGATGCGTAAACTCCTCTCGCCGTTGGGATTAGTACTAGGTGAACTCTATCATCATCTACCAAAGCAACCTTCGGGTTGACTACTAAGGGTGACTTTTCATCCTCCTACCCAGAGGACTATTTTTAATTAAACTCAAGTAATTAATTTCAGAGTGCATGTCATAATGGAGTAATTGAGTATTTCCACACAGAGGCGAACACTAATTTATTGCGTTATTCAATAGTTGGGAATTTCCACAAAGTTTTGGCAAATACAAGTAAATTCGTAAAGGGAGCCAATTTTTAATTATCCAATTAACCATTATTTAATTAGCCAAAATATCCAATTAACAACAAAGTAATTATGGAACACTTAACATTCCAAACTTTTTCCAAATTTATAAAATAATGTCACATTGGAACGAAATTTTACAGCAGCTTTTTTCTTTGTTTTTAATGAAATACTTTGATTTACAGGTATAAGTGAATGAAATGGTGTTAGAATACTGTATTCTACCATACTAATCTATAAGGCAGTTATTCCCTAACTTTATCACTTATGTTCTCTAGAGTTTTTTATAATTTGCAGTAATTTAAAGTAAGTGGTTAGGAAAGTACGGCGTTGGTCATTGATTTTGCGTGGTCCACAGAACTGTATTTGGTCCAAGGGTAAAGGGATGCCCCAGATGACACGCCAGAGCATCGCCACGGGAAGGCTCTCAGCTGACAACATTAACTGTGCCCATTTCATCAAAAGACCACGTGAAATAGGACCGATGAAAATTTAATAGGATTCTATCGATTTAATTTCTGAGAGCAAAATGTGATTAAACTATGCTATGTGCATGTGCTATGGAATGTGTGACACTCGTTGATTGAATGACATTCAGCTTGTCATGGGATTTCACTATTGATGCGCAGAATTTAAAAGATGCCCCATCCCTATTTTTAATCAATCCGGATACATGTCGTTGCAACAGACACTTAAAAGGAAGTTTAAATCTTAACAAACGCAGACACAGAATAAAACAAAACAGCTCGAGGAAACTCATTAAAAGTAATTTTTAAGTGTAAAAGGTCGTTGGTGACGCTGATCAACTATTAAAAACATGATATCAATGTCTTCCTTCAAAATGAAGCACTAAAATAAAAATGATAGAACAAAATATAACCTGTGAATTGCAAGAATTCGAGACTCCATAGAATTATTTCCTAATGCTTGCGTTACTACCGCATATTGCGAGATACGAATTTTTTTCCAATAAAATCGTTTAACTTTTTGCATTGCTTGCTCGTATTCTATAAATAATTTATCACCTTTGGAAAATGGAAATATTTGGATACACGCTAGTGAATTAAAAGAACAGGTTTTTTAATACGCGAGAATAGGCCTGTATTCAGATATAACGGGCAAATGTTTTCGCCAGTTTGGTGTATGTAAATATTCTTTAAATTTTAGCAGAAATGCCGTTTATTTTGGAGCGATATATTATTTCGTGATCGCTAGTACCATAACCTTTTGTCGAATTTTCATGGCGAGGTATGGCACATAAGGAAGCGGAATTAAGCTGCATTCAAACAATTGGCCCGCGGATTCCGCTATACTAGTCGCTCCTCTCAATTAAAACAGCACTGGATCCAACGAATTTCACAATCCATCAGTGGCAAAGGGAAAGCGGATGCCTTCATCCCTCCCTCTGGTAGCGACGGGCTCAAAAAAAGTCATCAAATATATTCCATCTCTCCAAAAATCCTCGTGTATGACCATTCGCCGGGATTTGTTTCCCATAACTCTTCCATTTTCCAATATTTACGTTCACCATACGGGATATCGCCAATGGGGGCGGGCAAGTGGTGTCCCGAGCGCGAGTGGGGGGCGGGGGGGATGTCCGGACGAGGGCACGAAGAGGATCGGGTTCAAACCTATCTGCCAGCACTTTGGTCAGGCAGGGGCATTTAGGGAATAACTATATCATAAAAAGGAGCGATCACGAACAAAGGATGATTGATAAATAATTTATCCGCAAGTGCATAAAGAAACCATTAACGATGACTAACTGATATGGAATGTAACGGAATGTAACCTTTGAAAACTTAATCATTGAACGTATCCGAGAGACTAAATGTGAATGAAGAGATGGTAGGAGAAAATAATTTGGAGGAATAGAAAAGCAAATAAAGGGTTGGAGGAAATTGGAAGAAGGTAGATAAATTGGATGGATGCAGGTACATTGAGAGACACAGGAAAGTTATAATATAACACAGAAACCTCGATAAGTGGATTAAAGGAAGGAAATGAACTTTAAAAGGTGTATATTAAGAGTTTTTACTAATCTATTCAGAATTTTTAACGAATTTGATTCTACAGAATTGTTCTAGCAGTCTACAATTTTGCAAAATGGCTCCTCAAACCTTTCCAATATCAAACACGACGGTAGCCTACGTTATGTCATTCATCTATAGATATGAGACTTTAATTTACCATGGAATAAATAACTTCTAGATAAACTTTAACATTATATTTTTTGTTAGATATAAGTTTGTTTAGTGGCTGTATAATGTTTAACCATCACATCCAAAGAAAATTAGGTTGGACACTATATGTCTGTATCATATATTTAATTATACTCGTATACGAGTTGCAATATTCCTAAAAGCTGGAAAATTTCTATCCCGTTCATCATTCATACTTTTATTTCCTCGACGTGCGATGTCGAGTTTGCTATTAATGAAAATTACCAATTGGGACATCAGCAGCAATATATTTTTTACTCCCTCCTCGTTTACAGCATCATTGTGGAAAGATTTTGAGCAATCCCCAGATGACACGTGTCCGACTCTATGCGACTGCGCTACCGACTAACGGCTTCGAGCGCTAATCTGCTCCCGCGAAAACTGCTGACGACGACAGAAATCAAGGCATCTAGCGAATGTTTCATAGTTTAAAATTTTGCGTGGCAAAAAATGACGTAAAAACGTAAAAGGAGGAAAAGGGAAACAGGAGGGAAAGAGAAAAGGCAAAGTCGCGGTGGAAGACCAACCGTGGATACGGAAGGACGAAAATAAGGCAATTAATTTCAGAAAAAGACATAATGGTGGCCTACCGCCGATGGTATAGCCCAGTGGCAGACTTTTTTCTCATCAACAAATCCTAAATGATAGAATGCGATATAAGACAGCATCAAAGTGCGGGAAATTCAATGGGATTCCTTAACGGTCTTACATTTTTAAACGAAAAACCTCACAATGGTAAACGAAATTTAAAGATTTTCAAAGAAACTGCAGGAGATACCGCGACAGTAGCTATTAAAGAAGTCATCCGCTAAATATTCATTACAATGCAGCAATTAAAAAGTGTAGAAAATCATTCCCCTTGACCAAGATTCGAACCCGGATCCCTCGATGTCCGGCAGACCCACCGGCAGTTTTTACTGGCGGTACTTTCGCCAGTGAAGCCACCGAGGCCTCGGTCAATGCGTATCCCAGTCAAGGCGAATGATTATTACACTTCGTAGCTGTTTCATTGAGATTTTAAGAATATGTTTTTTGAACTTTTGAAATTCTAGAGGGATTTAACCATCTTTGGATCAAACTATCAAACATTTCAACAGTATACTACACAGAAGAAATAGAATTCGAACATCTGCCATTTTTGGAAAAAACTTCATAAACACTTAAAAACGAATCTCAATGGGGATCGAGATGGTGCGGGGGATAACGTACTGGCTTCCCACCCAGAGGGCCCGGGTTCAAATCCCGGCGGTGTTGAATATTTTCAGAGGTATCTCGATCCCTACTCGAGGTGCTTTGTGGAGGGCGCTTTGAGTGAGTACGCCGTCCGTCGGATGGGACGTTAAACTGCGGACCCCTTGGCGCCTTTCGTAAAGAGTAGGCTAATGCCGACGCCGGGTTTCTCTCCACCCTTCATCCATTCCTGTCCATCCCCTATGGCGCAAATGACCTCAGCAGTCGGTCGCCTCCCCTAAATACTACTACTACGAATCTCAACTTGATAATTTCTCAGAAATGTTCGACCAATCCATTCTATTTGAATCGTACTCCTCTGTGAGTGGTTGACATAATTCTATCTAGCTGCTCGATGCTCTCCTCGATATTTCTATTCATAGATGTCATATCGGTATGCACGGTCGTGACCATCGAAGTCGCATTTCCCTGAGGCTGTAGGATGCGGGCCAACGAGGACCCCAGGCGAGGGAGGCGGGAGAGAGGGAGGCGGGAGAGAGAGAAGCGGAGGAGGGGGCGCGGGGCACGGGTCTGAAGAGACGAAATTGGAGAGTGGGGCGAAGAGCAAAATAGACAGACCTCGGTGGGCGGAATGCTGCGGGACAGGGGAGGGCGTGTGGTGGCGGGGGGTGGGGGGGGGGGTCGACCCGTTCGCTCGTCTGCCGGAGCGCGAGGGTGATGGCATTCGATTCGAGCGGCGGCGGTGGGAATATTGGTGGGGAAATAATGAGGTGGGAGGCGACGATATTGGATGCGATAGTGGTCGGGGGAGGGAGGGGTGAGTGATGCCTCATGGAGGCCTTTCAATTGGGCACGCATGTGTTTCGTTGGTGCGCGTGTGGTGTGGCTGGTGCATGGGTGCTTCCGATCTACATTCAAACCCTCCCTCTCCACACCAACAACGAGTCCGACATAAATACACTAACGAGAACTCCCGGATGTTTTCGCGTGCCCTCACTCTGGCCCTCCACGCACCCGCGGGAGTGAATTTTTCCCCCTTCGAGTTGGAAAATGCGGTAACAATTGATTGATGAGGGCACAGCGTGCGCCCACGCACCTCGGAGGTGAGCAATGGCCGCGAGGGAGAACTCCTTTTAAGTGCACGCCTCCCCTCTTCCTGCCCCCGTCCCATTCAACTCGCGCCTTATCCGGTGTGCTTTTCTAACCTCATCTTCACCTCCAACCTCCACCTGAGTTCGTTTAAAAAAATATTTTAAACTAAGCGCACCTGCCTCAAACACCGCCTATTTTGCTCGCAATTCGTGAGTTTGAAGGATTAGATACAGTCGCGAGACGGACTAAACACACTTGACGAAGATACCATCTCAATTATCTATCCTAAACAATAATTAAAGAAAAAAACATGAAAGTGGCCTTGATATTGGATCCATCAATAATCTTCCGCCTTCACCGACTGCCAATAAAAATTATGTTCTCACTGAACTGCCACCTTTGGACAATATGCACACCACATGTGTTTCGTATGATAACCATTCGACAAAAGCATTTAATTTATTTAATACATTTAAAAAATATAATTTTAACTCACTCGAAAAAGCCCATATTTATGCGCATAAGAATCGTTCCTCTGAACGGTAGTAATTTTTCACCACGGTTATCTTAAAAATTAGCACATAGCTGTGTTACATCAAATTGAATGCGAAGACTTTCTTTAAATAACTGAGCAGAGACTTTTACCTGTCCGCTAAAAATATGATATTTTATGCTCCTTTGGTCTTCCTGGTTAGTACAAGTTCACCTTGACGAATTGACAGGCCACTGAGTCTCATCGGATTGAGAAGAGCGCGCTTATCAGGCTCGCTCTCGGATGGGGCCTCTGTTCTTCATCCTCGAGCGAGTTTACTCTTGGCATATATCGGGTCATCACTGCGTTCCACCTTCATCTGTCTCTTCGAAGCATCGACGCACTTATACTTTGGCATTAGAACAAGGAATTTTGGCACTCAAGGCGTGGATTGCTTGTCAGTGATTGTCAAAAAGTTTGTCATTCATTTTAAATGCGTTTAAAGAGTTCATTACTGTTGTAAACTGCAGTGGGAGAGGGGTGATGATGGTCTTAATTTCCCTGCGCGAATATTTCATCTAGTTTTGAAGTCGGTTTTTTTCTGTTTACCAAAAGAGTTTCCAACCGATATTTATTATTTCAGAATCCCATTTCTTTGATTAATCTTAAGCCTATAAATTCTACAAACATCCTTATCCTGTTCCTTCCCTTTCCTCGTTTGCCTAACATCCTCCTCTCTATTACAGTCTTCAATATCCCACTACCTATCAATACGCCCCTCATCCACTCCCTAAACAATATTTGCGCAAAATCATCCGTAAATATGTAAGTACTTAGCGTCGTCACATCACAAATTTCAAGTCCCTTCCACACACTTCGGTACGTTCTACTTCCGAAGGCAGCGCAGGATTTCTTCAGAAAAGCAGCGGAGTCGGACATTGCTGTTATCCGAAGGATCTCCGAGGCACAGGTCTGGCCGTGGGATCGTCACAAACGACCCATCGCTAGCCTGGACACCCCTGCATCACTTCCGCCAGGGAAGAAGCCAAGGAAGTGCTAAGAAGACTTCCCTGAAGTAATAAAGCTGCCAAGAGACAACGCAGAAGAACACAAAACGTCTTCGTAGTCCCAAGGACTGGTAAGACGAATGGGACGCCTCCACAAAGAGATAGTCACATGGGGCGAGGAACTTCGGTAGTCTCACGGTTTCATCATAATATGAGTGGTTGCAACCGGCAACACTGTTTGAACAGTAGCCATGTGCGCCGAACACTTGATACGCCGAAGATATTCCCGCTTGGAATTTGAAAGGTCGTTATCTCAGATAGATTTAAGAAAATATTCTCATAAAATATTTTTCAGAAGAAAAAACTAACGATAATCGGTTCTATATGGCCTTTGGAACGGAAAACTAAGGACGTTAGCCTGATTTGAATTCGGTATTTTTTTTTCTGGCTCCACGAGTTCATAGGTGGAGTATCCAGGCTCTTGCAATGATGCCACGGGCGCCTCAATAAACAACAGTGCAGGAAAAGTAAATAAAAGCCATCAGTATACAATAAACACACAATTCACTTCACGCTCAATGAACTATTTAAGACTGAAATTAACAATAAATTTAGAAACATTCTTAAATGCTCAATGCCCTAAGAAAATAGGGCCAGCGATGTAATCTGATGTGTGTAACCTACAAGTCGAAGGATTCTGGGCACATACACTGGATATGGATGATGCTTCTACACAACCGACAACCTGAAAACCAAGCGATGCGACTTTCTGAATAACTGAACGTCGTGGGAACCGCAGTGGGTCAAGGGGAAGGAAATGAGCTCTTCGAGATGAACCCAAGGTCTCTCGTCACTCAAATTCAGCCTCCAAATTGATTACTAAGCTGGGAAACAAACAAACCTAAATCATAATTAGGGAAATTGCCGAAAATTCGCATTATTCAATTCAATGAATGAATGTCAAAGTTATATAGCCAACAGTCTCCATATTCATGACCTCTTAAATGTTATATCATAAACAGAATAAAAATAATCTGGTTAAATATATTTAAGAGTTCCTTAAAATTTCTTCAAATGTAAATTAAACTCCCATTTCTGTTGAATTTAAGACAAAAAGATTAGATTCCACCCATGTCCTTTAGCGCAGGAAATCAGTCATGATGTTCTGTTTCGAATTCTATATTTAGTGAAATGGTTCATGCGTGTATTTTAAGTCCTCTCTCTCCCTTTCTCTCTTTTTCCACCTCACTTAGAAAACACCCATTCTGATGTGTTCCATCCCATCCCATCCCGGTAATGAAGGGATTGAGTGAGATTTACGTATTTTAAGAGTTCCCCAAACTTGTCAAGATTAACTCATGTCTAATCCCTACGTTCATGTTTCTTTACTTTACATATAATCATGCTACTTTTCAATGTACTCAATTAAGGATCACACACAATAATTGCAAAATCGGTTATTTTTTACCTTTAAAAAATCGGAAATTTACATCACAACATGAATGTTAACCTAGGTGAGCTTAAAATCGGACAGAATATTTAAAGGGAGGCATTATAATAACCTTTTGATCAAATCGAAATATATTCGTCCTGGTGCTATTGACATTTTAAAAAATAGCTATCCTCACTGTTACAGACTCACACAAATGAAATGTACCCTTTACAAGTTTATCAGGAATATATGTTGAATTACTCCAATTTCGAATAAAAAAGCTTAGAATGTTTTGTAACGTCATCAACTACGCGACATCCAACTTAATAAAGGGAGGGACCAATTTTTCTCAGAGAATCAAGCACTTCTTTACCATTATTCGATTTTCGAAATACTAAAAGCACTACCATATAGTGGCGAGCAAATTTTTTCTTATATTATTAAATTATTGCAGTAGTATTGACATTGAAGTGCCAATTGAAATATAGCGAGTAGGAGTTCATGTTCATATTTAGAAAATGAATACCTCTTCATCCAACGATTACTTATTAGAGCACTCGATATTCTTAGATACGCGTGGTTCTTAATCAAATTATAAGGAGATACTCCGCAATCATCTTTAGAAATGTCCACGGCTTTTGGCATAATATTTAAATCATAAAATGTTTCCACTGGTGTATCAACTGCTGAAAACTTGATCTGTCTTAGGCAGACAAAATTCTAAGAATTGGGAACACAATTTCCCTCCAAAACATCAAAATTCAATAAAAGAAAGTCTAATTCACCCCTTCGCCACTATTCATCGCCATCCGTAATTGCAACAGCGAGACGATCCCTAACACCAGGCACTGGCCCTCGAGAGACACGAGGGGAAATTATGTTATCTATTCAACTTCTTTCTTTTGGGGCGAGATTGGGACATTACATCCCCTTCTTCCACCTAAACCCCTGTGCATTACATTTATGACAATTACAAACACCGAAGCCTAATGCGGAGGAAAAACCACCAAGGCGGGAATCGAACCCGCGACCTCTGGATTGGCAGGCGAGAGGATGAATATTGACATCTGGAAGGAATCTGAGAAGATGAAATTTTTTAAGCGTGAAATTTGGGCAGATTAAAAAAAAGTCATCTTGCGGCAACACCAAGCAATACGGACGCGTGAGATGGAAAAGCGTAGCAGCATCAACTGTGACAAGCAAAGGATTGATAGATCTTATGAAAATCTGGACACACGACACACTGTCCATTTATATGAAGCAGGGGGACCGAGAGAACTTCAATGAAAACGTTTTGTGGATAGCTAAATGCAGAAGCTATACGGTACAATAAATAAACTGGCTTTGGAAAGTAATTATTTATTTTTTCTGAATTAGTCCGAAAACAGCACTTCGACCTTTACGTCGGACTTTGAACGTTGATATAACAATTTTACAATTACATGCACCAAAGCCCTAGGCGAAGGAAAAACTTCTAGGCTGGAATCGAACCCGCGACCTTTATGTTGGCAGGCGAGGACGTTACCCCAGCGCCACCGGGGCCGGGAAATCGTCTTCGAGGTATTCCATCATTCGAGGAATTTAGAAATTTAAGTTGAATTTTGTATTTCCATAAACAATAGAATATAAGCAATTGCATAAAGTTGATGACTTCCGGCATAACTTGATGGAATTTGATACTATTCATTTTGAATAAAACTTAGTACTTTGTATGTTTCTAGAATAATTTTCATATATTTACACGACTATGCTTACCACCTGAAGATTACGTTAAAAAAATGGCCGAGTAAAAATATTAAAATTGTTGTGAAAATGTCATAAGCACCAAGTTTTATTCAAAATGGACTGATTAAGTGTACTAAAACTTCACAAAGTAATATTCTTCATTCATTTGTGAACGAATATATTACCCTACAGTTTAAATATCCTTTTGAATGACCCCTCGAAGCTGAAAACGTTCTTCTCTCATATTTTTCCGATACACGAAGCGATGGGCTATTTGAATCCTCAGTTATGATGATATATTTTTTTTAAATCTCATTTAAGAAAAATCAATTCATGCATTTCATCCACCAAAAGACTACAATCATAAAATTATCGAATGTGTTGCTAGCAGGTATCATTCATATCTCACTTAATGAAAGTAAATTATTAAGGTCGCGTCACACATTGTAGTAAGCATGAATACATACATCCCATAAATGTATTTTCAAGAACGTTTTAGGCTTAGGTGAGGCTTTACAAAGTTTAAGATCTCATCCCTGGGGAGTTCTCACCAGTATCGCAAATCGTTATTGTTGAATACTTCATTTACATATCTCCTTTCGAAGTTGAAAATGACTTTTTTGGTGTCAAAAAAAATTATTCAATGAGCGGTTGCGCGTAATTTAAATTTAGCCTTGTTCCATGAGCTCGTAATAGAACATCGACATCAAATAATTTTCATAAAAATGATTTTACATTGAAACATTTTTCTGTGTTTTAGCGAGGATGTATTTTTTCTGCTTTGATTAAATTATTAATTAAATTATTGTGCAAGGAATGTGTGGCCACAGTTCACTTTAACATGGGTTTTTCTTCCCTGCATCCAATTCTATTTTCATTGAATACACTGGAAGCACAGATTCCCTATGTAAAATATTTGATATTTCTTTTTACAATCAGGTACAAATGAGTACATAGAGCTATAAAAGTAATTCTTTAAATGAAAATAATTAAAGGCAGCTGTGCATATCCAACCAAAACTGGACGCATAAAATAATAATCTAATGTGGCTGTTATTATTAATGTTAATAAATTTATAAGTTAAAAAAATTATGAAAGACAAATATTTATACGTTTAGTAGGTCGAAAAAGATCCATAAGAGAGCTATTATTTATATTATTATTGCGTAATAACTATTGATCTGATAATTACCATTGTCCACATTTACCGGTTTAGCACTGCTTTTCACTTGTTTCATATCTATCTTCTGTGATCTTTCTCTGCCCGTTCTTACCGTTCCCTATGACTTTTACTATTGGTTAAACCATACGTCGATTCGCACCCAATAAGCTTAACCCTTCACATCTTCACTGCTTCCAAGGGACTTTCAATGCAGTTAATCCTCGCCGAATTCCACCGGTCACTGGTCCCTCAAATTTTATCATTCCAATTGCCCTCCTGTGCCTTCCTCTGCTACTGACCCCGTCCACTCTTCTGGTATCTATAGAAGAATAAACTCCTGAATATACTGTTGAGGTTTTTTTGATCTGGAGATATGTTAAGCCAATAATCTACGCCCAATACCGAATTGGCAGACATACCAAATGCCCAATACTCTTTGCCGCTAGTAGATATTTCTTCTCGTGGAAAGCCTACATGGTTTGTGTCGTCATGTTAGCGTTTTTATCTCTATGCATCGCTGCTGTAAAAGGTATCACACGCTGGTTTTTCTAAATGGACATGAATGCCTTCATCGCCACTTCTAATTTTATTAATGTGTTCTCGAAATAAGCGCATAATATTAGGGATAAAAAACAAGATTAGATTACTTTATTTTACTCCTTCACCCTGGAGGTCATACTTAGTTAAGGGAATTTGGCCTTTTTGCATGCTTTTTCCTGACATCATATCATTCTAACACTCTGCGGTCATAATAAAATACTTCTATGACCTTCAAAATACAAAGAGCTGGAAAAACGTGAAGTAACACATCCCAGAAGAGAAATATGAAATGCTTAACAATTTATTACAGTCTAAATCATTGAATAGTTTCCACAAATTCACGACTGCGATGGAAGTGTTTATTTTTTCATTCTCTTCTCTGCCAGCAGCTCAAGTTTTAGACTTTTTCGCATCTCTCCTTTTCCTTATTTCACACAGGTTTTTTTTCAAGGAATCCCTCTTCTATATTTCCCATTTTTCGGGAGTTATTAACATATTGGTTGGTGATGCGTCATGAGGGTGATGGCTCTAAAATGTTTACATTAACTTGCACTCAACTTTTCAAATTTGAGAAATTCGTATTGATATTATGCTGAAAGCGTCTGGATAATGTATTCAACGGATGTTCATCCAGGATTAGTGGGGTCAGTTTTAAATCTTTTCCATCACATTTTAATTAGTTGCAAACCGGGGTTACCAATTCTTATTTTGGCTATTGGAAGTCTTTAATCGCGTCTTGGAATTATGCTCACAGTATAGTGTCTCCTTTAATGCTTTGATGAGCATTGCATCCTCCTGAAATTACTTCTGCAGAATCGTATTCTCTGTTTAGAGCGATTAAAAGTACTAGTTTCAACGGCTTCTCATTCAATACAGCCAGGACTATAATTCCACCATTTTACCCCGTAGAGGATTTCTCCCTCTTTACTCCTCTTCGAAGGGTTTCCTTACTATCCTGTTCGTATCTTCAAGTTTTCTCTGTCCAACACTGTTTTCTACTTGATCGCATAAATTAGATGCACATTCCCCCTCTTTTCTCTTGTATTCTGGTTAATAAAGTTTGTTATTTTTCCAATACTGTCGGAATAATTGAATTTTACCCAGCACCATTCTATCCAGGGCTTCCTTTCCACCCAATCTTTCCTTGGCAGTTTATGATAACCAATTTCAACCAGTTTCCATATCGCTCTGTCGTGTTCCTAGCTTTCGCCAGAATGTTATCCTCGATTGAGGACCATTCTACAGGCATGTATGTTCCAATTAGGCATTTATTTTTCTGGTTTTCATTGCGTTCCTGGCGCTATTCTTCCTCCCAGACGACGACGGAACAATGGCCTGGATCTCGAAGGATCTCCGTACGCAAAACTCTGTTCGGAGTCTGGCGAAAAATCTCCTTCAACCTCCTCCGTGGCGATTGAGAGTTGACCCAAGAGTACCCGGCAGAATTACTGGATTTGCGTGTCCCACATATCCTGAATGTTAATTTGGTACATCGTTATAAATATTCATTATCCTGGCATAGCGGTGGAGTAGCCTCGTGGGAATGGCGTTTGTCCATAGTGGAGTAACTTCAAACCCGTATAACCATGTAAACCCGCGCTGCTTGATCATTCGGTCAAAAGATCAGACAGGGATACACCAAAGAGGGAAGGGAGCTCCCTCCCCTGAGGCATGAATTTCAGACGCCGTAGGGCTTGGCCTAGGGTGTGGCTCTGCCCCAACAATCAAATCAAACCTGAGATTGATCACTGGGATTTTTATCTTCCATAATCCTTATATTACTTAGAGAAATAAGAACTGATGTATCAGTCTCTCCTTCGAAGTTCAGGATTCCCTGGTGCGCTATCCGCAAAAAAATCCATTTGCAGCAATATAGTTACTTTGTACTACATTGTAAAGAATACAATGGAGCTAGTTTTTTTAAACCTAAGCTGAAAAGCTTAGAGTATATGCAAAAACACACAGATAAAGCCGCAGAGGCTAAAAAATATAAAAGGGACTTTGTTAATTTCAGAATTATTGTGAAATATTCCCAGCCCAATGGAGGCACAAAGATATTGTAGCATGGGGTGGTGCGGCTGATAAATGTATCATACATAATACAGTGCCTAGTGAAGCTCTAAAATTTCATAGGAAATTAAAATCAGATCGGAAATAACGGTGCAATGGAGATTCATAGAGAATTCCTGCTAAACAGGGGTTTATCTTAAATTGAGCGTTATTGGCATGCCGTTAGAGAATTTTTTACCAAGCGATAAGTCGGAAATACATTCGGAATAACAACCATGCCGGAAAGTGTCCGCTTCGATTTCTCTTCGGGTCAATGAGAAACAATTATTCCTGCCAGCCGCAGTTCGGTCGCAGAGGGTTTGGTTTAATCTAATGGAGATAACGGAATCTGGGACCGGAGGACACTGTTTCCAATTGCCCCATCGCCCCTCGCTAATGAAGCGTGCAACCTTGGGGAGCGACTCTCGGGAAGAAGACAACGGGGTCTAGTGGTGGGGTGGGGGCACTCCGTCTCTCCCCGTAACGACGAATTCCGAACGAGGCGAGTCGCGCGCGGCGTCAACTGGAAATCCACTCCCTCGCCACTCGATCCCCTCCCCCCACTCCATCTCAACCCCCCCACCCCACCCCTTTCGATATCACTGCAAACCTCGGCCGACTTCGCCGAGCACGTAAGCCCATCATCTCCGGGGCGGTAAACACGACATGAATCATGCATGCAAACCCGGACGGATCACGGCGATAATGACGTCCCCCGTCGCTTTCGCTATTCTTCCTCCCAGACGACGACGGAACAATGGCCTGGATCTCGAAGGATCTCCGTACGCAAAACTCTGTTCGGAGTCTGGCGAAAAATCTCCTTCAACCTCCTCCGTGGCGATTGAGAGTTGACCCAAGAGTACCCGGCAGAATTACTGGATTTGCGTGTCCCACATACATGATGGAGATTTGCAGTTAGTTTTGTGGATGTATTTGATCTAAGCCATACACCGTCAAGACTAGTGTCACGGGATTGGTGGACGGCATTCATGAAAAAAAGGATATAAATTATAAAAAATAAGTAGAGGAGAATGAGCATTGGTCTGTCAGTGTTTTTCCTTCCCTTTGCGTAGCACATGTGAAATTTGTCATATGGACAAAAACTTGTATCTATCTGATTTTAATCTGGACCGTTTTGTTGTGATAGCCCAAAACCTCGGTCGATGAGAAAATAAGCGCCGATTGGTGGCTCTCGGAGATGTGGTTATGGAAAATAATGGAGAAAAATGAACGTTTGGAAAAGGTATTGAAGGGTCATCTCCTAGATATTTTTATTTATTCATCGACTTAATTGGGCGACATTGAAACTTATAGTCCCTTCCTCCACCTAACACTTAGACATTACAATGAAAACCATAACATATATTATCAATCTCTAGGTGGAGAAAAATCAACCTAGGCGAGAATTGAACCCACGAGCTCTGGGTCAGAAGGCGAGGAGGTTACCCCCATAGATATGGTAGAAAATAGAAAGTGAATGGAAAACATTGGGAGAAAGAAGGAGGGAGAAACGGATAGAGGAGATAATGAGGGGCAGATGGGGGTTGAGGAGTG
The DNA here is from genome assembly GCF_022747635.1 of Hetaerina americana. Taxonomy (NCBI): domain Eukaryota; kingdom Metazoa; phylum Arthropoda; class Insecta; order Odonata; family Calopterygidae; genus Hetaerina; species Hetaerina americana. The sequence goes on from NW_027286752.1 coordinate 9,847,667, forward strand.
TCGCTAGATGCGAGAATGCTTCGATGAAGGAAGGAGAGAGAGAGAGGAAGAGTTTAACCATCCTGGATAGCATGACGGAAGTGCGTGGAACCGAAAACTGGGGCCTTAAGTGTGTTTACGGCGATGTTATGCAGGGTTTAGAATTTTAACGTTACTAGACACCCACCAGTTTTGTTGCATTTTTTACTGGGTCAATAAAACCCTACCTATAATTGAAAGGCCACTGAGCACTAGACTCCTATCTGCCAGACAGTTTCTCTATAATAGAGTCACCATTTTCTGGTCAGCTGAAATAATGGAACATTTAATCGATGCAATCAGTTAAATCACATTATGATAACTTGGTAAGAGGTTACCTCTTGCATCGAGTCTTTGATTTGCGTTTAATTCATAGATTAATGTTTTTTAGATAGGTTTAAATACCTCTTAACATAGCTGATGAGTTCAAGTGGTAGTCCAGTAGGTAGAACATTGACCGGAGGGCTCGAGTTCGATCCCCAGGGGCGCCCTCGCCTTCACCCGAGCTGTGTAATTTTTCAGGCATTAGATCTTACGGGAAAATCATAGACAGCACAGGGAAAGAAAGTATTCGTGCATTCCACACGCCGTTGGACTTAATTCTAGGTGAGCTCACTCTACCCCCGCCGACAAAACCAAACTTCGGGTTAATAACTGTGGTTTCTCTCACACCCGATGCGAGTGAGTGAGTGAGAACTATCTCGTTCCCTTCACTGTTATCTCGCTACTATCGAGAACTCTGCGTTTCACCAATGCCAATTATTCACGACGACACGGGGTGTTTTGCTTGATTTTAATTCTTTCAAACCACAATAATAAACGGTTTTTATATAGATGACTCGGATTCAGGACTGCGAAGTAATCACATTTCTATTTTCATAATTATATTTTTTATTGTTTTATCATTGTTAACAATCCGATGTAAAGGTAAAAGTGCTGGTTTAAGATTAACGTGAAATAAAATTATGTAATTCGATTAAATGCAATCCGATTATACCTGAAAATAATCATGTTGTATGTAATATCATTATTTTTTCGCGGCATTCATAATTATTTATTCCAATAAAAATTAATTTTTCCAAGTAGTTGGCGAAAATCATTGTAATGTGATTGTAATTACATGATGATTACTTTAAAATTTAGCTCTCTCGGATTTTGGTGACACTCCTTACTACTTTCTCTACCTAATATTTAAAAAAACTTGATTCACGATGGCGAGTTAATAAGTACACCCATAGATGTCTCGAATTCATAGACTACATTAATTCTTGTTAGAATAGATCCCCTTCGTATTACCTTCGATACACCTAGGTCCCTCTTCTGTTCCGCACACTTCCCCCTTCATTTATTCCGAACACCACCCCTATGCTATTCCTTCCCTTTTCTCCTTTGTCCAATGTTCTCTCCTCTATCACAGTCTTCAACATCCCATTGCCAATCAAAACGCTCTGAATTCCTCCCTCCTTTATGTTTCCCGTAACAACCCGCCCACTCTCCAACCATGCCTTGGGTGCCTTCGCTTGATTTCCTATCTGCTCATTTTACTTTTGCTATCCTCCTCTACTCCCACATTACAAAAGTCGCCAATCAACTTGCTTCAAAGAGTAAGTTTCCTAGACGCACAAAACTACACTCTATACCACAGTGTTCGCTTGTATTTTCTCAACCTCCATAATCAATTCCCTACTCTCGATAGCTTCTTTGCCTGAGGTAATTTTTCTTCTAAGGTATCCTTACTACTTCGACCATTTTTGTCTAAAAATTTCAATGATAGGTAAACATTTCCACCAGCTCTAGATGATGAACTCCTGTTTCAATATTTGACTTGGTTTCTCGTTTCCAGAAAACCGAAGGATCTTTGTTTTGTTTACATTTATTATCACCCCATATTTATCACACTGACCATCCAGCTCTGCAACGATTGTAACCCCTTGGCTGGTTGGCAAACTAAAGCTTGATCGCTCGTTAACCTAAATAAATTAATGAATTCCCCACCCAATCACAGCCCTAACGCAAGTTGGCAATGAAATTCGATGGGATATTCATTAAATCTAGCAAATCCCAAGCCTCTTTCATTTCCTCCAAACACACGTTGAAAGTTACGGGTGATATGATTACACCTGTAATATGTAATTGCTACATGTAAGCATGAATTCATTGAAATATCAAAACCCAAACATTCATTAACAAGGCTAATTTTATTTTCAAAACTAACTCTCTTTCTCTTTAAATTGCCATCTAGTTTAATTGTTTTTAAGCCTTGGAGAAGTTTTTTCGCATAACCTGATGCCCGTTTCCCTTGGTACTATATTGACGGCTACTTTTACCCTTGTATTATGGTCCAAATATAATAAAACATACAATTGAAATCAAATATACAATTGGTAGAGGAAAAAGATTTAAATGCTTGAATATGGGCTTAAAAGTGGTATCATAAGGTTTTCTGGGCATGTTTCTAATTGCGATTCAGTGCAAGTTAGATATAATGTGTGTGGAGAAGATCCCCAGGAAATTAACACATAGGATATGAGTAATCAACCCGTAGGTCGGTTAGGTTGGTGATGGTAGAGTTCACCCAGTACGGCCCTATACGGCCAGTAAAAGGGCCCTGAGCCGTATACGGCCAGGAAAATTCACACATCAGGGTAGGGGGGCCAGTTCCTTTCCCTGTGCCGGTTATGGTTTCCTAGGAAGTTCTGGTACCCAAAAAATCACACAGATAGGGTGAAGCAGAGGCGTGTCAGGGAATCGAACCCGAAGGCCTCCGGTCAGTAGTCCAATGCTCTAGCTCCAGGACTATCACGTCCCACACCAATATTAAAAATGAATACCATTCAAATACATTTATTTTCCCCATAGGCAAGGTCCACAGAAAACATCTAGCTGGGGGTGCCCACAGGCCGGGATTGAACCCAGACCCTTCGTTCAGTAGTCTGGCGCTCTATACACCAAATAATCACTTCACACTCTTGGAAACATGACAGTAAAATGAAATGAGAGGAAATTCAGGAAGACTTTCGCGTCATCCAGCTGTCTCTCTAGGCAAAAGTAAAAGACAGCGTGACGAACTTAATGTTCCTGGAATTATACCAACATGTGTATCCCATGTAGTATTAGAATTCAGTTGATAACCTAGGACCCAGGTAATTAATACGTAATAGTAACACAATAGGTTTTTGGTATATATTTAGTATTTAGTACTATACTTGTAGTAATCTTTGAGCTCTATAGTGATTTAATGTTATGACAAAAATATATAATTTTAGCTCATTGAGCATTTTATTTTATTTCATTTTATGCATTTTTGAGTCACGTTTTAACCGACGCTAACTTGCATATAATCACACTACTTTTATCTTTTTCCTGAACCCTTCTTCCCCACGTACGATTAATCATACTACTGGCAGGAGGGCCCCGTGTTCAAATCCCCTAAATTTAAAGGTTTTCTGGTTAAGAAAACCACTCCGCGGTAACCGAATGGTGGCACTCAGGGAACGAGGAGCTGCCCTCTGCCCTGCCCTCTGCCCTGAGTGCATGAATTGAACCCAAGACGCCTCAGGGCTCGTTCGGTGTAAACTCCACCCTCGCCTACCAGTCGAGGGTTGATTACGGCGGATGGGTTCCGCTCGAGTCACGGGGTCATTCCATACCGTCGACGGAATTATGCATCCAAACTCAATTCTCGCTCGCCTCCTCATTGGCCGTCTCTCTTCCCCCCCGCAGGAACCCCAGCAAAACGGCCGAGGGATCGTGGACGGCGACGTATTGGCCCGTGCACACGGCCTACGGGAGGGAATACCTGACGCTGGACGCCAACACGTCGTCCACCGGCCGAGGGCCACGCCTCAGGCAGTGCGCCTTCTGGAAGAAGTACCTACCTCAGCTCGTCTCCCTTACAAGTAAGTCGGTCGACATCGCATGCCACGCACGCCGGTCAATTGCGGCCCTTGGGTGGGTAAGCTCTATTGGGAAAAGAATAAGTTGCGGGAAATGAATAACACGTGCGATAACTATTTCCGCCTACGAGTAAAAGTGAAGCTACTCTGGAGACGTGGGCACGGATTAGTTAGAGAGATGGTCGACGCCCTCAATTTTCGAGTATATTTTTGATTGTATTTCATCAGTAAAAGAAAAATACTCAATAAATTAACTTTTGGATGTTTAAAAGCATAGCATAGTATTGCAGCTAATAACCAAGGGTGTAGTTCCAAAAAAGTTCAGGCATATTCACATTTTTTTCTCGGATCTTTTCATACATTCCCAGTGCTGTGCAACCCTAGGTCACTCTAAAACGTATTCCTATTATATAAAAAATTAGCCCATAAAATATAGAGGGCAAGATCTAAAAACTAGTCAAAATCAAATGATCATGAAGTGGTGACAGACACCGACTCCAGTCGAAGCTGCCGAGTGCATCCACCGGGTTGTCGATGGAGGGTGGACGCCAAAGCGTTAAGAGGTCAGTTGGCAAAGGACGGCAGTCGGACGGTTTATGGTTCTATTCTCGGATAAACTTTTCAAATTATACTAAACACGCGAAGATTCCGCAACTTGGCGAATGGAAGCGTGTAGACGTGACTTGCACTTGGAATTCTGGCATTACGTCCGCCGCGTGGGAAACTCGCTTTGGCGATTAAGATACTTCCCCACGCTCCAGACGCAGAGGAAGTCCCCCTAAAGAATCAACTTACACCTCATAATAAACATCGAAGGAATGTTAACTAAATAAGACTTGATGTTTACCAAAGTTTAAAATCTCGTTGACATGATATCCTGAATTGGCCTGCATACATACGAAAGTGCAATGAATTTATTGCTGACAGTATTATTCGCAAATTACTCTAGGACAAGTACCGCACCACTCTCTAGTCAGTACTTTACTTTAAAGCTACTCTCCTCACAGTTGTACAGCCATTCTACAATTTAAAAAAAGGAAAATCCCAATCAGACCTATATTTTCAACTAATACTCAAATCCTCAAATTAGCCCCTAAAATAATCTCCATCTTCATTAAATTCATTTTTCCTGAATATATCCTTTAAATTCCACAGATAGTACTATTATACCAGCAAAGTCGTAATTAACCCCTAAATGCAAAAGGGCGACGTCTAACATCATCATCAACATTTTCACGGCCCTCCCAGTTAAAGTGCCAATGCGGATGATTATCCGCGAATATGGTCGGTGGTTTTACCCCAATACCGTTGAAAATGATTACAGTATGTATTATATTTCCCGATAGCACATTATATTTACTGTGAAAAGGCTTATCAATGGTCTCCAGTTTCAACGTCGCAGGTACTATCATGAAAAAATCTCAAGAGAACCTTATTTATTGTTATCGTACTTGAATGTCAAATACTGTAATATCGCTCCGATACTCCGATGCAATTTTCAGTCTTTAATGGTATCATGAGGCAGGTTGACTCATGCTCTGACGCATGTCGAACTTTCATTGCACCCATCAATTTTATTCGCTCAAGAACAATGGGTGAATCATAGCATGGTTTCCTTTATCTCACGAAACGCATTGCCGAACACCAAATCAACTACGCAGTCACAAACCATCTAATACGAATCAGCTCACATCAATCACCTCTGACCACTACCATGCTTGTAAATACGCAATGTTCCACGTCATCTTATGTAAGATTTCAAATCCTCAAATCCATAATATTTGGAAAATAACTCAGAATACGAAATAACTCAGTATTCAAATATCTCCCCAATAAAACCGATTATTTAAAAAGCCAAAATTTCTTCGAATTCCTCAGCATAGCATCCACTAAGATTGTGCAATTTCCTCTTTATTGGTTTAACCTATTGCATTTATCGCGGACGGTATTCCAAAATGTTACTTCCGATCATTCCATAACATTCTACTCATTCCCTAACATTCCACTCCCTTGTAAACTTGAACGCTAATTTGGCAACGCTATTTATAATGGGAAATGAGATTGCATTTCTAAGGTTAGGATTAAATGACACAAAAGTGCTTCCAATCTCAAAATCTAGTCTCATCGCCAGGCATCTTCTCTCAAGTAACCACATATTCAAATTCGATCAAAAGTTCTAAATTTTGAAAATAAATAAATTAAATCAGATATTCTAAAACACTTTGAAATCATCCGGCATTATTTCCTTATCATTGCATTGCTTCACGATCCATCAATGGATAACCCATACCAACCAAACAATGACTCATCCCACTCACCTCCATTTTTGACATATAGATAGATAGAGGACTTTCTATGGGCGACATTGTGACCTAATGGTCCCTTTCTTCCATTTAACCCATAGACATAAGTAAATGACTAATCCCATAGTCACACTCAAAGTAACATTCGCCTGGACTTTCAAAAATTTTCGTCACATTATAATAAATTTCGCCTAAATTGATGGGGATTTATTGGATAAGTTGAACTGTGGAATTATACGTTCTTACTACTACATATAACAGTGTACCTTTTGGGAATGTGGCCTTTACACTTTTGCAGTAGATGTTTTGTTGTCACCGCGAGGAGGCAAAAAAGGGATGAACAAGAGAAATAAAAATCGTGGTATACTATATACTATAAATGCGTGGATGAGGATAGCAGCTTGAATGAAGGAGATAACAGTATGCAACTATTTGCGAACTACAGGGTCCGTACAAGGAGTATCGGGACTGGTTCCAAAAATCAAAATTTATTGCAGCTATCATTAAAATTACTTAATAATCTTCAAAATACATTCCTTCTGCATCGATACACTTTGCTCGGCGCGTCTACCACTCGTCAAAAGCACGCTGGAAGTCGGTTTCCGAAAGACTGTTGAGAGCCTTTGTGCCAAAATTTCTTGTGAAATTTCCACCCGCCACAGTTTTTGTTCATCGCTCAAGACTTTCGGCACCCGCTTCGCGTACACTTTCCTCATCGCAAGACCCTATGTTACAATGATGTGGACGGATCCGACTGAAAGGCCGGTTTCTTCACTGGTGGTCTGTCAGAGTCCATAACGTCTGTCAGAGTCCATAACTTTTTTCACTTTGGCCACCTGAGCATCGGTTCGAGCGGTCGTCGGGCGTCCGACGCGGTGCTCGTCTTCGATGAGCTCCCGGCCTTCTTTAAACATTTTGTGCCACTCAAAAACCCTTGTGCGGCTTAAGGCATCATCCCCATAAGCCTGTTTAATGAGTTTTAATAAGGGCCTCCGACGCGGATTTCCCGAGTTTAACACAAAACTTCACAGCGTAGCGTTGCTCGACGGTTCGCTCCATGCTGGCGCGACGACACCACAAACAATCACACGTCACAAAAATCCGCCTCCTGTCTCAACGCATGCCCAGAGGCGACTGAACTTAAGTGCACCTTAGTGGTGGGGGACCCCTCTACCGAGCCGACCGGTCGGACCCCCATCCACCGCTCCGTTGAGGCTACAGCGAACCAGTCACGATACATTTTGTACGGACCCTGTATCATTGCTTGCAAGAGGAATTGAAGAGGGCCTTATTGTAGATTAGAATATTGGGTTGGTTTGTTAGGAGAGACAAGGGACTTGTCACTGCACCGTTTGGTAGCTTGTGCCCATCCAAAACCTACCTTAACCGGTGGATTATCTATAATAACAATAGTAGACACCATGATTTCAACTTGTATCTGTCATTTTCAACGTAAAAATGCCTTGTTTTTGTTTGATGCCTTGTCCACCATCGCTTGATCGATACCTATGTTTACTTCAAGCACGTTTACTTTTGAATTCAAGAACTCCATTCGCATCAAGATCACTACGTTTTTCCTCTTCTATGGCCTCCAACAGCCCCATACTAAGCTCTCGACCCGTCCGGGACAGGCGGATTTACAGCAACACCCCTTCCATAAATTAAAACATTAGTATTTTACACAACTCACTCCTGGATTGCGAATGCCAAGGAAAACTATTAAAGCAGAGAATCTAATTCCACACGGCTGTCGAACAAGTTAATTTGAAAATTTAACTATCCCTTTCTTACTCGGTGCCCACAAAATCCTTCACGAACCAAAAAGATCTGAAAAGTCAATTGACTAGTGTGTAGGTGTGTGTGTTTACCTACTGATAATTATTCATGCACCAAAAATTGTGAAAATATGTTTATTTATTGAAAATATGTATATGGTCGCCTCCTAAATTTGGGAGTAGAAAATTACTGTCACCGTGCATTATTATAAGATAAAATTTTTCACAATATAAAGGTCCGAAATAATATTTTTATACATTGCAAAATTATTGGAACAGCTTATATTTCAGTTTAGAGTGCTGAATATGGCCATTTGGACTGTTTCACAGGCGTCACAGGATTTCTAATAGATGTGTTTTTTTCGTCAGGAGACATCCAACCCCTACGTTATATCACGGTCAATCTTTTTTTTCCTGTCTGGACGCCACTGGGGCAGTATTCCGATCAGATGACCCACAGCCGCTTGCAATTCATAGCTAATATGTTATTGATGGATTTGATATTTTCAACTATACATAATTTCAAATATCTTAAATGCATGCAAATATTAAAAGTCTCAAAGTTAGAAGTTGAGGAGTTTCACATTATTATTTCGTTATTATCGCATTCCGTCTTACATCAGGCTTACAAATTAGTCATTAATAATAACCATTTTCCCTCTTTCAGCGGAACAAAACCAGACACCTGCCACCTGCCCACCGCAGACCAGCGAGGCGACATCCTCCGCAGAGCACAATCTACTCCGCGTGTTCCTCACTTTCGGAGCCACATCGGCTCTGGTCAGCCTTCTGGACATCGCCTAACCCACTTGGCGACTATCAACGCCCTGTTTTCAATCTGGATACCCCAAACGACGCTCCAAAAGCAGTCATCAGTCAACTGCGTCCTTTGATATTAAAACATAAAAATTTGAAGAAACTCGCAGATCCATAAAACCCACGTGAAACATTTCATCCAAGACGCTCGATCCCACGCGAAGTCGGTCGTTTTTCCCTCCGAGCAAGGACAGTTTGTCTGGGCAAACGAAGTCTTCGATGGAACGATATGAAAGTATATGTCGAGTATTCCCAACACTATTCTCTGCAAAGTATGGCAACAAGGATGACTTTAGTGTGTGACCCGCCACCCTGTTCCCTGAGTGCGCCATGAGGGTGGGTGCACCACTGACCTTTCCTGGCCACTCGAAAGATAACGCGAGCAAGAGGAGAGTGATTGAAACCACGGAATAAAGAAAAAAGTGACTTTCCAGACGGAGAGAGGAAAATGGAGGAGTGATATCTTTGACTAGTGTCGATGTGGTTGAAAAGTGGAATGCTGGCTAGTGATACTTCAGGTGTGGGTTGAGAAGAACTCCCATGGTTGAGAAGAAATTAAGAATGATATGCGCCTCCGAACGCCAAAGAATTGCAAAAAGAAACAGTCGATGTTTTCAAATGAAACTAAAGGGATTCTCGAGATAAGTGCAGGTTCAGCGTAGGTCGGAAGAAGTTGAAAAGATATCGACCGGCTTCGAAGTTCAAAGCGAAGAATGACTGAGAATAATATGCGAAAGAAAAGTGTTTCGGCCAAGGCCAAATGGCGAGACGTGATTAGGGAATTGCTTAGGAACATGTACGGTATATTCTAAACGAAATATGCTAGGCTTTCGGAGAATGAGGTATTGTATGGTTATACATTAATATGCGCCAAATCCCTGTAGATATTTAAAGGTTATATATAAACAAATATTATATAATATACATTTTACCTGATTTTAAAAGCAGTAGATGGAGAATTTTGGAGGATTTTGAAAAATTAAGGGAGTAACTCTGTAGACCAGGAAATGAATGTCAAGTGTTGATACTCCAAGGTGTACAGACGGGGATGGTAGCGTTGCCAGCTCGCGTGCTAAAACAAACATCTCGACGATACCTGAAATGTTCGCTAAATTGTTTTTAATGCTCTTCACGTCTTTCAAGCAGTCGGTGTTCTTTTTTTATAAACGTTGATTCGAATTTTCGATTGTTTACTTATACTTTGAGAAATTTCGGAGAGCTTGAGCCGGAAATTATGCAAAAATTGTAATTTTGCTGTACAAACTTATCGCTCATCTTGAATTGGGGTTACAGTTGCATTGATTATTTTTTCCTAATGCACTCATATTATAGAATAAATACTATAGTTAAATGAGTATCGATGCACAAAATTTTATTATTAAGACCAAATGGAAACGACATTCATTATCAGCAAACTTATATTACTGTTTATTGCTTAAAAAAATCCAATGATTCGTCTAAATTTAATTGTCGTTCATTAAACGATAGATATTCAGTAGTTTCTAACGGGGCTCTTAAAACATTACAGAAATCCTCGACAGCTTTCGAAGAAGAATAAAAAAGCTATGCATTCTCCGTTAAGGACAGCACATTTATTTAAAAACCTTCAGCACGTTTCCAGTCGTGGTCAAGTACGTAGATTTCAAATCTATATATGAGAAAAAAATAAAATTACAGTTAATTGTTCATTTTTAATCGTTATAAACGTTGATGAATCAGGCGCTCATTTCACAGTAAGTGCATAATTTCAGAGAGTTATGCCTTCAATAAAACCATTCAGCGAGTCAATTATTTACGTACCTAAAGGAGTCATCGTTGGGATTAACCAGGAAAACAGATGTAATAGATCACCCTCAAGATAAACATATCCAAAATTACGATTTTGTAATAGGTGACTGAAGCTATAAAAAATGGACATTATACCAATGAACCAACTTAAGGTGTTTTAGAATATTAAATAGTGTGCAGAGGACAACATAGCTTTTTGGAAGCTACCATACCGCTACTAATCGCACACTAATTAAATTAAAAACCTCGGATGTGATTTATCTTTTTAGTTCCAGGAAGCTAAAAGATGAGCATCCTTGAAATTGGTTGGAGCTTTCAGTGTTTCGTGCATTGCAATGCATTTCAGTGTTGACCAAAACCTTTATTCTACCTGGTTTCATTGCCACTTTAAGAAGATGACTGGTAAATCGAAACTCCTCTAGCAAAATAATTAATCCCCACGAGTGAACCATATCAAGCACGTCAATGATTTTTCCTGGTGCAAAGAAAAGAACTAGAGGCACAAGAACCAAAAGAGTATATAAGTGAAACTTTTATATTTTATTTGAGACTATTTATGAGAAATTGTGGTTAATATTTTCCTGCTCCATTCCTTCCCCTCAAAAATCTCATTTTTTTAAGCGTGCACGTTCGTAAGCTGCTAGATGTCGTATTCTGCCAAAACAAAAGAGAATTTGCTATATCACACGTAACGAATAATAAGAAAATATTACGTAAATGCTATTTCTTCAGCCTTATGTCAAGATACACAGAGTATCAGAGATGCATTAAACAATAATTTTAAACTTTGCGCTTGAAAAAAAAAGAAAAAAAATAAGCAAAAATAATTATGAAAAAATTGAAAAGGGGTTGAATGATAAAGGTTTTTATCAATTAGTTATAAATGTGAACGTAGAGTGAGGGAGGACTCCATTGTAATTACGACATGGTATATTATAGTGAACAAAATAAGAGTGTGCGAGTGGTTTAACTTACGAACCATGTGGGAATCAACAAGTGTAACTGAGTGTGCTTTTTATACGTACCTTTAACAACCAAATGGATTTTTTCCTAAGCATTGAGCTATCGCCTTTAATATACCCTTACACAAAGCCCACAAAACCTACTTCGCTGGGCACACCTTTCGCCATTGTTTCCCCTATTAAACAAAAGAATCCCACCCAACATTAACACCATCAAATGAGCAAGTAGTTCAGCCTATGTGGCATAAGTCTGAAGAAGACGCAATTAGATGGAAGTGTTGCTTCGTAAGCAGTTAGTAACGTTTGATGGGGTAATTACTGAAAGGGAATTTAAGCGGCCAGCGATCTCCCAGTACGCCTGATCAAAAACGTGTATTCAACAACCTATTCAATGGCAGTTCAAGTGTCAGACAATATCTCTTCTCTATTGTATAGTCTAAGTCACACGCACAAACACTGGAAAACAACTATGGAGATACATGGAGATTGCATGCACACATGGGAAAGGAAAGCCTAAAAAAAAGAAGGAAAGAAAGTTTTCCTATGTAAAAGTAAGAGAAAAGGACGCCTACAATTTCACTCAGCTCACTTGATCGAACGTGTAACAAATAATTCGAGTTGACTCAATTAATTTCAATTGAATCGAAACACTTTAGACAAAGGCACTAATCATAATGACAACTTAGGGTTGATTGATGGGAGAGGCCAAGGCTACTATAGCAGGGACCTGCCGACGTATGGTAACAGTTGGAAGAAATGATTAAAATGCTACGTATCAATTCCATTTTTGACCGGTATGGTTACTTTACCAACTCTATATTACTCTGGATCTCTATATTCATACTTTATTTCAATAAGTTGAATATAATTAACAAAGCCAAAGTAGGTATTTTGGATGTTGGGAACAAGTTAGCTAACATGTCATTTCCATAAACAATCTAAGCAGAGGCATACATTTAATAAGATAAATCGAATAAAGTTTACTGCCATCATCTAAATTAATTCACAAACCAAAAGTATGAAATATGTTCAATCTATAATGTTTTACATCGTATCATCTACAATTCGTTAGTAACACAATGAGTCTTAAAAGTAGTATGACAAACTGAAAAACTAGAGTAATGAGATACACACTTAAACATTGCGTTAACTTCCAGTACTAACTTAAATTATCACATTGGCATTCTATAGAATAAGAAATTATATCAATAATATGAAAATTCGTTGTGAGATTTCATCGTAAAAATATTCTTCTAATATTACCCCAATGAGTTCCCGAGGAGAGAAAGTGTGGACAAACCGACTTAAGGTTACATAATCACGATTTAATGTTACATATTACAGGTTCAAGAAAGAGAAGGAAGTCCAAAGAAGCATTTGAAGCTGGGCGGGGGAGAGGGTTTTTCATTTAGTCTCCTTGGTATACCTCCTCGGGTATATTGAGGCAGTATTTCACATACACTTTTCGAAAGTTACTCGTGCAGTCGCAATGTACAGTTTTACTCCAAAACCTCCTCGACATTGACGATAAAAAAGTTTAATAGCAATAAAAAAACTTTCGATCCACGCTGCTAAAACGATAACTATTAAGCTATTTCGATCCAAGAAATAAACCATTTCAACAACATTCCACATGTTAAAACCAACTTCCACATTAATGTTAATTGCAAGAGAAGGTCCCCCATTTTTTGGTTGATTAACCAATGAAGTATCCAAAGCAATTACTAAAAACCTTCTGTACCGATTGTGAAAAATAGGAACCAAGTAAAACTGAAGAATTCAGAGCTGGTTGGCGTAAAAGGGTAGCAAGTGACTAAACTATAACAGGTGCATTAAAAGTGAGGAATTGCGTAAGAAAGTCGCGTTAAGTATGAAGTTTGATTTCAGCCAAGTTTATTGGCGAATATTTATTTTTAAGAGTAATTCAAATGCTGGTGGACAAATAAATATAACAATAACGGAAACGTGTAATAAGTGTCATTCCGTCAGCTTTCTAAAGATAAAAATTTGGAAAAAGACTCCTTGCACGTCGATATGTAATATCGTATAGTATGCGGATCAAGAATATGACAGGAGAAAGTGCACGAATATTGCTTACGTACGTAAATAACACTCATCGACCCGTTAAGTGTCCTATGATTTCTATTATTTTACATTGCCTTTTTGCCAGTTGCAGTTACAGTTGCCTTCTTATTATTTCAAAAAATAAAATCTGAATATCTTATGCAGATGAGTGGAAGCCCAGACTTTCACACCTTAATTGCAGCGAAATAGTATCCTAATGATTTGAAAAATTCGCATTTTTTAAAACTTTTTTATCGTGTAATATAGAGTGTATAGAAATGAACACATAACGTGCAATTTACGATTTAAACATTCCTCAGCCAATTCACCGCAAGGAAAATTTAACATTAGACTCAGGAAATGTCACGGATAACTAATTATATTCTGCATTCCTCCTAAAATGGGTTAATAATATCAAAACTGTTTAATCCTCCTGCCGGTATCCGTCAGCACCAAGTGTCTTTCACGCATATGTTGTATAACGTATAGGTTGCTAATTACACATTTTTTTTATATATCCACACGCTCTGGATTTCATGCACATCTTCAGGTAATGAAAATCCCAAACCTCATCGCGCACAATTAATAAACAATGAAAATACACAACATCGTTAGCGCCGGTAATGAATTGACCCTAATTTTGCCGACGAATATTGAGGAGCGAATAAAAACACTTCCTGTCGCTCTTATTTATATTTCTAAGCAAATAAGCATAGAGGTCTCACGCAAATACCTGATGCTGGGTGTTTGTGTGTGCATATATATATATATACTTTCATAGACGTAACACGGAAGTGCCGAATAGTACAATGCACAGTAACACACAATATAGAAACACAAAAAAAGAAGAACACTCACACGTTATTTCTTGATATTTCGACGAAAAAACTCGTCTTCATCTGAAGATATAGAAGTAATCAGTCATTACTTCTATATCTTCAGATGAAGACGGAGTGTTTCCGTCGAAATATCAAGAAATAACGTGTGAGTGTTCTTCTTTTTTTGTGTTTCTATATTGTGTGTTACTGTGTATTATATATATATATATATATATATATATATATATATATATATATATATATATATGTATATATATATATATATATGTATATATATATATATATATATATATATATATATATATATATATATGTATATATATATATGTATATATATATATATATATATATATATATATATATATATATATATATGTGTGTGTGTGTGTGTGTGTGTTTGTGTGTGTGTGTCAGTAATTATATACCTACACATATACCTACAAATATAGGTACGAATGTATGCTTATATACGTATATATACATACATACATATATGCATGCATATTCTAAAAGATATAGATATAAGGGAAAATGGATTGAATGTCGCATTCGTGTTGTCGTATTTGAATGTGCATTTGGCCAAAACAGATCATTTCCTTCTTCTGGCTACGCGTGCTTATAAACGCACATTCCACAGATACTATACAGAAATACTATATATATATATATATATATATACATGCGTGTGAGCGTTCACATGGCCAGGAATAGACCAGCATTAAGGTCACCAAGAACAGTATAGAACGGTGTAACATGGTACGTGTACATAATGTGAATGTAGATACGAGAATGTTTGTTTTGAATCCACGTTTCCGTTGCCTCTATTTCGATTTGTTCATACATTGAGCAAATATCAAGTACTTTAGGTTTGACAAGCTTAAAGTAAAAAAATCATACTTCAAGAAAGAAATAAAATTCATTCGTTGCGTGTCGGAATATATGTTGAACGTACTATGACAAAAGCAAAAATACCTTATCAGCTTTCTCCCCTCATCTTTCTCTCTCCCCCTCGTCCACTCTTAGAAGGAAAGGCTGGTTATTTTTCCTTGGAAGAAAGAAGACCGAGAGCTTCTGTCCGTGCGCCCTAAATGAAAAACGAGGAAAGTCAAATAGACCGCCAACTTTCATTTCAAATTTATCACGAAGAGGCAAGCTATCGCCCACTCGATAATCGCTAGAAATTAATGTCAGAATTACATGAACATATCTATAATCATCCACCTGAAGCCCCAAGTATCGGGTAAGAGGCCACCATATTTTTATTGGACCCCATTTCATTTTTTGGGCACATGTAACCGCACGCGCGCCATCATTCCACAATGTATTCGCATACCTACTTCTCCAAAACAATTTCTTCAAGTAACCATTGAGGCCGATTAATTTGTCACATCATTCAACTTGACTCGAGTTGGCGTGCTATTTTGATTAGTAGCAATATACTCGAGATTGACTAACAATTTCAATGCGTAAGAGTAAACAGAATTATCAAAATTCTAAAAAAAGAGAAAATGGTCATTAGATAGGCATTTTTACACATTTCGCTCGCAATGGCAACAATATATAAACATATTGGGAATTTATATTTCAGAAAACCCAAGGAACAATCCGATTACGAGGTTATTTAAATAGCCGAGAATGCCTAACTATATTCAATATATATTCTGAGCCCTGATTATAAAGAAAAAATACTTACAGATGATATGTGGAGCACGATACAAATGGAGTAAAGGCTGGGTTAATCAAAAAAGGGGGTTTCGAATTTAATTCTGGACAATTACCCATTAGACCTCGAGTGCTTACTTCAGGGTGGCGCGCCTCGCTGCCGGGGCGAGAGGTCGGCGGTAGCAGGTGCAATGAATGGCAAGGGAGCGATTGCTTTCCGCAGTGGACCTCACAACACAGTGTATAAGGCAGCGCGTATAAACGCACCACTTACGACATGAGAGGGACAATGCAGTAGTGGCATCCTTGATATAAAACACCGAAAGAAAAACGCAGTGCATGTATTTTAAATTTGTTTCCGTGCTTCGGCCCGAATCTGCGTAGAACAAAGCACAGTAAACTTGATTATACAAAAATTATTTGTTCAAAAGTTATTTACGAGTTTGAGCAAATTTTATCGCATTTGATAATCCCTAATCAATTGCGGAATCTGAGTGCATATCAAGGGAATCTCTTTGAGTTCCTTATATCCTATAAAATGAAAACTGAGTTTCCTGAATGTTTCCGAAGTAATTTCGCGGCGGAGACATCAACTTTGAATAAGACTGCCCGAACGACAATATAATTGAGTTTACAAATTAATAGCTTACGTGAAGGGTTAATTTTCGCTTAACTCCTAAAACTAAGGACTAGAAAAGCGAAAGTCTTTTAACCTTTTTGAGGCTAAAACGGGACAAGTCGAAATAAAATCTGAATCAAAATTATCTTTAAGACCACCTGAGTGGCATTTACACACTGTTTTTCTACTGGCAAACCTTCCTATAGGCGAATTAAAATCGAATTTCTCTCTTCTTGAATTACATCTCCTCTCTTTCTTTCTGAAACGTTTAAAAGCGAAAGCTGCTCAGCTAAGCTGTTGGATAGCCAGAAGAGCTATCGCTCCGCAACATATAACTAGTAATGCTTGTTCTCTCGATCGTTAGATTAACTAACAATTAATGAATGCACCAAGGATTTACCTGTATCCGTATATTTTGCATTCGCCGATGACCTCCAAATGATTGGAGGCCGTAAGTAGCGAAACAACTTGGTTTAATCTCTTCACTCATTATTCTCCTAAATGATCAGCACGCAACGATGAGAGAGAAATGGGGAGTGAGCAAGTTGGAAAAAATTAAAGTCAACTCAAGAGTGTAAGAATGAAGGGGTAATTCAAATAGGTTTCAGAGGAAATGCTTAAACAATAGATTTTTTAAACACGCCACGTTGAATACTGCGGCTATTTGAAAACTACACAGAAAGAAACTTCTCTGGATACAAATAGAAATTTATCAGGAAATGTAACGAAAATTATTCTACCGCTTTGTTAAGCAAATATAATGACCAAACCTCAAGTAAAGACGATTGATTCAGGAGACATCTGTGAGACATCTGGAGATCCGGTATTTCAACAACCTATTGTCACCGCTTAAAAAAATTCTTTCCCACCTTAATCCTGTTCCTAACTCCCGTCGCCCATACTTCATCCCTTCATTAAAAAAGAGCGCAAAAAACCGCCGACACAAACGTTGTTTCCATGGAAATGGTAAGCCACTGTCAAAAATTGTAAATGTTTAGTATTGTTGTAGATAATTGCCAAAAAAACCAATGGGAATAAAATCGCTTACAAAGAAAAACAACACTGTCTTAATTTATTTATTTTCCCACGGCGGGTGTATTACGTTAATAAAGGCAACTTGTATCTTAATAACATATTAAAGCTAATAGATATGACTAATCCAATCAACGTGAGCCTAATGTAATGAAATTACATCAGAGAATAGTAGAATGTAAACCAGAAAACCAACTCCTTTTGGCATCGAAAGGCATGCATTTCAAGTTGCGTAAAAATAATTCATCTTGTCCGGTATCGGAGATCCGAGAACGCTGTCAAGACAAATTATTCTTACGCCGTGAAATTCCTCCATTTCGGTGCACATCAGCGGGTGAATCCATCGAAATAACTGTCGCGGCATTACCCGCAGTTATTTGGCATGATCAAAAAAGCAGTGCGGCTATGCACAGGAGCAACCTATTTTCAAATGAATCAAATCAAATTTTGAGATTCTTTCGCCATGACCTAACATTTCAGGACAGCATTCTAACCTAAGTCGTATATGGCGAAAAACAAAATGAATTTGATGAATAATTGAACCAAATGATGCGACTTAATTATACAAAATAATTTACGAATAAATTACAACTTCTAAAATTAGTCCCAGCTTTCGGGTTTGCACAAGGAAGTGGATAATTAATGAATTAAATATAAATAGGTAAATGTTGATTATACTATATACCGTCAGTACGAATGCATTAAAAATCAGAACTTAATAAAATACCTTATTGGCGAATATTTTCATTGATGTGTCAATCATTTATTAGGATTTTATTTGTTACAACTAAAAAATGAAGACACTCGCATCAACAAACATCTCGTGACTCATTCCTTAGTGCATACTATTTATATTCTTTCATTCATAATTATAGAAATTGAATTGGCTATGAATGGCGAAAAATGTCACAGAACAAGCAATGAATCCTTTATTTCTTTATTAATTTTATAGCAGCCTTGGTTGGCCGGAGCTGAAAATATCGGACCAAAGCTGGACGACAGTAGTCCCACAAAAGAGGGACATGGTAAGCGCTAACGTGTCTCAATTTCTTGAACATTTAAGATTTTCATTAAAGGCTAGAGGCACTCAAGCGCTACAATTCACATTACATAGTTTTCATTTGATTCTCCATATTTTAAGCACTTATTCCACCACCCTGTGATAAATGTCTTAGACTCTTAGCTATCAACATTTGATGAATTTATGAACCAGCTCGAAAGAGTTGCAGAATGTGAAAATTCATCACAACATTTGTGGAAACTTAAACATTGAAAAGAACCAATTTCCTTATCATCCATTCAGTATTTTTTTAATTATTCTCAATTTCGAAAATGACTTTGGTTCCATCAGTTACAGTCTTTAAGTATTCAGGTAAACAATAAATATCTATCTTAACAACTTAAATGTGCATATTCGAGTAGTACTCATTTCCTTTTCCCTTAAGTTACTAGCAAGTACTTATTAATGCCTCATGATTCAATCTCACCTTTCGCAATACTCAATGGTATTAAGCGTGCAATCAACTGCATGAATATATTTTTCAATAAATTTACAGATGTGCTGCAAATTTTTACAAATGATTTCCAGGGATGCTTTAAAACTCGCGAGGAGGTATTTCACAGGGGGGTATTTATCAGAACATACATGTAAAAAACCGTTTTAACTTCTAAAATCACGACTCCGAACTTGGAAAAAAAGGCTTACGCTACAAATTGCCCATGAAATGGAAATTTTTTCGTTTGCTTCGTGTTGAGCATAGTTTGCTTGGAGAAAATTTTACCAAATTCGTGCAGCAACCGACGTGTCTAAGGAATCTAACCTTTAGCAAACCAGGATGAAACCGATTCATTCCATCTCCCTGAAGCAGCTTCGGAAGACAACCCTGCTCCACCGAAGAATTCGCCACTTCAGATCCCCGGGACCTCCAGTTTTTCTCCGCAGTGTACTTTCATTCCGTAAGTTGCTTATATTTTCATAGAAATAGAAAACTTTGATGATAGTTTTCAACAAAAGTATAGCATATATATAATATATTCTCTAAGTCTAAAAAACAAACAAACACTACTTCGATTGATTGACCTTTGTTCCTCAACCACGCGTGTCTCTCCCTTGCTGAAACAAAACGGATCCTCTCCGAAGTACTCATTTTCCCTCCTATGCGCCCCTTTATAGATGACCTTTTAGTACCACTTTTAGCGGCGAGAGTAATCATATTTACTTTATAGTCCTCACATGCGGCTTCCATTCTTTGATTTGGCATGGGAACTAACACTGATCCGACGAAATCTACCGGCCGAATTCCTTCCTCGTAAATGCTACGAATTAGCCAATAAAAACACTTGCTTCCACGTTTTTATTGAACCCGCGAAACCCTTATGTAGTTTCGCGAGGATATTATCTATCCCCACCTTATTATTTAATGCCAATTCCATCAATGCGCTTTCTATCAGGCGATCAAGTATGCCTAGATCGAAGGAATGCTCCGAATTAATACAATTATAACCCAATGGAAGATTTTTCCTGCAAACTTTCCCCATTCATTTCTCCTTGAGAAAGCTTGGGGAAAGTAAAGGCAAAAAAATAACAAGAATATTCGAAAAGGCCAACTTATTTTATTCCTTCTTTCAAAGCATTTTCACCCAATGTCTTCAATAATTTACCAAATCATTTACGCCAAACGGTGCCCAAAAATGAAGTGTCACATAATGGAATAGAACGTTTGCTGAAAAATATTAAGCCTAATAAATCCTCTGGCCCCGATAATTTATCAGATCCTATGAGTATATTTGAGGAACTAGCGTCAAATAATACTGCGTATCTATTAAGCATATTTAATTATCCCCAGTAGAAGTTTCATAGTGACTGGAAAATGGCTAATTCAACAACTATATTTAAAATCGGAGACAAGCAGAAACCGAGTAATCAGATCTATTTCCCTTGCTCTCATAAAATTCAAGGTTATGGAACATGTAATTCTTGTCTCGATAGTCAAAAGATACAGATGAAAGACCAGCATGGTTTCTGAAGCGGAGATCCTGTAAGAGACACCTTGGACCTTTTGTTCATGACATTTTGAGTTCGGCAGAAAAAAATGTTACAGTGAACGCGGTTTTTTCTATATTTAAAAAAGCCTTCGAAAAAATATCTAAAACCAAACTACGCACAAAACTAGAAGTATGAATTAAAATATCCCCGGCTGCATAACAGACTTCTTGAATGGTCGCCTATTACGGATAGTCAAAGATGGTGTTACTTCTAATGTCGTAGATACTACTTCAGCTGTTCAGGTGTCACTTTAGGTGGACATCACAAATTAGCCAAGTGTGCTGTCATTATTTCATCTACCCTTAGTTATTCTCATTCCTGTTATTAACAGTTCCTCTTGTATGCGGAGAAAAGTATATCTCACTTAGATACCGTAGTGCATGTAATTGGTACGACCCACATAATAATTAAAAATGAAGGAACACACTTTTTGATGTTGCATGCCCGGGTGTGTAATTACCCGCTGCCACACACCCTAGCGGCGGATCGCAGGGTACCATTAAACAGACAGAACTTAGCAAACAGCCCTTCCCCCTCCCCCCCACCAAAATCAATACGTCAGGCACCTCAGGAAAAAGTAAGTCCTTCTTTACGTGAACGACATTAACTCCGTGCTAAATGGTAAGAGACCCTTATTTGCCGACGACGCAGTGATTTACACAGGTATCCGTCATTCTGATGTTAAACTAGCTTTAGAAAATGACTTTAATGCAATAAATCGTTCATGCAACATTTGAAAATTACAATTACACTTTAAAAAGAGTGTGGTGATGAAACTTTGAAATAGGAGTATCATAAATCTGTCATTAATACCGAAATGGAAACTGCATAGTCGATACTAAGGCATCACCAATACTCAAGGCCTCTCCTGGGTGAAAAATATACAGGGAATTTGTGAACAAGCTAGCAGAAAAAATTGGATTTATTGGAAGAGTATCGGGAAAATGTGATGAGAAGGATAAAATGCAATACACTCGTTAGGCCTCATTTAGAACTACTATTAGTAAATGGGATTCTCATGAAGTTGGATTGATTGCCGAATCAGATAGCATGGAGCGTAGAGGAGCTAGACTTGAAAAAGTTACGATAAACAGAGTGGCGTAATTATAAGAAGTAGGTTGGGCATTCCTCACGGGGTGAAGGTTAAATTACAGACTATATCTCTTGCATAAATTGGAAGGTCTATTTAGCGATATCGTTGAAAATGTATTATTAGGCCCATCGTACTACAGTCGGAGATATCAGGTCGATAAAATGAGAGATAATGTGTAGAATAGATAGATTTAAGTTGTCACTTTTTCCACGAAAGATAAGAGATCAGAAACACTGTATCCGACCGCGATAAGGGTGAAAATTGTTGTGCAATCACCCACTGCCACACACACTAGCGGTCTGTCGCAGGGTACCATTTAGATAGAATTCGACTAACACCCTCTGATGAATATTGCGTCACTGAAGGGCAGCTCCTTGAAGCACACAAACCGATTAGTCATCAGCTACTTTCATTCGCAAAATTGACGACTGAGGTAAGCCAGTAATACAGGGAGGTCTGTATACAGAGGGATAGGTGAAATACGTTTAATATGAGTTATGTCGTTAGAAGGTTTCATCTCATGGCCACGACTCCCGACCCTGTTTAGAAGTACTAATAAGGAGATTCCTCCCTGATGACTACACTCTCGACGTGGTGGAAGGGCTTATGCGTCCTAATGACACATAGGGCTGTGCTGGAGGGAGTAATGATAATTCTTCCGGGTAGGGTCACCCATGCCAGATAGGTCGAAGGTTAAGAGCCAGACGGAAGGGAGTCAACGCAGCATCTGTTCCTCAGTGAGGCGGCTGTAAAGGCGTCTGACCTCTGGGGCGGCCATTGAGTGACAGTGTCACGTTAAAAGCGCTATTGATAAAAGCAACTGGATACCACCTCAAATATTTAGGCAAACATTTTGGATGAACATTTTAATGAAAATGGGTCCTGGCAAATACAGGACTCGGCCCAATCGACCGTGTTGTCGTGCCCATTAGAGGGAGAGGCAAGGCTTCCCTGGTCGTCATCTTACGAAATCTTTGCAAAGGGGGAGTATCCGCACAGAAGACACAGGTAATGATCTAATTAGTCGGAATGGGAACATAAGACGTTAAAACGATGTTGAGGACAGGAAAATTACAAAATATATGGCGAGAAATGAAGAGAAGAAATATAGCTGTTGTAGGTCTATGCGAGGTGAGATGGAAGTATAGCGGGGATCACGAAAGTGATAGTTATAAAGTAATATACAGAGGAGGGGAAAAGAGCCAACGAGGGGTGGTAATAATATTTAATAAAAAAATAGGAAGAAGCATAGTAACCGTAGGGAAAGCGCATGATAGATCATTATTAGTCATAGTAAAAACGGAACCAACGAGCATGTTCATTGGTCATATATTCATGGTTAACATGCCAACAATCAAACATAAGGAGGAAGAGGTCGACAGGGTATACGATCAGAAGAGGAAATAATCGCGGGTGCTCGTGAAGGGAAACAAACTTTAGATAGGACCGTGACGGTAGATGAAGGAAGAGATGGTAGTGAAGAAAGGGGACTAAGATTTACGAAAAATGAATAACCGCGGGGAGAAAACAATAGTTTTGGAAGAGGCAGGGATTAATCATAACGAATACCGTATTTTTTGGCCCAAAAGACGCACCCTGATTTACCAGGTCACAATTTACGAAAAATACTTGACAGGTAGAAAGGATCAAATTATGTTTATATCAATACTGTTGTCGCTAATGATTCAAAACAGTGATACATATTATCGACATTTGAAACAACGGAAACCATTTTCTACGCCGGATGCAGGAAAAAAACTACGTCATTGTAAATATTTTTCCGGCGAATTAGCCGTTTTGAAGTAAAAAAAGTGCGTCTAATGGCCCAGGAAATACGGCACTTGGTTTAGAAACCACCAAAGGCGTAGGTGCACATGGGAAATTACGAGGGAATCAGGGAGGTATCAGTTAGACTAGACTTACGTATTACGGTTAGGCACAGACATAGGAACAATGTGATAAATTCGCAGTTTTCCGGGAGCGGAAGAAGATTCGGATTACAATTTAGTAAATATGAAGTGAATCTTCCGTTTCAAAAAAATAAAACAGGGATGACGGTCAAGGAAATGGAACGTAGAAGGACTAATCGGATTGCCAAGGATGGACCATCAGCAGGCTTTAGAGAAAATCATTAGTGAGGCAAAAGCTAGACACTATCGAGGAAAAATAGGATTATATAAAAAAAGGGACGTTGAAAGCCGCAATACAAAGAGTAAATGGACAAGGAAAGCATGGATTAAGTACGACATGATTCAAAAGATGCACGAGATAAGGAAATGAAAGAATGTAAAAACGGAGTTAGGTAGAAGGTTGATTCTGTGAACGAAAAAATATTCCTATGGCTTATTTTTGGGGAGATTTAAACTCGCACTTGTGCCTTAGACCGTTTTATCGACACTAATGACTCCCGCAAAAAAGGTCAATGTTCTATCTATCAGCGTTCATCAGTACAAAGTCTGAGTACTGATCCTACGACAAACATATTTTCCGAAAAAAATCCCTACATAACCCTAAATTACTCCTTCAGCGTACGAACAAGAATTAACAATGATACGCATATTAACGGACTAAGCATCTCAAAATGTATCACTCAAATGTAACTGAAATGAGAAAAGTTAACAGAATTTCCATAGGGAAAGGAATTAAGTTATTCTGATACTGCCACAGCGAGGTGTCCGTAGTTTCTCTTGTATGTCGTATACGAGCTCGTAGAAGCATCCGCCATGTTCAACCTCAAAACAAAAGTTGAAATTCCGTCAAAATAATTCGGAAAGATCACTCAGCCAAAGTCATTTCCCCATTGTCATCCATATGTCCAATGCTATTCATCACTGTCAGGGGAAAAACTGAGGGCCCTCAGGCTCGCCGCTTCGAGAGAGAAAAGATACTTCGCAGGTAATAATGAAAGTGAACAGTAGGTTGTAAATGTCGGCGTACAGGTTGCGGATAAGGGCCCTATCCCTCCAATCTATTCCTATTTCTGCAATATACTCATTAGTTTTTCCCAGTTCACTCTATCAAACTACTTTTCGAAATCTACGAAACAAGCAAATACGTCCCGATTGTATTCTATATTCCTCTCGATTAGTGATCTCCTTATTGCAATGGTATCACGCGTACCTCTCCCCTTCCTAAACCCAAACTGATCATCCCATAAGTAATCATTTGCCCTACTCTCCATCCTCTTGCTGATGATCCTAAAAACCACTTTAAATGCGCACGGAATCAAACTTATTGTTCTGTATTACTCATATAGTGTAGACTTTACCTTTTGTGGAATAGGAACTAACGCTGATCCCACAAATTCCTCTCTCATAAATACTACGAATCAGTTAATAAAGCCTCTTCCTCCCACATCTTCCTAAACATTTCAATAGTTCCGCAGGAATGTTATCTACCCCCACGGCCTTATTTAGTTTCATCTCCCTTAATGCCCTTTCTATCTCATCGTCGAGTATGTCTGGACCTAAGCTATCTTCATCTATGTCCTATTCCCTTTCTATTTGACCTTGCTGGCCTCAGCTCTTTTCAATAGTGCTTCTATATATTCCTTACATCTGTCTCGGATCTTTTCTGTTTCAACTGTTATTTTTCCCGACTGGCGCACCAATTTTCATCTGTACTTTCCATACCTTCCCACCGCGTCTTCCACCAGGATTATTTTGCTCCACTAGTTACCCGTCTCAATTTATTATTCAAGTACTTCCTTCTACATAACTCTGTATTCACATGCTTCCATTTTCTTCTCTTATCTATCTTTGTAGTCATCTCATCCGTAATCCACGGTTTCTTTGTCCTCTTCCCATTAACAGTTCCTGTCAGTTTCTTCTGCGGCTTTCGATAACCCTTTTCTGATATATTCCCATTTTTCCTTGATAATACTCGGTTCCTTTCCTTCACTCGTGATTTTCTCTACAGCCTGCTGATATCGTACGCCTTCCTTGTCAATCCAGTAAATGCTTCCACGTTCCATTTCCTAACCCGCCTAACGTGCCTTATCTTTTTGAATCGGACGCTACACCTCATAACTAAATCGTGATCATAGTCCACACCCGCTCCCGGGAAGCTGTGCGAATTGATCACGCTGTACCTAAATCTTTCCTAACCGTATTCTCAGGGAATGTCCCGTTCAAAAACAATTCGGTTGCGACAAAATATTAAATTTTCGTCAAGCATTTGATACCGTTCCCAAACAGAAATTAAAAGAAAAATTGAAATTACCTACATTTTAAAACATTATTTCCCTATGGTTCTTGCTTCGCTTACCATTCATGTTTAAAGTTTCTGGTTTCATTGAGAAGGGCATTTTGCTCAGGCACAGGTTCCATTCCTAAAATTTCATGTCGATAACTTCTAGTGTTGAAATGTAAGAAAAGGACAGGCATTTTGGATAAAATGTAGGTATGCATGTAGAAATTACGCAGAATTGAAGAAGGGACAAGTATGTGAGGTGTCGGGTTGCTAGACGAATGTACGATATGTAGCGATGCTCAATCTGCGTCATTCCAAATGGTAGAACACCCATTGATTAATCTGTAATCCAGTCAACTCTGCGATTACAAGTCAATAATGTGTGCCTAAACCACCCCTATCTTTCTCTTTCACCTGGACACATTAACATGTCCATGGTAATGTAATCTATGGAAGGAAATAACCCACCATCTTATATTTAAAGTTATTTATATCACGATATGAAAAAGGTCACTGTTCAAAAAGCAAGTACATCGTATATTAAAAGGTGATTGGGTGAGTAACTCAAGTCCACCATTCTATCGCAATATCTGAGTTTCCATGGTTACCCTGTATATTCTTTCGGCCAGAGGTGTGCAAACCATGTTTGGTAAAATTATGCACGCAAAGTTTACTTCGTGAAGAATGAAAGTGAATACGCGATGAGTAAAAAACCACCTGTCCAGTAAGCAGCACTTGACTCCTTAGATGGCAGTTGAGCTGAGCAATGAAATAAATCATTTAACATTGATTATACCCTTAATGAAATGTTTTGTAATGAAATTATCAATATAGCAATATGTGACCATATCTTTTTAATTTATTCAATAAATTTTCACATGACAACAGTTTTTAAAAGCTGATGGATCGAACAATTTTGGAAGTCAAAATCCGCAGGGAGAGGTAAAAATCAGTGTGCTATTTGGTGATAGTCTAATGGTAGATTTCTGTTGCACTATACACTCAATAAAGAACCATAACAATCAACCTGAACATTGAAGGTTGGTAAACTCAATTGCAAAAAGGAAATCGATAACATAGCATAAATCATACAACATTCAAACCATTCCATTTGGGTTGGGCACAATTCGGCAAAAAGAAAACAATTGCTTCCGCATGTTTCCCAATTAGAGTGAATCAGAGAATGGCAAACTGCACCTAGTGAACAGTAAAAGGAAAACTGTTACACCGGTCAGTTTCTAAATATCATATAAATAACATGAAATTCACACCCCAGGAGTACCAATAAACCATCAACTCGAATCTAACCAGTTTATATGTCTCAGGCATGAAATGCATGACAATTAATTTTCTTGGTTGTCATTTAGCACAATAAGGACTTATCTGAAGTGGCATCTTGACAACTATATTCCATACTAATGAAGCATGAAAACAAATAGCATACCAATCATGGACACATAGAAGAGATTTAATAAGGATTTACAGCCAGATACTAACTTCTGAAAGATCAAGAAATGCAAAGGATTGATGTCCAGTGAATTACTATATTCAATAAATGCATTCTTCCCCAAAGAACATGGTCCAGGCAGGTTAGAGTGTTGACCATAGAATTTTACTACAATATTACAAAGGCATTTTGTGCATCACTTTCAAAATTACACCAAACATAACCCAAACCACAGTTTTCGGCCCCAAGGTGTTTGACAGGTGAGAGTATAGCTCACCCAGTAATAAACCCAAAGGCATGTGAAATTCACACATCAGGGCAGGGGGGGCAGATCCTTTCCCTGGGCTGGTTACATTTTCCCAGGAAGATGTGGCACTAACCACAAAATCACACTGCTTGGATGAAGCTGGCAGTGACCAGAGGCATCCCTCAGAATTGAATTCTGGCCCTCTGTTCAGTGGTCCAACACTCTACCCCTGGACTATCACGTCCCCCGTCAATACTTGGATCTTTTTTTCAGATAATTAAAGAATCTACTAAAAGCATTAAACAAATGGTACACCTAATTTTTTTTATTTTATTCATTTCTCCTTTATTTGAAATCTCTTCCCATATTAACTATAACCCGATGTTATTAGAGACACCAAGAAAAACATTCACACAGCAGAAAAATAACTTACATTTGGAGTAATTCATTTCAATAAAAAAGTGACACTGATTGTACACAAGATTTTAGTACTTTCCACAGCACAAATTGAGCACGTGGAAAGAGTAAAACAGACCACATGTGATATGGCACCATAATAATTATTTTATCATCTTTATAAAAAATCATACACATTCATCATTGAACTTCAGACATTTTCATAGTTCATTATGGTTTATTCCTATTATTTTGCACCTTATTAGAATTATTGGTTACTTTTAACATTGTAGAAATCTGGTAAGAAATTTACAAATATTTTAAGAAGTGCTTTGTGGATGCACACTACAAAATTGAAGTAAAATATGTAAATAATCAAAGTACAATCCATGGAAAAAAATTGAAAAATCTCAAAGGTTGATTCAATGAGAAAATCAGGATTCAACATGTTTCCAGCGAAAATTTGATGTTTGGCGGACAAATTTAATCTTATTCCCATTACATACATATGCCTAACATGTATTACTCCATTTAATTCCGATAGAGAGAATCATCCACTTGAACTCCAGTTTGCAAAACAAATATTACCAGCCAACCAGCTTCCATACTCAATTTTACAATTTTCTAGATATCATGGCCCATGACATGGTAATTTATATTAAACATCAAACCAACGCATAATTGTCATGATTAAATGAAGCATTTCCACGGCCTACTTCGACCACTGTTTTGAACCACAACGGCCACAGAAGTAGAGATATAAGAAGATGAACTGTTTGGCAAAGCTTTCAGAAATAGGGAATTGATAACACGAACATAAGGACAGGACAGTAAGGATAAAACAAAAATGAAAATTTGATATAGGGTGCGGTTTTCGTCAGGCACAGAAACATGGTTGTTTATTCAGGATCATATATATATAGATAGAGAGGATGCTATTGTAATGTGGGAGTCGAGAGGGACGAAAAAGATAAAATGATGGAAAGGAAAACAAAGACGTACTAGGCATTGTGGGTGAAGAGAGTGGATAGCTGAGAGAAATCCAAAGGAAACAGGAAAGAAGGAGACAGAAAATTTTGATTTGGTGATGGAATGCTGAATACAGTGGTAGAGATGAGGATGTAAGGCAGCCAAAGTAGGTGGAGGATAAGGATAGGCATACAGGACAGAATGAAAGGAGGCAGAAAATAAAGAGCAGTTAGATATACTGTGGGGTAGAATGCAGTAGCATTAAAGAAGGGTTTACTGTCTTGTAGGGTGTCACATTGGGTCCTGTTAGGGAAGGCTAAGAAGTGCAGGGATGTTGAGTTATTGTCCATCTTAAATCAACAATTATTGATAAGAGTACTAAATAACCTAATAATTACAAGAATATGCTAAACATCTTACAACAAATAATGAATTTAAAAGTGGACCTTCTTTCTTAAAAAATAATTCATCCCACTTAATTTACTGAAGTCATACAAAAGGAAAATACATAATCATAACAATAGCGAGGTCAAATACACGCATACTTTCATTTCTAAATATTATGCATGAATCCAACTCAGAAACTTTATAATAATAAAATTTTGGTTATTCTCTACATCATAAGTAAATGAATAGTGCAGTAAAACACCCCTATATTTCCATTTGGCAGTTCACAGAGGGTGCAGCAATTGTGGCCCCCTCTCCAGGGAGGTCTCAAGGAATAAAAGGGTAACAGAATGCATGAGCATGATTATTATTAAACACAGTCCCTGATCACGCTAAAAACATTCATAAAAAAGTGAAAAAATTCCAAGTACTCAGATCAAATATATGAAGTTTCGCCAGACCATTCCACTTATTTAAAATAGTAGCTCAGATGTATGACAATCATTGTATTCAAAAACTGCTGTACACCATTCACCCTGTATTTCTAGAAATCCATGAATGCAAGTAAGGTCCCAGAGAATTTCACATGAGACTTATAATTCCTCTCAAATGCCATCTTTTACTGAATTCCGGCACCGAAATATCATTCAACCCTAATCCAAGATGTGAGCTTGGTAAACTAAATTTTAACAACAAAGCCAAAATGCTAACACTTTTAATTATTTACCAAAATTTTGAATAACAGCATAAAATATCACATGAAAAGTAGATATAACCTCCAACACTCTTGAAGAGTTATAAATTAATAGTTAAATTAAAATATAACACTCAAAATTCTTTCACATTTAACACCAGAGAATCTATAAGAGTTCATCTTTTCTTTTTCCTGATCCTGCTTCATGGAGAGCAGCAAAAGTTAAACTACCTAAAATCTTAGGTTAAAAAATATATTTAAAATTGAAGGATATCCCAGAATTACATGGAGCCCATTAACAATGATACCAAAAAATGCATATTATGTTTATCATTCAATCTATCAGTAAATCAACTGAAAATATGTAATTTACTAAATTTAGTAATGTCAGGCTAATTAATTGATGTAAATAATGGATAACAAATATGCTTGAGCAATAGAATGAATGCTTGATATGTTGATTCTCGCAGTGACGTGTGGTCAAAGCATAAATTTATTAGGGTGCTAAAAATAGAAAAACTAACTTTTGAAGCAGGTGATTTCTAATTGTGTGAAAACAAATTAAAGGATATTAAAAATGTGAGGAAAATATAATAATAAAATAAATATCATTAATAACTCCTCGTGACATAGGTCATACCAGCAAAATAAGATATGGGAGAAGATTAATTCACAACCCAAATGAAAGGGTTAGAACAGCTATAAACCAATGTTACATTTTAAATCAAATCCACAGAACTTTTTTTTTGTTTCTGTTCATGGAGCTGAAAAGTGTAGCTAAATTTTAAACAGTACACCCTCA
This sequence comes from Hetaerina americana, assembly GCF_022747635.1. Classification (NCBI taxonomy): domain Eukaryota; kingdom Metazoa; phylum Arthropoda; class Insecta; order Odonata; family Calopterygidae; genus Hetaerina; species Hetaerina americana. The sequence continues at coordinate 9,878,713 of NW_027286752.1, forward strand.
AAAGCCGGCAGTGACAGAACAAGGAACTACATTTAGACTACTGTTTTACCCTGGTGAAATTCCACACACCAGGGCTCGCAGGTGACTGGGTCAAGGTGAGGAACCAAAGTGGGAGCAGTAAGCGGAGGATGACAAGAGGCTGCATGAAAGAGAATGCGAAGGGGCCCTGCCTGTTCGGGGACTTTGGATGAGGCTTCCCTCACCTCCTCTAGCCATTCTAAGATTAGCCCATCCTGGATCCTTCAAGCAAATCTGGAAAGGGCTGTTCAGAGAGGACAATTGCTGAGCCATACAAGAATGCTTTCATCCTGCTTGTATCAAATCTACAATAATTTTCAATTTGAAGAATTTAAAACCAAGGGTCATTAATTCATTTCCAAACCCTAATCCATTTGCTAAGTTTTATTGATCCATGACCAGTGTCAATGAAACCAACCCCGTGATCCAATTGACTCTGCACATTACTATTTATAATTGACAACCAAACATTCTCATCAATAACACTACAGTAAATTTTAGGGGAGTATCCACAGCCCATATGCATCCTGTGCACACCAACTTTGTCCCTTTCCTATTAGACAGCCAGAACATGTAAATCCTGGGGAGCGGGTTGGTATGGTTGCTGCTGTACTGGCTTCCCACCCAGAGGACCCGGGTGCGAATCCCGGAGGGGGCAAATATTTTCCAGTGGTACCCTGATCCCTACTCGAGGTACTTTGTGGAGAGCACTTTCAGTGAGTATGCTGTCAGATGGGACGTTAAGCTGCGGACAATTTTTACACTTTGAAATTGTTGCATTGGCCTTCCATGGGGCACACAAATCAGAAGGATCAGGCCTATTTCATTAAATGGGGTGTTTTAAAACAAAATGAAAAAGTAAAGTGAAAATATTGAAAGAGTATTATCTCAGTATAGCCGGCCATGATTTGGAATAAGCAACAAGTATTTGGGATTCATGGTAGAAAACGTGAATTGAGAAATTAGAAGTAGTTAAGTCAGATTTATTTAAAATAGCTATGAGGCCAAGAGTTGTGCGCATGGGTGTGTCGAAAGAATTGTAAAGAGAGCCCACTAAGTCATGAAGAGAGCAGTCAAAGGCAGACTTTAAATCACACAGGGCACCAAACTTAACTGGTGACATTGAGGGAATAATTATGGCCCCCGATTAGACACATTGGCAGGTTGGATGGCAGGTTAAAATATGAGAAGCCAAGTCACGGACAGATTCAAACACTCACCCAGCAATCTACTCTTGCATGATACGCAACCATTGCAATTGCAAACCTAAGAGCACTCATATTTTTAATTCAAAAACAAAAATTTAAAGCTTTACACAGATGCGCCCATTATTGCACAATATAGATATAGACTTGTGAGTGCATTAATTTATGAGCAAATCTGAATTTACATATCAAAATACAAAAAGGAATAAGATAGGGATGTTGGACAGAATGAAGGGAGGAAGTGAGCAGAGATGAAATGGGGCTCGCTGTAGAGTAGGCCGTCGGTTAATATTTTGGTATGAGAGACCACATAATTGTTGGGTAGCCCGAATTCATCCACAACCTACCTTAAACAGTTGATTACCAAAACCAATAATAATATATAAAAATGTGGATATTCATGCATAAAAGGCAGGTGCTCCATTGAGGCACACCACAGCTATAGCATACAGCAGCTTTGTACAGTGTTGTGCAGAAGTAAAAAACCCTGTCTATTTCACGATATTTTAAAGAAGAAAACATCCATTGTGTGAGCTCTGCAGAGAAGAACTGTATCCTAGCTGAGATGGGACATAATTAGAACACAAGTAGTCAACACACGTCAGAGAAGATTTAAAACAATATTTAGGTTGCCAAATAACTATACATTTATCAATCTCATATTTGATATAAATAATACAGGATAAGGTATTTCAATAGTAGAAAATCTGAAATGGAAAAAAATTGCCTCCCAAGATTATTGCTTTTTTCTAAATTTGCACAATGCAAGTGAGCATTTGGAAGTTGCATTACTTTGCCAGTACTCCTAAGCACTCTAAAATACACCCAAGCTGTGTAATTCTTTAAGTACCAGATTTTCCTGGGTAAAACTGCAGGTGGCACAGGGAGGGGAACTGACCCTTCTTTCTTGATGAGTGAATTTCACATGTCTTTGGCTTATATTAGGAGAGCTTACCCTTACCTATTATTATTATTATTATTATTATTATAAATACACATGTGCTAATAGACACTGTCAGGTGGCACACAAGTCCCAAACAATTGCAAAATATAATACATAAAACCAGACAAACACAGATCTCTTTAACAAAACAAGTGAATCCCCATCCCATTTACAACCATTAACCAGCAAGAAAAAAAAAGATACATAAAAAAAATTAAGCTATAACATATAATACCATACACCACACATAAATCAAATTTTTACATATATACCTTACATCTATTCTTAAAAGTATACACTCTGTTAGGAAAGGGCTCGAATATTTTTGCAGGTAAGGTGTTCCACTCAACAATTGTTCTATTTAGAAATGAAAATTTTTTTTTATTTGTCCTCTGTGCCCGGCATTTTATCTTAAATTTGTGATCATTTCTGCCTATAAAATTTGGGTTCCCCGCCTCTTTCCTATTATAGCAAGTTTCAGATTGATTACTACGGCGGCTTTAGTTCAAGATACATAAATAAGAAACCATATAAATAAATTATGAATTATCTGAATTTTGATGATGCAGTAGAAATATATTATCAATAAATAGCTACATATGAACTCTATGCACATGTAATGGTTTTATTTATAAGAATTTATTACTATTCCAATACAATTAGGCAAACAACAACTGACTTCCATTGAATATTGTTACATAGGCATAAGTAACACAATCATTAGCCTAGCAAGATAGTATACATAGTGAGGAAAATGACGTTTGCAAGGACCGTATACTGAATTTGAAATATTTTAAATAGGAACCATCCCACACCAAGTCTATAATAATCCCGCACTAAAACACCTTAAACGGAGAAATCTATAAACACCAGACAAAACTTTGTGGCTTAATTCTAATTTTGGGGTCATCTTTTATTCGCGTATTTCAGTATGCATATAATTTCCAAAAATTTCACATGAATAATATAAGCCATTCCCAAAAATTAAAGTATGATATAGCACATACAATACTGAAATGCTGGCACAAACTGTAATTCTTGTGAAAACGAGTCCGCAAGTTTTTCTTAAATTTCTGTTCCCCAAACGTTACCGTTCTTGCCAACAACGAATATTAGATCATGCCAGTGAACTTAAAAACAACTTATACCTATCACATTGATAGATACCCAAATATTCAAAATTGTACTTGTGCGGATAACTAGCCGATCGATCTACTTACATAATAAAGTGACACAGACAAGACCCGCCGAAACAAATATAACCATATCACTTGCACGAGAACCTCAATACTCTTAGTCTAAGTGGTTCATCCCATAAATGCTGAAGAAAACGAAAATGGGTTTTCTTTTCATTCCGTAAGTTCGTCGAATCAATGTATAGATGCGTTTCTCTGGCACTAGTCAGCTGCCAATGACCTGCTTCCCAAATTAAATATGGTGCGCTACTGAGAAACTGAGAAAGAGAGATCACTTCCTTTTCCTTTGAAATGAGTCTACGGTCAATGGTCATCATTATCTTTCACAAACGACATTGAGCCCCATCGATCAGTAAAAGGCCAAAGAAGAAAATACAACCTTGTTCCTTATCTACCTTTTTCCGAGCGACACATAAGTAAAACTCTAAAAACTTCAATAAATTCGATAGTGTGTTACCGACTTGAGTTGTTTCGCTGTTAAGAAAGATGGCAACGATGTTGTACCGAGGAGTGACCTTTGCCGAAAATCTCGCCCGTAGAAACGGCCCAAAGGTAAAAGTTATAATATTGTATTCCACCATTAATACTTTTTGACTCCTGAAAATTTTGGCTTCCACTTTTAGAAGGGAGGAGACTGTCTTGTGACAAAGTTCGTGCATAATTGTTCGTGTAATGTGGCTGTAAGAATAAAGTTGGGACACTGAAAGAATGTCGGAATTTCCCTATCTTCACTGTGACGCTTACTGCTAGACAAAAAAATGCTAAATATTATATGATACTCATACATAGTAGCGCATGATCTATAATATTTTTTTCGGAGAAAGTAATTTGAGAGTCGACGGTATAAAAATAGTCCTTAATTTGACTGGCGGGATGATTTGTAATTTTGTCATCCCGAACCTCCGCAGTAATCTATTACAAATTAATATATCTATTCCTAAAAATGTTATTTTCAATTTATATTAATTATCGCGCATCACTGTGGTTTTTCTGGAACAGTTGTTATCTGCTGCTCATCAAAACTCAATCAATAGTGAGCAACAGAAACGGCGACTAAATGTTCACGAGCACGTAAGTTATACTTTTCTGAAGGAGGCTGGGGTGCCTGTGCCCAATTTTGGTGTGGCGGTAACCAAAAGTGAGGCCAAAGATATTGCAGCAAAACTTAATGTTAAAGATCTGGTTTTAAAAGCTCAAGTACTAGCAGGAGGTCGAGGAAAGGGCACTTTCAAAAATGGACTTAAAGGAGGCGTTCGCATGGTATATTCGTAAGTACTTTCTATGAATTATATTCATCGTGAATTGCTCAATGTATTTCAAATGAAATTTTTTCGCTAATCTGCCCATAGAAATTTTAAATGAAGCGTCCGCGAGTGGCCTTCTAATTATCTGATAATCGAAATAGCTGCAATCAAAATCGTCATTGCCATTGATTCTTTTCCTTTTGCTATCCAGGCCCCAAGAAGCAGAAGACATAGCCGGAAAAATGATTGGGGAGTACTTAGTAACAAAGCAAACTGGAGAGAAGGGAAGAATCTGCAATTCTGTAATGGTCACGGAAAGAAAATTTACACGCAAGGAATACTACTTGGCAATCATGTTGGAGCGTGCATTTCAGGTATGTGAGATGCCCTTTCATTCGAATTTATGAAACTTGAAGTGTTCTCCAGAGTCTTCAAAAGAATTATTTATTAATATGTCTAAGCTAGAAATTATTTTAATACCAAAAGTCATTGTCCTGTCTGTCTATATTACACTGGGAATTGAGTGGTAATAAATATGTAATGGTATTTCTTGGGTGTTGATTTTGAGGGTACTTTTTCATTTTGATTTGAGCAGTCTCACTGCAGAGTGGAATAGTTGATAACTACAAATGTAATGACCCAACTAATACTAGGAGAAATAATTTTTTTTGAAGTCGGTAGAAACTTGACGTACGTAAAGATATTCTTTTCGCTAATCCTCATGCTAATTTGTGTAAATAAAAATGCTGTTTTGCAGTGCTCTTGTATTTTTTTTGTTTTCACCATTTGTCAGTAACCCTCAAGTCAATCGAATTCAGCGGCATGCAATTCTGAAGTACCACAAGCATAGCTACACTTCTCATTGCTGTTAGCTTAAATGGCCATACTACCTAAATACCTTAGATGACTGACAATAAAATATAAAAACGCCATTTTACATGAGGTATGATGCTATCAGTGTACATGCCCCATAATACTGAGGATGTTTACCCTAATTTCTCATTTCAGATCACATTAATATCAGCCGACTCAGGCAATGCTCCTCTATAACAAAGAAGACTCCCACTATGTTTGCACAATTTATAGCATAGTTGATTTGTTAATTTTAAAGCACTTGCTGAAATTTTTTCTAAGCTAAGCATATTCATACTTATCTGGAAAATGTTTCTATTAATTTGAAGTTCTTACATCCTTAGATTTTATTTGTAGCTTTATACTGCTTTAAAATGCTAGGTAGAGAGAGCCTTACAAACTGAAAAACAACTGTTCTGGGTTGAATAATAATAGTTCGTTATGAACTAAGCCCATTTTCAGTTTAAACAAGAATAGAAATAATGAAAAGTAGGCATACTATGAAAATTACGGTAGGAAGTACAAGGGCTATTCAAATAAGTGATAATCAATTTATTGTGCAAAATATTCATTTAATGTTAAATTGTTCAATTAATGGGTAATGTTTATGTGTTACAAGTTTAATTGATTCTACTTCAGTATTGTATCAATGGCAGCCATTGCAAGCTGAAATGTGATCATAAATAATGCAAATAACAAATACTATCACGCGTCATTGAACAAACCTCATGTATGAATCGAATGTCGTGATGCCTAAATTGTTACTCCTGTAATCTCAGTTGCTCCTAAAGAAATAAAGTATGCCTGTACATTTAATGTGACTTAGTGTGGTAGCCCAGTGGGGAGAGTGCTTACTGGAGGGTCTAGGTTTGATTCCAGGTGATTCCTCTGGGCACCCTCTGCTTCCCCCAAGCTGTATAATTTGTTGGGTAGCGGACCTTCCTGGGAAGCAATAGGCGGCATGGGGAATGAAGAACCACCCTGACTCATGAATTTCACTCGCTTTTGAGCTTAGTACCAGATGAGCTTACCCTCACCTATCAAACTGACCTCCTGGTCGATAGCTGTGGTTTTTTGTCGTGAAGAGGAAAAAACAATATGCATTAAGCTTATTGTATCAGATATGTAGTTTGATGAATGATAAAAATATTATTCATAATTTTTCCAATGTTAAACAGCAATAATGCATAAGTACATGTATCTATTTATTGAATTTCCTCATTTCAATACATATACATACGTATTAAATCTAGGACGTTTGTGTGAATAATGAGGTAGTTAGTATGAATATCAATGGCTACTGCGAGATTCATTCAAGAGTGTATATCACTAATTATGGGAGCGAAAAACAAGAACTCTCTACTACAGTATTTTATTTTGTGAAAACAAGTCACTACCTACCTTCTATAATTATTGTAAGTACAGTTAACTTTTTTATTGCAAGAGTTCATGATGAGCATGTCTGGATTTCCCACAAAAATGTTATAAATATTCGGTGATTAACAAAATCAGTTCGCTAATCATGAGCATGTTTCACGTCATAAGAAAAAACCAAGTATGGAATATTTGGGTAGTTATGAGGGTGATGCCACTATTTTGCTAATTTAGGTACTACGGAATTTTTTTTAGTCTATGTTTGAAATATGAACATGCGTTTTGGTAAAGGTCATTTGCCCTTATCTTATATATACACACATTTAGATTAAGGGAGGCATTTCCTTACTAATTTTCTACTTGTTGACAAAAGTGACTTTATTATTTGGTCCTGGTGAATTAGAAATCTTCCAAATCATAACCTTTGGATGCTCCACCCATGTATGTATTAATACGCCATATACATAAAAAAAACCATAGACAGTAATCAACCTGAAGGTCGGTTTAGTAGGTGATGGTAGAGTTCACCCAGTCCTAAGCCCGACGGCATGTGAAATTCACGCATCAGGGTAGGGGGGCCAGTTCCTTTCCCTGTGCCGGTTTTGGTTTCCCAGGAAGACCTGGTACCCGAAAAATCACATAGCTTGGGTGGAGCTGCAGGTGCCCATAGTGCCTTGCCCGGGAATCGAACCCGTGACCCTCCGGTCAGCAGTCCAACCTCTACCCACTGGACTACCGCTAGAGGCAAATATTTCAGGTGCACATATTTTATGTTGAACTACCATGGTAACCATCATCTCTGCATTTAATCTTGAATTCTCTACACCTCAATGGTTTTTCTGTAAACATTCTCTGTTAAAAGAGTAATTGAGAATATGGTCTATATCCAGTGTTTTATGATTGAAAAATTTTCAGGGGCCAGTTGTGATAGCATCGTCTCAAGGTGGAGTGAACATAGAAGAAGTTGCAGCCGAGAATCCTGATGCCATCATCAAAGAGCCGATAGACATAACAAAAGGTGTGGAGGAGGAAGTTGGCCCAGTGATGGCAATTGCGAATTTGAATTGTGTAGCACTTCTTTCCCTTTCCAATACTTACAACTTTATGGGCTTCCCAATTTAGTAATGAATACCTTCTAGTTTGATGATTACTATGGGTAGTGTGTGAATGTACTTCTATGAACAGCACTCTTTTTTTTAAAGGTATGACTAAGGAGCAAGGCATTAAAATAGCGAAAGCAATTGGACTTGCTGATCAACAGGAACAAGTGGCTGATGTTCTCCTCAAGTTGTATGATTTGCTCATTAAAAAAGATGCCCTCCTCATTGAAGTCAACCCATATGCGGAAGACACTGATGGAAAGTGTGAGTGCATTATGATATTCATTTAGTTTTCTTCATGTATTAGAACACTTGGAAACATTCCCAGAATAAGGAAGTTCCATGAATTTTTTTAGAAAGTAAAACGAGTTTAGAAGTAGTAGATTTCATCTTTGCTTTAGAAGTCATTTCAAATTAAGATGCATTTCACCCAAGAGATGATTTATCTTTGTCGAGAAAATATGTAAGTTTCTTATTTGCAGGAGTCCATGTTCCAAGGATCTCATTGATTAATATTGATGAATTGGAACTTCGTTGTTATTTTACAGGATATATGGCCGAATACTATTATCATTCCTGGAGTTGTAAGAGACATTTACAAATTCCAAGAAACTACACGAGTTGCCACAACGGTAACTTTTAACGGAGTCATCCGCTAATGTCCACTACAACGCAACAATATTTACACATTTGATGTTATACTTTGAAAATAATGTTGCTTTGTGTATATTCACCTTAAATATTGTAGATTCACTTTTTTCATCAAAACAACCTTCTGTATTTGGCTTATGTCATTTTGTTGAAGTAAAATGTATATTTGATGCTCAAATACATTTATTTAAATGGCATGACGTGGAGGCAAATTTCAAATGATTAAAGTATAGCGTGAATTACTGCATTTCTCATCATTTAGTTACTGTCGTAAGGAATTGTTTGAATTTCAGCTAAAAATCACTTTTTTGCTTTGTTTTACATTATATGAGTTGTATAGGTAAATACAATCTACGTGTTCTACTTGTCCCCATGTTACTTGCACCGTCAGATTTTATATCAGAGCATTAGAAAAACATTTCAGTTCATTGTCCTTTTAATGAACTATTTGCGCTTTGCTCCATCTTCTCCAGGGAACTTTATAATGTCCATGTAAGATGGCTGCTGTAAATCAAACTCTCTCGCTTCTTTGACTGCATTTTCACTTACACGTTTGGAAGTACGATAGAACTGTATGTTATGTAATTCATACGTTGTATGTGTAAACTGTCATTGGCCAGGCATAGGACTCATTTAAGTACTCATAAATAGAGCATCTTTCCCTCTCTTTGATTAAGAGACAGACTATACTATAATTACACAGAGGTCAGCATAACATTGCTAAGTTTTTGAATAAGTTGGTAAACAGGTGTTGTATACTATTATGCTATTAAATATTGACTCTGAAGCTATGTACTTATTTTGTCTATTTTTATTCCAGTTTTCTGCCTTGATGCAAAAATGCGTTTTGATGATAATTCTGATTTCCGGCAAAAAGAGGTTTTTTCTAAACGAGATTGGACACAGGAAGATGAAAAAGAGGTGGAGGCAGCAAAGTATAACTTAAATTACATCGCCCTTGATGGTAATTTTTACAGCTAATAATCGCGTGTTCTCTGGAATTTCTATGTGCTACTAGCTTATTTATTTAAGCATAAAATGTCTATAATTAACCAATCAACTTCATGCTGCAATTTTAAATGAGGAGTCAGTGGGCAGCATAGTTTGCTTAAGTGTGGGCTGTAAAAATGAAAGGTTCAAGTGGATGTTGTGCATTATATTAATGTGTTATTTATTGTATTTTAACCAGTACAATATGTACAATTATATAGAACTATAAATAATTAAATTATATAATTATAGCTGTAGTGAAATATATTCTAAAACCTTATATATATATATATGTATATATATATATATATATATATATATATATATATATATATATATATATATATATATATATATATATATATATATATATGTATATATATGTATATATATATATGTATATATATGTATATTTGTGTATATGTGTATATATGTGTATGTATGTGTGTATGTATGTGTGTATGTATGTGTGTATGTTTTTTTTTTTTTTTTTAAGAGTTCAGGGGAAATGCTTTATGCACTGATAGACAAGAAACCCTCATGTTTCCTGTCCCTCGTGTCGGACTCCCACCGACTAAAACCCCTCGTCTCTTCCTCTGTGGTCTTTATTTTCTCCTGCGGTACTGCTGGTGGCTTATTACTTCGCAGGAGAGACCATTAGCCGTAGCTTTTCCTCTATTTCTAAATAGAGATAAATGAGGATGCGAAGCGAGGGGCGAAACCACCAAGATCGAACTCAAGGGGCTGGAGAGCCAAGCTGTTCCAAGCTGATCTCTTTTGCGAGGCATTGAACACTAGTCCTGTGAATTATGGAGACGCGACGGAAAAGGTGGAGGAGGTCATGCGAAGGGTAACTGAAGCATGTGATGTAACTATGCCGCGGAAGAACTATAATGACAGTCGACCTTCGGTACACTGGTGGAGCGAAGGGATTGCAAGTCTTCGAAGTAAGTGTCACCGGGCCCGTAGACTAGCTCAACGGGCCCAAGGGAAGCCCACGTTTGCCACAATGGAGGAAAAGTTCAAGGACGCTAGAAGAGAACTCAAAAAGGCCATCAAGGAAGCCAAAACCGAGAGCTGGAAAGAGCTTATCAGTGAGGTTGACAGCGACCCGTGGGGCAGGCCATATAAGGTTGTCATGAGTCGACTGAAGAGCCAGCCCATGCCATCGCCTACCTGTCCAGTGCTACTCAGGAGAATTGTATCAACTCTGTTCCCTCAACAGAAAGAGGAGAGTTATGATATCGAGGAGAAGGCAGACGGGGAAATTCCAGCCATCACGGAAGAGGAGATGCTCACTGCAACAGCAAGGGTGAAAAACAACAAAGCTCCTGGCATTGACGGAATCCCAAACGTGGCCCTGAAGATAGCCATCAAGGCTGCACCTGCGATGTTCCTTGATATGTATAATACATGTCTCGAGGAAGGAACATTCCCGGATAAATGGAAATGGCAGAGACTAGTTCTAATGCCTAAAGGAAAAAAGCCTCCGGACGAACCATCATCGTATCGTCCGCTCTGTATGTTGGACACGGTTGGAAAAGTCTTCGAAAGGATCATTTATAACAGGATCGAGGAGGTCGTGGATCCCTTGCTGGCGGAAACCCAGTATGGTTTAGAAAATCCCGCTCTACGTTGGATGCCATAAGCGAGGTGGTCAGTAATGCAAAAGACGCAATATCAGGAAAAAGGTATACAAGAGGCTCCAAGCAGTACTGCTTGATTGCCACACTAGATATCAAAAATGCCTTTAATTCAGTGAGTTGGAAGTGTGTCATGGAGGCTCTAAAGGGGTTTAATGTCCCATGGTGTCTTCGGAGGATGGTGGCGAGTTACCTGCCTAACAGGTTTCTAGTGTACAACACAGAAGACGGACTGAAGACGTATAGAGTGACTGGAGGGGTTCCCCAGGGCTCAGTACTGGGGCCACTCCTGTGGAACATCCTCTACAATTCGGTACTGCTGCTGAGACTACCGCACGAGGTGCGCCTCGTGGCATTCGCTGATGACTTGGCGGTGGTAATTACCGCTAAACTTGTGGAGCAAGTCACCGCTATATTCGGGGAGGTTTTCTTTGCGATCAAGAAATGGATGTTTTCTGTCGGATTGCAATTGGCAGAACATAAAACTGAAGCGCTTCTCGTTTCAAGCAGAAGGCGGTGCGAGAAAGTGACTCTTTACGCCGGCAATACCGAGATCAAATCGCGGCCGTTCATTCGGTATCTTGGGGTGACCCTAGACACCAGACTAAATTTCAAGGAGCAGGTGGGGCAAGTCAGTGGCAAAGCTTCTTTAGTGGCTTCCACACTGCACCGGCTTATGCCCAATGTTGGTGGCCCCAAGCAGAAAAGAAGACAACTGCTGGCATCGGTTATAACCTCAGTGCTAACCTATGGGATACCCATATGGGCTGATGCACTGCTGAGGAAGGGGTATCGAAGTAAGGTAGCAGCGCCATACCGGATTAGTGCTTTGCGGGTGGCAAGCGCTTTTCGGACAGTTTCCGAGGACGCCATAAACGTGATTTCGAGTATGTTACCAGTGGAGCTCCTGGCAAAGGAAAGGAAGAAATGGTATCGACAGGAGAATCCGGGTGAGACCAGAAAAGAATTAAGAGAAGAGAGTTTTAATGAATGGCAGAGATTGTGGGACACATCAATGAAGGGAAGATGGACGCACCGGCTTATCCCTAACGTGGCGAAATGGGTAAATCGGTCCCACGGGGAGCTCAATTACTACCTCACGCAGGTGCTATCGGGACATGGGTGTTATCGTGCGTATCTGCACAAATACAAGCATGAGGATTCGCCGTATTGCCCAACGTGCCAAGGAGTCGAGGAGAATGCTGAACACGTGATTTTTGAGTGCCCACGGTTCAGTGCATCGCGAGATGCCCTTGTATTAAAGTTAAACACTCAACTTACGCCAGAGACCTTGGTGGAACATATGATTTCGTCGGAATCAACCTGGAGCGTGATTTGCGACTTCATTACCGCCATCATGAAGGAGCTACGACGAGCAGAGCACGCCAGGAGCGCAACAATGGAAACGGAAACATATATGTGTGTATGTATGCATATAGCATGTATGTGTGTATGTATGTGTGTATGTATGTGTGTATGTATGTGTGTATCTATGCGTGTATGTATGTGTGTATGTATGTGTGTATGTATGTGTGTATATATATGTGTATATATATGTGTATATATATATATATATATATATATATATATATATATATATATATATATATATATATATATATATATATATATTTTTTTTTTTATGAAAGCTACAATTCAGTACCACAAGTTTAATTATTTGGGGATTTTTTAAAATAATTTTCAATTGTGTCAAAAACTATAGTGAACTGAATACTTGTAAAAAATACCACTAATGAATGTTCCCTTGTTTCATTTACAAAGTTTCATGGGGATTCACCAATTGCCCTTTGGGAAATATCCCTCATCAAAGCCATATCGTTGAGAGCCATTGCAATTTGAAAATGAAAAGTAATTGGTCAGAAGAAGCCATTTCTGGAAATTAAACTTTTATGCAAAACTAAAATTAAACATGCTAGTGAATGACAGGAAAGACATAAAAGTGCATTTAACAGCCATCCAAATGGTTCTATGAATTCATCTCTCTGTATTTCCCTCGGGAAATAATATAACACTTAATTTTCTGGATCTTTTTGGGAAACTGCCGGTGCATGGATGGGAAGTCCTCACTAATTAAACTGTGTGAATTTCCCATGGAATTTTTTGCAAGCTAAGATATACTGTTATATATTAAATTAAACTTCATGTTGAAGATTTTTAGTTTTGGATAACATGGGCGTACATTTTTATTTTTATTTGTTAACTTTTTTCACCAAGGTATTAGCTTGAGTAAAATAGGCGAAAACCTCAACACTATTTTGAGAATGTCATAATTGCAGGTGATATAGGATGTATGGTAAATGGTGCTGGGTTGGCCATGGCAACTATGGACATAATTAGGCTCCATGGAGGTGTACCAGCCAATTTCTTGGATGTTGGTGGAGGTGCCACTGCCCAGCAAGTAAAAGAAGCATTTAAAATTATTACTGCTGATCCCAAGGTTAGTAAGACTCATTCAGTTACTTACCCGTAACCATGGACACCTTTTTCAGTAAAAAACATGGACTTGCAATCAATCTCGTGGGCAACATGGCTTTATTCACTGAAACATTGGGTCACCAATTTGCAAAATTAATTCATTCAACTAAGGGTGTTATGATTCCTTGTTAATGTCTGAGTTTGCTTGTTATCAGATGAGCCAGCAGACATTTAAAGTTTATGAAACAATGGTATGGCTATTTACCAACGGTTGAATGCATAAGGGGATTAAGATGGTGCGATGGCTATCATACTGGCTTCCCTCCGAGAAGGCCCGGGTTCAAATCTCGGAGACAAATATCTGCCAGTGGTATCGCGATCCTTACTTGAGGATCCTTATGGCGGGCCCTTTGAGTGACTACACCGTCCGTCAGATGGGACGTTAAGCTACTGACTCCTTGGTGCCTTTCCTAAAGATTAGGCTGATACCAACGCCGGGTTTCTCTCCACCCTTCATCCTTTCCTGTCCATCCCTAATGGCGCAAATGACCTCGGCTGTCGGTCGCCTCCCCTAAACACTACTACTACTTGAATGCATAACTAGGGAACACCAAATTGTTAGTGAAAGTTTGTCAGCAGTGTACAATTTTCCTTTTGTTTAATTCTCATACCATAAAATCTCATGTTTATTTGGTGAATTTATGAATATTTGAAGGCGATTAAAGATGGAGAAATTAAAAAAGAGTGAGAGCTTCTAAATTTTCTTCTTAAAATACCATGATTATATTTCAAGAGGTTAGTAATCATTTCATGATAGGCAAATGGATTGACAGCACACTTCTTTTCCTTAAAAACTTCGCTGTAGAAAATGTGGATTGGTAGGTGAAGAGGGTAGAATTAGAGATGAATATCACTGTGGGGAATTTGCAAAATCAGTTAGGTTTGCAGATGATCAAGTATCAAGATAGCCAGCCAGCCAAGGGATTACAATCACAGCAGAATGCAATAGAAAATAAGTGCGATAGGTATGGAATGAGAATCAATGTAAACACGAAGGTTATGAGGTTATCAGAAAGAAGAAAGATAAGTTAAACGTTTAAATGTGAGGGGAAAAAACAGCAAGATTAAGTTCACCTATCTTGGAAGTATTTTGGACCAAATGTTCAAATTAGTGTGGATAAGTAATGAATTGCATTATGCGAAGGAGCTTTTATGATGAAGTAATTGATGATGGAGCCATTGCATATTGATGTTAAGAATAGTCAAGTGAAAACTATGAGATGGAGTGGTCATTTTGTAATGCTGAGAAACTTAAGTCCAATCGGCGACCCTCCCAGTTCACAGCACAATTAGCAAATGTGAATTGTAGTAATTTCTAATTTTCACATTATAAATTACTGACAATACAGATTATATCTTCCTCTTTGGTTGTCCCCAAAAAAAGTCTTTTAAAAAATTTGGAAATGTAAACTATAAATTTGAAAAAAAAATTGGTGAAACACTAATGTTGAAATCTTCACTCCCTCAACAAGGATATAAGCTATTTTCAGACAATTACCTTTGCAATTGAACTACTGCACTTTTTTCAAGGGATGCTGTGTAGGAAAATGTTCATCAATTTCAATTATTGCATTTAAAATGTAAATGAATTTGTTTGCTCAGAAAGTCTTCCATTGCCAATATATATATTTCCTTCAGGTGAATGCCTTAATGGTTAACATCTTTGGAGGAATAATGAGGTGTGACGTGATAGCCGAGGGAATTATAGCTGCTGCAAAAGAACTCAACCTCAGAGTTCCAATCATCTGCCGGTTACAAGTATGTATCATTTCATCTTTCAGAAATGTTTTGCCCATGCAGAAACAATTAGACTTGTATTAATTTTCAACCTTTGTATAAATATCTCAATTTCCCCATTAATTCCAGGGAACTAATGTTGATGATGCCAAAGTCCTGATTGCTGCTTCGGGGTTGAAGATTTTGGCCTGTGATAACTTGGATGAGGCTGCCCGACTGGCAGTTAAATTGTCCAGCATAGTTAGTTTAGCAAAGTCTGCAAGGTTGGATGTCAACTTTGAGATACCCATTTAAATTATAAGCAAAGCCCTGAAACAAATGGAAAAGAAAAGATCAAACAGGTGGGATCAAAATACATAAGAGAAGCCCAGAGCAATTACAACTTGGCTATTGTGACCACTTAGGAAAAGAGCTATGGTCTGGAGCAACCTATGAAAAAGTAATGAGTATGTTTTGAACCATGATATAGTATTTTGGAAATTTCTCGCCCCTATGGGGTTAATGTTATTCCTAAGACATGAAACACAAGATCAAGATGTCTTGATTTCAGATTGATTTTGTGTCAATACAATGTCATCATTTCCAAGGTGTGTGCTCCGTCCAAAATGCTTTTCCAAGTAAAATTATATTTAAGTCTGTAAGAAAGACCGAGAAGCTTGAAAAGATTTCTGTCTGGTTGGGTGATGTGCATATTCCTTCGGCTAAAATGCATGTAGGGATGATTGTCATCAGCTGAACAGCAAAAAGTAGTACGGCTGTAGATGTTTTTATGGTCCCCTTATTAAGTGTCCGTGTTATACTATCCCAAAAACATTGTATCAAGTGTGTTCCCTGCTAAAAAAACTTTCAGCCTCTATTTTTTTAATTGTATTATTAGCTTTAAATGAATGCACAATTTACTCTAGTCCTACATAGTATTCCTATGAGCACATGAAATTTTCTTCTATTAATCCAAATCACTTTCTCTCATATTTTGTTGGCATTGTACAGTAAATAGATAATTGTGCATTCTTACATGTATATACATATATGAATAGGATAACTGCTTTATTTCTATATTATTTAATTAGTTGTTTTGCACAATGATGTTTGCAAATAAAGTTGTTGGCTTATAAGGGATAATGGCACTTTTGTTTTAACGTAGATGGCATGGTTTCCCAACTGATTAGTGCTAACAGTTTCAGCCAAGCATTAGAACCTTTTAACCAAAATTAATAGCTATTAAAGTTTTCACACATATTTCATTCTGTAATAGCTGCAAAAGACTCGTGTGTCTAATCTTCACAAATGCGATGCCAATGCCTCTTCAGGAAAACTCCATGAAGTATTTATACATAAGGCATGTATGCAGTAGTGCCAGTATACAGTCCTGCTGTATCACTGTGGGTGTAATTATCTTCCAGGCGTTACCAAATACCTTGCTACATATTCAGAAGCCAATTTATTCTGAGCTTGTACTTTTTAAGTTATATGCACACCATTCCCTCTCTTGCAACTGTTGAAGGTGTTGGTTATTTTTAAAAAGAAGTTGAAAAACAGATGTTTGTTAATATCATTGTATTTATTGTTACTGAAAATGTGGATATGAACTCATGTAAAAAAAATTATTATTTAAGATAAATGTCTACATAGATTTTGAAAATATTGTTACATTCAATAACTGGAAGAATGGATTTAAACCATTAGTTACAATGAATGCTTTTTTTATGTATGTACTTCCATTTCTCATTGAAAAAATTTCAAATTTTATTTTGCGAATTCCTATTTAATGTCCAAATCAACAAACATGTAATCCACAAAACAAGCAGATGGTATTTATCTCTTAACAACGGTTACAACAACAAAGCACCATTTATTTATGAAATCTGAGAAAGATGACAAAATGATATCATGTCCTTTTGCAAGTAAGAGAGATCAAACGCTAGCTTAATTAAAGTATTTTGATTGTCTTTCATATGCAATTAATTTTACAGGTTTTCATTAATACAAAGCAAAAACACTTAGCCTCACATTAAAAATATATCACCAGTAATGACCTGAACAATTCTATATACCTAGCAAGTTGGTACGATTTCTGGTTGTGCTCTTTTGTAATGTGACTTAATAAAGCACCCTTATATTCCAGTACAAGCATGACTGTGAAATGCATTAGGCAATCCACTAATTTTGCTTTTGTCAGGTGATGAATATACAAACGACATAAAATATCCATTGCATTCACAAGAGATCATCTCCTGCAAAAATTCATTCAGTACAGCAATACTTTCAAATTTCTAAGAATCAAATTGAATTGATAATTACAAAAAAATGTACACATTGCATCAACTGAATAAAGCTACTTACTATCAAATCAACTTAGTTCAAGTAATACATGTGCATGGATAATTTTGTACATGGAAGACTGAAGGAAAATGCTTGCTGCATAAACAGTGAGTTAAAGATAACATTATTATCACAATGAATAATACAAAATTCAATGCTCATTCCCCTATTATTTAAATATTCCAGTGCTTCAACAATATAAATGTGCATTTGTATGGCACATCCCTTACAAAAGCTCAGCTGCCACACAGTTAAGCTTTTATTGGCTTTGTACGTTTATACTATTGACAAATTAGACAAGAATGTGGGGAAAATATAATCTCCTTAAAAGTACTGTTCAAGAAATCAGTCTAATAATCCCAATTTATAGGACTACATATGTATCTCAAATGATGTGTATCAGAAAGCCCCAGAAGAGAGCATTAAGTACCACATTAAGCTGGTAAGGATGATGGTTTAAGCAGTAAAGGCATAGTAACAATGCAGCCATTACAGGGAATCTTTTAGACAACTTCCTTCTTGTAAGCTGACTGCAACTGCCATCATTACATGAAAAGATACACAACCCTTCAGGCAAGTAGACAGCATCACATGCCTTCCTTTTTTTTCCTTCTCCCAAATCTTGAAAAATTCACATCATCATTTACCCCAAGGTGCTTGGCACCCATTACATTTACAGTCGTCAGCGAGTTGTGCTGAAGATCTCTTTGTCATTTAAGAGGAGAGCCAGTAGCTACTCCATAATTAGCAGTCATGCGACGGTGCTGGTAAGTTAATGTAGCAATAAGTCTCGAGTCCCTCTTCTTGTAATGTTCATTGAAATCTAAGCGTGAGCTGAGAAGCTGCAAACTTACATCAGGCTGTGATGCCAAACTCAGCAAAAATCTTTTCACTACATCCTGAAAGTGAGAAGATTAAGTTAAATGTGAAATATGAAAGGAAATAAATAACACCATTTCTTTATACCCAAATATAAGAATATGCAATCCGAAATTTCTAAATTGGTGGGGAATGAGGTGAGAGAGTGGGCAGGGTAAGCAATGAAATGGCTTGAGCATCTATTCAAATTCCATAAACCTTACATGTTTACTTCCCCACCCACCTGCCCTTTCCCAATCACTTATCTATTCCAGTTCTCTTAACTCATTCCCATCCCTTTAAGGTCACCTAATTACCCACAAAATGTGCCACCCATAGTTGTACAATAAATAACACATTAGCATGCAGCCTTCAACAAACAACATTAAGAGCCTTAACCCATTCATAAAGTACAGGGGAATCAGCCAGGAAGCCAGCAGAGTCAGCCTCCATGAGGATCCAACCTAAGATTAAATAACTTACCTGAACAGATAAGTCAGAGTGATTAACAAAGCAATCTGAAGAGCATGGTTCCAGACTTAGTTTTTTTATTCAACTGACCAATATAATACTTTCCCGAAAACCCGAAAGAACCACTTCCTGACCAATATAATATGCTGCTAGTATATGGGATCCTCACGAAGTTGGATTGATTGCTAGATTGGATTGCGTGAAGCATAGAGGAGCTAGATGTGTAAAGCGTAGTTATGATAAACTTAGTAGCGCATGCAAAATGTTAGAGGAGCTAGGCTGGGAATCACTTACTGGAGCAAAGGTTAAATCACAGATTAAATCTCTTGCATACATTGGAAGTACATATGCCTCATTAGCAGTGATTTGGAAATCTATTATCACCCCCATAGTAGGAGAGTTCACGTCGTTAAAATTGGAACTTAAGTGTGGAACAGAGAGATCAAACATGACATTTTTTTCCACAAACGATAAGGGATCAGAAAAACATTACCCGACCATGGCAGGGGCCATATTCAGGTCAAAATTAGTCTATGTGCATTCGTTCCCTGCCACACACCAAAGTGGTGGCTCACATGGAACTAAAATATCTAAAAACTAATCGTAATAAGGTACGGCATGAATGGTTACTCACTGGGAAAATGAGCATCGTAGTAAAGAGAGCTAGGTATTATATCAACCAGGTAACATTACTCATGGAAACAGAATACAAATGAACGCAAATCCCATTGACTATGGTGGTCGGAACGCAGAGGTTTGGTGTCATAATATAAAGATTGACATGTTAAAATTAGCATTGATAAACTCATTGGGCTGGTCAGCTAGCTACTCCATTCTCAGATGAGGTCTATGATTGCTTGGTAAACAGATGAAAGGTTACCAACTAGTTATCACCTTAAAGTCTGAAAACAAAGTTTTAACTGAGCAATGACAAATCCAAACATTCTAATTCAAGACTCCTAAAATGATTTCACACAAAGGCAAGTCGATGCTTTGCAATTCAGCATTGATTAATCAAAATATATACTTTCTCAAGTTATATGTGCAGGCAGTATTCACAAGAATACTTCAGAAGTAATAAAACTGGCACCTAAATGATCCGGATGGATCCCTTTCAGTCAAATGGATGATGCAAAAAAAGCATTCTCATCTAGTCCTCAAATTTTTCCCCTCATCTTTACATTATCATCCAATTTTCTATGAGCAGCAGAGGAACAAATCCCCAAGGGAATCACATTTCTAGTGCCCAAGAGAAGACTTCCAATTTTAAGAAGTAACACCTTATAGTTTTTGCCTCAACACCATACTATGTCATTCAACTCTACCTCATCCTCCCAACACACCCAGTGTGGACGGATTCATGCACAGCAGCATAAGTGCAATGACAGATGGCTCCATTCAATTAACGCATGTCCAAGTATAACCAATGCAATGTCCAGAGTGAACTACAATGGGGATTGTGACAACACTTAACACGAAAGACTTGCCGACATGCTGAAATTTCTCTCCTTTCCCCGCATAACTACTGTGCCGGAACTGATTCCAAGTAACGGCATTAAGTACAAGTGAGTTAGATTCTCTTGAGTGCAAAAAAAGAATGAAGATTATTGCAGCCAAAGGCAAGATGATCAGATGTTAGCATACAGGGTTCGTCCGGAAAATAAGTGTACTGATTTTTTCCCGCCGCTCCAGGCGCGCCCAGCACCGCTCTGACGGGCTGCGATTGGAGGGGGGTATGTTGGCAAGCGACGCTGAAAAAGGCAGTCGGCTCTGAGCTGTGGTGTAGTGAGGAGCTCTGTTAACGCGAACCTCCACGCTCGACCCACGTCACGGAACGCGATGCCGAAGTTTTTGGAGCAGCGTTATTCCATCAAATTTGCGGTAAAGCTTGGGAAATCGTCTACCGAAACTGTCGGTATGATTAACCAGGCTTACGGGGAGTCAGCCATGTCCAGAAACATGATCTTTCGGTGGCACAAGATGTTCGTGGAGGGCAGAGAAGAGGTCGACGACGAACCACGGCCTGGACGCCCCTCAACGACACTCACCGACGAAAATGTGCGAAAATTTCGCGATGTACTGAACTCTGATCGTCGTTTTAGTGTTCGGATGATAGCAGAGCAGTGTAATGTGCCAAAAACAATAGTGCACGAGATTATTAGGCACCAATTACAGATGCGAAAAATTTGTGCAAAGTTGGTGCCGAAAGTGGTCAGTGATGATCAAAGACTCAATCGTTTGGAAATCGCGACACAACTTGCGGATCACTGCAAAAATGATCCACATTTTTTAGAGAACGTTGTTTCGGGTGACGAGACGTGGATCTTTGAGTACGACCCGGAGTCGAAGAGACAAAGTGCGGAGTGGCACACCCCATCATCACCCCGTCAAAAGAAAGCTCGCATGAGCAAATCTTGGATCAAGGCGATGCTCATTGTCTTTTTTGACAAAAGGGGAGTCGTCCACTACGAATTTGTACCTGAACGACAAACTGTAAATGCTGCATTTTACGTCCAAGTGCTCGACAGGCTTCGAAAGCGAGTCGCCCGCGTCCGGCCAGCGATCAAAAACATCTGGCGGCTGCATCACGACAATGCGCCGTCTCACACCGCGCTTGTCGTGTCGGACTTCTTGGCCAAGCACGGCGTGGCAACGCTGCCGCACCCGCCCTACAGCCCGGACTTGGGACCACCGGACTTCTTTCTGTTCCCGAAGATAAAGAGGAGTTTGAAAGGAACGCGATACGGGACTTTGGACGCCGTCAAAGAGGCCGTGACGACGTGTCTTCGAGAAGTTCCCGATGATGCCTTCGCGGGAGCGTTCCAGGAATGGGAACGCCGCTGGAACAAGTGTATCGACTCACAAGGGTCCTATTTTGAGGAATATTAGCTTAAGATATGTAAAAGTGTAATAAATTTTTTTTCCTGAGCTCAGTACACTTATTTTCCGGACGAACCCTGTATAATGTCTTCAGAGGAACTAAGAAAAAAGAAAGGATGTTTGCATTTTCTTTAACATTCCTAAAACGAATCATGAGTTAAAATTTTGGGAGCTGGGGAATAAAATTGAATGTCATAATAAATTAGCTGATCTAAGTAAGTATGAATTATTGATATTTTAGTTTCTAAAAGGAAATTTCACATTGTTAAAACGAAGTCACATTTTTGTATGTTCTTTACCTTCCTTTAAAAATAACCCTATATTCATGGCTGATAATAATATGAGAATGAAGAGGACTGATAACTACTACTAACCGTAGGTCATTCAAAAACGTATGTTGACCCCTTCAAGTCCCTAATTATTTATATTTGTTTCTTAAATCTACATGCTCTACACTTAATCTCTCTAATTTTATTAGCATCATCTCTTCTACCGTAGTACGATGGGGGTAATAATACATTTTCAGCATCACCGCTAAAGAGACCTCCTTCCAATTTATACAAGAGCTTCAATCTGTAATTTAACCTTCGTTGTTTAATTATGATGGCAGTCACGCTTAACTTCCATTTATGCCTTTCTGAAGTCCATTTGAAATTTTTTGACTCAAAATGAAAAATCTGAAAAATAAGTTCAGCCAACCTGATAGCTCTGGGCTAAAATTTTAAGCTGTGCACGAGCTGTTGGGAGGAAACGAGAGGTGAAGTCCTTCCTCTTAGAATCCCAATCCTTTTCTGCTTCGGGTCCGGCTGCAACAACTTTTTCTTTCACCCTTGGATCTTTAGCAGCAAGTTCTTCAAATGCCCTTTCATGAAGGACATCTTCGTGGCCTCTCAGCTGAAGGATCAAGTCGTACACTGCTCTAAGTTGTGTCAATAGATCCTGCCAAGAATAAATGTTTATTTTATTTTGCCAATGACAAAGAAATGTAAACATATTTTAAACAAGAAAATTTCTGTAATTCATTACCATTGGGTGATCAATTAACAAATCAAAATAATGAAACAATTCTACAAACCTTTGTATCACTATTAAGAAGTGTTCTCTTTGCTACAGTTTGCAAAAATGCTGAGTGTGCATTAATTATATCATCCAGTGCTTCTGCTTGTTGAATTTGTGGCATTAAAACAGACCAAGAACATTCAAGGACCTCAAACAATATATAATACTGCATTTGATGGACAAAGTGCACCATTTCCGATATCAGTAAATGCATTTGTTGCTGAATAGGTCTCAACTCTGAAATAAAATTTATGAAAATCTTCAGTGCAGACAACACTCATTGCAGAAAGACATAGGCAATAAAAATAAAACGGCATTGTAAAAAGTACATTTCTACTAAGCAAATACATTTCTACTAAGTAAATACTTTACTTCCTCTTTTACGTTATGTAGTGCTTAGAAAAACTTCAATCCAAAACAAATATTTGTTAGACTCATTACAATGATCAAATAGAAAATTGAAGGGAAAGACTGGAGTATCTCCAGTCAGAAATTGTCACATAGTGCGATGAATTCCCCACTACCTAGCAACTAACTTCAGACATATTTATCTGGCTTACATTGAAGTGGTTATTTAGGAGTATCTTCAACAATGTTTTACGTGATCAGGATGCTAGTTGTACCCCAGGATCATAATCTCAAATTAACCATAAGTTTTGTGGTTTTTTTTGGGCAGAAACAGTTTTCTCCAATCATTTAAAATAAAATGCCAGTTTTTGTCTACTCCAAACCATGCATATAATCTTGGTTCAATAACCATGCCTTTGATCTGTAAAAATATTGCCTTCATACCCAAGTTTTCACTATTATTTTCTCAACGTCCTTATTCAACATTCGTGTCATCAATACCCTCCTCGCAAAGTCTTCTCAGCCTAATGCAATTCCACTTCTAATATCCCTTCTGTGGCTTGAGGTGATCCAGGGGGTAGAGCATTGGACTACTGACCAGGAGGCCCGGGTTCGATTCCCGGGCAAGTCTCTGGGCACCCTCAGCTCCACCCAAGCTATGTGATTTTTCAGATACCAGATCTTCCTGGGAAACCGTAACGAGTACAGGGAAAGAAATTGGCCCCCCTACCCTGATGTGTGATTTTCACACGCTGTATAGGGCTTAGTACTGGGTGAACTATACCATCACCTACCAAACCAACCTTCAGGTTGATTACTGTGTTTATGGTTTATATCCCTTCTATTGCCACCATCTTGGTTCAAGACACTTCCAAGATATCTGTATGTTCCACCTGCTCTAATTTTTGCCCTCCTATTTCAACGTTCAAACAAGATTTTCTCTTACTCAAAAACCTACAGACCTTTGTTTAGCTTACATCATTGCATAATTATTACACAGATTTTCTAAGTCACTCAGTAATGACTGTGACACCTTGGCTGACTAGCTAACTAAAGCTAGATCATGTGCAAATCTAACTGATTTTATGAATCCCCCTTGTCTTAGTAACTTCCAACACCAACCTTCCTAACTCTACATCCACTATTTGCAGCTGAATAGTTGGAGATGTACCAGATGTCCAATCCCTCCAATCTATTCCTATTTTCTGCAGTACATTAAATCATTCTACCTAATGCACTCTTTCAAATGCCTTCTCAAAATCTACAAAAGATACAAATAAATCCTGATCGCATTCCACGTTCCTTCTATTAGTGGTCTCATTACTGCTAAGACATCTCTCATGCCTGTCTCCAGGAACCCCAACTCATCCCCTAACAAATCATTTGCCCTGATCTCCATCCTCTGATCAATAACCCTCAGAACCACGTCAGCTGCATACAGAATCAAAATCATTGATCTGTAGTCTTCACATATGACTGCCTTTGCTTTTTTTGGAATAAGAACCAGCACTTTTCTGATTAAATCTTCCACCCAAAGTCCTCCCTCATAAATACTATACATTAACCCACAAAATATCTTCTTTCCACATTCTCCTAAGCCCTTAATTAGTTCTACGGAGATGTTATCTGTACCCTGAGCCTTATTTTGTTTCAATTCCTTTATTGCCCATTTTATGCCACAATCAAGTATGCCTGGACTTAAGTTAATCTCATCATCATCGTCATCAGTATTTCAATCCTAGGATTGGTTTACTGCAGCCCTCCATTCTACTCTATTTAATCTCAATTCCCCCAATCCCTGGTACCTTCTCTGTTTTACATCCTTCTTAATTTTTCCTATATACATGTTTCTTGGTCTTTCCCCATATGGTCCTATCCTCTTCTGCACTTCTATATGCTTCCTCGTTCCTTACTTTGTCTGTCCATTAAATCTTCAGCACTCTACTCCAGCACCATGTTTCAAAGGCTTCTATTCTTCGCTGGTCCAATTTTCCAAGTCTCAGACCCATAGAGTGCCATGCTCCACACGCAAGTCATGACGAATTGCTACCTTGTTTCCTACCTCAGCTTCTTTTAAAATATTAATTGTCTCTTCTTCATGAATGTGTTCTTAGCTTGGGCTATTCTTTGCTTGATGTCGGTCGAACTTCTTCCATCCCATATTATTATGCTGCTGCCCATGTAGATGAAAGATTCCACTTGCTCTAGTTTCACCCCTTAAATTTTGATACCTGCATTCAGCTTCTCTCTTCCACATGCAAGGATTTTAGTTTTCTTCTTGCTGATGCTCATATTATATTCCCCCAGTACTTTAGTCCATAGCACTTAAAGAGTTGCTTGTAGGTCCTCTCGCATTTCCGTCACTACTACGATGTCATCTGCAAACCGGAGCATGTTGATTTCTGCTCTATTTACCTAGACTGCTTCGATACCCAATTCGCGTGTTTCTTTTATTGCCTCTTCCAGGCATACGTTGAATAGTACTGGCGAGAGGTCGCATCTTTTGTCTTACTCCTTTGCTTATTCTGGCTTCTATTTTTCTTCCATTTTTCATTTGCATTGTTGAAACCTGATTCTTGTAGTGGTAATGGATAATTCTTTTGTCTCTTGAACAACCAGTTTCCATTCGACAGTGTTGAAGGCCTTTTCCAAGTCCACGAATGCCACATATGGCTTATTTACGGGTCTCATTGTTTCGGCCAGAACTCTCAAGCTGAGAATGGCCTTTTTTGCTCCTTGATTTTTCCTGAATTGGAATTAGTTTTCTGAGAGATTTCCTACTACCCTTCCATATATTCTTTGGCTAATTATCCGGGTAAGAATTTTTTACGCTTGAGCCACCAGGCTCAATGTTCCATGTCCTTTGCATAAATCTCTTTTTGGTTTCTTTGGTATTGAAATCATTATACTTTTCTCGAAGTCTTCTGGTATCTTTCCGCTGCCGTATCTATCTTTGATTATTCCATAGAGGGCATCCTTCGCTTTGACCCCGAGTGCCTTGATATTTTCTCTGTTTATTTTATCGACTCCTGGTGCCTTGTTGTTTCTCAGGTCTGCCACAGCTCTCTCAAATTCGCTCCTTAATATCTGTGGACCCCGATTGTCTCCACCTACCATGCTTCCATCTTTTATTCAGCCATCTTCTGGTGGTTTGGGAGCTTGATAGAGTACTTCAATGTATTTTTTCCATCCATTCCCAATATCATCATTATCTATTAGTATTTTTCCATCATCGCCTCGGATGTTTTGCAATTTTGTTTTTCTTCCCCCCAACTGCCTCTTCACTAGTTTACAATCCATCTTGCTATTTCCCTTATTCATGCTGTCATTAATTTCCTTACAGCAGCTTTCTATCCATTCTTCCTTTGCCTTCTTGCACTCTCGTATGGCCTGGTTCCACAACTGTTTATAGAGGTCTTTTTCACTCTCATTTCTTATTTATTTATTTTATTTTTATTTATTCAGTATGAGTCCGAAAACAGCACATTTTGGCCTTTACATCGAACTCTTGGATTTGGATTTGGCCTTGGATTCTTGTATTTACTTCTTTCGTCTATGAGACGTCTTATTAAAGCTGTTATCCATGGCTTCTTAGATATTTCTGCCTTACTCACAAGGAGCTTATCTGCAGCTTGGGCCATTAAATTCTTCATTTCTTTCCATCAACTGTCAGTACTGGTATTTTCATTATTTCCTTCTACTTCCCTTTCGATGACCACAGTGAATTTTTCTCTTGCGCTCTTTTCTTCCAGTATCTTGCGTTGTGTTTTATCTGGGTTGTTGCGTCTCTTTCTTCATTTTCTTGTATCGCAGTCTGCTGTTCATGATCACCAGGTTTTGATCGCCATTTATACCTGCGCCAGGGTAACTCTTACACTTCTTAACTTGGTTCTCGTATCTCTTCCTGACTAGGATGTAATCAATTTGGTATCGTGCTTTGTCTCCAGGCATCTTCCATGTTTATCTTCTTCTTGGATGTCGACTGAAGATGATATTTGCCACTGCCATGTTTTTCTTGTTGCAGAATTCAATCAGTCTCTCTTCTGTGGGGTTTCGTTTTCCCAATTCCCAAGCTACTTCCCTCTAGCCCCTAGCCAACCACAGCGTTCCAATCTCCCATTACTATGAGGTTTTCCTTCCCTATTAATGTTCCTAAAACCTCTTCCAGTTGTTCGTATACTTCCTCTATTTCATCTGAATGGCTGGACGTCGGCATATACATACACCTACATTATCACTGTATCCATAGATTCTGCCAATAACTTTATCATCAATATCTTTTCATTATATTGCCAGTACAACATTATTTCTTTCACCTCATCTGTATCATAATTACAGTTTATGTTTAAAGTTTCTGTACTAACATTTTACTACATATCCTCTCATGTATTCCATCTATCTCCCATGTATCTTTATTGGTTCAATCAATAATTTTCTTGTCATATCTTTCATAGTGTGCATGGATTTTCCTTACTAACTTCATGACCTTCCTATACAGTGCACTCTTTTCACCTATCCTCGGTAAATTTTCCATGCCCGTGTACTACATCCTCCACCACACTTATTTTGCAAAATTAATTTATTGTCTCAGTTCATTATTCAACTCTTTGCACACCCTTCTTCTTCCTAATTCTATGTTTCCATTCTTCCATTTCCTTTTTCCAACCATGTTCTTAATCATCTCATCTGTAATCCATGGTTTCCCCCGCTGTTTTTCTGCCGGCTGTTCCTAAGGTGTAAGTTGCATTTGCTGACATTCCTCTTTTGAGATGCTCTCATTTTTCTTCCACTGCACCAACTCCCTTTCCTCACACAATTTTTATCTACTGCCTCCTGGCACTTCTTTCTATTCATTCCAGTTAATGCTTTAACATTTCATTTCACCAACCGTCTTCCCTGTTTTATCATCTTGAATTAAATGCAACACTTTATTACCACTAAATTATGATCTGACCTTGCATTTGCTCGCATGGAACTGATAATTAATCACTTTGTTCCTAAATCTGGGTCCAACCATAACATAATCCAAGTGATTAATTAAAAATAGCAATTTTCCACAAAAATAAAATTTAATGCAACCGGTTTCAATTTTACTACATCATCATCAGGTCAGGTGAAACCAGTCGCATTAAATTTTATTTTTGTGGAAAATTGCTATTTATAATTAACCATGATAATCCACCATATCACGCCTGAAACGTCTCTTTTTATAATCTAACTGATCTCTCTCCGAGTCCCCAGGCATTTTTTAAGCATACCTGGATATATTGTGGTTTAAATCAAATAAATAACATACAAGGAAGCATGAACAAATAAAATAAATACAGAGTATTCATGCAATAGTATTTTGATGCTTTAAAATACCCTCACTAAAAGTTATTCTAACCTCAAGGTTTCATGAAGTTTGGTGATATTTTTACCAAGCAAATTATTAAAATACATGCACAACAGCTGGTCCATTATGGTATTGTGAGTACTTAATGGCTTTGTACCACAATATACTAGTATTTAACCATCACTAAAAAATTCATTTCACAACATAACAGAAACTTCAGGGTTCACACTTCTTAGATTTTCATTCTCAACCACGGACTTCCCTGAGTAATATTCCATTTTTTCAATGATTTATCTCTTCATTTTTTGGATTGGGTGCTTTTTGGTAATCACCCCTCATTGCTGTCACGCCATTATTACCACTGAAGTTAGTTCTACTAAGGATTTGTTTGGCCAGGGTTTGAGCATGCAATAGTTTCTCAAACAAATATGATCTCAAAAATAAGAAAAATCATTCACTCTCAACTTGGGAGTTTCCAGTTTGCACTTCAGAGTTTTTTTTATCGTTAGCCCCCTGTTTTGGCAAGTTAAAAAAAAACCATTTTCAACTGTTTTCTAACTCTCCCTGCTCTATGATAACTCTTAACTTTTTCACTGAGAAAAATTCAAGCCAATCACTTGTGAATATATTTGTCACAGTCAGCTCTCACCTGGAAGTTTACGGAGCATCTTCACTGAGGTGACTTGTCTTTTCCACATGCACGAGAGTATCCACTCCATCCGCTTGGCTCTCCACAGTGTGTTGAAGAGCATTAAGTAAGTGGTAATTTCCTTTGGAGTAAATATCTGTAAAGCAAATGTTAATGAAAGATAGCATCATGTAATTAATAATAAAATTCAAAAATAACTTGTTTTATCACCAAATTGACCTTTGTAGTAGAAATAGTTTTCCCTTTGCTATATCCTTACAATTCTCTCACCTTCTTAATTAGTTCATCCACTTTTCCTTGTTATCAGAAATTTCATCATATCTTCACATCTTACCTTTCCAACAAATTTCCTTGGTCTTATTAATTTCTAAATCTAAGCCATGCCATGTTATATTCTAAATAGTTTCTACCCATTTCTCCTGGCATTCTATGTGCACCAATGCCTGGGTGGATATTTGAATCTACTGTTAGTTATATTTAATTCCTTCTTCTGCAGAATCCTCTGCTTTTTCTCTGCAATCATTTCTAATTCCTAAACCATATTCTATTACCTTTCCCTGATTCCTCCCTTCATTACCACAGTTTTTCATTTCCCCATTACTATTAGGTGCACTCCTCCTGGCATATTTCCAAGTATTTCTTCTGATTGTTTACACAACCTATATCTTCCTCCCCGTGACTATCTGTCAACATATATAAGCCTGAATAGGGGGGCCTGCTCTCATCTCCCAATTCTAGTACTTATCTCATCTGTATTCACTACTCTTCTCATTTTCTCTCAGTGTCCATCCAATTTGGCCACAGGAATGACAATTGAGATACTCCAATTATCATTCCTCCTTCCTCAGGTGCCCCAATGGCATAGATTACATTGTTCTATTAATATCATAGCAAAATCAATAGTAATAATTTTTACTGGCTTAAATGATCTCACTTCAGAGATCAATCACAGGAGAACACAGCAGGGGAAATATCTGAATCGTTATCTTAGGGGTGACCAAAATACTACACCACAAAACACTCTCACAAAATCAAATTACATTTTTTTTAGGACACAGGTTGTTTAAACAAGAAAGAAAGCCACTACTTTCGCCAGTTAAGGTATCATCAGGTTCAACTCAATTATCTGAAAACATTTTTATGGGCAAACTAGTTGCACCATTTTTTATTACTAAAGTGACCAGTGTATTGTAACCAAGTTTATTTGAATTTTGTGATGTTGCCTTGAATCCACCAAACAATGCCTACCAGAGTGAATTGTATCACTAAGCACATAAACCATCACAATACTCTACTCTAATATCAGTAAAAAAATCAGTCGCAGATCAAATATTTGACAATTATGAAGTCATTCGGCCAGTTTGGTTCTTCAGTTCCATTTCCACAGGTTCTCGCGATCATCATATGTATAATTCTAATAATACTAGTAAATCTTTGAAGATGATTGAACTTCTGTTTATTATTGTAATTGCTGATAGTTTAATAACTATCTACGTATTTACTAAAACCATCAGAACTGAAACTACACACCAAACTGGCACTGGAACAAAATCTAGTGAAACCAAACCATCACTATTTCATTTCCCTCAAAAAACAACAATTAAACACATAAAGAGGTCATAAATTTAATTAAGAGGAAGTGTTTAGAGTACTTACAGCTCCTATTGGTCCATCCACATGATAATCTAAACTGAAAACATCCCATCCAATATCTCCTGGTGCTACTTCTAACTGGTGAACATCCAATCTATTTAATACATCTGAAGATTGATGCTTGACATTGGTAGCACGTATGGCTGATTCCAGAATGCCAGAAATATTGTGATGATATATATTTGAGGCTGGTTTCCCCAACTCCGGCCTATAATAATTAATATGAATTTGAATTAAACATGTACAATGACTTTGAAAGACAACTGTGAATTAATAGTTACATTAAAAATTTTAATGTAAATGCAACTATTTTTTCCAAAATGGCCTTTCAAAATTCAGCAATCTGCTTGGAAATAAAGTAAAAAATCAAAGGAGCATACATATCCAATACTACATATGCACAACTTAAGTTGTGGAGACATGACCATTTGCATATAGGAGAATTATTACATGTAATTATATGAAAGTTATGATATGCTTGATATTAAAAAACAACAGAAAAAATAAACCTCTAAACAATGTGCTACACAACAAAATTGACAGATGTGTATTGACCACATTCCTCAATGGAAGTCACCATCAGTGATTGCTGTTTGTGATGAGTACTGTTGAAGACTTTAAGCAAAACAATTCCTGGAAAGAAGGTATTTAAGAAACTGGAGCATGCTTACCTGTTTCATTGAAAATTTAACAACACAAAAGTCAATGGTATATTTGAACAAATAACTGGATAACTATGATATAACACTACAGGACCGTACCTACTAGCCAAGCTTATAAGTGGAACCAGTTAACGGTTTATTGTCTGATACAAGCTACATATTAAGAGACAGTTTTATCTACCACTATGCTGGTACAGCCTTAACGTCCAATGAGTTAAATGTGAGTTTGTTTAAGTATTTTAAGGTAATAGCAGACCACCAAAGATTCACTGTAACTGAGTGGATGGCATCAGGAAATGACTGAAAATTATCTAAATGAGTTCTAGGGTTTATGTCTCCACATTTAATGGCATTTGGGTGAAAATTCTCTTCACTTTTTAAATAAATTAATCTATAAAAACTCCTTCCACATTCTTCTAAACCCTCTAAAGGAATTCAAATGGGATGCTTTCAATCCTTACCGCCATTTTTGATTTCAATTCCCTTAATGTCCTTTCCATCCTTCAATAAGTATGCTTGGACCTAAGCTATCCTCAACTACATCACATTCCTTTCTATGTTTAAGTATGCTGGCCAAATGTCTCTATCAATTTGAAAAAATTCGTTGTAATACATTTCTGGGAAAAGAGTAACACCCCCCCATTTAGTTACATAGTGAAACAAACAGAAATCGCGAGGGTAGATTCCTTTAAATACTTGGGTGTAACAATTACTCACGATCTGTCCTGGGGAAAGCACATACGGGAAATATGCGGTCGTGCTAATAAAAAATTGGGATTTGTAAAAAGAGTGCTGGGTAAATGTGACGAAAAAGTGAAGGAACGATGTTTTCTTGCCGTAGTCAGGCCCCACCTAGAGTATGCTGCCAGTATATGGGATCCTCAAGAGATAAATTTGATTTCGGAATTGGAACGAGTTCAGTGGAGGGGGGCTAGATTTGTCAAAAATTGTTATGACCAACGCAGTAGCGTAACTACTTTGCTAGAAAATTTAGGCTGGGATTCCCTTACACAGCGGCGTTTACAATATAGATTAAACTTATTAAAAACATTTAAAGATGGGTCCTTTTCCGATGACATCAAGAACATAATACGAACCCCAACGTATTACGGGCGGAGGGATCACGAATATAAGATTAGAGAGATTGACTGCAGGACAGACAGATTTAAATGGTCATTTTTCCAAGAACAATAAGAGACCAGAATTCTTGTAATCGAAATCCCCCAGGAGCCGGCTCGACATAATAATTATTAACCTACAAGGTAGCGACTGCGCAGGGTTATATGATCATATTTATATATTTATTTTGCAGGTTCCCCTCACCTTTCCCCATCCATTTGAAAAACCCTAACCCCCTCATCCCTTACCCTTTCCTCCTGGTGCTGTACCCCCTGCCACACACCTTTTTGGTGGCTTGCAGGGTATTGATGTAGATGTAGATCATTTAGTTCCTCCACATATTCCTTCCATCTCTCTTCAATCTTTCCTTATTCAATTAATAATTTTCCAAACATATCTTTAATAGTAGTCAAGGCTTTCCCTTTCTCACTTACTTACAATTCTTTCACCTTTCTGTACAGCACACACTCATTCCTCTCCTTCTTGTACTCTCTCCATAAACTTGACATTTCCACCTTGTCTCTTTCACCCTACAAGTTCACTGCCTCCGTTATTCAACCCTTTACACTTCCCTCTACCTCCGTGTTTTCATCCTTTTTTCTTTTCTTCTCTCGTCTTTCTTTCTAATCATTATGTCCTTATTCCATAGTTACCTTGTCCTTTTCCTGTTACCAGTTCATATTGTTCCATTTTTGCATTTCGATATCCTTTTTCTATGTATTCTCATTTTCTTTCATAGTGCCCAGCTCCCTCTACTTACTCATGATTTTCTCTAAAGCCTACTGATACCCTGTTGTACGCTGACGACACTAATATAATAATATCAACACAAACATATCCCAGCCTTGTGGAAAAAGCTAAGTCTGTCACACTTGCTATAAACAAGTGGTGTACAGACAACCTTCTAGACTTAAATGTAAATAAAAGTAAAATAGTAAACTTTACACACAATAAGAACATATCAGATGATCTGCTGGTAAAAATCAATGACCTATCAATTGAGCGTGTGACAGAATGCAAATTTCTAGGTATTTCTCTATGTGCAAATATTTCTTGGGATACTCATGTAAAAGCCCTCCAACACAAGCTCAGTTCAACTTGCTACTTATTAAGACACCTGTATGAAACTACAAGTAAAACTGTACTACTCAATTTGTACTATGGGGAAATTTACTCAAATATAACCTACAGTATAATATTATGGGGATCAGCTGCTATTTCTCAAACCATCTTTAAAATGCAAAAGAAAGCTATTAGAATCATCGCCAGGAAACCTTACAATGCTCCATCAAGGCCTATTTTCCATGAATTAAATTTGCTACCACTCCCATGCATCTACATTATGTTTTTAATTCTATATATAAAAAATAACATCGGCAACTATTCTCTTAACTCTGCCTATCATCATCATTACACCAGAGGCAGGAATGACTTCCATTATGGGAATATAAGAACTAAAGCATTGAAATTAGGACCCAATGAAATGGGCATCAGATTATTTAACAAACTACCCAAAAGTATCAAGGATACACAGGGAACTGCCGTATTCAGGCATAAACTAAAAAGATATCTACAACGCAATATGTTTTACTCGGTTGATGAATATCTCAACAATATTCCCGACCAGTAAGTTCATACTTTTAGTTTCTAGCAATGGTAATGGTCTGATTCATGTTTGTGATCAATGATTTTTCTGAATTTGATATTGTATGTGCATGTTACAGCCGATGTTCATGGGTTTGTACCAAACACTTATGTAACTATGAGCATCTATTCTTTTATGTATCTTAACTGAGCCTGTGTCTTTGCTCCTCATTGACGTGCCTTATATCATGTACATACTTCACCCACCTGGTATTTTTGTATTGTGATCTCTGGGCAAATAAAAAGTAATAATAATAATAATAACCCGTCAATCCAGTTGAAGCTTCTACATTCTATTTTGTAACCTGCAGCTCCTCCCTTATCTTTTTGAGTCTCAAACTGCACTTATAACTACTAAATTTTGATCAGAGTCCACATCTGCTCCCAGGAAGCTGGGAAAATTGATGACGCTGTTCCCAAATCTGTGACTAACCATAATATAATTCAACTGATACCTTTCTGAGCCACCTGGCATTTTCCATGTATACCTATGTATGCCCTTTGTGGTTCATTAACCCCATCTCCGGCAGAACTCAAAAACTCCCCGTGGTTGCTTGGTGCTATGTAGACTGGGACATTGACTCAGCTTTTCATTGGTTCAGCTTTTACTTCTACTAATAATATTCTATCAGTTGTTTGCATGTTTGCTATGCTTCTACCTACATTTTTGTTCCATATTATTGCCACCACTTGCTGACTATTTTTCCCTCTTCTATATATCACTCAGCTATATATCACTCCAGTAATACCTGCAATCTTTCCATCTCACCTTGCATAGACCTAATATATCTAAATTTCCTCCATCTCTTACTTTATATTTTCTTATTTTTCTTGCATCAATATCGCCCTAATATCACAGAACTTTATTCTAACTAGATCGGTCCTCTTCTCTATTGCTGCTATTGTTTTCACTCAGCAAGAATTTCATGATTTGGCCACTGGGAAAGATTTACCTCTGCCGCCTCAGAGCACAGCACACAGTTGATTGAACTGAGCCCCGTTGTCGCCAGGACTCATTGTCATTATAGCCAAGAGTGGGTCCTCTGGCTTCAATTGTCTCTACCGTATGGTGCACTAAACACACACTTAAATGCAAGCGAACTGAGTGCACATGGTACATGAAAAATCTTGCAGATGAACAATAGTTTAATTATGATTTTAAACTATTTAACTTACTCTAGAAGCTCCATTAAGTAACGAATAAAATCTCCTTGACCAAGAAGTAAGAACTGTCGAAGAGCCAAAAGATGATCTTGGAAGCAATATTGTTCTTTCATCACAGTCAACACCCTCAACGACGTTTCCCTATACGCAGTATCCATCATTGCTTGAAGGCCACCATCTCGATCTTCCATAAATAATGCCTCCACTGAAAAAGAGCAGGAAAGGTATCCATTTTGATTGCCCGCTTATTTTGTGAAGATACAAAACTGCAGAAGGAAGAAAATGCCTGGACAGTAAACCAGGCGTTGAAGAAAGATTTACAAAAAATACTAACCACTGGTTTTCTCCAAAGCTTGCTTCAATGCTTCACGTCCTCTTAATGGAGTGTGATCTTCACATACTTCTCGCAAGAAGTTAATACTTTTTCCAGTAGATAATATTTTCTTGGCCTGCGACATGCTTATAAAGGTTGGCAACATTGTTTCCCTATAAAAAAAAACAATTTTTAACTCAAAATCCTTCAAATCTATTACCATTATGTAAAACATATTATGGTTATCATTAAATAACATAGGAAAATACTGTACATGAAGAGGCACATTTAGTCCTACATTTTTGTACACTGCTTAAATAAATATGGCTGCATACACTAAATATGGTAATAACCTTTAAAATACAAATTACAGCACAATTCAAGTTCATGTCATGTCATCAATTCAAAATTCATGAAGCTGAAAAAATTGATCTACAGAGAGATTTTTTGGAGAAAAGTGACTTAGGGACAATTTTTTAGGTAAATTGACTAATTAGAGACATTTCAACAAAAAAAAGTGGCAATTCTTTGCACAATACTTAAAGATACAATGGCAATTTTCCTCTAATATTTAGACGAGAAAACCATTAAGTAGACAATCAAAATAATTCCAATTCAGTGAGCTTCCACTTTGTAATATTGAACAATTCCATAGGACCAGTCGTAGAAGGAAAATATTATGAAATGAATCAATAAAATCATTATTTCCCATGCGGGGGAATCTCACTTCGCAAGCACCTCACACAGCGAGTAATTCGCAAAATAAGTGACAGAGGGACTGCAGTTTGTCTCTACCACTCGTTCCACTACTACCTTACCAGTGATTACACATTTATCCAAAATTATTTTCACCCATATTATTAGTGATTTTTCTGCAAAGTTTAATAATATTTTGTGTATAGTTTTACAATTGACCCCGAAGAAAATTTCAAAAAAAGAAAGCCATTAGAGACTAAAAATAAAAAATATCAGTAGAAATGAAAAGTAAAATCATTGAAAATTAGGAAAAAGGCTTGAGTGGGGCTGATCTAGTATGCATATCCTGCAGGTTTTTTTCTAGTTTTTTAAATTTTTTTTATTTTAAATACACAGAAACCTAAATTATGGATCCTGAATTTACATATGGCTCTATTTTATAGGTGCAGCATTTATTTTTCACACTGAATTAAAACCATATGCATTATTACTTTCAAAAGAAAGCAATGAAATATAGGAGTGCTTACCTTATGCTATACTTTTCATGCCAGAGTCTGTCACCTTTTACAGAAGAATCAGAGGCAATGAAAAATTCCCCATATGGATCATCAATCTCTCCATCCAAAATCCATCGACTCAGCATGACATAAAGTGGCTTACAAACCTAAAACAATATTTCAAAAGATCAGTCACTTCAATTTTGTTTAGACCCTATGCATTGATGAACACCAATGTATGCATGAACAAATTGTTCAACTAAATGAATCAGATGAATTTGTTTTACTAAAACACATTCTTACTTAGCAAATAACTGACTGAGTCCAACAACATGAAATTCTGAAAAATGCAGCAATTTTTTAAATAGCTACATTTTCCATTTTTTACATTGAAAACCACACTTCACAATATTTTCTCCGAAACCAAAATTATGTGTCTAATTAAAAATAACAGGTATTTATTGGTGCAATATTAAGTAAAATAATTAATTCACCGTGCAGGCTGAAGTATGGCATTATTTACTATTAACATAATTTCCAATTGCAATCTATTACATATGTACACGTAGACCAGCTAGTCAGATGGTCATATAATAATTAAATTTGACTTGTCATGATACAGTAAAACTGCATTTCATTATTAAGAACACACTATATATTGTTCACTTGATATAATATCCAATGAGCACTTCAATGCATAGGCATCAGGCAATTCTCAGAAGTTGTTGTATCAACATCACATTCCCAATCAAAACGCTCTGATTTCATTTTTCCTGCCTCTTTTTGATTACTCCCAATAATCCTCTCTCATTCCCTTTCACCATGCCTAGCACTTCCTCATTTGTTGTCCTTTCTGTCCATTTCACCTTCTCTATCCTTCACACACCCACATTTCAAAAGCATCCAATCTACGCCTATCATACCTTGCTTCAGTGACCATGTTTCCGCACTGTACAAAATTAACCACCGTACCAACGTTCTGATGAGTTTTTCCTTAACATCCTTACTTTATGTCCCTGTCATCAATTCATTCCTTGTAAAAGCTAATTTGACTGACAAAATTATTCTTTGTTATGTCCCCACTAATTTGACCATTTTGGTCCTAATCACTTCCAAGATACGTAAAATATTCCACTAGCCCTAGTTTATAGCCTCCCATTTAAATATTTGATTAGCTTTCATCTTGTTTGAAAACCTCATAGCCAACATTTTCTTTACATTGATTCTCATCCCAATATGAACAATGTTTGTAACCCCTTGGCTGACTAGCTAACAAAAGCTGGATCATCCATAAGCCTACTTGACTTTATGAATTTCCCACTGTCTTATTTCTATCTCCAATTCTTCCCATGCCTCATACCATTGCCTTCACACACATGCTGAAAGGGATGGATGATAATTGGCACTCTTATCGACATCTTCCTCCCTAAGATTACTTGTTGGCATGTTGACTTCAATGATAAACAAGTTGGTTGGTTCAGCTTGAACTTCTATGAATAGTATTCTATTCTAATAGTCCTCCATGTCACTCTGCTTTTTCCGACCTTTTTGTTTAACACTACTGCCTATACTGTTTACTTGCTGGTTCCCTTCCCCTACACTGAATATTACCCATTTAACTATTGCTCCAGTAATACCTGCAGTCTTTCCACCTCACCTCACATAGACATAAAATACCCATAATTCCTCTCTGCATCTCTCACTTTACAGCAGTAGTTTTAGGGGAGGCGACCAACGGCTGAGGTCATTTGTGCCATTGGGGATGGACAGGAAAGGATGACGGGTGGAGAGAAACCCGGTGTCGGCATTAGCCTACTCTTAACAAAAGGCGCTAAGGGGTCCAACAGCTAAACGTCCCATCCAGATGGCATACTCACTCAAAGTACTCTCCACAAAGCACCTTAAGTAGAGATCGGGATACCACTGAAAAATATCTGCCGCTGCTGGGATTTGAATCCGGGAACTCTCAGTCTCTCTTTATATTTGCCATTTTTCCTGTCCCCAACATTGATCTAACATTCCAAGTCCCTATTGCAACTACTTTGGTCCTTCTGAGTGTCTTCTCTGCTGATGCCATCAATATCACATTGCAAGTAGTTCGTGCGATGATGACATCAGAAGAATTCTATGGTCTCGGGCTCAACTTTGTGGAGGTTCATGTTCGTTTAAATGACAAACATGTTACAAAGTATATTCATTTAAACGAACATGACATCAGAAGTCTTGCCTTTCAAGTAGCCTGACACAAGGCCTAAGGAACTGATTCTCTCGAGTTTTCAGGACTTCTTTCTGAACTTTTGTCTACCACCAATTGTTGGGATAAATAACCGAGCTGGTTTTCCATTGTCTTTCTCAATACTGTTTTTAATGTCACACCATCAGTCAATATTACTCCAATGAGGTCATATGTCTATGCATCCACCTCATTAGGGAACAGATGCTGCAAGGACTACTTCTTGTCTGGCTCCTACCACTCACCCCATCTGGCCAGGGGTAACCCCATCTATCACCAAAATAAGTCCCCATCAAATTATAACCCAAATATTTAACAATCTGGCTAACCAATAAAAAGGAAGTGTATTTAAAACTTAAATATAAACATGCCTAACAAAATTAATATTATTCGATTGCTTAATACTCAAGCTGATTGTAATTTCTCATTATACAATTTTGCTAAAATTACAATCATCATTAAGTATTGTTCATCACGCTGTTTCATGCAATACCGCATGTTTATGTTGTCATTATCTAGACCAACAGGGCCAGTTAAGTTCTATTTCACTGAATTAAAATATTTCCGGAACTCACAGCTCCAAGGATATGTTTCATTGTCTCCCTCACAAGAGGATCACCATGGTGAAGGAAAGCATGGACACCACCAGCAAGCGCTCCCCCACGGCTAGCTTTTGTTGCTTCCGCTACAGCAAGCAGGCAGTGCAAACGAGCGGCTGGTTCTATCGCCCAAACAGCTAGACGACGGAGGGTAAGAGCATCAGCATCACACTTCTCACCCACAGCATTTATGGCATTTTCTTGCTGCAACTGCAAAAGAGCAACATGATACAAAGGTATTCATTAATCTGCTCTACTACTTGAATATAATAAGATAAATTCTGGTCCTTACTGTTCCTGAAAAACACGTCATCAGACTAAAACTAAAAAACTATACTTAAAATCATGGAAATTTTTTTGCAAGTGGGCATTCAATATATCATGAGTTTTGTGAGAACATATTAAGTCTTACCATGGAAGCAAAAAAAAAAATGACACCATTTAGGTCCTAAGAAGTCATGAAAATAAAAAATTGCTGATACAGCATTTAAGTACTAAGTATGTGGTCTGCCCAATAAACAATAATAAATACGCGAACTGGGGCCATACAAACTTTACTTTGCAAAATTTAGTCTACGTTGATGTCCCATTCAAAGTACTCTCCATTTGTTGCTATCCACTTATTCTATCCTCTTTTCCACTGTTTGAAGCACCCTTGGAAGTCCTCGGCAGTGTTGGCTGTTTTAGTTTTCATGTCGTTTCTTGCTTTATTGTGTCCACATCTTCCTAGAGATGTCCCCTTATCACATTTCTGCATTTTGGGAATAGGAAAAAGTAACAGGGGACGATATCTGGCGAATAAAGAGGATAATCAAGGATGGTGATTGAATTTTTTACCAGAAACTGGCAAACAATCAATACTGAATGTGCAGGTGCATTGTCATGGTGAAGGATCCATCCATCATGTTCGGTTGAAATAATGTGCACTGTTGATTTTCCTAAATTCAGTTCATCAGCTTTCATTCGGACAGTTTTTTGACGATTGGTAAGGACAAAGGACCACACACGATCAATGTTGTCGTCAACACTGGCGGTTGGAGGTCGTCCCGGCCTTGCAGCATCCGTGGCGTCTTGGCGGCCATCTTTATAAATGCTTAATCCACTTGAAAATGGATGTTTTCTTCAGAGTATTATCACCGTAAACAGCTGTCAACATTTCAGTAATTTCTTGATAACTTTTACTGCACTTCACCAAAATACTTGATGTTGATTGGTTGCTCCGTGATTTTGTCAATTACCATTTTCAACAAACAGTAAATACAAGGACAACAGAAACTTACATAACTGGCACCATATGCACAGCTCGGTGATCTGCCAAGCACAGATGGCTCTTCAGGTCTCAGGCAACTAGCGCCACTAGTGAGCGGGGCTATAGTCCGCCTCACGGCCGCCAGATTGCACCAGTTATTAAGTGCCATAGACTATGATAATTAATTCATGAAGTTTTTACAAAAAGTACAACTTAAACGCAATAAAACTGGACAATTTTTGTTTTTCTTTTGTAATCACCAGTAATGATGAAGCAAGGCACAGTCATCTCTGTTGTGCATCATACTTATAAGTTATTGTTCAAAGTTAAATCACAATTACATGCACAAATTTTTGGCATAGCTAAAATATTAAACAATATCAATGCTAATGCTATTTGATTTAGCAGCATGATGTGGCCAATGGCACTTGAATTCCACCAGACTTTAGTTGAGGTAGCCTGCTCCTAATGATGAATTAAATTAACAGAGTTAATTAACGGTTCAATAGTAGAAATTTATATTTTTTCATGGTTCATTACGAAGAAAATGAAGGATTTTGGATTTTCACTAGTCCCAGGTACTTGTATTAGAAAGCAATTTAATTT
The DNA here is from genome assembly GCF_022747635.1 of Hetaerina americana. NCBI lineage: Eukaryota > Metazoa > Arthropoda > Insecta > Odonata > Calopterygidae > Hetaerina > Hetaerina americana. Next base: position 9,920,519 of record NW_027286752.1, read on the forward strand.
CTATAAATGGAATTCTCACAATAACTCAATAAATATTGTTTTAATTTGTCAGCCCATTTCCTGTTCATTAAATTCAGAACCAGAGAGCAAGAGCAAATGTGAGGTTAGGTTGAATAGTCCATGAAAATTCAAGAGACCACTTTTGCATATGGTAGTAATTTTCAGTTAGTAGCATCTCTTGATGAAACACACAACTAGTTTCCGTCAGATCAAGCATTTCACTGTTTTTGTCAGTTGAGAAAAACAAGCGATATCCGAGCAATGGATGAAAGAGACTTTCCTGAGTTGATTAAATATTTCATGGAAGGCAATTCAACTCAGAAGACTAATGAGAAACTTGATGAACATTATAGTGAACCTTTGCCCTTGATTGGCACAATTTATTGGTGGCTTCAAAAGTGCTCCAGTGGCCACATGAGAATGGCACAGAATGTTCTGGATGGCCTAATGAGAAAAATCATTCATTCAACACTCCAGAAATCACTGATAAATCCATGCTATGACTATAATGATAGAAAACTGAGGGTGTGCAATAAATAGATTACTGATGCTGAGGGCATTTAGAACATATGAGTACATAATACTCCACATGAACTTTGGACATGTCATGACAAATTTCACAGCAAAATTCAATTCCCAGAACTGTGTTTCCAACCTGGATCCTTTGATTTCCATCCAAATCACATGGTCCCTTCCACTATCAAGGAAACTTCTAAACATAGAACTTATAGTCTTCAAAGAAACGTAAATGGAATGGGCAGAAATTAAGGGATCCAGGCTAGATGACATTGTTTCAACATGAAATTTATTTCATTCATAATGTTAACTAAATGGCAATGTATGTATTTTTATCGAAATATTTATTTCATAAACAAACCTGAGCCTCCAAAATTGCAACCAAGCGATAATACTCGGTTAGCTCCTGGCGAAGGGCAGCAACTAAGCTTTGCGAAACAAGACCAGCAGTTTTGCACATGTTGCGATCATCACAATGTTGTTTCACAAAGTTATGCAGCCAACCAAGTTCTGCAGCCCGAAGAACAGCATTTTGCTCAGGCTTACTTAATCCAACCTGAAGTTTGAAAGTTTTCAAAATAACTTATCAACATTATTCGATAGGAATATTCCCTCTGCCATAAGAGCAAGAATTTAACATTACAGAATGAGAGAAGGAAATATACATAACATCATGAGCAGAAAACCATATTTTTCTCACAGTGATAGCTGTAGCACATATTTACCAACCGTGATTGATTGATTTTATTTACAAGTTATACGCATAACTTGAGTTTTTTTTAACTTGGAAAAAAAATTGAATTTTAGCAAACAGTGAATCAAAAAATGGAAAGTAACAAGATTTACAATGTATTTTTGTTCAGTCATTTATACTGAATCAAATCTATCACCAATATAAAGATGACATTTCCTACCACCAACTTTACCCATGAAAAAACAGCTAACATTTGGTATTTTTAAAGAACCAATTCCTACCAGCAGGTAAGAGAGGGGACCCAAAAATAACAGGAATGTTGTTATAGATTCTTTAGTTCTCAATATATTTACATTAAATTTTGCTCACCTTCAAAGTATTCCCCATTGACCACAATTCACTTATCCAAACGATGCTTCCAATGTTCAAAACATTTCTGAAAATCATTTATAAGATGTCCTTTAGGCCTTCTAGTAGTGATTTTTGTTTTACCTCCTCCAGTGTCAAAATGCTTTCCTTTCATGTCCTTTTTGAGTCTGGGGAACAAAATGAAGTCACAGGGAGCTAAATCCGGTGAGTAGGGGGGGCGGACAATCGATGTCATGCCGTTTTTGTCAAAAACTGCATCAGAGAGAGGGCGGTATGAGCCAGTGCGTCGTCATGATGGAGGAACCAGTCGCCTGTGTGCCAGAGATCTGCTCTTTTCTTCCGGGACACTCTCCCTCAATCTCTTCAAGACCTCCAGGTAAAACTTCTGGTTGACAGTTTGACCGGGGGGAAGGAACTCCAAGGGCACAATACCTCTGCAATCAAAGATACAAATGAGCATTGTCTTGATTTTTGATTTCACTTGGCAAACTTTTTTTTGGACGAGGAGAGCCAGCTGTCTTCCATTGGCTTGATTGCTGCTTCGTTTCAGGATCTTATCCATAGCACCACGATTCATCACCAGTAATCACCTTGGAAAAACAATCAGGGTCCTTTTCAAGCTAACTTTAAAGTTCAAAGCATGCCTGAACTCAATGCTCCCTTTGCTCGTTAATGAGATGGCAAAGGACAAATTTAGCTGCAACCCTTTTCATATGCAAATCTTCAGATAGAATCCTCTGAATTGAACTCCATGACACTCCAGACATCTCACAGTGTTGATCAATTGTTCTGCGAAGGTCTTCAGGAATGGGGGCATTGATTTTGTTGATGTTTTCGTCAGTTCTTGATGTCGAAGGGCGGCCTGAACAGGGTTGGTCTATAATTGACAGTTCACCATTCTCAAAACATGTTAACCACTCATAGACTCTGGTTTTGCTTGGGGCAGCTTCCCCATCAGCAGTCTTGAGCATAACCAAAGAGTTTGTGGCGGATTTCCCCAACAGGAAACCAAATTTCACTGCAGCGCGTTGCTCTTGATAACCCACCATCACGTTTCTTGCCGAAATGAAAAAAGTTGTTTCAATGAAACAGCTCTCAGGGGCAGACCGATCCAGTCACAGCGGACGGCACTGTGCATACTGATACAGGAGGTGTGAGCCTGGCCGACCGGCTAAACAAAGGCTTCCCCCCTCTCTCGCTCCCCACCGCAGCCCAATTCATTCCTGTAACTTTTGGGTCCCCTCCTCGTATAAGCAGTAAAATTACAAAGATATAAGGTTGAGACCTGACTGACTGATGACCGGACTGGAAATGCTGATGTGAAGTTCATATGTACAACTACCTGAAGAGTGGAGATTTGAATTCTTCATGAATATTTATTTTAACACTGAACAACAATGAATAAGCTATTTCATTACTATTTGTAATGTTGCAAAGATAAAACTCGTGGGATTCTATGGTGAACTGTATATATTACACTGGGAATTTAAAGATATACACTACAATTTGGTTCTGCCAAAGGTGAATTATGAAAAGAAAATATATGTAAAACTGATAGTGAATGTAAACATAAAAATTATCTCCTATTTTTGTCGTTGAACTCAAAATTTGATGTAAAATGATATTTTCCCTCCAATAAGAAATGATACTATCCCTTTCCTTGAGCAGGTCATACAATATTGTAGCAGTGGATACAATATTTTAAATCACATTTTGTTTAAATGTTAGATACTACACTATACATTGTTTTTCAGACCTTAAGAAGGAATAGGCCAGAACGTCCACAGGTGATGAAAAATTAACAAACAGGAAAGAAAAAGAGTATTTTTAGGAGAATCAATGGGCATCTATTCCTGCTATATGAGCCTTTGTCTCCAGGTAGCATAAGATGTTGAAGCACAGGGCCACATTAATATTAGCTGAGGAGCTGAGTAGCAAATATAAAACCAATTGTGACAGCTGTGATAAGTGTATAACGAGAGAAGTTTTAATCTAGATCTAGGGCACATAACTTTCCTATAAAAATTAAACATTTCCTCCCCATTGTTGAAAAATCAACTAGAAATTACTCACCAATGCAAGTATTTACAAGTGATTCTACTGATGAAAGATAAAGACTTAAGAATCGACACTGGAAAACTTTGAAACAGTGCAACATGACAGAAATGGATTGCTAACTTAACTAGCATTTGTTAACCATTCTTCTCCACCCAATATTCCCTTTCCATGGCATAACCTTTCCCACAGCATCAATCTTCCTTCCAAAGCCACCCAAAATCCTAGCCCATCACAGCACACATGATGACTGGAGACAGGGTTAAATGACTCGCTTCATCCCTTCTCACCCTTTCCCACAACCTCACCTCCCCACATTCACCTGCTTAACACAATGGATATAGTCTTTCACCATACCTGCTGAGGGATTAGTAAGTCCAAAATGTGCAGCAGAATAAATTTAAAATGTGTGCAAAAGAGAAGCTATCATTCCACCTAGAATGGACTTCCAATACAAATCACTGGAAACCATGATTGATACCAGCTAATACTAATCAGTCTACTTATACGCTTTAATTAACGTTTATTTGAAGTTAGCTTTTCCATGCATGTCACTCCAAGATGACAATGAGGAAATTGGAAAGTAATGCTACATTTAATTCACATTCAGCATGGAAATTAATAAAACTTCTAAACTATGATATTCCATGAAATACTTCATATTTGATGCATAGATTATCTATTAGAGCAATAATTATATATTGGTGCAACAATACAGTATCTGGTTCCTAATGGTAAATCTATATTATCAAATGTTCATGATAAAATTTTCTACAGTTTAAGTCAAGCATTGTCAAATATTTAGCATTTTGTACCATTAACACTTCCATCACTAAGCACAATAAATTAACTTATCAAATACGTGTGGTGTGAAACAAATCACTTATAATATTGCACAGTAATAATAATATTGTGGAAGCACATTCCCAAGGAATTATTGAAGGGACTAGGTAAATGTATTAGTGGGTTATCTCAGTCGTTAATAAATGGGCGAGGATATGTCAGTATATTAACACAATGTTTTTTGAAAAATAAAACAACCAAACTATTACCTCACCACATAATCCTTCAGAATCTTAACAAAATGGATGCATCATAGTCTCAAATACAGTATGAAGGTCCTCATTGAACATTTCACATTGGAAGAAATTTGCAACACTTTATAATGTTCTCTGTACTACTTTTGGCTTACTTCACAACTGAATGATGACATTTTAACAGCAAACCTCCTTGGATATTTCATAAACCATAAGATTTAAATTCTTTCCTCGGCTTTTTCAAAAACTACATCTTTCACATAAACACATCATTTATTGCAATGCTTCCCACAAACGAGAGTGGTCCCATAAGTATCCAGCCTGACCTAGAGATGGCGGTAGTTGTTTCAAAAATATCACTGTAATAGAAAGTCCGCAATTTAGAAAGCTTATGTTTCAAGTTTGAAGATGCCAGGTTGTTAAGTATTTGTTTGGCAGCCATCAATAGTGAACGTTTTCAGAGAATTTGTGAAAATTGAGAAAATTGGTCATCGTTATGTGATACCATACTTCTAATTGAAAGGCCTTAGCCCAACCAATATAAAAGCTTAACTGGATTCGACTCTGGGTGAGTCTGCTCCTTTGTTTACAACAGTAAAATATTGGGTAGCAAAGGTTTAACGAGGCTGTAAAAGCTGTCAAGATGAGTATCACATTGGTCGACCAAATGAGGTGGCGACTCCAGAAACTGTGAAGAAAATCCACAAAGTAATACTTGATGATCGTTGACTGAAAGTGCGCAAGCTAGCAGACATAGTGGGCATTTCAAAAAGTGTGATACATTGCATATTAACGGAAAATTTGGACATAAGAAAGCTGTGTGCAAGATAAGTGCCGCATTTGTTCACACTTGAGTAAAACCGGTGTTGAGAAGCTGTTTCAATTGAGTGTTTAGCAAAGTTTCACGGCAACAAAGCAGAATTTATTTGTCATTTCATAACCGTGGATGAAACATGGGCCCATTACTTCACACCAGAGACAAAAGAACAATCAAAACAATGGATTCGAAAGGGAGAGCCACCTCCAAAGAAGGCGAAGACCATTTCATTTACAGGCAAGGTCATAGCGTTGGTTTTTTGGGATGCCCATGGGATAATTTTCATTGACTATCTTGGAAAAAGGAAAACTATCAACGGTAAGTGTTATGCTAACTTTTTGCAATGTTTGAGCGAATAAATCAAGCAAAAGCGGCCGCATTTGGCTATGAAGAAAGTGATGTTTCATCAAGACAATGCACCACCTCACAAATCCGTCATTGCAATTGCCAAAATTCATGAATTATAGTTTGAAATGCTACCTCACGCACCCTATTTGCCAGATTTAGCCCCCTTGGATTTTCTATTTGCAAACTTGAAAAAATGGCTTGGTGGTCAAAGATTTTCCAACCGTGAAGAAGTGACGTCGCCAGTTAATGGCTATTTTAAGGAACAAGACAGTCCTTATTATAAAAAGGGTATCGAACTTATTGAACATCCCTGGGAAAAGTGTATAGAGCAGAAAGGAGATTGTTGAAAAATAAGATATATTTTTTCCAATTTTTTTTTTATTTGTTGGATTGGGCACATCTGGAACCACCCTCGTATTATGTCCTGGTGTAATTTACAAACTTTTCTCAAAGATACTTGTCGAGCCATGTAATGCATTTTACCTTAGTGTTTCATTGCCTTGCCCTAATATCATTCAGAGCTTGTAAACTGGCATGTCAAAGTGCAAGATATATATGAAAATTCAAATAATGCAGCTGGATATTGCCTCGTAGTCAACTTCAATTTCACTTCATTTCCCTTTGAAGGTCAAATGTATGCAAATCCAAAAACAGTTAACTGCTGAGTGCAGAGTTAGGCTGTTTCTTTTAGTATTTATTTTATTTATGTATTTAATGACTGTTGGGGTGAGATTGAGATTTCATAGTCCCTTCTTCCACCTGACACAATACAACAATATGCATTACAATAAAGAATTGCAATATGCATTACACAAACATCTATGCCCTAGGCGGAGGAAAATCCACTTAGGCAGGACCCTAACCCAAAACCTCTGGATTGGCAGACAAGGACGTTGCCTCGCTGCCACTGGCAGGGTAACGCCCTTGTTACTACTTACGTCAGTAGGGGGTATTAAGAAATGTAGGCAGTTTCAATCTATGATCATCCAAAACCTAACTTGAATGGTAGACTACCAAATAATAATAATTTCTACTTTTCTTACAACCTGATGACACTCCATTTTTCACTCTTTGAGAAGGTGCATTAAAACTCATGCCTTAAATTCCATGGGCCTCCCTGGACAACACAACCCATTCATCTATGAATACACATACATAATAAGAAATACTGTCCATTTCACAGAAAGAAACTAACAAAAATAATGGTTTGAAATAAAGTAAATACAAACAAATACTGGAGACGCATGCAACTGAAGGTTTGCAAAGGTCATACTCCAAAAAGCCCTTTGATTCCGAACAAATGCAATTCAATTGTCCTGACAATGATCTACCATGAAATTCCAACAACTCCCATTCAAACATTCAATGGTTAACACAGCACCATGGCTGCACATGCAATTAAAAATACATTGTAGTTTATTACTTTCATAATCTAACTATTTAAAATTAAAGCACTGAAACACTATCAATAAAAGATATTCTCAGAGCAACTTTAGGTTGCAAGTCAAGTCCAGAATGCACCACACTCACTCCCTTTAATTCTACGCGTATGATCAGAAAATACAATTAAGTGACACACCCAGCTCACTGAAAGAGGGGATATGAAACAACCTTTTCTCTGGATTACCCAGATAATAATTGTGGGTTATTCTAATTGACTTAACTGAGTGACATTCTTGAAATTTCTTTAAACAACAAAGTTTACAAGTATCAATTAAAGATAAAGCACACCATATCATACCTTTGGATCGATTTTAAATCCTCCATTAACGGGATCATTTTTCAAAATATTCCCTTCAATACCTTGGAAAGAGTAAATTACTTCTTTGAGAAGAGCCCTTTCACTGACAGTACTCACTATTCAAAGAGAAAGGGGAGAAATACAAGCGCATGTTAAGCAGTACACATATTTACATAAAAAACTGGTAGGGAAAAACACTAAAAAAAGCCACCACACACAGAACTGCAGAGTGAAGAAAACATCACAAAATGATGCAATCACAAATATCAGCACATTGCTAGGAAAATAATTAGCCCTCTATTTCACTCAAGTGTACACATCTCACCTTGATTATCCCTTTGAATCAGCAATGCAAGGTAATTAGTTTATTGATGAAGGATTGCAAAACCATGTACCGTGTTTGCCTAAATATTAGATGGCATCATATTTCACCAAGTATCAGAATAAATATCTTAAATTTAGATTTTAATAAAAGTAACTGGTGGAAGGCAACCTGCCTCTAGCCTGCCACCTATTCTTCCGTGGGCACTATGTTTCACAAAAAGTAAAACTGTATTTAGATGAGAATTAACACACTTACTTCCCTCCTTAATCATTTGTAATACTAAATCCTCAATTCACAAATATAAAGCCTACAAGAAATTTAACTTTCAAATAATATAGTTACTACTCAAAGTGGTAATTCTTCTAAGTTCTGTTGAACATAATATCACTTGAAAGCTTTCTTTTTTCTATCATTTGAGGTTTTTCATGCATAAGACAGTACTAGAGCCAGGTGACAACACAAGACTCTTTATATATTCAACAGATTCAGGTGAGATGCAGACCCTGAAGAAGCATATTGCCTAAAACAGGGCCTCCTTGCCAGTTGTATTTTTATATTTATAATACTGTTATACTTGCTACACTTAAACTCTGTACAACTACTTGGATAAATAAACACCTATGAAGGCTAGATGTAGTGAAAGTTTGTCATTATGAGAAAAACAAATTTACACTTTTCCACAGATTTTCCACAGGTTCTGAGGAAAGGCACACATTTGTTTTTCTCATGAGACTTTATAATAATTCAATCCTGACAGATTATTCCACCCGAGTACTTTAAAAACTTCTATGAAAGCAAACATAATGGATTATTATATGTAGCCTACCATGAATAAATATTGAAATTACCCCACACATGGATCACATTACCTCTCCTCAAAATCTATCAGAAAAATTTGTGGACAGTTTAAATCAACTGTTGGCTTCTATTTGGACAGGTATAGTAATGGTATTGCACCAGATACTAGGAATGTTTTCTTTGTACATAGCACCTTGCAATAGCATTAAGACAGCACATATAGATGGCAAAACACTTAAACCTCTCCATGCTAAACAGTATCTGTTGACATGGAATGCAATTACCATTTGGAACTGCCATTGCACTTGGGACATTACCATTAATTCACAGCCCTTAGAGATACAAACAGAGTATTATGGTACAAGAAAAGATTAATTCCACCGCAATTAAGTTTATGAACACAACCATCAAACATTGAACACACAGAAAGTGTGTTAATCAAGAAATAAAACTTAGCAAATGGTCTACTCTAAAACTTTCCTGATTCATTAACTGATCTGATTGACTTCCCACTGATTTTTTCTGAATGGCAAGCTTATTTTTTCAGATGCAAGTGACTTCAATTATTATACACATTAGGTTGGGGTGAATTATTATTTTCACAATGAATGTTGTCTGTATATCGTCGGTTGTACATTACAGCTAACTTGTAGATTATTTATTTAAAATTGAATGAAAACAGACATCAATACCCATTTTTTTCTCCAATTCACCAGTTTCAATATCTTATCTAACATAGAGCATCACTGCAGCAATAGAAGTAACATTTACTTCTGATTCAAAACTCTTTACGTTAAATTTTCATCAGAGAGATTATATATTTTAACATTCCGATTTAAGAACATTTCCTTTCCTTTACTTTCTTCATCTTTCTTTTCCTGCACATCTGTATCTAAAATTATGACAATATACCTTGTATGGTTCTTTATAATGCATGAATAACTTAAAAGCAAGCAGAAGGACACAACCTGTTCTGATGTTGTTTTGAAAGAATTGTAAATTCACATGATTACTAACTCTGTGTAAGTTAAACAAAATCTATTTCAATAGCCGTGCCACTTTCTGAAAATCAGGGAAATAAAATGATACGATGAAATGACAATTAAACCACATTAAGAACAGTACCAAATTAATGCATTGCACAATAAAAGACAACCACAACCATTGCCATTACTTCCACCATTTTAGCCACTCAAGACTTCTAACATGCAACTTTAAAGACTCCTTCCTCCAACTTCTTCCAATCTCCTTCCAGCTCACAATGGAGGTAATGAGAAACATTTAATGAAGTTAGACAAAGTGATGCTTTACGAAATAGAGACTGATTTCATCATGCATTTTAAATCAGTTAATTAGGTTGTGGAAAGTGAACTTCAAGAAATGTCAAAAATGTGCGTGAAGACCTCATAAATCAATAAGAATATATACAGATTATTATTTTCATTAGCATGAAAAATAATTCATTCATGATAAATAAAGAATAATAATACAAATGTTCAAATATGTTTCTCCTTGATCGGAAATTTCACTCATTACAAGGTATCACAACAAAACAACCTGCGCAGTGACATCCCGAGAATGGAGAGTCTTTCATCTGAACGCCGCAAAAATCTATGATTCCATATTAATACAATGATAGTGCTGTTGCTGTGCATTGGTTGTAAGATGCTCAATACAACATAATTTCAAAAATTTTAGTTAAATAAATCAGCATACAGTTAGCCTTGTTATTGTCTGTTTATTTTTACTAGCCCATCAATGAAATGAATGTTGCTGATTCAACAATATACTTCTGTGACCTTGAGAGGACTTATTTCCCGGCCTATAAGATGAACTTTATTCTGAAATGTGCTCTATAATCAGCCCGTAATCCTTACGGCCCAGGGGCACATGGATATAACTTTGATCTATAAGCACAAGCCGATCCACCGTTAAATTACTTGCTATTACGTACATTTTCCCACATCAGGTAATGAAAATGCTTGCTTCTATCACAAATATCACTGTTTTGAGTAATCAGTTTGCAACTAAGTTTTACTATTTTGTTGAAAACACTTCCTAAAAAAATTCACAAATAAATCGCCTGTAGCACGTTTACCTATATCTCACACATAGTGCTGCTGCGAAACTTAAAATCCATTGGGCCAATGGGGATGTCGCCCCTTTGCTAATACATGGACGCATTGTATCTCTTCCAATAAACTCAGCGTCTATTGGCAATCAACCTTAAGTACTTTAAGTGTGTCGTAAAGGCATATAAAATTGTTGCTTATTACAAATTAAACACAACACAAATTTCTATAATCTCAAAATAATAACAGATATTAACCATCACATGAAAAGTTTAAATGATAATAACGTCATGGTATCATGAGGAAAAAGATTGCTACACATTTGAATTCAAGCTTGAATTTGTGACTTATGCCTCAGAACATGGAAACAAGGCAAATGAAAGGTGTTTGGCCCAGTGATGTCCAAATTCTGTGATTCTACAATGAATAAAAGTTTATATACCTGAAGCAGCCTATTTTTTAATGAAACACTTCAATTTTCTTTGTATTAAGTGTTAAAATCAAAATACTTTCATCGCCAGTTCCAAGTATTTTTCATGCATTCAAACCAGAGCAATCATAAGTGCCGTCACATCCTATGGGCCAGGAAATACAGTAGATGAACTCAGTTAACAGTGGTTTATGGGTTGACATCAGCAAGGACCATTGTCATAACCTTTTTATCTGCATAATCAAATGACTTGGTAGCATTTTTAAGCCACTAACATCCGAAAACACACTATAGTCCCATCTCCCCAATAATTATTTAACTTTAAATACATGTTTGAACCATTACTTATCAATAAACATGATTCGGCCACAAAATATTTTTCCTCTATCCAAGGGGTTAACTTAAGTAGACCTTGAATAAAGATGTAATAGAGTTAATATGCTTAATACAACATTTGCCCACTAAGGAGGAACACAGTCAAACTTAATAATAATACTCATATTTGACTAAATTCCCGTGAATACATGTGCAGCATTAGAACAAATTAATAATTACAACTTACACTGAGATCCAGAGTTTTTCCAATCAGTAAAGGTCTTAAAATGATCGCTTGTACCAGTTTTTCTGCCAGTTTGTAACTCTCTGCTATTTGATAAAATATGCTTCGAAGTTATCCTTTCATTGCTGGAAATTTTATCTGAAACATGCCAAGAATTTAACCACTATGACATGTCATAAAGTAAATGGAATATTATTTAATCTATTATCAAATTAAATTATGCCAATACTGATTCGTGGCCTTTTTTTACAGACATGCGGATGACCTTTAATACAGACAAGGCAAATTATTTTGTAATTCACCTCAAATACCTAATTTTAAAGCAATGAACTATATTCTCCCCATCCATACTAATCTAGTGCCATATTTATTCCCAACATTTTAAGTACAAATTGTAACACATTTAAAGAGATTAAAATAAAAATACTTCAATAGTAAGATTTATTCCCAGAAAAATAAGAAGAAATTATAACATTAAGATTTTTTTACTTAACGATTCCAAATGTTTACTTAAGCGGATAAAAAATACTTTGTAATTCCACAGATTTATTTCACTGTGAAATAAATCTGTGGAATTACAAAGTATTTTTTATCCGCTTAAGTATGAACTGATTCCATAAAATAACGCCCGAAACCATCGATTATATCCAAATGTTTAATAAAACAACATTCATTTAAACATTTAAATACCCAAAACCAGTAATACCAGATTTCTCACACACTTTCCAGTCAACTATTGATGCCTGCTACAAGGCCCTGGAAGCCATTTTGTCAAAAGGTATACCAGGCAAATTCATGTTGATTGCCTACACCTCCAGATACATGAGCAATGCCAAGATGAATTATTTCACCAAAGAGAAGCAGCCAGCAAAAGGGTAGGAGACGTGATACTTCCAACCTTAGTGAATGGGTAGAAGTTTTTCATTACTGATAACATGTCATAGACAAGTTTTCAAAGAGAAGAATAAAAGTTCCAGGTTTATGAGATAGTGATTTAAGGTGGAGGATAATGATAAAGAAATCACATACAAGAAGGGGTTAATGAACACCAATAAGGATGCTTTGAGCCACCTATGGACAGTAGAATATTCAGCGGATAGCCACTCACAGTGTGAGGGCCATGGGAGGATAAGCAATAAGATAAGGAAAAGATTATGAGAAATCTAAGATTTCCTTGTAGGAGGCAGCCACCTAGAAAAGAACCAAACCCACAAAAGAGTGAGCGACATTATACCATCATCAATGGCCTGGTGAAGTATGATGAAGAGCTATGTATAGTAATATATTCATCAACGTGACAGGTGTCAAAAGAATTAAATTAAACCAGCCCAAAGCCAAATGCCATTGGTGATCCAATCAACTCCGTAGTCAGTCTTCAATAAGTGTTATTTGGACCTCGCAGGGACTTTACCGCCACACCCTTGGGAAACAAATAACCAACGATATTCCAGGAAGATATAGTAAAATAAACTAAAGCTATCCCAATACCAAACCAAGAGGCTTCACTGAGTAGATAGTACTGAAACACCTACGGCAATATTGAAGAATCAAGGAAGAATTTTCTTGAGTGAAGTTTGAATACCAATTATTGGGATTCAAAACGTTAAAAAACCAGAGCATATCAACCCAAATCTAAAAAGGTTCTCAAATGAAGCCATCACACACTAGTGGAATTTTAAACATTTCACTGTGGAGAACCAAGACAATTGGGATAGCTGAGTACCATTAGTTGCTTTTGTCTTCAATACGACACCTCGTTCATCTACCATCTTCACCCTTTTGAGTTCCACTTTGGCAGAAAGACTAATGTACACCCACCAGGGGTGTTGAAAAAAGAGAATTCAGATATCCATTTCCACAATAATGATTTTCTGAAAGAGTGAAAAGAAAGCAAGAAAGTCATGTCAAGGCAAGGAAAATATAAACGGAGGAAAAAACCAGAGGGGTTGCATAAAACAAGACCTCCAATTCTCAACTGTATGTTGTTTGAGACAAGGTTTAATTGTTTGGTGGAGAGGTGAGGGCTGGTTGAAGAAGCTTTCCTTGAATTAGTTGGTTTCTTTCCCAGTGATTAGGGTGGACCCAGTGAACCAGGGCAATAGAAAGGAAAAGATAAAATAGAGAAAGTCCACTCTAATTGAAGTTGTTTTTCTAACTTCCCATAAGGGGAAGGGATATGGCTACCTTACCATTCCTGTGTTTATGTTTGATGCTACTGATTTCATTTGACAAAATACATAAAGAGGACCAAACCTCTTCAAGAACAGCTAAAACTATCAGTCAACTATTACTGGAATATATTGCCACCAACATTAGCACCAGAGTACATGACAGATATAGCACCAAAAACAAACCATAGTGCCAACTTAGCATGACCTCCTAATCTCTATAATATTAAGAGAATTCTGAAAAATAGAGAAATGCCAGCATTAAAATAAGGGGGAATTAGGCAGGTAGAAGAGCTTAACAACAGAAACTGAGAAAAACACTTGCAATTTTCCATTTTTTTAGATTCTTTAATACCAACTAGTTTCGATGTACTACACAATTTCCAAGTTGAAAATGGTGTAGTAAACTGAAACTAGTCAGTATTAAAGAATATACAAAGTGGAATATTGAAAGTGTTAAACTCTGTTTCTGTTATTATGGAAAGATTCCACCCTATCACACCTGAATCTCTATTGCAGCATAGCTTACTTTAGGAAGTGCTTTAAATGAAGATGGCCACAGTATAAGGAACATACGAAGAAGAATGCATTGAGCAGAGGCTTTCAAAGGAAGAGTTGATGAATAGGAAATTGAGCTATCATTTTAAGAAAAAACTAGTGAAAATTTCATAAACTTTAAATGATCCAAAGACTAGGTCAAGGCAAGATGATAGTTAAGTATTGAACGCTTTTGAGGGGATCAGGATAGGTGCGGTGGCTAACGTACTGGCTTCCCACCCAGAGGGCCCGGGTTCAAATCCTGGCAGTGTTGAATATTTTTCAGGCATCTCGATCCCTACTTGAGGTGCTTTGTGGAGGGAACTTTGAGTGAGTGCGCAGTCCGTCGGATGGGACGTTAAGCTGTGGACCCCTTGGCGCCTTTCGTAAAGAGTAGGCTGATGCCAACGCCGGGTTTCTCTCCCCCTACATCCTTTGCTGTCCATCCCCTATGGCGCAAAACACCTCAGCAGACGGTCACCTCCCCTAAATATTACTACTACTACTACGCTTTTGAAATGTGGGAGTGGAGGATATAAAAAGTAAAATGAACAGAAAGAAAAACAAATGACAAAGTATTAGGCCCTGCAGGGGAACACAGGTAGCTGTTGGGAGAAATTCAAAGGACGCAATAAACATGTTGATGCAAAGCATATTGACTATTGACTGGCAAATTAATATTGAAGAATGTGATAGAGGGGAGATTGTGATGCAAAAGCAAGCCTCATGATATGAAAAGAAGAGGCATATTGAACAGATTGAAGAGAGGCAAAAAGTATGCAGATTCAAAGGTTTTTAGCGCAGTAATTGTGCCATATTAGGTGAGAATTGGAAACGTAGAAGCAGTAATGTTAAGAATCCATCTTAGACCTTGGTAAACTACCCAATATATAACAGTTCTTTGGAACTTATTCTGGCTCAATTAATACTTTTCCTGTCTGATACCTGTAGTTGTCTGCACACATTGCTTTCTTCATTTACAAGTGGTGCCACCTTCCTAGTAGTAGTAGTACTTAGGGGAGGCGACCGACAGCTGTGGTCACTTGCACCATAGGGGATGGACAGGAAAGGATGAAGGGTGGAGAGAAACCCAGCGTCGGCATTAGCCTACTCTTAACAAAAGGCGCTAAGGGGTCCGACAGCTAAACGTCCCATCCAGATGGCATACTCACTCAAAGTACTCTCCATAAAGCACCTCAAGTAGAGATTGGGATACCACTGAAAAATATCAGCTGCTGCTGGGATTTGACCCCGGCCCCTTTGGGTGGGAAGCCAGTACTTTAGCCTCCGCACTATCTTGATCCCCACCACCTTCCTATGGCAGAGATCCATTTTATCCTGCCTCAGAAATTTCCAATCCTTCCGATGGCTCCTTTCACAAGTGTTCTTAAGAACAAGTTAATAACATAAGAAATTAGCATTTACATGCCTGCAAGCCCCCCCCCCCCCTGCCACACACCTTTTTGGTGGCTTGCAGGGTATTGATGTAGATGTAGATGAAGCCTTCCTGAACACACAAGATTTCTGAGTATGAGTAGCCATAAAAAATACCCACCACTAGAACCAAGAATATGAGGTAATTCAAAATTTAGGGAAAGAAAATTTAAAACATCAAAATATAGCTGAATAAAAAGAACGATTTCAGTAGCAAGCAAGATATTAATCTATAAATAATGAAAACTTCGTTGCAATTTTCCACAGTTAAAACTTTATTGCCGACCATGGTTTCGATACACTGTATCATCTTCAGGTGAAGAT
This sequence comes from Hetaerina americana, assembly GCF_022747635.1. NCBI lineage: Eukaryota > Metazoa > Arthropoda > Insecta > Odonata > Calopterygidae > Hetaerina > Hetaerina americana. The sequence continues at coordinate 9,936,743 of NW_027286752.1, forward strand.
GACCTGAAGATGATACAGTGTATCGAAACCATGGTCGGCAATAAAGTTTTAACTGTGGAAAATTGCAACGAAGTTTTCATTATGTCTCGATTCCACAATATCACGACTGACTCTTCACTTTTCGTTAATCTATAAATGTAATATTATCATGACCACACTTGATTCAATGCTTGCTGTTAGCAGTAGTGGAAGATTTGTCTGTTCCACAGAGGTATATAACTTATGATGTTAGATTGGAGGATTGCTGGTCAATTTAGGATAATATCTCACTTAAATGTTGACCACTAAGTTGGGAAATCGGAAAAAAAATCCAAGATTACTCAATTTCTTCACATAATGGGAAATTGGGAAAAGGGCTGGATCTCCTGCAGGTCTGGAGCATGATGTGTGAATGAGCATAATATTATCCCAAGGTTCACATCATCAGTCCCTGCCCAGCCCAACATTAAGGGTCAATTGACAGCTTTGGCTGGGGTGCTTAATGCGAGAGATGCAAGGATCACTCCAGAGGCAACATCACAATACCTTCCAGGCATGTTGGCAAGAGAATTCAGGCAGCAACAAAGCACTCTGATTTGTTTAAAATGAAAGTCAAAGTGCAACTTTATTACCATTCCTACATAACTATTGAATTCATCCAATCAATCAGAATTTTCCAGACAAAACTTACCTCATGAAATAAACTCAAAAAATGAAGGAATTTCAAATGGTGAGGGCACATGCGAGGATCTGGGTAAAGAGAACTCATGTCTGTCCTGAATGTGCACTGCACTCAAGTTGCCTCCTGTCAGATTATCCAACAATTAGGCTTTGGGGCTCATCCTGCATTGTCTAATTATCATTGTTTTTTATCTTTTCTTCAGCAAAATATTTCAGCGTAGGATGGTACCGTTAGAATACATACATGTCAAAACTGATGACTACAAGGGCCTGTGGCATAGTGGTTGTGACAACACTTTTTTGTGCACTTGTCCAAAGTTTTTAATCAACCTCACAAAAATTGAGTAATTCAAGAGAAAAGAAATTATGAATCTCAGCTACTGACTAAATCCTAATACTTTCACAAATTATACATCAATAACTGCATTATAACTCTATTATAACTATAAAATAATCTACGAGTAGGAAGTAGAGGTGATTTTCTTCACATTATTGTCAAACATAAAACCTAAGAGTTCTTCAATGAGATTCAACGCATTAATGAATTTGATGTGATTACCAGTAGTGGTTGACCAATAAGGGGGAAACATCTCCTCAATAGTGGGAATATTCATTGAAGAATTGCGGCTGCCTGTTGTGTGGCTTCCTTTTCTTCTAAGTTCACTCCCTACCTGCAATATACAGAAAAAATTAGAAAAATTAACAAAAAAAAAGGATTACAACGGCAATCCTCAGTTTGTCCAAGTTTTTCAGGATGAAACAATATCTCTACTAAATACTTTCAGAAATGAACCACTCGACCAATGATATGCTGGTCCATAAATAAGACATTCCAAATAAAAACCATTTATTTTAACAGTAGTGAGCATTTACCCTCAATTATGAAATATTAAAATACATAAACGTGTTGGGCAGCCAGTAGTGTAAATTAGTACCAATGAACTTTTGATTTACCATCAATGGCATGAGAAGTAATTTGACACAATGCATTAGATATTTAAGCAAAAACAGGTAAATCAATGTATAAGTGATAAAAATACCACTACCTTTAAGTTTCTTACATTAACTCCCTAACATGCTTTTTTACTTTGACTCTAAGAACAGGACCGGGGAGGAACTGGAGAATAAAATGGGAGTATTTTCTGCTTATCGCAAGAGGCAATAAACAAGATAGAGGAAAGAACCTTGACTCCATGCAAGACCTCTTAAAATCTAAGTTTACAGTGCAGGGAGTGGGCAGTCCAGTGCAGGTGGCTGACAGGGTTGAGCACACAAGACTGGTGCCAAGTCAGGACTGTAAGGGGGTTGGGGAATCATTGCAATGCCGTTGCAGAAAGTCTTTGCAAGCAGATACTTGACTCCGCTCTTGGTCGTCGGTCAAGACTTTTAGGATGAGTTTAGTGAAAATCTTTCGCATCCCCAAATTTTCAGTGATAATAAATCTTATCAATGCCAATACAATCTGTGATCATGCTCACACTAAACCGAAAGTCTGGATTCAGCACTTCACGCACACATCAGGAAATAATTGTTACCGATACTTTTTATACAAACCTTGCATAGATATTTTAGGGCTGAGAGAAATGAGATAGATGGATAGCAGGATTTATTGGAGCAATAATCAAGGTCTGGAGGGAAATAGAGCCAGCAAAGGGTGGCAGGAGCAGTGAACAAAAAGGTAAGAAGAAGCAAAGTAAGCATATAGCAGGTGAGCCAAGGAAAATTATGCGTAGAACTACAAGCTGATCCAACCAACTTGGTCATTATTCAGATCTACATGACAACAAATAATTATGGGAAGGAATAAATAGAGTTTATAATCAATGAAACATAATAATGTCAGGTGTAACTGGAAGAAAACATTTGGTAGTGATGGGGTCTTGAATGAGGTAGGTGAAAGGAGCGACAAGGTTGTTGCAGGGGAGTGGTTTAGGAACAAGGAGCGACCATGCGGAGAAAGCTATTTGATTCTACGACAGACATGGCTCAGCCATAACGAACATTTGCTTTAAAGACTACAACAAATGTAGGTATATACAGAAAATGCCCTAGGGTTTGCAGAGATATAAGTTACATTGCATATGATTAGGCAAAGATTTAGAAACAGGATGATTAATTCACTCGGCTACTTTTCCTTGGAGTGAATGAGGATTGAGATCATAATTCATTAATATCGAAATGTAACATCGGATCAAAGAGAATTAAACACGGAAGATGGTTGAGAACATTGAATGTACAAGCATTAACCAGGAGAAAAAGAAAGTAGTACCAGAAGGCAGGAGAAAAAAGGAGGACAGGGATACAGGTACAATTTAAAAAAATGGTAACAAAAAATTGGTATCAAAAATATGGCATCAACAGCCTAAAATGAAATTACAGGACCAGTAAGTAGGAAAAGGATGAGGGAACCATGGATTACACACAACATGATCAGGAAGACAGACAAGAGAAGACAATTGAAAAATGTAGGCAGAATTAAAGTGAAGGAAGTACAAATAGTTAAATAACAAACTGATGTGGGCAACCAAAAGGCAAAAAAAAGCATGGGGAAGGACAGGGTGAGAACAAGGAGAAATTCTGAGGAAAAATGCCATAAATGAAATGAATGGTACAGAGAGATGAGTAACCCAAAAGAAGCCAAGACTGTATTAATAGTTGTAAGATTACATCCATCCTTGGTGGGGTAGTTAAGGGGGAGTTTCAATTGTCAACTTTATGGAATTTACACAACATACTGTATTGAAATATAAAACTTTGTAATTCCACGTACACTTTTTCAGTCAGCAAAAATTGGACATGAACAGTATGGGCTGATGGGCATTGGAAAATGTTTGGACAGGAAGGGTAAAGTTTCAGTTATCTAGATGCTGGAGGAGGAACGGTAAAGACCGTGCACCATTTTTTATAATTAACATATATATCATCATAGCCAGCTGCAACTTGGTATTGAACAAAGGGAAAGGTGATGTGGCCAGTAGTTCCTTCCTTCTGACCTAAGCATGCATCAGGAGGCTGTCTTGAAACCCCAATATGACTCACTGGTCAGCTTTTACTCGTGATACTGTATTTTTCAGATTGCCATGAACTAGCATGCTCTTGCCCAAGTTGTGCAAGTGTGATCCATCACATATCCACCTTAATAGTATGCTCCACCACCCAAATATAAATCCACCACCTCTGCTGCAGAACAGCATGCAGTTAGGGGTCAAATTAATCAGCAAATCACAGCGAGAATGGATATTATTTTTGATATCAATCTTGAGGAAAAATTTTTAAATTTTAGTCAAATAAAACAGTTTCCGGCGTGGCTTGGTGGAAAATCTTCCCATTGAAATTTTAGTCATTAAAAGTCCACAAGTTTATCAATTCAAAAGGATCTTTTGAAATGCACAAATGGAAAAGACGAGGGATAGAAGGATTTGATCTGTTCCACTGCAATTTGAATTTTCTACAACATTAAAAATCCATCTTTGACTTAACTCTAACCCTGCCTGCCATGTGCTTACACCCATCTCTCTTCTTTTTCCCTGCCCTTTCTGCATAATGTTTTGTACATGCAAGCCCCATTAGCTTCTGCATCATCTTTATTGAGTCCAGGACAAGTTGTACACATGCCTAAAACAATTCAATCTGTTGAGAAGAAAAGCTCTATAAATTATCCACTGATCCATACTTTGGCCGAAACAAGGCTGAAAAACCCATTAATGCTGAGTCAACAGAAGGCACTAATAATATTAAAATAGTTATGATCCCCCTCATTAGCATAAGTTCACATTTTTATTCCTTCATACTTTTAATAATTTAACATGTTAGTTCACATTTAAAGATTATTTTTAACATGTTGTTGTGAGTTTACATGCTTACTTTGCTGTTGAACTACCGAAAAAATGATAACTGCACTATTCTGCCTAATTGGAAGTTATTTCAGACATTCCTGCACACCAAAAGACTTAACTGGAATTTAGGAAAATAATGAAATGCGTGGACAGTGACAAAAAGAAGCCACCAAATCCTGTGGTCTTTGTGACACACCCTTTCATTTTTGGCACCACAGGGAAGGTAGCAAGAATCCTGGGACAATGCAACATCATGCTAAGATTCAAGACAGTGAACAAAATGCTGAGCCGCTTCTAAGAGTCAAGGGCATCATTACACATACAAGTTATAAAGGTATGCGTGAAATCTCTGAGGCAGGAAATACTACATCAGGTGAACACAAAAAGGGGAGTTAATGAAAACTCCAAGAACACCAAGGCAAACTAGCCCCTAGTGGACTACCCACTAATGTTACAGAAAATGCCTTCACCCAAGTCACCGGCAGAGGGATAGGTGACCTCCAATATACGTGCACACTTCTTCAATAATCGAAGCAACTCCTAACTTGAAGACAAAGCTGCAATACCTCTGCAATCTCACCAGGAGAATGATGAGCTCACCCCAGGAAAGCAATGCAAATTCTCCTAAAAACCCTGAATTTCTACAATGCGCCTTCATTGGGCAGTACAGTGAAAACTGATGGCTGAAAAGCATTGTTTAACTTGCTATGGAATATTGGGCCACTGAGTTGTATTTTAATATAGGTAACTCTGGAGCAACTTTAGCTTCACCCAAGTTACATGGTTTTTAGGGTACAAGATTTACCTATCCACAGGTGGCACAGGGCATAAGGAACTGGTCCACCTTATTAAAACGATGTGTTAATGTCACTGGACTTAGGCTTAGTAATGGGTGAGCTCTATCCTCATCTTTGAAACCACCTCTGATGTGGTGGTAGGTATGACAGGAATTTGTGGGCAGCCAAAATTGTTTAAATGCTTTGCAATGAGGGCATTCCTGTTTTCACAGGATACAGTCCTTCCTCGGTCACAAATAATGCTCATAACTAATCACACCCAAGTCTATTGAAAAACACTTCGTGATTTTATCATGTTTACTGTGCTTGTTGATATCTAATGATTAGAGATTCAAAATAATGTGACACAAACACTCAAATGAAACTCATCGTAACAAATAAGTGCCCACAGGCTGCGAAAATACCGTAGGTTTATGAGTAAATATTTACTGTCATTATAACAATAAGGGCAATATCCTGCAATGATCAATTCTTAATGTTTATTTTCAATGTGGCCTTACGACGCTGTCTTTCATTACTATCCTGACCAAATGAGGAAGTTCGCCAGCAATCCATGGCACCATGAAAATTGGGGTATCATGTCTGCAGGGCCAAACCATTAAAATACAACAAAAAAAAACAACATTAAATACTAACAGTAGGTCCACAATGTTACTTACTGTATTTCTCTGTTCACGACTTGGTCTATCAAGTTGATATATGACACAAGGCTCTTTAACCATTGGCGTCAGGAATGTGTCGTTTGTTGTAGCGTTGTCACTCAAGTGTAGAAGTAAAATCAAAACTGCTGGTCTGTTTTTAACCAGTTGCTATGAAGATAAATATCCTTGTAAGTAGGCTTTCAAAAATTAAACCACTAAGTAATGTTCTTATTTCCCATACTTACCCCACGCTGTAGCTTCCTGTGCAACTCACAAAATTTTCGCGCATCTTGTTCTCTATTTTCTTGGATAAGTTTTTTCTTTATCTTCTCTACGATATAAAATTCATCCTGCACAGCGTTGGTAACAAGAGAACATTGTGAAATGTACCCAAATATTTTACGATAATGTAGCAGCGCATCATCTGTAATTAACGCATAAAAAAGAGCTTTGAATATCGTCAACAATTTGACGACAAAATTAAGAGGCAAGGTGCCATAACTGAATTAATTTGCAAGCTAATTATACGTCGCAAAAATCCAAAATTTAAAACGTATGCATTACTGGATTACTATGGTTTCTAGTAAACGATAATTGACGTCAACGATATTAACAATGATTCATCTTAATCTAATCATGACAACACTAAACTTTTTGTACGAATACATTAAAAAGATTGTAACATTCAGCCAGCGCAGATGACAACAGTACACGAAAAAATATTACAACAATGAAAATTTATAACAATTTGGTTTAATGTGCCTTTTTCAACGAAATTTAAATGTGATGAATTCTTGACATTCAAATGTAAATCGGACCACTTAAGTAATCAATGTTGGCGCGAAACATACCTTGATTCTTTCCGCTCAAATTTAAACACAATTTATGCAATAACGTAGCAGCATTACTTCCATCTGGGCTCCCTTGAGGCATCTTTTATTGTATTATTCTTAAGAACACACATATAAGCATTAGATATCGAAAAACTACATTCATCCATGAAAACTCATAACAGACGATGTTTTCGCTAGATGTAGTTAATTTTACTTCCACCACATGTCTCTGGCGAATATAACAGTTCGTGGTTGACTCATTTTCGGCGCAAATGTCTTTCAGTATGAAATACTGCTTTTATCAGTCTCTACCACTCAGTTCATGTATTTAAGAAATTTTCCTGTTTGTTATAAGGCAGGAGACCAAAAACATTGTTGTAAATAGCAAACAACCACCTTCGCGTAGTACGCACCACGCATGCTGCAGCGTGCATCAGCGCCACCTGTCGAGAATTCTTATAAGCTTATCTGGTTGGGGAGTGACGGGTGGATTCATTAGTAATTTTGATTAATATAAGTTGTCATTTGTATTAAAGATCAAATATGGATGAAGAATACGATGCCATTGTTCTCGGAACTGGACTTAAAGAGTGTATTTTGAGCGGAATGTTATCAGTTTCTGGAAAGAAAGTTCTACACATTGACCGGAACAAGTACTATGGTGGTGAGTCTGCTTCAATCACACCTTTGGAAGAGCTGTTCTCTCAATTTGGCCTTCCTGCTCCAGATGAGAGCTATGGCCGTGGAAGAGAATGGAATGTGGACTTGATACCGAAATTCCTCATGGCTAATGGACAGCTCGTGAAACTTCTTATTCACACTGGAGTTACCCGCTATCTCGAGTTCAAATCAGTTGAAGGCAGTTACGTGTACAAGGGAGGTAAAATTTCTAAAGTGCCTGTGGATGAGAGAGAGGCCCTGGCGTCTGATTTGATGGGAATGTTTGAGAAAAGAAGATTTAAAAACTTTCTCATATATGTCCAAGACTTCCGAGAAGATGACCCGAAAACCTGGAAAGATATGGATCCTCAGAATACAACCATGGGGCAAGTATATGAAAAGTTTGGACTCGACCGTAATACGCAGGATTTCACTGGTCATGCTTTAGCTCTTTATAGGGATGATGATTACTTAAAACTGCCTGCTTTGCAGACTGTCAGGAGGATAAAACTTTACAGTGATTCTCTTGCTAGATATGGAAAGTCGCCCTACTTGTACCCTATGTATGGCCTTGGCGAATTACCTCAGGGTTTTGCTCGTTTGAGTGCTATTTACGGTGGCACTTATATGCTGGATAAAGCTGTTGATGAAATAGTTATGGAGAATGGAAAAGTAGTGGGCGTTAGATCAGGTAATGAGGTGGCAAAATGTAAGCAAGTATTTTGCGATCCATCATATGTTCCTGATAAAGCTCAGAAAACTGGTCAAGTAATTCGTTGTATTTGCTTAATGGACCATCCTGTCCCTGGGACACGTGATGCTCTTTCGACACAAATCATCATTCCTCAGAAACAAGTTGCGCGGAAGTCAGATATTTATGTGTCCTTGGTGAGTTACACACACCAAGTTTCAGCTAAGGGGTGGTTCATAGCTATGGTGTCCACCACGGTGGAAACTGCTAATCCCGAGGCCGAGATTAAACCAGGGCTTGAACTTCTCGGACCCATCAAGCAAAAATTTGTTCGAATTAGCGATTACATGGAGCCAACTGATGATGGTCTGGGAAGTCAAATTTTCATATCAAAATCTTATGATGCCACCACACACTTTGAAACTACTTGCTTAGATGTGCTCGATATTTTCCGTCGAGGCACAGGGGAGGATTTTGACTTCTCCAAAGTTAAGCATGACTTAGGTGATGAGGAACAGTAATTGAAAATTTTGGTTTCCACACTAACTTGTTGCGAGCTCTGCATTTCAAAATTGCCATTTTCCAGCAAGTGCAAATGACACAAATAGGCTTCATTTCATGAAAAATATGGGAAGCATTGATAAACTTAAAACTAAGTCTCTTCAGCAATTCATGTATTACATTGCACAGCAATTTAATGCACCTCATAGGGTGTACCCCTGTATTATGTTAATGTTATCTCCACCTCCAATTTCGTGTATGCTCCCGTTATATTTTTGTGTCCCAGACGCCTTATTGTTTCAGTTCCTCGAAATGAAGGTTGAAGGGCAATTTTTCTGTAACTGATGAGTGCTATGTAATAAACTCTTCAGGTGTATGGTATTTATTAATGTCAAGCTTGTAACCGTAGTGTTAGCATGCTAAATGGGGTCTTGTTGGTGTATGCTTCCAAGGTTCTAAGAAAAAATATACTTTGACATTAAAATTTAGTAATATTGTTCATTTTGTTGCAGATAGGAAGTAATAGAATTGTGATGGAAGTGAAACAATGCTAGTTATTCTTTTGATGAAATGCCAGTGATTTTGCTCATTGTACATAATTACCCCCTGGCCTGTGGCTTTGTCTGGCTAATGTAAGCACAATGCATAGTGCATACCCTGTAGGTAATAGAGGTGTTATAAAGTGCATCGAGGAAAAGCAGGTGAAAATGCTCTGGTTTGGGGCTGTCAGGTAATTGTTTTCATCAGAATTGTATAAATCGAGTCAATGATTTGTTTCTTCTCTGTGATGTTTAAGCATTTTTATGATTATGTTGATTGTAATATGTATTTTATTGTATACTTAAGTGAAGCTATCATTTTTTTCTATTTGGGCCCTCACAGAAACTGTTAAGTAAATGGCCATTACATTTTGTAATAAATGATTTGCATTTTGTAATAAATGATTTGCATTTTGTAAAACTGGCAGTCCTATCCGGCAGGCACTCTTGAAGCCAGCTTGTGATAATTACTTCCTGCTAAATGTTGAATGTGTTACTAAACTTGAATACATGACATTATATTTGTTTATTGTTTCGACTCAGTGATCTTGGATTTGAATTTGTAATTCCAATAAAAGTGCTCTGAAAAATATTTGTCAGTTGATTTATTTTCTCTCAAAATATCAGCGACTGCATTTGGATCTTAGTTATGTAGAATCAGCTGCAATGGTTAGAGGAATGGATTTATTATGTTGAGTCGCTTTGCATTTTTCTTATTTTGAAACTGTTTCTTCCCAAGTGTTTGAGGAGGATTTACTAAGAACCGGCAACAAATTGTGCCAAGGGCGCAGAGCTGACAGAATTCCCCTGCGCAAGACTTTAAAATTTAAGAAAGCATACACACTGGTAATTATTGGATTAGACCAAAATTACTGTTTTTGAAGAGATTGCACCCAAATTATAACAAATATCCATATGCAGCAAATGCCTGATTTGTAAATATAGATAATGGAAATCATGTGATGCCCAAGCTGAATTTCAAAGATCTGGGTAGCGTATGATATAAATAAAATGGCATTTGTTTTTCAAACAAGATGCTTTGGCTAGCAAGGTTCCAATTGAAATCAGCACCAGTGACATACATGTATCATTTAAAATAGTAAGAATTGGTGCATCACTAACCCTGCAAGTTTGAATTTTTTGTATTGTAATCTTCCTAAATTTCTACTTGAAATCTTAAATAGAATCAAGTTCTTTTCCACCCACGGGAGAAAGAAATGACAGGTCAGCCTGTAAATGCCATATATGTTCCACCTTAAACCTTCGATAACCAATTGCCTTCACTTGTTATTCAGACCAAATCAAGGATGTCTCATTTACTTCAATATACAGGGTACAGCAACATAACTTCCTTTTTGAGAGCATTTTGCATCTGGAAAAAGGAAGGTATGTTGCCACACCCTGAAACTACTCATTTGACCAAGGGGTGCAGATTTCTTCTACCTTTCAATGGAATTTCTAGGTATTCCACTCTATGCCAGGTAATCTCCACTCAATCCACAGTTTAAAATCAATATAACTATTTGGAACTTTTACTCATTCAATATAGATCGAACGGCCTTAGCCGTGCACCTTTAAAACAATGCCAGAAGAGTTTTGTGAAATGATCTAAATAATGAATGAAGTGTAGCAAATTGAAGATGAAAGCACGAAAAGGAGTAAGAAATTATGGATGATTTAATTTTTTAATGCGCCAGAGATCTACGACAGAAATTAGACATGTCTTGATTTTGTGGTTACCAGACCTCAAGAAAAGGCAAGCACCACAGGAATAGGACCTCTCCCCATTGTCCTGATGCGTAATTTTCACATTCCATGGGACTTATTACATATAGAGTCCTACAATCACTGAAATAAGCCAAACTTAAAGATTGATGCCTCTGATTTATAAACTAGGGTCAGGATTGTTTCATTCTCTGCCAGAAGAAGATGGTTTTGCACCTTCCTCTTTTGTTTCCCTTTTATCCTTCCTTAATTACCTTTTGTCTCTCACTATCTACCCTTGCCTTGTACAACACCTCATCCCTACCCCGGAGACTGTCCATTGCGTTGTGCCACACCAGCTCAGCAAAGTGCCACCATCATCCAGCAGGTGCCAATCATTGAAAGATTCTCCACCAAGCAACTGAGCCTGATGAATCATGATTTCCATTTAATCCTCACCCATCCCACTGCTCTTCACTCCCCACTTCATTCTCAAAATTATCGCCCTAAATTTCTCTTCCTAAGGAGTTAACATATAAATAGATGCCAACTAAGGTGAGTCATTCAAAATAGGGTAAGTTTTCTGAAATGGTCACAAGAAAATAATCCTATAGCCAATAAAAATAATTAAGAAGAACTCCAATACCGGTATTTCGGTCCCCTGGTGACCATCTACGGGGAGAATCAAATGGGGCCTTGAATTTGGAAGACTATGCTCTAGGCACTGTCCAAAGTCAAGTGAAGAGCCAAGTAAAAAGCCTAGAGCATAGTCTTCCGAATTCAAGGCCCCATTTGATTCTCCCCGTAGATGGTCACCAGGTGACCAAAATACCGGTATTGGAGTTCTTCTTAATTATTTTTATTGGCTATAGGATTCTTTTCTTGTGACAATTTCTTCAACAGCCAATAGATCCACATCCTCTATTTTTTTCTGAAATGGTCGGGGGCAAAATTTATATTGTAAGAAATTTACAATTAATTTTATGAAAATTTACAAAATTGAAACAGCATCTTCTCCGTACATCAGCCAAAATTTTCTTTAATCTTAAAGATTTACCCCTTCAACCTTAATACCATAGGCACAATCAAGTGTGTTGTGCCATTGACTATCATTTCCACTCTTACTGTGGTGTGATTGTAAGACTCCTGGTTGATAAGATAGTCCACAAGGCCACTGAACATCAATTTCTGTCCTCTATCACACAGGGATTGCAGGTGATGCCTCTCCTGACTAGACCCAAGATGGGTATTTTCCAGGCATTAGAACTTCCTTGGAGAACTGGCCCCGTACTCTCACATGGATCATAAATCCTTGCATTGGTTTGACAGCTCGCCATTCAACAGACTAACCTCTACATATTTCTTCTCTTCCGCATGTGATTATTTGTTACATGTGTTTCATCCAGAGTTTTCATCTTTGAGTTTTTCCTATTTAATTTTCCTTCAGCAACAGTCTTCATCAGGCCTTAGTGTCTACTAAGAGTATCCTGTTCAGAACCTATTGTACCTCTTCCTTCTCCTGATCTTCATTAGATATTCAATTTCATATTCATTTGATCTTCATTATTCTCCAGTAGAATTATATTTCCAATACTTCCAACTCTCTACTCCTGGCATTTTCCATTCCTCTTTACCATAGAGAGAGATATGCTTTAGTGAATTAATTCCAGGTTGGTGTTATGTACTAGCTATTAGGAGGATTTTCCGCTGGTTGAATGGCTTCTTTGCCTGAGCTATTTTACTTCCATTGTTGATGACTCTAATCTAAATTAACAAATCTCAACCATTTCCAGGTTTTTCTTTCTCAGTTTGCCTAATATTTGTATTGCCTTCTGCTTTTCTGCCACAGGTCATAACCTTCGCTCGGTCTTTATCTTCAAATTGAAGCTTTTCATGATCCCCTTTATAATATGAGTTAACTATTATCTTCTTTAGGTCTCCCCAGGGGTTTTATATTTATTAAAAAAAATATATTCAAAGGGCATACATATATCCAGGTATTCCAATACTATGAAAATCTCTACAAACCCAAGTAGTTAAAAAACAAGGATACCCACTTTTCTTAATACAGGAGAAACCACACTAATAACCTTGCCAACCATCTGCTTGTTTGGGAATTTTGGAAATTCTCCCATGAGATGCTGCGAAAAAAAGATGCCTGGTTCATTATATGCATTTCTTTCATACTAAGGCTCTCTCCTATGGTTATTTCACCTCTTATTGGTCTTGGATCGTATCACGAAACCAAGATAGTTCAAAAAAGTTACTCAATGAGTATGTACCATCTAATGCATTTTCATCAAACTTATTAAGCTATCTGTATCTTAATGAATCTTTCTTCTTAGCATGTAATTTAAAAAATGAAAATATTACAAAATCAGTTTACTTTATTTGTCATATAAATGTACAAAAGATATCATAAAAATTATTCATATGCACTGTAGTAATGTTCTTTTAATTACATGGGAGTCTGCATGTGAGGTCAGATAAATCATTACCTAGAAGTCTACCATATTTTCATGCTCGAGTTTCTTGGACTAGTCATGGCAGCACAGGGGGAGGATTGCTGACAGCAGGTGGAGGAGGGTTGGCGTTCTCTACCTGATTAACTATTGCATTAGGGTCAACTGTGACAGACTTGGTGCAGTTATTTGTTTTGAAAATGCCCACTAATCTATCCGATAGCTCAAACATGTTGGATCTCAAGGAAATGATGATGAATTGCGTGTTGCGAGTCCTCTCCTGCAATATAAAACATGAAATAATGTCAAGTTTCTTCCAGCATAAAAGATAAATTTGCACAATGTAATAAGCAAAACCCTAAAAAGTTAATTCACCAGAAAGAGATACAATGAATATATGTTAAAAATGAGGATTTACTTAAGATTTCAGTATTACATTTAATATTACCAGGAAGAAAATTTTACTTACCCATATAATATTCAGGTATGGACATATAGAATTAAGTTAATTATTAAAGAAAATTCGGTAACATAAGTGAAACACAAGTACCTGGAATTAGTACCAACACACACTGCAATCACATTTCAGAACTTGACATTTTCGTCATTTTATGGTTATTTATTATAGTCATCATATCATTAGTATGATAAAACTGGATTTCAAGATTTACCTGGAAGCTTCTCACATTTTTACAGCAATCATCATTTGCCTTTCCTACTCCCAAAATTGCAATGTTTTCACCTCTACTTTCAGTGTAATGGAGGACTATTATATGATCCTTAAGACTTTTTCACCCTATGCACTACACATCTCTTTCACAGATATTTCCCTTACTCGTAACAACTGAAATATATATTACCAGAGGGCAATGCCAAAAATACCTTAATATAATTCCCAATAATGGACACGTTCTTGAAGTCCAGAGCCGCATCAATTTCGTCCATAACATAGAGGGGAGCAGGTTTGTAATAGTGTAGGGCAAACACCAATGCCAATGATGATAACGTCTTCTCACCTCCAGAAAGATTTGATATGTTTTTCCATGACTTTTTGGGAGGTCTGACACTGCAGAAGAAAAACAATAAAAAATTTCTAAATAAGAAATATGACTAAATATTTTGATGATTTTAGGTTACAAAAAAATTCAATGAATAAAAAGGCAAGACACTTCAATAATTGAAGCAAGTAATTTTCAAATATGCCTGAATTCCAAGCATGAATATCTTTTTCAAATAAGTTTGAAGGGATCAGAAAGCACAATCCAGCAAATTCTCTATCCCAATGAAAACAAGATCCCAACCTATTACAAGTACATGACATTTGTAAGTTGGTGCATGAACTAAGCACCTCAGTACATCAGTTGTTATTTCTGAGTGCTGACTTAAAATATCCACACAGTCCATGGATTCAGAATTTTTAAATGGTGCGCCTTAACCTAAGTTTAAATAAAAACAATCTTCAAGAGAATCATGGGTGGCATGATATTTAAGGGAATAAAAATTTGACTCATAATAGACATGGGAAGAACTGGAAAGGGGAATGAAAACCAGTGAAGAATGCAGAATATAAATTAAGTTTGCAGATTTGAAGCCTTGGTTTGACAATCACCCAAGGGGTTGCAAACATTGCTGAGCACATTCACAAGTCAGTAAAATAGGTATGGGATGAGAACAAATGCAAACAAAACCAAAGTTTATGCAGTATTCAAGAAAGAGGAAAGCCAAGTAAAATATTCAAAGAGGATTTCTTAAACTTGGGCAGGTGGAAAGTTTTATCCATCTCAGAAGTGTTTTGGAGCGAAATGGTCAAAGTACAGGGTTCGGCAACATAACTTCCTTTTTTATAAAACAAAACCCCTTCAAGAAAGGAAGTTGTTGCCGCACCCTGTAGTTGGGACACAAGATGAACTGCATTAGGCAAAGAAACTTAAGCAAGGAGGAGGGCTTCCATTGACGAGGACATTGAGTTAGGATGCTAAAAAAAGGTTCACCAAAACTTTTATTTGAAACGGCTTTATATTGCACAGAAACATGGTCATTGAAGCAAGATATGATAGGTGTAGACTGGAGGCTTTTGAGATGTTGGTGTGGAGAAGATTAAGTGGACAGAAAGGAAAACAAATAAGAAATGCTGGGTATGGTGGGGGAAGCAAGGGGACCGTAAAGGGAAATTAAAGAGGCAATAAGATGAATGCAGAGCACTTTGATTGATGATGGTGCGTTGAAGAATGTGATAGAGGGGAGAATGTTAGGCAAGCGATGAAGGGGCAGGAATAGGATAGGGTTGTGGAATAAACTGAAGGGAGGAAGTAAGCATGCAGAGGGGCTTTCATAAGTGTCGGATGTCAGGTGGTGTTTTGTCAGGAGAGGCAAGGATATGTATATTTGTGCCATTATACACCTGTCCACCTAAAACCTACCTTAACCAGTTGAATACCAATATTAATAATTTATGAGATAATGTAAAAATTATTGAATAATTAGTCTTTCAAGTATATGTTCTCGGCAAAAATGTTTACTTAAGTGTTGATCGAAAGAGTATGAAATTTAACACTGAACAAACTCTGGGGAGTGTAGTATGGCTTTATGCTAGACGGGGGATGCACAGATTACCTATTTGCATTTCAACAAGTGATTAAGAAATGTAAGGTATGAAATAAAGCGACAGGATGAATTTGACAGAACTTAAAATATCCCATTGAAATTGGATGAAATTATTGACTTTGTATTTCCACACACTTCATTTAAAAACACTACCCAGGTTTTGACGTTCAATGTTATCATCATGACGTTCAACATCGAAACCTGGGTCATGTTTTTAAATTAAGTGTATGGAATAACAAAGTCAATAATTTCATTTCATTTCAATATGTTATGCAAATTCCATAAAGTTATGCCAGAGCTAACAACATTCAAATATCCTCACAAAGGAATTAATTCTATTGAAATTAGTACAAACCAAACAGTAGCAATAGAGCACTGTTACAACTGATTTCACTAATGACAGTTGGAAAGATCAATTGAAACATCATAGTAATGCATAAAAACTATCAGTGGTTACTTCAATACCTTGAAAACACTGTGTGCTGGAAGCAGAACATCTCTACGTAGTCATGCCCATAGTTCTCTCAAATGATTTTTAATGGGTAAGAGGCATGATTTTCATTCAATATTATTTCTTAAAATAAGATTTCCAAAAGGAATGCTGACATTAAAAAAAGACAAATAAGGTAGCTTTTGCATCATAGGTGATATTATAATATGTTTTTCTTCTAATTATGACTCACCTTCACTTATCTTTTCCAGAGTGTTACATCTTTACATCTTCCACCACTGACAAATGCATGAATGTGTAACTTTACATTGCAAAAGGAGTGTTCAATATAGAGTGATCATACATTTTCATTGAACTCATTTACTGTACAAAAATTTAATATTATGCTATATTATTAGCTTAATGCATTAAAATTATATACGCGGGAGGTTTCACCAATTCAACTCCACTGTTGTGTCTGCAACAGCCAATCCAAGTTGAAGCATGTTCAGTTTGCCTCACATAACGATTAAGGTAACAAAAAAAGGTAGGATGCTGCATTGAAATTTTGCCTTTCCCAGAGCAAATTCAACAGCAGAGGCCTGTGCAATGCTACAGAAGGGATACAAATGAAAAATAAGACTGTTCTTCCCTCTAGCACAGCTATAAAATGGTTTTAAATGTTTAAAGAAGGGATACAATGAATTTCAAAGGAAGAAGGACCTGGGGCTCATACATGCAGCAACTGGGGCACTGCTACTGCTATCATGAGAGAATGTCATTAAATAACATTAAGATATAAAATTTAAAACATAACCGATATTAAAATATAAAAACCATGAAAATGTCATCGGGTGCTACCCAAAAGGAATAGAATAAATACACATGATGCATGTTTTTGCCTGGTGAGATTAATTAAACTCATGCTGAAATTACAATTACTACCTTGATCAAAAAGTTCCCGGAATAACCACCGTGTGCCGCTCCCATCGTTCCGATTTGAGTTCTGTTTTTTTTGTTAAATTGGTACATCTGTTGTTGATATTCCCTTTAAATCTTAGTGTCATAACTTGACATTTGCAAAAGTTACGTAGCCAAGAGTACATCTATCTCTGTGTGTGTTGGCGATTTTTTACAATTTCAGAAATGGATTTAAATTTGCAACAACGAACTTGTATTAAATTTTGCGTAAAAAACGGATTTAGTGGCGCACGGACGTTGGAAATGTTGGAAAAGTGTTTCGGCAACGATTCTCTAAAAAAAACGGTCGTTTACCAGTGGCACGAGCGGTTCAGAAGTGGTCGTGAGTCAATCGAAGATGATGAACGCAGTGGCAGACCATTGACATCGAAAGTCGGTGAAAAAATTGATAAAGTAAAAGAAATGTAGTCAATAACCGCAAATTAACCATCAGAGAAATAGCGGAGGACTTGAACATTGCCTATGGATCCACCCAAGACATTGTGGTTAATGATTTGGGTTTCCGTCGTGTAGCAGCAAAAATACCTCAATTTCATGCAAAAAAGAGACCGTGTTGACGTCGCAAAAGACATGATTTGCGAGGCTGAATCCGATCCCACATTCATCAAAAGGATCATTACTGGAGACGAGACGTGGGTTTATGAGTACGACACGCAATCCAGACATCAGGCAAGTGAATGGCGTTCACCAAATGAGCCGAGACCAAAAAAAACCACGTCGTTTTCAGTCAAAAAAGAAGGCAATGCTGACGGTTTTCATGGATTACAACGGTGTAGTGCATCATGAATTTTTGCCAGAAGGCCAGACAGTAAACAAAGAGTATTATTTGGGCGTTATGAGACGTTTGCGTGAAGCAATTCGCCGAAAGAGACCAGAAATGTGGGCAGAAAACTCGTGGATTTTGCACCATGATAACGCACCGTCGCACAGTGCTATCATTATTCGTAATTTTTTGATGAAAAATGCAACAAATACCATCCAACAGCCACCGAATTCACCTGATTTGGCTCCCTGTGACTTCTTTCTGTTCGATCGAGTTAAAAAACCATTACGGGGAACGCGTTTTAGCAGCCGAGAGGAAGTAATGGAAAAATCGCAGGAAGCACTGATGGACATACCGAAAACCGAGTATAAAAAATGTTTCGAGGATTGGATCAAGCGCTGGCATAAGTGTGTTGCAGTCAATGGGGATTACTTTGAAGGGGACAATATAGATTTAGATGAATAAACTTGTATTTTTAATTTTCTGAATAAATTCCGGGAAATTTTTGATCAAGGTAGTATATCTGAAAAATCAATGTGAAGTGTGTTCCTCACCCTCCCAACAGCCGAGGCCCATCCCACTTCTCCCTCTTCCCCAATGCAAAGAAACCCCTTCGTGGAAAGCATTTTCCATCACCAGAAGAGGGCATAGATGAACCAAGCAGCCTGTAACAGCTGCTGCTGATACAATATTGAGGTCAAATCAATTAAACATGTACCACGTATACATTACACGCTCGGCTAACAACACAAAATTTGTACAGTAAATTATGCAGATAAAAATGTTAAGATTACTGCTTGAGGAATAACCCTTGTTCTGAGACCAGTAGAATATGAAGCATATTTTATATTTTTGAGTAATATAATATGTAGAATTTCTCTCCAGTTTTCAGATCTTCACCACATAGATTGACACTGTTGTGAAGTTTAGCTGGCCAACAGCATCCAACCAGCATCTTCAGGTCGAAGTGTGCCACACTCAGAGCAAAACTGTAGTCAACAATGTCAACCTATGCAGCAAAGACCCAATAAATTGAGAGAAATACCACTGATAAACACCAAGGAAACCTAAGAGCCAAGATAGTACATCTAATAATGATTTACCTGAAGTTAACACCCTCACTAAATGGATCAAGGGAGTCAACAAGCTCTAGTTCAGCATCACCTCCCAAAGTTATCATCTGGTACACTTCCTTCAGTTTGGAAGTGATTGTCGAGAAGCCTGACAGGAACTCTTGGGTACGCTTCCGACGAGCATCATCATAAAATTGCCTCTGGTCATTCCTCTTCTTAGTTATCTCCTCTAGTTCTCCAATCCGCTGGAGGTACAGGTCTTGCTACGAAAATAAAAGATTCGCCTCATTTATCAAATGTAGGAATAACAAAACACCCTTCCTCATTCCATGAAGGGGTACCCCAAATAATACTCCAGCCACCCAAAGTAATCAACCCTATGGTTGGTGTTCATAGGCAATGGGAGGGCTCTTCTCATATGAAGTCACGGTAAGTGCAAAACTTCCACATTAACAGGCATGTGAGGAAGGTCTGCATCTTTTCCTGTCACCTATGGTCTGAATTTGGTAAGGTGTCCACAGGCACCACCTGGATTTGATACCAGGATCCTCCAGGCTGTGGCCAAATGCACTCCCCGTAAGGTTAATACAAAACCATAAATAATACATAATTTAAATACAGCATGAAGACTCAAAAGCTTACCGAAACAAATATGCATGGGTTCCGTGGGATGCCAGAACATAACGAGTAATCTGTTACATTATTTATTACCTAGTCTCTTCCACCTCCCAGTTCTGGTTTATGCTCAAGCATGAGGTGAAGAAAACATGAGCATTTACAGGCCCAAGACAATCTGAACATAGGGATTTAATTCTAACTGAAAAACTGAATAGTTGAATATATGAAGCTTTGGCAAATTGAAACCTATTTCTCAATATTTTCTCAGTTGCCATGCCCAAAACATTGTACATGGAGAAAAATTAAATTATGGGGCAAAAAGCAAGGGTTCTCTTAATGTTATAAGCAGTACATGTAGAAAAATAAAAAATGTACATAAAAAAGGCAGAAGTAAGATTTTCTTTTTTATTTTGCACTTTCTCTGATTCCAACCTCAGAAATAAGGGGCTGCTTTTATGAACTTTTAAGATTCTAACCAAAACAATACATTGCAGGCTGATATTCATTCTCCAGATTCTTATTTCTAACTTTTCCCAATTTCCTTCATGAATGTAGCACCCATTTTGCAAGTTTTCTCCTGAGTCTTTGGAATCCGTGTAAATACTTTTTTGCAAACCATCCCATGTTACTGAACTTAACATTGACATCACGTAACTCAGCTATAATGCATTGGCCAGAAAAATAGTTAAGAGCAACCTTCCAGGGAAGCGCCAGGTTTTTCAGATGAAATATGAAATATTTGAAGGTTATTTATACTATCGAACCTTTCCCATGGACTATCAACTTGATACGGTGGAAGGGCTGGCAAATTTCAAAGACACATAGATTTGTGCTGGTGAGGAGTGATAATTGCTCCCAGCAGTCTCTCTCGTACTAGATGGGTCAAAGGTTAACAGCCAGATGAAAGATGGTCTGCTCAGCATTTGTCCCTCAATAAGGTAGCTGCAAAGGCATCTAACCAAATTGCTTTCATTTAAGTGATGGCGTCTTGTTAAAAAATCCACAAAGGCAACAGGAAACCATCTTAATCAATTCCCCCAAGAAAATATGATGGGCATGAACTTGAGAATGAGTCATAGCAACTACAGCACTAGCCCCAGGCATCATGCCCAGCAGCAGGTGGAAGTGCACCCCCACCATTGAAATTCAGACTTTGAATATTACAATGATGCTTAGGACAAGGAAGTTGGAATTTAGAAGTGCAGAAGAGCAGGTTAAATCTTACTTCTGTTCTGATAATCGAATTCACATTCCAGGTTCTTCATTCAACAATAGAAGAAAAATTGAAGGTGTAATTCGCCATCTGAAACAATGTATAGATAATTTTCTTTGAATAAACCTTATCCATAATATTTTAATGCATTTTCTTATTTTCCGTTAATTTATACGAAGAAAATTGTTTCACTTAACAAGTGTTTCACATTACGAGTAAGATTCTGGAAGTAATATGCTCATTAAGCAAGGTTCCACAGTGCATACATAAATAATAATTATATTCCCCAAAACATAATTCTTCCTGATATCGTGCTTTCCCGGCGAATTGCTGTGGAAAAGGCTACTCGGGTCTTCCAACAGGTCAGTTCCACCATCATTGATGCCAATGGTTTAGAAAACGAGTTGTTTTCCATCGTTGTGTCTTCAGCCCTAAGGATGGAAAACAACTCGTTTGCCAAACCTTTGGCGTCAATGATGGTCGAACAGATCCAGTGGAAGAGCCATGTAGCCTTTTCCACATAAATCTTCCTGTTCAAAAATAAAAAAAAACTAGAATGTTCCCTCTCTGCTACATAGCTCACCATTTATTTTGACCGGTAAATGCTCTAGATATATAAAGAAAAATGCACTTCTAACCCATTCCTGTTTTCCTGGGAAAAGTATCTTTCCATTAATATTAGTTCAAAAGTTCTAACTTCTTCCTTAGGAAAACTAGGAAGTATTTTATTACTGAATTACTTCAAGAACTTTTAAGCTAATGGTTTCTTCGCAAATATGCTTATTTCATTCAGGAAGTTCTCTCGGGTTTCCCACCGGGTCAGCGTGGTGTGCACCGACGTTTCGACGGCTAACTCTGCCATCGTCTTCAGGGTGAAGACGATGGCAGAGTTAGCCGTCGAAACGTCGGTGCACACCACGCTGACCCGGTGGGAAACCCGAGAGAACTTCCTGAATACAATACGCCGGGAAAAACTGAGATCCTTCATGCTTATTTCATTTTACAGGATACACTTCAAATATATTTCTTCATAATATGTCACAGCACAACAATATGCTCAAAAATTTGCGGTATTTCGAGTATTTTTTCAAGGGCAAGGAAGTGCATATACATGTAATTTCAACCTTGTAATTCTTATCACTATATCTATCACAAAATGTTCATAAATAAAAACATTTATCATGATGCTGTATCTGCTGGCACAATTCTATGATTTCAGGGGCTTAACTGTTTACATGCATTTAAATGTAATTATTTATCCATTGTGAAAGTCATTTTATGGTCGAATGCATTGATAACCAGATGATAGAAATTATCGACAAAGAAATATGCGAAATTTGCATGAATTAGGAAGAAAACTGCGTAAATACTGACTCTGATTACAGGGCATAAGACAGGACAGGACTTGGAATAAATTGATGAAGTTACACCTGAAATGGACGAAAGGGTGATTGAGAGTGAATCACCTCCCATTTTTAAGGTTAAGTCATATTGTTTCTATGATGCTGGGGTATTGAATAAAAAGGAAATACGAAGAACTCAATGCAGCGATTCTAAATTTAGTGAATAAAACACACTGAAAATTGAAGCAGATAAGATCTCTTGGAATGAGTTCTCATGGAAGAATGCAGGCTGTCCATTCCTTCTACCAATTTATTAACAAGAAAATTGCCTTCCAAAATTGAATTACAAAAAACTTCCAAGGTTTAGCTTACTAACAAGAAGCTGTAGATGTGCATTAAAAAATAAAATTACCAAATTAAGGCCGTAAATGAAACCATCAAAATGGAATAAAGATTGAATCTAGAGCATGGCCTGGCATAGGAAATTTTCTAAGTTATGGCTTGTTTGTTTGGGCCAACAGCATAAACACAGCATGGATGTCACAGATTGATTTTAAACTATCGATATCATCACATGGTTTCTTCGTGTTGATAAAGAATATAGACAAATGAAATAATAAATATTACTTAATATGGTCCTAGAAGGCCATGTGGAGATACTATGAATGAAAGGAAAGCATTAGGTATTTTCTAGGAGAACATGTCACTTTTGATTTTTAGGTTATTAAAAAATTAAAGTAATTAAAAGCTGTGGTTCTTTCAAGCACTTTATTGAAAGAATACGAAATTAATAGAAATAGTAAGAAATCATGAATTTTCGACCAAAAGTTAAAACCAGAGACTTCCACCTACGACCTTAGGAAGATTTCTGGTTTCACTCAAGAATACTGTGTATGGAAACTCTCATATTTACAATAACAAGTTGAGGATGACTTTCTTTTGCTGGGACAAAACTGTGACTGAGGAATTTATCACTAGGTAAATGGTGATAATTTCTCCACAACACTTCGAGTTGTGAACAAAAACCAGATATTGATGGTTGAAGTGAACCATTTGAAAAGACATACATACTATGCATACATATATAAGAGTATAAATGTAAATCAACACTGGACAAAATATTTGTTAAAACATCATGCAGCGCTGATGTACCATAAAATATATGTAAACGTGGTGAAATGAAGTGTGTATTTGCTTCCCATTAAAAATCCCAAAAATACATTTAAAATTGAGTCCCGCAGCAGCATTAAGAATCTGTTTGCCTGACAAAAACCAGGGATCCACATGAGAGTCAATAGTTTTTATGTTATACCAGAGCCTGCTTGCAAAGGCCTCCACCAAACATAAACTAATCTCATAACTAAAAGAAGCATTAACCTCTTCAAGAAATATCCCAATTCACATATCATACGTGTCAAAAACCTTTCATTTTTTTTAAATCCAACCCCATTCTCGTGATTTTCCCTTGAAAGCTAAGGAGAAATTTAATTAGAATTCCCTGAATTTTTCTATATTTTCTTAACTGATTGACTATCCTGAGTGAAGTAGGCAAAATGAAGGCCCTGAAGTCCGAGACAGAAGTAACCATTGATATGCACCTTTGGTGACGATCATGGCTAGACAATTTTTCATCCATGACTTACTTTTGCCTTATACTCCTGTACAAGAGAAAGATTTGGTTTGTCTTGAGAATTAATTTTTTCTTCTAAGACTTGTACACGATACTGAAGGTTTTGAATGTTGATAGCCTCCGGACCTTCAGCACCCAACTGCTCATCAGTTAACTGCTTCAATTCCTTCCCAATTTCATCCTCATTTTCTTCATTCTGATCTTGCACAGAGTCCACATCAGGAACATCTTGAAGAACCAAACCATTTAACTAGAAGAGAATAATACAGTTAAATTCTTTCAGTACCTTGTTATAAGAAGTAGCTACAATACAAAATAAAGAGTATTTTTAATTCTGATGTAAAAACAATGCATTCTTAACTTTTATGCCACACTAAATTGGTTTATTTAATACATTAACATGTTATAACACATTTTAAAATGACTTCATACCCAATATTTACTTTGCCCTTACTGAATTGTTTTGGATAGTTATCCATAGACCACAAATTAAGAAAATGTTCACAAAACTATTAGACCAATGAGATAATACATTCATTACATTTTTTGCATATCATAGGCATAAACAAAGCAATAATGTGCAAGCAAAAAATTCATATACAAGCAATGTAACTAGACAAAAATATAAAACATAAAATTACCATTTTCAAAGCAATTATTATGATGAGCAGTTTTAAATTCCAGCCTCAAATACACATGACGTATGAAAATATACTTGAAACCAAGAGAATATGAGTTTACACATATAAGGAATGGAAACACAAGCTACATCATTGTCAATTTCATATCAAATGTTTCAATTGCCATGTTCAGTTTCAGATATGTGCATTAAGTAAAAATTCATACATTTTTAAATTAAAGCAATTACTATTTTTATATTTTGTCAAAGACTGAGTTCCAGATTCAAATAGCTTAGACTATACAGGAGTTAATATTGAGATAAGCTGTATGGGGGAAGTCTTTGATCAGAAGGGAGAGGCCAGACGAGGGCAGTTATAAGCATGTTAGTTTTTAATATGGAACATCTTATTAGGTATGCTGTGCAGTCTATGGATATGATTTGAATACTTGATACAATAAGGAAATATAAGTGACACAAACCCATTCCAGATTTGTATAATACTGACTGACATGATCCAATTCGCTAAGGTCATAAAGAAATATCACAGCAACATTTATTTCAACCCCCAGTGCATTGTTTTTTGTTCGCTGTGGAAAACACTGGACAACAGCTATCAAAATGGGGAAGTTGTAGGTTTTAAGAGAGGGAAATTTGAGTGTTCAGTATTAATGTTTTTCTTGGCTTTAACAGTTGGCAGATTGAAACAAAGAATGTCCTCTTTACACTACGGTAGAGTGCCTTCCAGTTTATGACTGCATCCATAACTATTCCCAAGCTTTTTGATGGCCTCTTCAAATGGAATCATAAGATCTCATTCCCTTAATTTGGGAATGGAATGCCACTTAACTTGAGAAGTGCAAATATCTTTTGTGGGCGATTATTATTGTGTACTTCAGTCTTACTATCAATGATTGTGCGATGTTCACTCCACTATTCTCCCATATCCTAGTTCGGTGAAATGGTGGTCTCTCTGTATTGCATATATTTGTGACGAATTTGCAATTTGTAGGCAAAATTCACTCATAGAATCTGACATATTTCCAAGTTCACCTTGCCAAAAAATTACATACCTTCTTTTGAGTCACAGCAATCTTTGATTTCCATTCTTTTACACTGTCTTGTATAGATTCATACTTTTGCTCAATTTTTAATAATGAACTCTTCAGCTGGTTTTCTTCCTTGGTTATTTCATCCACCTCTCTCTTTAACCCACATGTACCCTCACTTTCACCTTCAATTTTATTCTATAAACAAAAATTCCAAAATGAGATAACAATGATTAATGATCAAGGAGAAATAATAAAAATACAGAAAAAAGAAATAAGGTAGTGAGTAGCCCAGGAAATGTCTCAAACTTGAAACAAATCAATAATGAATGGATGTTTCACAAAGAAACCTCCACTAAAAATTAACTTCTTACTTTCTTCCTGGGATACTATAAGCAGTATAGGGAATAAAGAACTACCCCATACCGATGAGTGAATTCCACACGCTTTTAAGCTTAGCACTAGGTGAGCTCAACCAATTAAAAACCAACCTTTTGATTGAAATTGAAAACTTACCGCCAATTCTTCAATATGCCTCATTACATCTGCTGCCATCTCCTCAACCTTCGTACGCTCAGCTTGCATTTCTTTCATTTCACTTTCTGCATTTTGAATTTCACGCTCCAACCTCTGAATGTTATCTGCAGATTTTTTTGCATTCCTATCAACAAAGAGAGTGTTAAAAAGTGATGAGACAACCAAAAAGCTTTCTTTATTCATTTTATACCTATGAAAATATTTAAACGCCCAGCTATTTTCAAGGCCACTCCCTCCCTGTCTCTTGGCGAGGACAGACATGTTTGGAGCTCGCTCCTGAGAACCCGTTTGACCCTACCCGAGTCAACCTACCTGCCTGCTACTCAGTGCTTTCTCGTTCCGTGAAGCGTGGTACAGTGTTAACATATACATTGATTTGCTTATATTTTTTTGTTTTGTTAGTGGCTAGTTATTTTCTTTGTGTGGTGGTAGCAGTTATTCTTTGTGGCGTGTAGTTGTTTGTATCCCGCTGACTGGTTATAGGGGAGTGCTCTTTTTCTTTCATTCCCTTACCCCTACTCCAAGTTGGCTGCCTTGGAAAGATGTCAGTGAATGGGAAGGGAGGGAATTATTACGATAGGCAGTTCCAATGTCCGCCGTATAATGTCTCACCTACAACATAGGCCATAGGCTCCAAAGGGAGGGCAATGTTGGATTGTCGTCCTCATGGCATATACCAAGAGATGGGTTTCCTCAGGTGATGCAGGCAGTGAAGGAGGCTGCACGTGACGTGGGTAGCTCCAAGCTATGAATTAGAGCACATGTAGGGGGGAACGATGCCACGCACTGCTGATCCGAGGAAATTCTGCATTCTTTTGAGGAACTGAATTCAGAGGTGAAGCTGGTCCGGATGGAGTTTTAAGTCCCAGTAAAGTTAAGCATCAGCTAAATTGTCCCATGATGGCATGGTTTGGAGTCGGATTGAAGGAGTAAGGAATAAATTGGAAAATTTTTGCTGGGGAATTTCAGGGGGCTTCATAGACTTGAGATGTGTCGGGAGCCTCTTAATTGCTCCTGAGTACAGTATAAGGTTGAGGCATCGCAGAAGGTAGCATCTAGGATTCAGGAAAATATGAGGAGAGTTTAGCATATTTGGTAGGTTTGAGATAAAGTCAACTAGTGGGAATTTACTAAATAAACATTACACAGGTCCTAGACAAAATAATTGTCATGAGAATCACAGCATATGTAATGAAATATTAGACTTAGCACATGAGAATGAGCAGGTAAATATAATTCCCGGAGTAAGTAGCATGAGAAAGGGAAATCACAATTAACTGATCAAGAATGGACATCAAGAATCTCCACAGTGACAACAAAATGCCCAAGTTTGATAAACAAAATAGCAAAATTTTAGCATATGATTAGAACTACTGAAGGCGATACAATTATAGGAACTGAGAACTGATTATCCCAAGAAATTGCAGAGGAGAAGATTTTTTTCTTGAGGTTTTAGAATTTACAGAAGGGACTGAAGAAAGAGGATTGGGGGGAGACTTTTCATAGCTGTTAAAGATATTCACGAAAACAGAAGTGAATCTTTCCCTAATGAGTGGCATAGAAAGTGTTTGGTATTCCATCAAGAGCCCTCGATCAAAAAGAGTTTATATTTGTGTATACTACAGATTACGGGAATAAACATCAATTTTAGAACTAGAAAGAGAGGTCACTAGTTTGAATTCCCATTTACACAATTATAAGAGGGGATTTCAATCTTCCGTTCATAGACTGGAAAATCTTTAGTTTCACAGCAGGAGGTAAGGACAAGGAGCCATGAGAGTCATTGCTTCATGTTTTTGCATCACATTCGTTAAACCAAGAAGTACCCACCAGAGGAAAAAATATACTTGACCTACTACCCACAAATTTATCCGAAGTTGTCCTAAATACAGCCACATTTGATGGACTAAGTGACTACAGAATAGGGCTAGTTAAAATTAGAAACCCAGAAGAAAAAAGTATTTGTTGGACCGGGTTGATTACAAAGGATTAAGGCGAGACCTAGAGCAGTCTTATGGTCCATTAACAGAAAGTAGCAGAAACAGACAGTGAGAGTTTGTGGAGTGCTTTTCTCGACGTCACAAAGGCTACAATACAAAAACACATATCTTGTAAATTTAAAAGTAACGGGAGGGAACCTAGATGATACAACATAAAATTACGTAAAGCATTAAAACCCCAAAGAGTATGGTATTAAAAAATGAGGAGATAACAAAAGGACGAGCCTAACAATAAACAATATGTAATACGGACAAGTCTATCAATAAACGAAATTAAATAATACATAACTATAAAACAGCCAAATTTTTAGCAAGGAAAACATGTCACCAGGCGTTAATAGAATTTATAAGTAAAAGACTGGGTGAATATCAGGATGAAAATCCAAAAGCGTTTTGGTCATATGTACAGGAGGTCCAGGAAAATAGTTCCATCAGTGCCATCCCTACATCACATCAGGCAAAAACTTAACACCAGTTTAGAAAAAGCTAAAACACTAAACCACTATTTTCAAAGCATTTTTAATAATCGTTCAGAGGAACAATGCAAGTCACTACCCGATTGCTCCCATGAACCCATGTCTGAAATAATAATATCTTCTCTTGGAATCGAATGCCAGCTGCAAGACATCAGTCCAAACAAATTGCCAGGCCCTGATCAAATCCCTCCTTGTGTTCACAGAGCAATGGCCTCAGAAATAACTCCTTTCCTGAAAATGATATTTGATAAATCCCTAAATGATCACGTAGTAAAAAAAGCCTCGAAAATAGCCAATGTCAATCTCATATTTAAAAAAGGCAACAGAGAAGATCTAAGTAATTACTGACAAATCTTTTTCACATCCATTTCATGCAAAATTTTAGAGCACATAATTGTAAGTTCAATCATGAAATATATCGATTCTCAGAATTTACTTACAACAAATGAACATGGTTTCCAAAAGGGTGGATCTTGCGAGACCGAACCGGTACTTTTTGTTCATGACATTTTGGTCTTGGGAGAAAATAACGATTAGGTCGATGCTATATTTCTAGATTTTGAAAAGCCATTTGACACCGTATTTCATAAAAAGTTGCTCTAAAAAATAGGAAGCAGTGGGATTGATAAATAAGTAATTGATTGGATTAATAACTTTCTAACAGGCCGCAAACAAAGGGTCGTAATAGACAGGGTATCATTGGACACATTAAGAGTAACATCGGGTGTCCCACAAGGAAGTGTCATTGGTCCACCATTGTTTCTTTCACACATAAATGTAATCGGGTCTCAGGTTTCCAGTAAACTTCGTCTACTTGCTGAGTATACCATGATATATAGGGAAATATCCAGTTATGAAGATAGAGTATCAATAGCTAACGACCTAAATGTGATTCGATGAATTTTCAGAGGAAAAGTAATTCACCAGAAAACACTTTCACTATTCAGGGAACCAACATTGCCCACATGGAATCAGTCAAATACTCGGTTGTAACAAAAACTATGAATATGTCCTGGGGGAAAAACAATCGTAAAATTTGCAGAATAGCTGATAAAAAGTTATGATTCATAAAAAGAATACTAGGAAATTGTAATGAAAGGGTCAAGGAGCTTTTTATTTCATGTTAGTTAGGCCCAGCCTTGAGTATGCTGCAAATGTATGGGATCCTCAAAGCAGACAATTTCAGAACTAGATATAGTGCAATGAAGAGCAGCAAAGTTTATGAAAAGTTGTTATGAACAAGGTAGCAGTGTCACAACACTATTGAAAGAATAAGGATGGGAGCCACTAGTTGACCCTAGGCTTTTACACAATAAAGGTTAAATTTACAGCATACATTTCAGGCAGGTTATTTATCTGAGGATGTTAATAACATAATACAGGCCTCCATTCACTATGGCAGACTAGATCATTAATGTAAAATCAGGGAGATTTACTGTAGAACAGATAGATTTAAAATGTCATTTTTTTTCTCGTGCCAGAAGAGATAATAAAAGACAAGACAACAATCACATAGGAGAAAATTAGAACCGGTAAAGTATATATGTGTTGACATCTTGCATGTTTCTTCCTGCATGTTTTTCTTTTTATTTAAAGACCCATATTTTTAAGAGTTCTACAGCATGATTTGAATGTATGTATCCCGTCATTAAATATTGTGACATGTAAGTACTTTCTTTCGTGTGATTGAGGTTTTACTGAGTGCATAAAGAATCTAATATTTGCATAGAGGTAACAGGATTTGGTTTTGCATGTGGTTTTATTCTAGTTTATGCGTGGCAACCTAACACCCCCCACCACACGCCCTTAGGGTGGCTTGCAGGGATTTATGCAGATGTAGATATTGTGCTCCAAGAGCAATAGGGTCATTCCCAGACCTTTTAAATAAAACAAAAATGTCTGGTATGATTGAAGACAGAAATGTGAACTTTGCGTAACACTTGAAGAAAATAAACCACTTTCATCAACAAAATTTTATGCAGAATACCCTGAAAGTGGTAGTGAGTCCCTACCATTCAAGAAAGTCCAGAAAATGCCTCCTAATACCCATGCCATTAAAAACTATTTTCTAGGTATTAGTAGACCAAAAGTGGTACGGGGCAAGGCCACCCAACCCTGATGTGTGATCTAGTTTACTTTTCAAATAAGTCATGTTACAATTAATATTTTGTCCACACACACACACCAATATTCTCACATTGCTCTCGGCAGAAAGTTATTGAAAGAACCCTGGATTCTGAATGTACAAACCAGTTAAATGTGCAATCCAGGGCTACCCTTCTATGGCAATTTCCAACTGTAATGTGGATAGCATAACTTTATCCTTGGTAATTTATGACGAATTAACTTATTACTGCTCATTCTGTTGCAGATTGGTGATCACATATAGTAAAACCTTTCACTTCATCAATGTAAAAAAACTATAAATAATGCATATTGTGAAAATACATCAACACTTATGCTATTGATTTTCTAAATGATCAATAAATTTGCAGATATGTAAGAATTCCATTTTTTTGGATCATTTCAAGTCCTGCACAATGTTTAACTGAGTAATGTATCAGCTAAATATACACTTGCAACAAATTAAATATTCAGGTTCAATAATTTCCAACATGTACCTTATACTCCTGAATCATTTCTTGGAGGTCCCATGAACATTTAAAATGTACACTAAAAATAAAATTGCAGGGCAAACTACAATTATTTTTAATTGGAAAATGCCTTTTTACTACTATAATGCTCAAAATAATGAAGAACCCATTGTAGCATTGACAAATGTGAGAAACCATCGACAAATACAGTTCACTTAGCAGTGCACATTTTGTTTTGACAAAAACTTCTTAGAAACAACAGACCTTTCTGAGTCCTGCATTTGCATTCAACGTAAACAATAAATAATACATAGTTGAAAAATTTGAACTTTGCCACTGCCACTGTCTATATGTTCCATGTGAGGATTTTTGTTCATTTCTAACAGAAGTACACACTCTTTTCTTCGGTTGAAATTCACCTTTTAACTACGTGACTAAAACCCGGGTCATATACTCCAGTGCTCATGCCTTACTTCCAATAAGACCAAATATTCAAAGTATTTTAATAACATGGCATTTGAATTTTGAAAACAAATATCACTAGACATGCATGCTGTGGGGGCATTACAAAAAATAAAACAGAAAATCTATACACGGAATCATGTAATCATGATTATATGAGTGTAGGCTGAAAAGTAATGCACACATGCTTGTAGAGCTCGAACAAAAACAAATAGCAAGATTGGGCAAAAAGTACACTAAAGTTCAAATTGAGCAGCTTCAGGCGTGATGTGATGGAAGTGAAAGATAATGAATAACTGATCGTAGCACTTTTCCACTTGATACGAGTAAAGAAGAAAACCCCCTCCTCAATGACATGCAGTTCACTTCCTCCTGCCCCTCCTTTCCATCAACTTTTGCTGGTAAACAGGGGCCACGCGTGAGACACAACCGCCCCCGTCCTTGAGAGCCCCCCCCCCTAGTGTGTGAGTTAAGTGAGGGGTATTCCGCCACCGCCCTTGCAGAAGGGCCTAATCCCCTTGGCCTCCAACCATCGGCCCACATTCTGGCGTCGTCCTAGCTGCCGATGGTTTAGTGGTGACTGCTGTCATTCACCAAGTGGACCACTTTGCACCCAAAGACTATGTGTACTGTTTTTAACAAGGTCGAAATGCTGTTTCCACTATCCTTCGTAAATATCTCCTTTGTCTTCCCCCCTTTCCTCCTGGCTCTCTCCCTCCCCCTCTCGTTTCCTACCACATTCACTCCCCTCCTTCCAGAATCTTAAATGTATATAAGACGGCACACAACTTCACTTTGTTACCTGATGATGATGTAATACATTGAAACCTGGTCGTAAAATAAAAATTTTATCAAGTGGAAAATTGCTACGATCAGTTATTCATTACATTAAAGTTCTAAGTTTTAAAATCATAAATTTATTTTTCAACATAGTCACCGTTCAAGCTAACACATTTCTCCCAACATGTAACAAGTTTTTTCATTCCGTCACTGAAAAACTCTCCCAACTTTTCTCGAACTGCCTTCACCTCATTGTCTGAGGTATAATGATTACCCTTGAGGTGTTTCTCGAGTTGAGGAAAAATTAGGGAAATAAGGAGGGTTAGGAATTGATTTAAATTTCAGGTTTCGCACAGCCTCTCCAGTTGCATGCGAGGTGTGAGGATGATTGTTGTCAAATTGCAAGATTATTGATGCAAGGCTGCCTTTAACATGACAAACTTCTTCCTTGGATATTCCATTATGGTTTTCGATACACTTTCGAGTTATTCACTGACCATTTTGAATCAAATTTTCCACAAATTTGCAATGTTTATCGTCTGTGGCAGCCATCAGACGTCCGCTGCGTGTTTCATCAACAATTATGGATTTTCCAAGCTCGCAATCATGAAATTTCACCACCCATCTTTTTACAGTAGGCCTATCAACAGTACCATCACCAAAAAGAGCTTTTAAACAACAATGAATCTCAGTAGGAGTCAACTTGTTCAGCAGTTAAATATTCAATAACAGCACACTCTTCAACTCACGTTGAAATAGTACTAGAACAAGTCTCAATACTTCCGCTTCTTGAAATACACCGGATGAATAAACCGACCTCAAAGCTGCACATGCATGTTGAGGGGGAATGTTACTTCCACTAGCCACCAGGAGTGCTTCTGAAGGTCACTTTGTTTGCGATCTACAAGCATGTGTGTATTAGTTTTCAGCCTACCCTTAAACCTTTTTATCAACATATTACAACCATTTTTTACAGGTCTTTACTCAAACTAAATAGTATTTTAAGTAATGCCTACCATTTTATGCAAGAAAGAATATTTTTACATATATTTCTCATTGAATTTGCCACTGGGATGTCTGCTGATGCACTGATGAACTCTGATTTTTCATGGAATGTAAAAAGTAACCAAAACACACACACTATAATAATTTACATGAGTTGGGAGCAGGGCCTGCAGGAATGGGTTTAACCAAAAAAAGCTATTAAATAATGCTCTGAAATTATCATTTTTTCATTACCACATGTATTTCATTATAAATTAACTAAGAATAGATGGGAAAACCATAAGCTACAACCTATTATTTATTTGGATCAAATCACATAAACAACCAGCATACCAAAACCACAATTAAATTTTTCCTTTGCCATCAAGTGATATCTAGTGATCTGAAGCAAACTCACCTATATTATTTTCGATTTGATAGTACAGGATGTACCATCCAAATCAGGATCCTGTAGGATCCAAATTTTATGAACAAGATTAGGCATGCATGATGGGAGCACCAGAAAATGATACCACTATGATGGGAGATAAATAGAGCATGAGAATATGCAAAGGAAGTAAGCAATTCAGATTCATTAAATGGGTTGATGACCTTCAAATAAAGGTTATAATAATAAGTAGGACCAATCAAAAAGTTAAGCAAAGGCTGCCACCAGGATATTTTATGATAAAAGAGAGAGAAACTATGAATAATAAATCAGCATTAAACAATCCTCTGGGCACATCTCCAACTCTAGTATGACTGGGGTCATAAAGCCCCAGCCACATGCACTATAAGCATTTCAGGTGTATTGCCTAGATGCAGATAATTTAGACCATATTGGATATTGAAATGAATTACTCAGAAACGGAAGTAAAAAGGCCACCATGGCATAAACAATGGGTTTTTAATAGATAATATAAAGATAGAAAGGATTGACATGGAACCGCACTTAGAGAAACACACCCATACAAAAAAGCAATCAAAGCATGAACTTATAATGACAATCAAAAACAACTTTTCAGAATAAGCTAATATTAGAATTTCAAATTCCACCACAGGCATGTAATAGGTCTGTCTGGAAAGGATCCAGCTATGCAATATTTTGATAAAAACAGCCTCCCTAAAAGAATGAGGCCTTTGTCCCCTTCATAACTCACACACTTATCCCGGCGCCTCTTTCACTTCTCAAAACATTCGGCAAAGTCCATTTTCGTAATGGTCACCAGCTGCCTCCACGCCTTCTCCTTTATCTCATCAACAGAGTCTTTGAGAGATTGGGCTCTCATTTCAGGGACATAGCCATAGACCCATGACTCATCTCCAGTTGTGACCTTTTCCAGTAAACGTGGGTTATTGTTCGCAGCTTGGAGCAAGTTCCCTGCAACTGCAGCTCAAAATTCTTGACGTTGAAGAGATAAAAGAGAATGTGATGAGGCAGCTGATGACCATTCCGCACAAGGACTCAGCCGATTGTTTTGAATAGTGAAGGGCGTGCCGTGATTAGTGGTGACGTCCCAATGGGAGTACTTCAAAGGAGACTAAGGCCTCATTATTACCTCAGGTAGGTTATTATTCTCAAAAACATTTCGCCTCCATATCCATTCCAGACAGACCTTGTATACATTAATTTGAGTCATTAACTTCACAGAGTGAACTAAAAATGTGAAATTTAAGTAATCTAATTTGATCAAAAGTATTCCTTACCGCTCCGCAGTTTTAATTGCTACTTTCAGGCGACGAATTTCAGCGGTTATTTTTTCAATTCTTTTTACACATTCATCAAGTTTTTTCTGAGCAGCCTTAGTGCGGCTACCAGTAATATCCTTGATTTTGTTTGACAGGGCCTCAACCTTAGTTTGAACTTCTTCAGCTATTTCACTTTCCTTCTTATACACTAATTAGGATAAAAGAGGATAAAATTAGCGTCAGACACAAATAGAGAAATGCTACACATGTACTCATAAGTATCACATGCAATAATTTTCTGAATATAGTATGCTCTTTATTCCATGGGCACAACGAATAAGCTGGAGATTTTTTTATGATGCAACCACAGGTTTTACACCTCCACAGATCCAGTCATTAGCCCTGAAATGCATCACAGAGAGGGCAGAAGACTCCTTCATGGTAAACTGTTAGCTCTTCTAGTGGGCGTCCAGGTGTGCCCTCAGGATGCGCGATTGGTTTGTTGAAGAAGAGAGCGTTACCTGGATTTTACTGTCTTTTCGGGCTTTTTTGGGACTTGAGACAGGGAATGCCTTTACTTTGATGACTGCACTTCTGTTTGAGGGTCGTATCCATACAACCACGACTTATTCCCTAATATTAGAGTGTTGAGAAACTGAAAATCAGCACTGGTAATGTCATTAATGACTCTCTAAACACTTCAATTTACCTTTGTGGCACAGCGAAAATCGAATTTACAAGAGGTAGTAGCACTTGAATCAAATAAAATCTATTAAATGAAATTAAAATGCTTCAAGTATATCATCATTTGACGAATGCATATAATTATGCTTCATGTATGCATGTGACTGTGGGATGTAAGTCAAACAATATGGTATGAAGAAGGTCTGTGTACCTACGCTTTACAATTGAACAACAGGATTGTATCTCTTTTCATGTAAAAAATGATATTTCACTCAGCTGATAATGCTTGTCCACAATGTATCAATTAATGTAAGGCCAATGTCGTTAGGGGCAACCAGTCATAAATTATCATATTGTCATATCGTAGAGGCCTATATTTATTATAAATCCAAGCATAAACCATTTAAGATTTTTTGGCATGAGAAAATGTACATAGAAATGATGTTTGAAACCATACCTAACAAATGAATCACTAAAACTTAGGTAAAAGGCATCAGATATCTATCAATTAGATTGTTTCATATATTATCTTAACTAAAAATGTAACCTTTATCATCCATTCTTTTACAAACTCACTTTCCCTAGTCTAAACTAGCCCACTACAACTTAGACTCTGCTTTTTCCTCATCAATAAAAAAAACTTTGAAAACCAGGGATTTTGTAAAATTATCCATCCTTATCTCACTTTCAGTCCAAAGGAAACCTTTGCCTCAACACCATCCATAGTGCCATAGGAATACTTTATTTTCTTGCATGAATACTTTTTCAGCAGAAAGAAGGATCCATTATGCATCATATTTGAAGTCAGTAATATCAAAGCAACATCCTCATAATTCGAAATCATTCATAAACAGATGACAGATTAAATTGATGCCATAAACAAATGTACATTTATAGTCATGAAAAATTGAATTATCATAATCAATGAGGCATGTGAATTCATCAATCGTATGACATGTAATTAATTTAATACGTCACTTTTATGATCATTTTTGAAAATGATAAAAATGGCAAAGAGCCAATTAGCTAATATCCCCACACAATAAAACAATTATGTATTTAAATAAAACAGCTTTAAAATTCATGAGTTTTGGTTTGAAGTCATTCACAGTAAAATTAAATAAGTTGCCTTTGTCTCAAACTCAACATAGTTCTATATAGTGTTAACAAACCTACAATTGTATTATAATACCTTTCTTCACTATTTTTGCATATTCTTGAAAAATCCTTAAATAAGATTGGTCACCTTTTATAAGGGTTGGGTATAAGAAAGGACTATGAAGTCCAATCTCATTCCAATGAAGATGTTAAATAAACAAATAAAAATACTGCAAAAATGATGAAGTTTCTTACTTATGATGCTAATTATTTCACATTCCAAAAACTGTACAACCCTGAACATATCTGAACCCAATCATGTGACAAAAATTGTGCAAGGAGCCCAGCAACTGACAAAAGTGAAATTCCCTGAATGCTTTTCACTATTTTCTTTGACAATTGCAGATGTTTAAATAAAAACCTTGCCCAATAAAAACTTTGAAACAAGCATATAAAGCTGCATTATCGCCATGTGCCAGCAGGGCACCAAAATACATCTATAGATGAAATATGCAAATTAAGCTACTATGCATGATTATAATCCAAAACATTCCTAACTTATCAAACATATTTTCTGTATATTATTATCTCTTTGCTTTATCTCCATTCTCAACTAAAAATTTACTATTCTTATCATATATCTTACTGCATTGGACACTGAGTATCTTGAAGTACAAATCATTTATATAAACCTCCAAAGTGCAAACTGAGGGTAGGTACAACACAAATTTGATGTTATAGCATACTGCATTTAACAAGCAGCATATACATATTACCTTAATATTTTATTCTTTGAGTCCACCTTTCATGAGCTTTATGTACTTAGCTTGTAAAGCATGCAAATTTTTCACAATGAGAAAAGGTTTTAATTAATTAAATTTGAGCAATTTTGAAGTATATTCATTAAATATTTGAAACAATTTCATGATAGATACAGTTAAGGAAAAAATGCATACTGCCATATTATGAAGGTTTAATCACCAACACAAATTACAGAATTGAAAAAGCTGTTATCAATGTTTCAAAAAATTGAAACACTCCTAAATGTATTTTTAGAAAAATACCATACACTTACCTTTTTGCGCCTTTTCCAAAACAGATGTCAAAGCTTTTACTTGTGCAGCAGAAGGAGTGGCTCTTTTGAGAGCTTCCTCCTGATCTCTCAACTGAATTTTGTTCAAAGCATCCATCTCCACAAGCGACTAAAAGAAAAATCACATTCGTGCCAACTTAAATATAAACTAAGAATTAATTCAAGAAAATGTAATCCATGCGATCTCTTACTTTTTAGCCTTTAGGTACAAAGATTGCTAAAAATGGCTCATTCAAGAAAGAAATATGAAGTTTCCACGATTAACACAATTTTTCATAATGTGTTCATCAGTTTAAAAACAAAAATAAATCCTATATTTATTCTATAGTTAATGTTATAAACAAGCCAATCCCTAAGTCATTCTGGGTGAATTTACTATCTTTGCATCTACAAGATAACACATATTCCTCAGAACAAGTAATTATCTTTATATAAAAGAGCAGGAAATTGTTTCCATGAATGCTACAAAAAATGTCAAGACCTTTAAAAAATAATTCAAACTCATTTAAGTAATATCAAAGTAATTCACCTGAATTTCAATTGAAAGAGTGTTGATTTTTGTTTCAGCATCCCTCAGACTCTTAATAAGCACTCGTTTCTGATCTGTCAGAACTATTTGCCTGGATCTGAGCTCGGAGACCTTCTGGGAGAGTTCTGTAACTTTTGCTTCAAGTCTCTGCATCTCGTTTGGATCGACTGAATCCATGGAAGTACGAGACAAGGACTGCCCCATCCTCCCTCGAGCTACTTTTCTGCCTCCACCAGACATTGTTCCTGTGAGAAGAGTCAATTTTTTGCCATTCTAAGGTTGAAACGATAAAAAAATCATCAATCATACACAAAGATACAGCTAGTGAATACATCGTGAATAATTAAGATTCATATCGCCACATGTTTCCAACTCATCATTTCCAGCATACATGATAACGATGCCAGGGTAACCACTTATACTTTTTGATCCCATTCCATACTTTTTCATAACGAAAAAGCCATCACTTTTCAAGCTTTTCTCCGGAGGGCTAACATTCAGGCGAGGTATATTTTTGATGACCATCCTCCATCACTTAGCTTGCCATTAGTATCAGCCAAGTCAGTCCAGCTATAGTCTTCGTTGGTGTCAGAGCATAGTGACATGATTGATGACTTACAGCGAGCACAAATTGATCTCACAATAAATGAACATCATTCACATCACAAATTCCTGATTTCCATATCATATTCCTCCCAGTTTGCACATTGAATTCCCACCTTTAAAAAAACATACTCACCTCTTTAACTGAATTTTGGAGAAAGAGTAATTCCTGATTTCTTCTGACTTCTTCCTGATTTCCTAATTTCCTAATTTTCCGATGAGTGGAAACCCTGTGTATCTGCATTACCAACACAAATAAGCCTCGATAATATGATTTTTTGAATCCATATTCATTCAACCCATGCTGATATGACAAGGTGAAACTTATAAATCTGATCAGTGATCTCAGTGGAAATTAAGTGAAAGCAACACTGGGAAGGGAATACTAATGAAGAAGTGGTCCCCAATGGACAGAAATGAGATTGCAGTGATCTCAAATGGTCTGCCATTCACCATACTTGTACATCTAATCTTCACGCCATTCTCTCTCAAAGGATGATGCCCCATCAAGAAAGCCTTTGGGCTTCTAAAAGAAATCACTCTCTCTCTCTCTGATTTCTTCCATAGCATCCAATCTCTTCAATTGCATCTGCCACATTCATCTATGATTTCATACATTTTCTTCCATTACAGAGATTTCTAATATTCCTTACCTCGAGATTTTTGTCAACCACATTCACATCACGCGTAATATCTGACAATCTCGCCTATGCATCGAAACCATAAGTGGTGAAAGAAAGTTTTTGAGAAAAAATACGAAGTTTACTTATTCGTTGATTATGAATTTTCATAAAGTAGAGCCTGAAACCATCAAATTCATCAAATGTTTTTACAGGAGAGTCACCAAGAGTCTCAGGCAATATTTTCCCTGATATCACCATTGAGGAAATAGTTAAATGCACTGATATAAACATTGCTAAAATCAAACAAATTATTCTTATCACAGGGATGCTAATGACACTAGAATTGTTGAAATGAAAGCTGTATTTGATATTCTATACTAGGCAGGTGTTTTGAGGTTCACAGATCAAAATCTTGCAGACCTGTGGTACATGGCAAATGAGAGAGAAATGTCACACCACAATGTCTTGGAGAAGATTTTAAGTTTTTATTGACAACTTTGTCCAATACGAATGACTTTAACTGATTTGGTCAATCATTGAATGGAGCATTAAACTACTGAGGAACATGTAACCACAAACATAATGCTAGAAACTCTTTGCGGCTGGTGTATATATATGGACAATATCTGAATAGTAAGCCCACCAAATATGGAATCAAAATTCATTCCTAAGAGCTCTCGTTTCTTGCTCTCATTCTACACACTAAATATGGAAAGAGAAGCCAGAAAACAGACTCATCGAGATTTTTGGCAGAAAACAACCACTTCAAAGTTGTGGAAAGATTGATCAGTTATATTTCAGGATCAGGCTATTTCGTGACTGTAGATAATTGTTCTTTCTCCGTTCAACTCATCAAGAAACTCATTAATAATGCCAATATAACATTTTTGAAACTTAAGAAAAAAATGGGAAATACAGCCACTCTCTGTAGGCATAAAATACTATGAGTTACATAGTAACTTGAAAAGATGTGAATACTGAAAAAGAAAAATGTAGCCAAGCTGTCATCTTCAATGCACCATGATGATAATAATTGAGAGAGACATTAGTATTTCAGCCAGACCAGTAATTCTTGGGTTACATCATACTAAGAATGGTGGCAATGAGACAGTACATCAGATGAAAGGAAGGTATGCAATGATAAGCTGAAACTTGCCACTGATTGCATTCTTGGTTGTCAATGAGCAGAGCCAGAATTAATGGTTTCACTATCTATAATTGCAATGAAATTAAATGAGCCAAAGAAGGCTTCTAAAAGGATTAAGTAGAGATTTTGCTACATGCCACAGGGTTACTTAAAAATTAAGGCTTCATAACAAAACCTAAATAAGAGTCTAAAATGAAAATTAAGGAGTTGGTAGGCAATCTGAAGAAACAAATCCACCAAAGAGAAATGAGGGCCAGAAAAAAGATGTTTTGCTCATGGCGAAAAAATATGAAAAGCAGAGCTAGTTGTCTATGTTTTCCAATTATATTTGGCAAGGGCCCACCATCACAACTAGTGTAGCTCGTATACAAGGCAGCCAGAAAGATGATATTGAAAAACAATAATCTTCGGAAGAAAAATATGCATTTTCTATAAAGCAAATCATAAAAAGCATCGTCACCAATATTTAATTTTTACTGCTCTATTTTGACATTAATTACTAATTACCTATCTAACAAAATTTTCAAAGTATAACATAGAATAATCTCATTATAATGGGAGATAAAATATTATGTAATTATTCATACTTATAAAAGAGTATTACAAATTTTATAATGTTGCAATAAAAATGCAACTTTTTTACTGAAATATATTTTTGAAAAAGAAAAATAACAATATTGTTCATTATAAATAGCACAGCCTCTTAGACAGTGCACAATCCATGCATGGAATCCAAAATGCCATATAATCCCTTAAGGTCAACGATACCCTAGTAATGCAGTTGAAGAATTTGAAAACTGAGAATCAATCCTACAGTTATCATATTTAGTCAATGTATTTACTCCCCTGAATGAGTGAACTTACGTTCACAAAAATTTGGTATGAATCTAATAATACCCTAAGAAAATGCTCTCCTTTTATTAGTGAGCATTCACTAAGGATAAAATGTGTAGCTTAAGATAATGACAACAATTCTTCAATACCTGATTAAAACCATTTTGGAAAATATGTACAGTAAAATAATTGCAAACAAAATTGCAAATCATTTGCAACAATGGATATTTTGACTTTTTTCCTGGATATTTTTCCACATGTGATAAGTAGCTGAAAGATGAGTCCATTTTTTTTCATCTTAATTGTAGGGATGATAGAACTTTAATATGTTCTCATTGAATTATGAGTAAATATCAAGTTCAAATGCAGTCCCAAAGAGTGGAACTAGACGATTTCTAGAGTTTTCAATCAGAATCATTTCCTTAACTATCAAAACACGGAATATTCTCATTCCACTTGCTAATGTGCCTGTGAGAGATGAAAGTTTCTCAATTTACACATGCAAAGACAAAATAAGGAAGGCATTTAGATGCAAGCCGCAACACGCATGCGGCTGTTTCAAACAAAGAGCCCTGTTTCAAAATATATTTAATCAAGCAACACTAAAAGAGTCATTAAAAACTGTGATAATATAGATGTTTGCTTTTTTGAAATTTTATCTAAATAATTGCATAAAATATGAACGCACTTGGGTTTTTTGCACTTTTTTTTTAATTTTAACCATATGCAAAAATTCAACTTTAAAAAGTCATCAATTAGTAAACTTCAGGTTCTTCTGAAGATTACTTAGTAAAGTCAAAACCAGGTTAGTGTTAAAATAAAAGGGATTGTGGAAAAAACAAGTGTGTTTATCATTCACAAGGATTCATTTCCACCAAGTGATGCCTGATACCACCAATATAAACAGAAATGCATGCGGCACCAGAGTTGCTTTAATAACAGCAGTTATTCAATATATTGGATTTATATTTTTACAGTGACAATAGCCCAATTTTGACTCTTCTTTTTAAATAAAAATTTGATAATTTTGTGAATGAGTACACGAACATATTTTGGAAATTCAAGGCTGTACAGTGTTGGCAGCTGAAAAGATTAAATACCACTGCTTTAAAGCACAAAAAATGACCTCAAATGTTTCCATAACAATGGCATTTCAATATGTACAAGAAATACATACCAGACGGTTCTATAAGCTCTCCTTTTAAAGTAACAACACGGTGGCGAGTAGCTCCTAAACCAATCTTGGTGGCAAGCTCTAATGTAGGAGTGACAAGTGTCTCACGGAGTCCAAAATAAAATGCAGTTGCAAGCCGCTGATCATTGATTTTAATCAAGTCAAATAACCGAGGAATTTTGTCAGGCCTGCGAAAAAGAAAATGGCATATATACTTTCAGTTCTAAAAGATAATTCTTAACTCATGGATGCAAAAGCAGAGACACAATGCTAATGCATGGCAGACTAATGTTAGTCAAAAACACACTTGATAAAAGTCACCCTGACAGTATGCCAAAGAAATATTATTCAGTGAAAATTAACACCATAAAGCTATACATGGAATCCCATGAGCCCAATCGCTCTATCAGTTTAATTAGCAGTAGTCTACTGGGTTAAGGCAGGTTTTCAATGGAGCAGTACACTTCTAAGCCCTAACTACCATTACACTGAATTCACGGGAGTATTAACTAGTCAGTATTATTGCAATGGCTCATTTTTTAAGCTCGGCATATTACTCCCTCTATTGAGTCCATCCAAAATGCATATCACTCCATCCCTCACCCAACATTCTCCCCTCCATTGAGCATCCCTCCACTATCTCTCACTATATCCACTTTCCCCGTCTTCTTTGGATTTCTTCTGATAGGCCCATCTCTTCATGTGTAGCCCTAATTGTTTGTTCACCTCTTTAAATGTTATTCTTCCTATCCTTCTTTAAATCTCCACCGCAAAACCTCTCCACAGTAAATTGCAAGTGCATAAGCGCAATAGTTATCCACCAGTATCCCAGCATTCTCCATGTGCACCTACAGG
This sequence comes from Hetaerina americana, assembly GCF_022747635.1. NCBI lineage: Eukaryota > Metazoa > Arthropoda > Insecta > Odonata > Calopterygidae > Hetaerina > Hetaerina americana. The sequence continues at coordinate 9,980,552 of NW_027286752.1, forward strand.
CCTGTACACACCCGTATAATTCCTTCATTCCTTAAATCTGGTTTCAAAAAATAATAAAGACTCCTGCGGCCATTTCTTGCTTGCCACATATTTGATAGCCACCGATTGCTGATTTTGACCTGATATTTGAAGCATTAATTTTTCCCAATTTTTCTTGCCAGTGTTAGGTATCTGATTACATTTTTTCATGGGTCATCTTAATGAATTTGTTTGTCCTTGGCATCGGTCAGGTCAGTTTGACCATAGATTCAGTTTTTCCCAATGAATTATGGCAAACATGAACTAATATCATATCTAAAAGAAACATGATTCTGATTAGGAATTTCATCTCCCACATCATATTCCTGATTTGTACATCAAACTCTTCACTTTCAAAAAGAATCAGAGCTTCTTCCCATTTTCTCTCAAATATTTTCAAAAAATTGAGTAATTCCAGACATTTTCTTGATTTTTCTGAGTGGGGTGGTCACCCTGTAAAAAGTACTCTCCAACCTCACTCCCGCCTCTCCAGGGACCAATTTCCAATCCTCCACAACCTTCAAATATTTTCATCTGAAGAACTCTTGCAATCATTTTGTCTAGTCGATCATGTGCACTAACTACTCCTTCCTTCCTTAGATGGCTTTATTACCATGCACATGTGGGTTACCACTATATTGAGCTAGTGTCTCACTCCAATAATCCCTGCTATTTTTCTATTTCACCTCAGATACATCTAACATGCCCATATTTCCACTCTCCACATCTCGCTGGAGTTTTCCAACTACTGCCATTATTACGCCAACTCAGCTCTGCCCCAGCGTTCCAAATCCCTATTTTAATAATGGCGGTCTTGCTTCGTGTCTCATTTTCTGCTACCATAAACTTGGACGTGCAAGGAGTTCATCAAAACATTGACTTCATGCCCCTCCCACTGCCTGGCACAGCACCTGTCCCAATGGGTATAGTCCCATAGTTGCCAGGATTTCTTACTCTCATGCTTGCATCCATTGGCATCATGGGAGAAATAAAGGAATTAGCTTCATATTGTATTCTTAATTAGTGTTTTTAACATGAAATCATAACTTATATGACCACCAAAATGGGGTCAGATGACCCAGGAGCCACAAGGTGTTGGTTCACTACGGGGCAAATAATATCGTCTGGCTCCTGCCTTTTTACCTGTATCTGGCATGGCTGATGCTTCCATGAGCAATTAACATTACTTCCGCCAGCACGGGGTGTTCAAAACAGAGCATACAAGTGCCACTTCCAAGTTACACGTTAATGGGTCATGGGGAGAGGTCTATCTGGGTACAAAGTAAATATCCAATTAACTAAATTAAGTCAAGAGCAATCTACACTAGGCACTCTTAACCAACATCAATTGAAAACCCACAAGCATAAGACTTTTTATCTATAATCTTGCTGGGTGTGGCAGAACAAGTCAGTCTCACATGCCCTTGTCTCACTTGAAGTGAGACAACTCACAGTCTCATCTTGAAGCCCTTACAAGTATTAGCTCTATAGAACTAGCCAGCCGTTTACCACTTTTGTGATTATAAAATTGTTCCCTGAGGCATTTAAAAAGCATTGTGACTAAATCACTCAAGACTTCAAATACTTTTTTCATAAATCATGAACTTATGCAATATTCTTGATGAGTGTTTCTACTCATCTTCATCAAGTGATCATGCTTTGCTATCTCTATCAATGAGTTTATAATCACACAGTACACTGATCGAAATATGATTTTCCGGCTATGGACAAGATTTGGACTGAAAAACTATTCTTCTAATATTACCTCTGTAATGGGACTTCACAGTTTCGTCTCCATTTTTCCATCTTCTCAAGGACAATAATATTTACTCTTCCAATGTTGTTTACTTTTAGGAAGTCAATGCACTGCTTTGCTGTATCCACAGTGTCAACAACTACATGATCCAGTGGACCACAGGCAGTTGATATTGCAACATCATACTTGGCATCTATTGCACCTAAATCTCCCTAAAAATTAAATTTTCATTTATGAGAGGTGGTCAATAATGAATGAAAAGGGTAATTAAAACAACAAGAATATGAACTCATTTTTATACCAATAAACTTAACCCAAACGAGTAGAGATTAATCCAGAGAGTAGAGATTAATTAAAAAATGTGAATAACATCAAGCACAATTTCAGCATTGCATTGTCAAGTACATATAAGCCAAAAATTTTCTTGCTTTTCCTGACTAATGAAAACCTGAAGTTGACTGACAGCTGAAATCTTAAATTAACAAAATTTAGTGACTTTTCATAGATGTGAATTAAAATTTTGAACAGTTCTGCTTTAAGCACAGGGTACCAAGAACATATTGCAAAACTTTAATTTCCAAAAAATTAGATACTTTCTAATCTGTTTTATTTAATCAATCATTAATTTATTTCTGCATGACCCCACACTAATTCCTTTTCACTGCTAATAACCAAATTCCTTTGGCACATTCTCTCACATTAGACTTATCTACATATCGGCTGAAGATTATATTTTGACTCCAAGCTTACACCACCTGAAGAATAAAATCCAGCACTATTCTAAATAAAAGGCATGAAAAATACAAGCAGTCACATTACCAAACGACCAAATATTCCAGGTATCCGCCCAGCCCTTTTCTCAGCTAGCAGTGCATCCAGAACTCGCCCTCGACTGACATTTGAACTCAACGCTGTTTTCATTTCTTCTGCATTCTGCCTCACAGTTTGCAATTCCCTCACTGTTGGACCCTCTTCCCTTTGAATGTCTTCCAATTCTGTATCAATTGCCTTTAATGAATTCTCCAATAGAGGAATTTGATCCTTCAACTCTGTCACTTTCCTATGGAATATATATTTTAACGAAAGAACAAGTAAAACTTGGGCATTTTCCAACAAACATTTATATTTGATTGACATGGGAATTCCTTCCATCTTGGAAGCACACATAGTGGCTAAGAAATTGAAATAATGGTACTCACACTCTTTTCTCCTCTAAACTCTGTTTAGTAACTTCACTTTTCCGTTTTATTTGTTCCAATAAAGCCATTTCTTTTTGCTCATTTCTTAAGTAAATGTCCAGCTCAGACTGGGCTATATCCATCTGAAATTTAATATTGAACATTCAAAATACAAAAGAATAAAAGATAAAACAAAAAATCAATAGAGTAACAACATTGCACTAGAGTATTTATCTAATGGGATGATAGGATTTTCCATGAAAACTTCAACACAGACAATCGGGGGTTGTGTTGGATTTGCGATCAAAATTTTCCAAAGGAGAATTACCTCATTCAAAATTCACCTTCAAAGAAATGTATCCTAACAATGAAAATTATTTATACAGCATATAGTAGCATAATATACTTTAATGCTCACGTTTATAGAAAAAAATGTATTTCAAAACTTTAAAATGCAACGGCACTTGTTTTTCCCAGTGAAGATAAAAATTCTAATAATGGTTGGGGATCCCATCACTATTCATTTTTTTGGGAGACATTTCTAGTTGTGAAGAATGATCTGGTACTTTCCCGGCGAATAATGTTTTCCAAGATTATTCGGGTCTCCCACCGGGTCCACGTTTGTAGGTTTGCCGACGTTTCGATGGCCGAGTCGTCCATCGTCTTCAGGGCATGCCCTGAAGACGATGGACGACTCGGCCATCGAAACGTCGGCAAACCTACAAACGTGGACCCGGTGGGAGACCCGAATAATCTTGGAAAACATTTCTAGTTGGTTTGACATTTCACTTGACAATGCTTTCCCTATATTCAACAGTTATTATTGGTAATTACTGGTTAACAGTTCCAGTCAAAAGGTAAGTTATCAGAATGAAAGTAGACAGACAGATGTGAAGGACAGAGAGTTTCACAAAACTCACTGATCTTCAGGCCAGGACGTGATCCCTCCATCAGCAGAAGAAGAATGAGTTTTTTCAGCTGATGAAATCATCATTACTAATATATAATATACAACAAAAAATTATAATTTTTCACCTTTGATTTTGCTTCATCCACTGTTTTCCTTAGCTCCATAAGCTTATTTTGCAAGGGCTCCCTTTCATCTTGAAGCCCCTGAGTCTCTGCTTGTAAACCAGCCATTGCAGTCTGCAGCCCTTGCTCATGTATAGCTTTCTCCCTTATTAGCTGCCCCTCCTTTGCTGTCAACTCCACAATGTCCTGTTCATTTTCTGCAGGTACCTTCTCCAAAGCCTCCAACTGTAAATAAATTAATTTCCAGGGACACAGTGCTTATTTTAGAAAACGGAAGTTTAAGATATCTTTAGGTTTTTAAATATGTCACTAAGCATCAACACCTGTCACCACGAAGAAGATTTATGAATGAAATACATTGAGATAATATTAATTCAAATTAATATAAGATGAATTAGTATGAAACAAATTCAAAGTTCCACAAGTTAATATAATAGGAATTAATAATATCATTTGTTGCACACCGTGATAGAAAGACTTAAGTGAGAAATGCTGGCAATTGTAATATTTTAAATAATGAGAAAAATTAAGGCTCTAGGCCAAATCATTTAATGGTCATTCCTTACCTCCTTAAAAAAAAACTCAATCATACTTAGCATATCAATTTGAAACAAAAGCCAAAATTTCATAATTTTTTATGATAAACAAACAATACAGTTTACATTTTAAAACAGAAGATTGGACCACCATGCTATCCCTAAAGGGCTCCACTAAATTTATATTTACTCCATATAGATAGAAATTTCCTTCAAATAGCAGAGCCATGTTGTGAGGAATGAGAGGGTTGAAGCAACTTTTGTTTTGCTAAGGTAAATTAGAGCTTAGGTTATTATAGAGCGTGGTTGACTACATGGTTTCCTTCTTGGGACAGCATTCTGTCTAGCACAGTTAGCCTAACAATTCAACATTAACAGGCTTCCGCAAGCATCCTTTATTATTTTTAACTTTTTATCCAAGAGAGAGAGCAAGTCAAAAGGAAAACCTTGGGCTTTCAGAACAAATTCCCAGGGAGCATTTAAGTTTTTACGTGGATAACAAAATTTCAGTTTGAAGCATAAGGTAGACCTTGGAGCCCATCCAAAAAATGTTTAACATTCATTGCCTCAGTTGACACTGCAAATCTCCATAGAAAACCAACAATAGTCTTAGATATGTTGAAGTAATATTCCCAACCAATTTTTTCCACAGGAAATCATGTTAAATAAGTAGAACTGGGTAATGCAAACTAAAAAGGCATGGTCAACTAATTGAAGATTCTAATATGAAATTGAAAAACCCATAATCTCTCCAGAGAATAATAACATGGTGCTCTATGCAGATGACATAAATCTAATAGCAGGTTGTACTAAATCATCTCAATTAGAAATAGATATGTATGCTAGAGTGAATTCAGTCGCTCAATGGCTGCTTGAATATAATTTGCAACTAAATGCAAGAAAAACAATTTACCTGATATTTAGTGAGAGAGCCCTTCAGTCAAATATTTCTGTGGAAATAGGAAACCAATTGATTTCTGAGTTAGAACATACCACTTTATTGGGTTTAGGAAGAGACAACAAGTTAAGCTGGAGGTTCCAAATGGAAATATGAAGTAAAAATTATGCTCAGCCCTATTCCTTTTAAAAAAATCTTGCCAAATATTGTAATACAGAAGTATTAATCCCAGTATACCATGGTATACTTGAGTCGATAGCTCGATATGGCATCGTCTACTGGGGGAGCTCAGAACATGGAAACATCACTAGAATACTCACACTTCAAAAATGCGCAATAGGATTACATTTAAAGTAAATGCAAGAAAATCCTGCAGGGAGTACTTCAAATGCAACAAAATCATGACCATTCCCTGCATCTAAATGTATAATGTGATTTTGTATGCCTGCACCAAAACCCCTTCTCTGGGCAGAAATAGGGATGTTCACAAGTACAACACAAGGGGTAAGGATAATCTTCATAATGGCCATTGCAGAGTAGCAGCACTACAACAATCCCAGAAGTTTCAGAAAGACTGCTGTTTAATCGACTTCCTGAAGAGTTCAAACGAATTCTCCCCCAAGAAAATAAATTCAAAAAACCGTTAAAATATTTCTTTGTAAATAATGTTTTTAAGGAAATGTTTTTTAAATCTTTGATATTCTTATATTTCATGTGCATTATTATTCCCATGAATTGAATAAATGTTAATGCACCTATAAATGTAATTGAATCTAAATGAAGCCCATACAATTATGTATTGTTCTATGACGAATAAATCTATCAATCTATGAATGATGTCCAGACTGGATAAGCCAGATTCCTGAGGAAAGTGACACTTCTGACAGAGGCTTTTTCAAACTTTTTCAAATAAATTGCAGAAGTAATCCATCCATAACTGTCAAGTTCAGTTCACAAATTGAAATTCGCTCACCAGTGGCGATAATTGGAAAGGATCCTCGGCTTAAGAGTAGATATACCCAGCATGCAAATGTTCCCTGAACTTTTTAAGTTGACTGGGTTTGATTGAGGAGAAATATGAAATGATCCGTGTGGTCTTGAACCTATGAATTAGCATATCCATTGAAATCACAGAGATATTTAGACCTCCTCAGCATTGGCCTTAATATTTTGGGCTATTTCGACGAGGTATATGGGGCTTGGAAGGATGGTTATTGAATAAACCCAGCAATCACCACTGGCAACCTAAACCTCCCTTATGAACACTAGAATGCCTACGTTGGGGTGGGGGGACAAGTGCAGAAGGGAGTAAACAAGGTTTGAAGCATTTACCCATAGGGTTTGAAGCATTTGCCCACACAGTAAATGAGCACATAACTTACTAGATATCTTTTTAGGCAGACCATTGGATGCTTTCTCAAAAACAGACATTTTGGTTTAGATTAGTGACCTTCCAGCTGCCAATTTCTAAATATACTGGGTACAATACAGTCCCATACAATACAGTATCGTCCCGTACAATAATTATCGAGACTGGTTCCAAAAAAATTTATTGCAGTTATCATTAAAATTACTTAATAATCTGCCACTCGTCAAAAGCTCGCTGGAAGTCGGTTTTGGGAATACTGTTGAGAGCCTTTGTCATCACCGCTTGAACCGCCTTGATGGAGTCGAACCGATATCCTTTGAGCTCCTTTTAAGCTATCCTTTGAGGTAATCACGTTGTCGAGAAAGTCTTCATCTTCCTGGACGCAGTCCAAAATTTCTTGCGAAATTTCCACCCAAAACAGTTTTTGTTCCTCACTCAAGACTTTTGGCACCAGCTTTGTGCACACTTTCCCCATCGCAAGATCTTCTGTTAAAATGGTGTGGACGGTTCCAACTGAAAGGCCAGTCTCCTCACTCATAAGGGCTGATAGTTAAACAACTCTCAGAGTCCAAAACTTTTTTCACTTTGGCCACCTGAGCATCGGTTCGAGCGGTCGTCGGGTGTCCGACGCAGTGCTCGTCTTCGGCGAGCTCCCGGCCTTCTTTAAACATTTTGTGCCACTCAAAAACTCTCGTGTGGCTTAAGACATCATCCCCATTAGCCTGTTTAATGAGTTCAAGGGTCTCTGATGCAGGTTTCCCGAGTTTAACGCAAAACTTCACAGTGTAGCATTGCTCGACAGTGCATGCGACAGTGTGCTCCATGCTGGCGCGAAGACACCACAAACAATCACGCGTCACAAAAATCCACCTCCTGTCTCATTGCATGCCCGGAGGCGACTGAACTAATGTGCGCCTGAGTGGTGGGGGACCCCTCTACCGAGCCGACCGGTCCGATCCCCATCCACTGCTCCATTGAGGCTACAGCGAACCAGTCACGATACTTAGTGTACGGACCCTGTGTAATCTTGAAGAATAGGTACATGGGATAACACAAAAAAATGAAGTCGAAATGAGTTATTGAGTCCTCACTTCGACTTGTGTTGTAGTGACGATTACCCTTCAGTACGCTGAAGAGGGCTACTTTGTGGCCGAAATACGCGTATTCGTATTCACCTTTCTTATCCTCTCCTTTTTTACCTTTTACCCCTTTTACCTACCTCATTATCCTTTTTTACCTCTTACCCCTCCTTGACTTGTGGCGCTAGCCAACTAATTTCATTTTTACTTTGTTTAGAAAGGTAAACTGTTTACGGCTATTGGAGTTTCACATTTATTATATATTACTAGCCGTAAGAGCTCATTCCTATCAATAGACTCTGATGGTCTTGAATTATTAAGTGGTTTTAAGGTTTTTGAAAACTGAGCAAAAATATGGAAATTCAATAGAGAAGAATTCTAAATAAAACACTTCTGTAGAGCTTGGCATGATGAAAATGACCCCTATTCAATGATGGGAAATCATTTGGAATAAGAAAAAAACTGTAAACACTTGGTGTAACTCTAAGTAAGGATTTGGTGTTGGGATTGCAAGTATAATGCATCTCAGTCAGGGCATTTAAAACATTGCTTATTTTCATGAACACATTGGATTTCAGTAGGCTGGAAACTAAAGATTACAAATACAAAGCTTCTGCCCCACCAACCATTGAGTATGCATGTTCATTTCGGAATCCTAATCTTCTAGGATACGTAAAACAAATAGAAAAATGTGCAAAGAGTAGTGGCTAAATTTGAACCAGGCAATTTCAAAAGGAAAGAAAGACTGACAAATATGCTAGATAAGTTAGGGAGGAAGCCCATAGAGTTTAGAATGAAAAATGCATAAATAATGTAGATATGCCTCAGGAGAATGTACTTGGCTAGATATAACTCGACATGTTAAAATAACAAGCTATAGCCAGGAAGGACCATAAACATGAAGACAGATTATAAATATCAGTTAAAATTCATCTTTTAACAGCGGTGTAGAAGAATGGAACTCATTGAAATAAACCAGAAAATTTTCCGGCAAATGCACACATTTTTCAGAATAGATTAAGAAACCTGACAATTAAAAGTCCTATCTGCACAGATGCCCGAGCTGCTCGTATTTTTCAAATGATGTCAATGCATAGTTTTACTGTTTTGTGTATATGAGGTACTATGTGGATGTCATACTGAAATTATTACTGCTTTTTTCAATTTATTTTGAATCTCAATTCATGTCATGTTTACTGGGTACATTTTCAAATGACTTTACTAAAAAACCATTATTTGTAATTTCAAATCAAATGCATTATTTTACATGTTTCAAGCATCAACACTTGACCAAAGAGGTAAAAAAATTTAAATAATAAATAACATTACCTTCTCTTTTTCACTTTTCAAGGCCTGTATGTTGGATTTTCTCTTTGTATTCTTCTGCTTCAGGTGCTCTTGAAGTTTCACATCTTCATTGTCTAACTGCTTAAACTTCTTGGTCAAATCCTCTTTCTTAGTAGTCATGCCTTCTAAATTTCTGGAACATAAATCAAGGCATATAAATTACACATGGGAGATAGTTTAGGCCCATAATTTGTGAAAATCCATTTGTGAGGCATGAAGGAAGAATCAAAATGACTGCGTTTCAACAGGAAAGAATTTATTACTGTCAACTGGTTTGGCTACACTGCAACATCATCAGAAGCAGTAAGAATGGAAATGTGCTAATACATGAAAAGTAAAGATGGGGGACTTGGCACACCCCTAGGTTAATGCACCCCTGTCCAATTATACAGTTCTAGGTTTGCAAATGAGAGAGCCTTCACTGTTAGCAAGTTCACAATTTAAGTGCAATGTAATCTGTGAAGCACAAAGGAAGAATCAAAAAGACTTCCCATTCCCAAAGGAAAGACTATATCAGTCCAATCCAGATGATGCTAAAGAGTAGTGAAACTAGTCAATAGTAATAAATTCTTTACTTTGGAAATGCTAAGTCTTTTTGATTCTTCCTTCATGCTTCACAAATTACGTCTGCACATAAAATGGTGAATTAACTAAAAGTGAAGGCTCTCTGCTTTGAAAACCTATAACTATATCATTGGAAAAGGGTCCACTAACCTAGGGGTGTGCAAAACACCCCAGCTTAACTTTTCGTGTGTTAGCACATTTCTGTTCACAGCAGCTTGGCATTATAAGAGTTATGAGGTAATAATCAGTTTAGTATGTTTGAACTTAATATCTGTAAATGCTGTCGAAAAACTTTCCCTCATACAAACTGTTGAGTGCAATGTATTCCAACATGACCTAAGAACTGGATTCACATTTCAGCAGTTACTGCCTCATGCTGAGATTTTCTTAAGGAGTAATTTGTCATTAGGTAGGAATCTTTGCAAAAAAAATCTGCAAAAGGGAGGAAGGAAAAAGTAGAATGCTCTGCTTCAGAAATAATATGGCACTTGTGTCATATATTCCCAAGATCATCAAATGTGTTATCTTAATACCTGTACAGAGTCAAATAAATTTGTTGCCAAATCCATGCCAGGCAAGAGAGAACCCAAAATTCTGGCAATGCAAAATTTTAAAAAGGGGGGATCAATTCTGTTGACAAAATGCGTCACCTAAGGCAAAAGAAGAAGCTTAACAAGATGGTCAAGAGCCATAATCTTTCATTCGCTGAACATCAGCCATGATGTGGCATTCACAAGACATGAATCCATTAACTATAGCACATGAAAGAAATTTTCTCAGGGAAATAGCAAGGGCACCAATCCAACCAAATAACAAAGATATCCACCATTGCAAATAATCTCAAAGCAGTTAAAAATAAAAGTAGGGCTGAATGGTGAGGGCTTTGGCATGCAAAATAAAAAATGAGGAAATTTAATTTTAGCTCACTACACAAAAATATAAAAAGTGAATCGTACTGGATATGGTAAAGTGCAAAGTGAACGGTTTACACATCCACCACCTCTTGAAAGTCGATTAAAATTGCTTGAAGCACAAGTTATTCCTACATTTTTTAATTGATCTTAAACCTGTAAAATTACTTCCTTTGAATAGATATTAATGGAAATCGTACATGTATCAGAAAAGCAGTTTGAATTCCATTTTAAAAAAAGTAGTTCCCCAATAGAATTAAAATTTTTGTAAGTTTATAAAGAATTACCATCGGGTAAGTTGGCTCGTTGGACAACAATTTTGCTCACACTCCTGGAAGCATCCGAAGTGATCTTTGTTGCATTATGGCGACAATATATATAGGAGATACTATCCAGCCTGGAGTCCTCTGATTGGCTGTTTCTCAGTGGTAAGGTAAAATAAACTTTTCCACGTCAAAGTGTATTTCATGCAAAAAAATTGTAATTCCACCTTAACACCAAAAAACAGCCAATCAGAGCGCTCTGGACCAGCCAGCGTCTGCTGCATATGTATACTGCGGCCAAAATGCAATGAGGATCACTTTGACCTGAAGACACCTCCAGGCCTGAGGGTGAAACTGTAGTCCAACAACCCAACCTACGCGACAGTAATTCTCAGAAGCAGCATGGAACCTTCATTTTCACGATTTCATCGTGAAAGCCTTAAGATTAAAATGAAGAATTATACAACATAGATAAAATAAAACAAAATTATTCATTCATATTGGTGAATATGTAGGCAAAATAAGGGTCAGACACAACTTGTAAACCAACGAAGCTTCGTGAGAATACCATGGGGTTCATGAAGACAACTATCCAAGAATTATTGGTATTAAATCATAACTAAAACCCATGGAGTGTGGTGGTCGAGTGATCAGGGTCTCTGCAAACATTCCTGCCATACCTCATTTATACCGTACTGGAACAAATTACAGATGGCACCAAACATAGGACAGTGTTATTCGGAAGTCATTTTAGATAATAACTTTTGATACATTGTAATGGCAATAGAATATGCAAAAGTTTAGGCGCAGGGTGGCTAGCAAATGACATGGTTTCTGAGTCCAGGTTGCTTCCAGGTTTTCAATGGTAAAAATTCACTTTTCAAGGTTTTGTGCTTCTATCTGCTATTTTTAACACCCTGTATCCCTGAAATGGAAACTTGCCAAATTTATCTGCACAAATAATTCAGCATTTTCCCCTGCATCACAGAAATTCATGGGTGGGTATTTAATTGACAAAAATAGTTTTAAAAATGTAATCGCTTGGCTAAATTAAAATCCCACTGTAGAAACATTACCTTGCCTGGAGTTTTGGAGTTCTACATAGGAATTTTTGTCTCTTTTGAGGATTTAAAAGGATTGTAACAGTGCTATGACACCTTTTCAGCCTTTTCAGCTAGCATTCAGGGAAAAATAATTGGTAAATGCATATTGATTCAAGCTCAGCATGGTTTTAAATAAGAAATTACCTTATCGCTGCCAGGAATTAACTTTTCCTTGAAGATCAAATGTTAAAAAATAGAATTATTAAGTTTTAAATGCTTTTCATTAATCACAAATCATTCTATGCCTACAATACAAACAAACATATCTAGAAGCCTTTGGCATTAGCGAAATAAATCATTACTCTCTGATTCCTCATTCAACTAATTCTTTTTTGATTGTTTTCCACAACTGATGTCACTCAAGCTCCTACTGCCATTTCCCTGTTATACTGTACAAATACCCTTGTTTTCATAACTTGAGAGACCAAAGCCAGAAAATTAGGAGAGATTTGGTGGTATAGTTGAGCAGAAATAGCTCATTTGAGTACCCATGGTAACAGATTAGGTTGACAAGAAATCTTCTTGATTATTGGCATCAGTACAGAAACAAATTAGTGACGTCTTGCGTTTAAATATCAACCTACTTTTTGGAAATTTTTCCACTGATCGCAGTAATCACTTGAACAGGAATTAAAATTCACAAATTTCAGTTGGTCCAAAGCTATGATAGAATCTGTCAATAATTTATCAAATATAGTCAGGGTTGTGAAGTCCAGAATACGTGGCATACCTTGTCAAGTGTTGCAGGAGCACACAACAAACTGAACTTCTTATGAAGCTTGATGCATAATGGGAGGGAATTTACAATGTACATCTAAAGAAAGACAAGATGACTGAACCAATATCTTCTTTTAACCAATGAATGGAAATGAAATGACATAGTTTTGATCTAGTTTTGAGAAAGATATGAAACTTCGTAATTTCTATTCAGCTCAATGCAACAATTTCAGGGTGTAAATATCATTCACCTTGACTGAGATTCGAGCCCAGATCCCTGATGTCCGGCTGAGTGCTTCAGCTAGTTAAGCTATCGACACATCCTGTTCAGCTTTTGACTCTGCAATTTAGTTTTCACTTTGTAATGTAAATCTTTGAAAAGGAGACAATTAGAGAAATTACCAAAATAATTGTAATAATGACTATTTACCTCAAAATTACAATTACTGGGATTGAATGCACAAAATAAACCCTAACATAGAGCCAATTCATAAAATGCAATTTTGCCAAGATGCAGTTATCCTCTGCCTTCCTAGATTCACAAGATGTCACTCTTCCTAATAAGACAGTTTTAATTACTGTTGCTGAAAGAAACTTTTTAAATTTGTGAGTTCTTAATGTCCAACATCGCAGTGTTGAAATAAATCCCTCTTCTTCAGCACTTAACTGAAAAGGGAATGGCATGAAGAGTACGTATGCATGTATTTAAATGCAATGCATTTTTATTACACACTCCTCTCAAATGGAAAAAAATATTATAAAGAAAATGTGCCTCCCAGTAATAAACAAGGGAAGCACAAAACTCACTTTGAATTTTCCTTCAAGATTTTCACCTTTTCTTCCTTGGAAGCAGAGAATTCCTTCAGTTTGGTTTTCGAAGTTTTAATGGATGCATCAACTTCTGCCTTTTCTTCTTCTTTCTGCCTCAGATCCTCTTTTCTGTCGAAACTGGAAAAAATGTACTTTCCTTGAAAAATGTGCATTTGCCAGTGAAGAATAAGATAGTTAAATATCCACAAAAAATCATTATTATTTATAATGAACTAAGCTCAGCCGAAATATATATATGCATTGAGAGTAGCAATAGATCTGTGAGAACATTAAAAATGCATTTTACCCAGTACAAGGGCTCAAATGACTGGTCTTGCAAAAGTTGCCACATTCCTTCTCATGGATATGACTAAATTTGCATTCCTTAAAAATCATGGCACACATGATTTACTGTAAGATTGTTTTTATTTAAGCTTGATGTTCAGGTTAAGTGCACCATTTTAACATTCTGTATCCATGCACTGCGTGGATATTTGAAGTCAGCAGTAAGGCATCAAAACTTACGTAACAAGGTGTCAAATACATGCACCGACATGCATAGGTGATGATTTGGGAAATGGTTATCATAGGAATAGATATTTTTGTGTTTCAGACTAGTTTTGGGTGTGATATGATGGATGCAATATTCAAGTCAAAAGAATGAGACTTGAACTTGACTTGAACACAATACACATTTGGATGGCAGTATAAAAAAAGTTAAATTTTTGCGCAATCAAACAGGCAATAACAAAAGCAGTTTGAGACAGGTACAGGTTGAGGATATGTCTCCTATCCCTCCAATCTACTCTCATTTTCCTTGATACATTCATTAATTCTCCCAAATTAACTCTATTAAATACCTTCTCAAAATATATAAAGGACAAATATATCCTGATTGTATTTTATGTTCCTATCTATTTGCGACCCCACTACTATGGCATCACTCATACCATTCTCCTTCCTGGACCCAAACTGATCAACCTTAAGGTAATCCTTTGCCCTCTTCCACACCGTGTCATTGCCAATCCTTAGATGCATGCAGAATCAAATTTATTATTCTTTAGTTCTTCACATAGTTGTCTTTCCCTTTTTTAGATGGAACTAAAAATGATCTGATGAAACCTTTTGGAGAAATCCTTTCCTAAAAAATGCTACAAATCAGCCCAGAATAACTATTATGTCCATGTTTCACTAAACCTTTATGCATTTCTGCAGGGATATTATCTCTGCCTCATTTGATTTATTTCCCTTAATACTCCACGAGTTACTTAAGGTTGTTCCCCATTGCCTTCCTCAACAGTGTTTGTTGACACCATCACTCAATGGCCACCCTACTGGGGTCAGATGCCTTTGCAACTGCTTCACTGAGGAACAGATATTGTTATGGACTACCCTTCAAGCCACCCTGCCCATGGGTGACCCTACCAGGAGATATCATTGCTCCCACCAAGACAGCTCTCGGGTCATCAGATTGCACAAGGCCTTTCACCATGACAACGTTGCAGTCCATGGGGGACGTTAAACCATTTCTTAGAAATGATCACTTTTCATTGATCACAAATATTATTCCTATGGAACTCTCAGAATGCTATTTTTTTCTTTGTTAGGCCATTCCTTTTTCTTAATCCATATTCCCCTACCTAACTCCCATCTCTCATTTTACTTACAAGTACACTCCAACCCCTACCACTGTCAGATATTTCCTCCAAAGGACACCCACAAATACTTCCCCTTGTTGATTTTAGTGTCTATTTATTCATCCCTGATTACTTGCTGGCACGTAGACCTGAATCAAGTTTCTTTGTTCAGCTTTTACAATTACCAATAAAAGCTGCTGGACTGGATACACCTCCTACCTTGTGGGTGGAGTCCTGAAGAGGGCAAACCTCAAGTCTAATCAGCATCTATCATTGTCTCTTGGGAGAAATAACTGAGATGGTTTCCCAATACCCTCCTCAATTGTTTTTTACTAGACAACATCGCCTGAATCCAATCAACTGGGATCAGATACTGTTGCAGTCGCTTTACAGAGGAACAGATCCTGATGAGTGGACTACTTTTCTTCCGGTTCTGGACCTTCAATCAATCTGGCCTGGGTACCCCCAGAAAAAACCATTACCAATGCTCCTGCTGATACAGCTCCATGGGTCATCAGAACATGCAAGCTTTAACCCCGCATCAAGGCTTTAGTCCATGGGGAGAGTAACAATGAAGATACTTAGGTATTCTACGAAGGATATTAACGTCAATAAGCGGTTTTACCACCATGCCTGAGGTGGTAAGAGCACAGCATGACTCAAACATGAACTTACATTTCTTTCTGATAAAGAATGTTCTTGAGGTGTGTGACTCTGTTCTCATCTTTGAGATAACCAATAATCCCTTTCACCGGCTCAATTAGGCTGTCCTTCTCTTTTTCCACCATCCTAACTCTTGTATATTTTTCTGCTCTCTGCTCACTCAGCTCCTCCACCAGAACACTCAGCTTTTCAAGAGGCACCTGTGCAAAATCAAATACATGAGAATAACACACGAGGGGTATAAAAAGGTAGCGATTACATTCATGAACAATGAGGCCAAATTGACGGTCACACTAAGTGACATTAGCCTGAACATTCCGAATTTTCAAGCTTTTGGTATGCTCTGTTGAGCCATATGAAATTATTAGTTCCTTTGCAGGGCAGATAATCCAAAGTTTAATATAGATATAAAGTTAGTTAATAATCATAAGAAACAGCATTCTTCCAATTAGATTACAATTCAGTGACTTAATACATGTAAGTTATGAAGGCTAAGTTAAGGGTATTTTTATTCATGCTAAGAATACCTTAATGATAAGCATTAACTATGCCTTCATAAAATATTTCTAATATCTGGGAAAAAACAATCAAAAAAATCTTGTCAATGCTTCAACCAGTGCATTAATCAAAAACGTATTCTTAAAACAAGTTATGGTTAAAACAGAAAAGGGGAAAACAACAGGAAAAGCAATCGCAAAAAAAAAACAATATTTCCAGGACTCATGTATTTTGCATGAGCATTATTCATATAATGAAGCTCAAAGAATAAGAATTTTTCATGAGCTGTGTTTAATAAAGGTTTACTTACCTTTTAGGAAAAACGCAAATGACCAAAGGTTAAGATTACTATTACTTTGCAAAGCTGAAGCACATTCGAATACATATTTAAGCACCAGAAAACACATTTTCCCAAAAAGTGTTAGTCCCTAAAATATATCCCGGAAAGATTATAATAATTTCCAAGAAAAAATGTCTCCCATCTTATATCAGTCCACAAATTTTTGAAACATTTGCATTGGGAACAAAAAGTGTGACAACCATTCACTTCCATTTTTAATATTAAAAGCATGCATTCCTTTTTATGGGAAATTTACCTTAAAACGTGATGTCCCTATGATATCCTCCAAAAATTCCAACATTCCTGGCTCATGCTCAGTCAAACCCTTGGCTTTCATCATGGCAATCTGCTCCACTTCACCCTAGTAAAATTTTAGTCACACATATCACATCAGAGTAGATAAATTATGCAAGAGTACATAATTTCCAATATTATTTAAATTTTTGTTCATGTAATAAATTATCAGACAAGATTTTCCATGAATCTAGAAATACATTAAATCAGGGCAGACATGTGGTTAGAAAAAAAAGACATCAAAATTGAAGCAAAACTAATTTCAACTGTTTTCATTATTAACTGAAAATCGTATGAGTGAATTTTCATTTGAAATTTAAAGAAGAATTTTTTACACTCACACAGAACTTAAAACTCAAGGAAAAAATCAAGTTCTAAGATTTTGCAAGATAGCATAGGTTGAACGTTTACTTGCCCCTCAACTATTACTAATTGACAAGTGGATATTGACAGCAACTTTATGAGAAATACCCTAAATAATTAAAATGCCCATTAAAATGCATATGATGACCAGCAGTAAAAATTTGGAATGGCCAGAGAATCTCTAATTACAATGACCTCCATTTTCAATGTACACTCAGTAAACTTTCTAATATTAACAGAGTGCTAATGGATGCAAGATAAAGCAGGGATAAGCAACACATGTAGAATACATGGTCGTGATATAAACATATACTCGGAAACTCTTCTTATATATTCATTGCGATTTATTCACCTTTTCTAGAGACGGAAAGTACATTTTTTAGCCATATTGTAAGGGTAGGATATATACATAAAGTGAAGAGCAGAACATATTTTCCTCAGAGAGTTAAACCAATCACGTACCCAGGAAAACACTAATGACTGGCAAAATATGAATCTTAAAATAGGATCGCTGATACGGATTCATGGTCATCATATGATACAGATTAAAATAATGCAGTGTAGGTAGTTAATAACTTATTCGTAGCATAGTAAAACCATGCATTTGCCCACCCTAAAGGAGAATATGGAATTCACAGGGCAAATGAATGCAACGGAAATGATTCATGGGAAAGTACAGATAGTGCAAAAATTATTAAATCAAAACATTTAATGCCATTGCCAACTTTTGATTTAGTGAAATTGAAATGATTTTACGAAAGCCCAGGTATTTCAAACTTGTAAATTTAAAATAAAAGGTATCCCATATCAAAATTTCAAAGCATTTAATTATCTTTGCCATTGTAATTTGTTTAAAATTTCAAGGTGATGAGGAGAAAGGATAATTCACAGACCAATTGATAATTGAGAGTTTACTGTACTTAAAAGATGAAACACCAGATTGTGCAATGCAATAAGAAAACCAAGTAAAGAGAATATCAACACAAAAAATATCAAACTGTTATAACATTAACACCCAGATAATAGAAAAAATAATTACAACAACCAACCTGCAATATAAGGAAACGATTATAGTCCAAATCAATCCCGTGACTTCTTAGAAGTGTGCCCACTTCTTTAAACTGCACACGCCGTCCATTTATTTGATAAAATGATGAATTATCTTTGAATGCAGTGCGTGAAACACAAAAATGGGAGTTTTCCACAACATTATATCCCTCACCTGGCTGTAATCAAAATCAAATATTGAAAAGACAATTATTCAAGCACAAAAACAAAAATAACAATAATATTTATAGGTCCCAGAACTTTACAGAGTAAAATATGGGAGAAGTCAAAGAACAAACAATCAGCTGCTTCAGTGTTCTGAAGACTCCAGAAACTCTTCCACACAATAATAGCTTTTGTCTACCAGGAAATGCTAGAGATATTTCTTAAATGTAACCCTCGAAGGAGCAGATTTTATGTCAGGTTGCAGGGAGTTAAAAATTTTGATGGCCACATGAAAGGGACTCGAATTATACATAGTAGAAGAGTGGTAGAACAAATGTACAGGAACTACGACAGGTAATACTCTGTCGAGTATTATGCCCATGTACTTGAGCATTGGTGATTTGTTGCTTCATAATATCATGAGAAAAACAATATTTGCACTTTTCCACAGATTTATTTGTAACACACAACGTGTTTCAGCTCATCGAACCATCTTCAGGTACACGACAAGATTCAACTTGTGATACATCATATTTATACCTTTTTGAGAAAGGGGAAAGGGGGGGGGGAGGGGGAAGATAAGAGTGAGGTGTAAGGTAGGCGGGGACAAAGAGAGGAAATATGGAAAACCCAAAGGAACAGGGAAACTAAAAAAAATGGATAGGTAAAAAGAGAAAATAGATAGAAGATAAACCCTTGTGGTCATTATTTGAGACAAGGGCGGCAGGTAGCTGGTTTCCTGGCGGTAGAGAGGAGGGAAGAATAAAGAGGGTAAAGTGGAATGGAGACATGGAAGGGATAGAGGCAGGTTGAGGGATGAGTTATAAGTGATTCTAAGGACATTATCAGGGTAGGGTTGTTCGACAGATACTGAGAGTGGAGGGCAGGGGGTGGTTGGATGGGAAACTACACAAAGGGTGGAGTCAGCTATAGAGAGGGAGTGGCACTGTTTGCTGTAGAAATGGGATTCTGAGGAGAGGAGAGTGATTTATCAAAATATTGTCCTTTGAAAAAACATTCATATTTAGTTATACAATTTCAAGTTGCTCTAAAATATCAGTCTTTTGCCCTTATTTTCATAGTGTAGAATTTCCTGATTGAATTTACATGATGGTGACAATAATAGTAGATGCTTAGTTAGGAGTGGTGTTTCATCAAGAGTCCTCCAGCATATTCTTTATTCCTCCCTCCTTCCTACTGCCAGGATACCAGCCACCCGTCACAGTCCTCTCAAATAATTACTACAAGTGCTTATCTCCCCCTCCCTCTTTTTACCACTCCATTTCTTCAGCTTCCCCATTTCTTTGGGGTTTCGACATTTCCCCTCTTCATCCCCGCCTACCTTACTCCTCAATCACATCTCCGCCCCACCTTCCTCAAACAGGCATAAATATCATGTACCACATGTTGAATCTTGTCTTGCACCTGAAGATGGTTCGATGAACCAAAACGCTTTGCACGTTACAAATAAATCTGTTGGCAAGGGGTAAATTTTGTTTTGCTCATAATGACGAACTTTCACTACATCTCACCTGAATCTGCTGAATATTTTAGTAATATCCTTAACATATAAATAGTAAAGGTCCTTTAGTATCCTTAATATATTAGTAATAAATACACAAACAAGGTGAAGTTATAATTTTCAATTCTTTAATCTGTGATTAGAATAGATATTAAGAGCACAAAATAAATTCAAACAGAAAAACCAAAATGGCAAATGAAACAAAACATCTTAATTACAATATCAGCAAAACAGAGAGGTTTCATCCAACCCCAACTGAACTCATAACATTAACAAAGAAGAGTATCTTCACTACATTCTGATATGAACACTCTTGAGAAATTGAGGAAGGGTGGAGAATTGTCAGACCCCCTGCCACACATCCTCGCAATGGCTTGCAGGGTACTCACATATCAAAATAACAATATCATACTCTTGCAGATACAGGAAAAACATATATAACATGTATTTACTTATAATATGAGGTGTAACATGATCCTGGGATTTAGGGATGGTTGGGGGATGAGTACTTCCGTATTTTTTGCTAAGATATCCTATATTTAAGCCAAGGAGTAAAAAACTTGAGAGAAATATAAACTGAGTACCTACTTACTTGATCAATGATTTGCTGGAAGTGAACCGACACTGTACATCTGTTCAAGTCTTGATATAATGGCGACTTATGAATTAGAACTGATACCTTCTTGCTTCTAATTTTCGCTGCACGGTATCCAAATACGAATAAAAGAGAATCGATGACATTACTTTTACCACTACCATTTGGCCCTACAATGGCTGTGAAGCACTGAAAACAAGAGTTTTAAAATATATATTAACTCTCCAAGGATATTCGATAGATTGTTACAACAGTCCAATCCGTGACATAGTCCGAAGAATTAAAGTGAAATACTGACTGCTGCCGATTATACGGATTTTGCTCCAAGTCACGTATGAATGTTAACCTTACCTTGTGGAATGGACCGAGCACCTGAACACCAGCATAACTCTTGAAGTTTTCATTTACAATTTTAGTTATCATTAGTCGCACACCTTGGACCTCTGAAGTACAAGCTGCTATTGGGGGAGGAGGTATGTAAACATCCCCTAATCGCATTCCTCCCTCCCTAATGTCTTCATTGGTACTCTGATCATCAACAGATTCCTCCATTTCGACATCGGCCGATTCCACGGTCCCCTCAGCACACCTTCTTTTTCTTGGTCGATCCTCAGATTCCAGTGAAGGCATTGCCACAAAACCAGTCAAAACACTTAAAACTTATACATCACCATCGAATTTATTGATGATATCTCTTAGCATCGTCAACCGCGCCGAAAAACTTCAGTGTTTACCAACAGAACAATTTGGCGCCGAATTTCAGGTGATCTCCTTTACTATAAATATTACATAATTTTACATACAGTACAACTATCTCTAATTTGAACGTAAATAACTGTATTATTTAAAGTAGATACCTAAAATATGTTGGATGTGGAATTAAAGCCATCCCAAATATTTATCCTTCGGGGTTATAACACTGTACTGTTGGGAAAAACCAGAGAATTTCGTTTATGTTTTGTTAATCAACGGAATTCTGAGTTAATGATTGGGTTTTTACTTTCAAATCACGGCCAATCAACATTAATGTTATTCATTCGTATTTCGATAGAATCTCTATGCATAGGATCGATAGGGTAATACTAAAATGTTTGATGGATTGTTACCATAGGATATTTTCTCTTTATTATTTCTTGTTATGAATTACATGCCATCCTGAAGCACCTGTGTCCTCATAGAGCCGCTTACGATTACAGTAGTCATTAATAACCCGCTGATGTTATTCTTTCTTAACGAACGGAACCTGAAAGAGGTTCTTGCAAATGTACCTTCCTAGATGAATTAATTCACGATTGTTTCATTCTAGGTCATTTTTCTGGTTCGATGCCCGCGCATTGCTAGGCGCTTTTGATAACTTTTGTATCTCTGCTGCACTTGACATTCTTTCATCCGAAATTGGTAATCATAATGCAATGAATAATAAAATGCAATTGACCGTCTTCCGTTAAGAAACTGTGAGAAACTCTACGACAAAGAATCTTTAAAATGTTCATTCTTAGACCCCTTTGGCGGTTCTGGTATTTTAGAATGTTGTATCCAAATCAGAGCTTTCGTTATCCAAAAAGAATTTTGATCGTACACCAAGCATATGCAATGTTATTATTTTTTTATCGCCATGTAAGGGCAGGTCGGGAGAAGTGTGCCAGGGCCTCTTAAAGTAATTTCAACATTCATAATGTATATCCTTTTTTACTATTATCAGAATTACAGCATTTCGAAACATCAAAATTTTTCACAAGATGCAGTGAAAACTCGATAAAAATATTCAAATACGATCAAGAGAAGTGTACATGCTGTCTAATTACGAGGACAATCGAATGAGAGGGTGGAGTCACTCAGTCAGGGGGAGTCAACTGGCGCGATAATTTGACTCGTTATTGGGAGTAAGGGAACCGGAGTCTCAGCACAGGGCATTGTGTTTACCTATGGAGTCGGAGTTTTCTTAGTAAGTTTCGTGTTCTTGAAAATTGTGACGTTCATACGGTCCAAAAATTATATTGGCAAATGTGATTAACAGTTCAATTAGCAGACAAAATGGTGCAATGGAACTGTTAAAGAAATTATAGATATATTAGCATGGTTAGGCAAAAATGAAAAATGTTACTACGAATTACAAATCAACTTGTGTAAAATTGTTGGTTAACGTCGCGGTGGAGGAGAGAGTAAATTGCGTTAACTTCTTAGTCGAAAACCTATAGAACGTTCATTTTAGACGGAAGAGCCAAATAAGATAAAGTGAACTACGATCTTGCAGCATCTATAGTCACTTATATGGTTCATTGTATGAATTTACTTAGAAGAATTTCTCTGGTGAAAATAGGTCGTTTTATTGAAGCTTCTCTACATGCACAGGCCGCCGATGTCCGTGAATCAATTAAGAGCACAAAGCAAAGATGGTTCATGTAAGATCATTGCACACGTTTTAGCCTAATGATTCGTTTATCCATTCATCGCAAAACTGCGTGTCCATATGAGAGGATGGTGGGAAAAATTATGTACATTTTTCAAATGCTGAAAGCATTAATCACGGATTTTATGTCTTCCCTAAGGTAGAGACAAGATTTCGAACACGTCTTTTGATATATGTTGAATAAGCAGGTTTGGTGAGAAAAAGAAAGGAAATTTCAACTGCAGCATTACAATTGAGGAATAAATTGGGTATTACACAATGGTGTCAATTATTGATCAATACTATAATATATTAATTTTTCAGTTTCTTTAATTGACGTAAGAGTCACAACGATTTCACGTATGAGATATCAATAACTGTTAAATAAATAAAACAGTAGAGAGAAATATGGGCAAAAATAGTGACCCAAAAACATGAAGATATATGATACCAAATACAGAAAAAAAGAATGAAGTACAAAGGCTACACAAAGACGTGAAGGATTTAAGGTAGATCTCTTGGAATAATGAAGAAAAGAGTAAAAGGAAACGAACAATTATAATAATATATCGATCGCAGTAGACAGTGAAAATAAGAAATGAAGAGGAAAATGGACTGAGGACCTGTGTAGAAATATTGAGGAAATAATATCTTAAGAGGAGCATTCTCACTCACTCTCAGAAAAAGCTGACCCTCTAACCTGGAGGGTATTCATAATGGGATCTGGGTTCGAGTCCCAGTCAAGGCGAATGATTTTTACGCTCTGAAATTGTTGCATTGAAATGCACATTAGCGGATGACTCCGTTAAAAGTTACTGTTGCGGCATCTCCCGCAGTTTCTTTGGAATTTGTCAAAGGGAAAACACCATACGTGTTTAAAAGTTGGCTTTAACCTCGTGGACAGTGGCGCCTCGCGCACGACTACGAATACATGTGACATTGTATGTACGGTATTTCGTCATAACATCTAGTTCCTTTAAAAGCCCCAAAATTTCAGAGTTTAAGAGGACGCCTCGGTAGCTTAAGTGGCTAAAGCACTCGACCGGATATTGAGGGATCTGGGTTCGAGTCCCAGTCAAGGCGAATGATTTTTACGCTCTGAAATTGTTGCATTGAGAATTGTAGAGGGTAGAAAGCTGGGCCATCCTAGAAAATGAGAAAACATGAATTTTTCAAAGTGCTGGTGTCTAAATTAACAATAACCTGGACAAATAGCATTGAAGATATTCTGGACCAAGTGAAACTAAAGTGCCCATTGACAGAAGCAGCAGGAAAAGGAATAAACAGGGCAGTAGGGCACTTTATTAGACACTAAATTTGAAGTATTTGATATATGTCTTTATGTAAATTGTACCGGTTGAAAGCTGATCCATCCCAGAAAACGAGAGGTGATTTGATTGCTTGAATGTTCCTGTGCTTATGTTTATGATACTGTGGATCAACAAGTGTTAAAGAATTTCTCAACAGATTGAGGGAAAAGTACAAATTGACAGATTTAGAAGCAACAGGCTAGAAGGACGCCTGATAAGACATTGAATTTAAGGCATCTAATTAGAAAAGATTAGAAGCCTCAAAGAAAAGATAGCCTATGGGATGACATATATGGATGGCAAAAACAAATATATTTGCTCTTGATTGTGAAAGAAATGGTATTAATCAGATGACCCCTTAATAAGAGATTGCACCCACAAACTCATCTGGTCAAGTTAGAAGTATGACTGAGCCAGGTAGTGGCTCTTTAAGTGGTACTAATTTCTGTCTTTTTCACAGAGATTGAGGTATTTAAATTCTAGACTCTTGACTTAGGCAACATTTTCACTATATAGAAAAATATGCTGTGATCATTCAGATGTAAATACATAAACATTTTGTAATAATCAAGTCTTACCGTTGAAGGAGGTATTTCTTTATTTTTTCATGTCTCACCATAGATCTTTAATCATGCAAATGATTTGGCATTGAATTAATTACATTTGAGTATCATTGCAGTAATTCTATCACCACCAAAATTGCTCAAATGTTTTGGAATATATACAGGTATGCTTTACCTTTCTTGTTAATGGTTACTTTATTCCATCTTCAATGTGTAGAACTTGTTTATACAGTGTATTTTCCACAACTATGTCATACACACTAGGCTTACTATGGGTGATGTTTTTACTAGCAACATTTGTTCTTGGACATCTTCATTAGAGTCTTCAGCTCTTCCAACATCATCATGTTTTATGTGAATGAACATTTTATTAAATTTGATCCTGTTTCTTGTGTTATTTCCCAAATCAGCATATCAATTTCAACTTCAACAAAATAATCTGCAAAATATTTACCCATTCCAAATTATGTCATTTATATCTCTAATAGCACACTTTATGTTGCCTGCAACAGAGCTTATCAAAACAATGCTCAATGAACTTCAATGCTTGGTATTTTATTTTGAGAAACTATTTACTGTATTATATCAAAAAATCAATGCATGAGTGTTGCCCTCTGTTTGATATTACATAATGTCGTTACCTGCCTAAATTAATATCAATAATTTCAATAATATTCCATTACAATTTCAATCATTGTATTTATCATTGTGTCTATTCATAGTATATGACCATCCCAACATACACTAACATTTTTGGGCTAATTGTAAACTCATGACGTGAGATCCTAAATTGTTCCGTTTTTTTCCTCCATTACTATCAACATTGAGAAAATCCCTTACTACATAAAAACATGTAAATCTGTTATTATTAAACTATTAATCAATTTGGGAGAACAGAAAAATTAGAGAATATTAAGCGAGAGATGGAAAGAGGAAATATAGATATTTTAGGTTTAGGTGTAGAAAAATATACAGCAGCAGGGAAGGATCTTTTTCAGAATAGGAGCTAGCAATGATCTCACAAAGTTTTCCGGCTAGATTACTTCCTCATAGATGCTACGAATCAGTCCATATATTCTCTTCGTACCACATTTTCATAAATCTTTTAGTAGTTCCGCAGGTATGCTGTGTACCTTTACGGCCTTATTTGATTTAATCTCCCTCAATGCCCTTTACATCTCATCATTCAGTATGCTTGGGCCTAAGCTGTCTTCCTCTACGTCATGTTCTTTTTCTATGTCTAACTTTATTGTCCTAAGTTTTTTACCATACAGTTCTCCTATATATTCCTTCCATCTTCCTTTGCCTTTTCTGTGTCAACTATTATCTTACCCACCTTATCTGTAACTGTTGGCACAGATCTTCTCTTCTTACTTCCAGATAGTGAATTAACCTTGCAGCATAGTGCACCAATTTCACCCTTGCTCTACAAACTTTCCAAATCCTCGCCCTGCATCTTCCACCATGCTTCTTTTGCATTATTTGTTGCCCATCTCAATTTTTTATCCAACTCTTAAGCCATGATCATCAAACCTTCCTTCTTCTGCCTGGCTCTGCATCTACAATCTTCCATTTTCTTCTCTCGTATATCTTTCTAATTATCTCATCTGTGATCCATGGTTTCCTTCTCCTTTACCCATAAACGGTTTCTATTGTTTCATTTGCAGCTTTCAATATCCCTTTCTTGACCCTCTCCCATTTTTCTTCGATAGTACTCAGCTCTTTACCATCCTCCATGATTTCCTCTACCGCCTGTTGGTACTCCTTCCTTTTCAAACCATTTAATGCTTCTACATTCCATTTTCTTACCTGCCACCCCTGCCTTATCTTTTTTAAACGAACGCTACATTTCATAACAACTAAATTGTGCCAATGTCAGAGTCCGCATCCGCTTGCGGGAAGCTGTGCGAATTCATCACACTGTTCCTAAACGTGTGTCTAACCAGAATATAATCTAGCTGATACCTTTCTCAGTCACCTGGCATTTTCCATGTATACCTGCGTCTTTTGTGGTGTCTAAACCAAGTGTTAGTGATGACTAACCCCTGTCTCCTGCAGAACTCAACTGCTTTTTCTCCGCAGTCATTCCTCGTGCCTAAACCATAGTCCCCCTCCTCATCACCATCTCTTCCTTCACCTACCATCACATTGCAATCCCCCATCACTATCAAATGTTTCCTCACAGGAACACACGCGATTATGTCCTCCAACTAATGGTACAGGGTTCACCCAATAAATACGCGAACTGATGCCATTAAAACTTTATTTAGCAAATTTTAATCTGCATTGATTTTGGTCCCTCCAAAGTGCTCTTCATTCATTGCTATGCATTTATTCCATCTTCCTTTCCACTTTTTTAAGTACCCTTGGAAGTCCTCGGCAGTTAGCCTTTTTGGTTTTTTCGTCATTTCTTGCTTTATTGTGTCCACATCTTCCCAGTGATGTCCCCTCATCATTTTTTTGCATTTCGAGAATAGGAAAATGTGGCAGGGGCAAGATCTGGCGAATAAGGAGGATGATCAAGGATGTCCATTGAATTTTTTGCCAGAAACTGACAAACAATCCATGCTGAATGTACAGGTGCATTGTCATGGTGAAGGATCCATCCATCATGTTTGGTTAAAATAGTGTGCACTGTTGATTTTCCTAAATTAAGTTCATCAGCTACCATTCGGACAGTTTTTCGGCAATTGGAAAGGGCAATGGAACCGCACACGGTCAATGTTGTTATCAACACAGTTGTAAGTCGTCCAGGCCTTGCATCATTTATGGTGTCTTATCGGCCATCTTTAAAATGCTTAATCCACTTGAAAATGGATGTGTTAATCAGAGTATTATCACTGAAAATAGCTGTCAACATTTCAGTAATTTCTTGATAACTTTTCCCGCACTTCACCAAAAAACTTGATGTCGAATCGTAGGTCAGCGATTTTGCCGTTTTCCGCCTTCGAAAAACAGTAAAAACTAGGACAAGAGAAACTAACTTCACTGGCACCATACGCACAGCTCGAAGATCAGCCAAGCACAGATGCAAGCAAGCATTGGGTCTCAGGCAACTAGTGCCGCTAGTGGGCGGGGCTATAGCCCGCGTTATGGTCACCAAATTGTGTATTTATTGGACAATCCTCTTATATCCTATTGGCTTCTCCCTCCTTATGGTTGCTTGGTGGCATGTAGAACAATGACCCAGTTCGTCAGTTCTGCTTTTATCTCGACTAATAATATTCTATCCGTTGCTTGTTCTACAGGGTGCATTCTAAACGTATTGCATTTAAATTTCCCATGCCGCTCCCATTCCTCAGGGTGGGATCAAACTACTCAGAGTGGGTGGGGGGGGGGGGAGGGGGGCACTAAGCTTGGCTGTAAAACTGGTCTCAGTCTCTCTTAGCTGTGGAAGCGGCAGGACGTCAGTTATTGTAAACCTCTGCACGCCGACTGTGTCACGGAAGACCAACGGAGAGGAAATTTCAACATGCAATTGTCTCTGTTTTTTTACAGCTCACCAATGATGATCACATTGGCGTGATTCTCGTAACTTACCTGAGCTAGGTTACTCCTCTTCACATCTCCCTGAAGTATCTTAGTCATTGTTTTTTGCCTTTGACTTCTAGCACTTTCTGGAAAGTTGAACATTTGCCTGATCCAAGGATGTTTAATTTATCAACTTTCAGATAAGTGAACAATGTACAGTAAGGATGGGTATTCTTTCACTGCATGTCTATTCTTGTGGCAGTCCTTTTCTACTTAAACCTTTGCAGTTTCTTGCCATATAATCACTTCCAAGGTATTTAAAGTAGCAGAGCTACAACTCATCCTAATCCTGCAGGGCATCACTCTGATATTAGCTCAATCTCTTTTTATCAAATGATTTACTCCTTTTTCACTGATGACAATTTCAAACTTGATGCTGTTGGTGGTGAAAAAGATCATGTACTCTCTGTTGCCATCGAACAGTTCTTGCAGAAGTGCATTTACTTCCTTTTCAGCTGGAGAATTCAAGTCCCCAATTCTATGGAAATGGTGGGTACACGTAACAAGCTTTTACACTGATGCTACCTGCCTGATTGAGCCACTTTATTCTCTTGGAGCTCCCCAACTCCAGCAGGACATCTCCTGACTTAGTGTGCAGGATAGACTTGATGTCTACAAAAATATCTTCCAGTTTTTGCCACTCTATAGTACCTGAGAATTACTATTACTTATTTGCCCAGAGGACACAATATATCATGATACAATCATTATACATGTATATAGAGCACGTCATAGAAAAGAAAACAATTTCACAAAAAAAGATGACAATATCACAAAAGAAATGCTATAACCCACAGCTCAGATACTCATTTACACTTTAAAAACACTTCTCTATTAAGTATGCTAATACGGTTTTTTAAAAAGATATAAATTTTCTATATTTTTAATATCTGTGGGTAATTTATTGTACAATTTTGAACACATGACCTCAGGCCCTCTGGATGCCAGTGAGAGGTTTGTTATTTTGACATGAATGTCCTTACATCTCCTGGTTTCATGTGTATGAAAGCTATTGTTCCTAATAAAATTTGCAGTCTTCTTTTTTACATATATAACACTCTGATATATATATGCACAAGGTACAGTGAGCAGTTCAAGTGATTTGAAATAAGGGCGACAATGAGCACGATACTTTAATTTGCACATGCTTCTCACTATCTTCTTTTGGATGATGAAAACTTTATTAAGAAGGGAGGAAGACCCCATATTACAATACAATATGACATACTTGAGTAGAATAAACCATAGTATAATGTTTTCAAAACATATTGGCTTATACTATGCTTTAATACAGATATTACATAGAATACTCTATTCAGTTTTTTACATAGTCGTTCTATATGTGTATCCCACTTCAAATTACTATCTACATATATTCCAAGGAATTTTGTACACTCCACAATATTAACATCATTATTTATGGTCTGCAACAGATCATTGTCCTTGAGGCTGTGCCTAACAGAAAACAGTATCATTTGGGTTTTTTCCTCATTTAGCATGAGATCATTGTCAACACACCACTTTTGCATACATTTCATCACATAATAATAATAATAATCTTTATTTGCCCAGAAGACACTGACACAGTGTAATAGATACATCAGATAAGTGTATAGGACACGTCATATGTACATATAGATGTTAAACAATGATGAAATTCAGAAAAGCATGACACAATAATAAATTTTTTGCATAAAATATATTCCATATTCAGTATGGTTATTTTTTCTCCATGAATTCCATTACAGAATAAAACTGTTCTTTCCTTAAAAATGATATTAATTTCTTTTTGAACAGGACTGGATCCTTTACGTACTTAAAATCGTAAGGGAGCCTGTTCAGTGCAAGGAGGCCCATTGATTTAGGCCCCAGGGATGTATTTAAAGTCCTGCAATAAGTTTGATGCAGGTCTCTGCAGGCTCTGGTTTGGTGGCAATGAACGTTGTCATTTGTCATATAATTGGATATATTACTTTTAGCGAAAATGCATACGACATAAATGTAAATACATGGAACAGTCAGAATATTTAACCTTTTGAAGAAGGAAAGACAAGGTGCATTGTAGGGAGCATTGCATATTAATCGTATTAAACATTTTTGAGCTTTAAAAATTGAATCAGAATGAGGGGAAGAACCCCAGAACAGAATACTATAGATAATTAAAGAATAAAATTCTCCGTAATAAATTGAAAGTAAGATATCAAGGCTTACAGATTTCCTAATACTTCTAATAAGAAAGCAAATGGAATTTAACCTGCTACGAAGATTGCATATGTGTTCATCCCATGATAAATTTTTATTTATAACAACTCCCAAAAACTTGGATCTAGAAATTTGAGGTACACACGTTCCCCCTAGGTCAATGGCCAATGAAGCAGGGGCTTTATTTTTATTAGAGAAGTATATGAGTCCAGACTTGTCAGGGTTGAGTTTCAGAGAATTTTGTGAACACCATTCACAAAGAAGTTCGGAAACTCTAGCTGCTGTCAAGGTCAAGTTGTTTAACGATGGTGCTGATACAATTACGTTAGTGTCATCAGCATGTAAAATTGGCTCGGCTCCTGGAACTGACATATTGACTGGTATCCATTAATGCACTCACATTTTCACTTTTTGATAAAATGGTTACATCATCTGCATACATTACACACTTATTAGGAGTTACAATTGTCTTGGGTAAATCATTTATGAATATCAGAAAGAGCAAAGGACCCAACACTGACCCCTGTGGTACACCCTTTTTAACCTCTAACATAGAGGAGAAATGGATAGTCCCATCTTTCCGGAAGGCTACTCTCTGTTTTCTTCCACGAAGATATGTGTTGAGCCAATTTAGTGGAATTCCCCTAATGCCTATTGATTCACATTTTGAGTAATATGATATGATCCACAGTATCAAAGGCTCTGCTCATGTCAAAAAATATTCCCATTACCCTATTTTTGTTGTTTATTTCCTGTACAACGTTGTCAATTGCATTAAATAGAGCCAGTTCTGTTGATTTTCCATGCTGAAAGCCATATTGATCGAGTGATATTATGTTTTGACTATCAAGATAGTCAATGATCCTTTTACAGAACACATACTCAAATAATTTGCCAAATTGTGGTACTATAGATACTGGCCTGTAGTTTTGTAGATTATTTCTGTCACCTTTTTTCTTAAATACTGGGACCACCTTGGATATCTTCAAGGAGTCAGGATATACACCTTCTACCAGGGACTGGTTTACTAATGAGAGTAAAGGTCTTAGTATGAAGCACCCACAGTCTTTAATTACTTTTCCTGTTATTCCCTCTATGTCAGCAGACTTTTTCTTTCCTATCCTGGTAAGATAAGAGCACAGCTCACTCTCAGAGCAGGGTTTAAGGTACATTGAGCTACATGTCTTATAGTTTATTTGAGGAGCTTCTCTTTGGGTGGGATTGACTGCCTTGGGAAGGTGCAAGAACGTGTGGTTAAATGCATTAGATAGCTCAATTGGGTTTGTTATAGTTTTCCCATGATCATCAGCAACTTGATCTGGCAGTACTGTGGGGTTGATATTGGTGTTATTTTTGATAATATCCCAAGCTACTTTAGAATAGTTAGAGGCATTCCTAAACCTTTGGTCATTACACTCCCTTTTTGTTTTCTTGATTAATATCTTATATTCTTTCTTAAGGTGAGAATATTGCCGTCGCAACCCCATATCATTTGATGCCTGAATTTGCAAAAACATAGTTTTTAGTATCCTAGATAAGTTTTGGATTTCATTATTCACCCAATTTTTGCTGTCATCCCTCCTGGGTGCCACTGTCTGCAGTGGAAAAGCTAAATCGAAGTAATACTTAAATCTACAGAAATATTCATTAAAGTTATCATTCAGAGATCTTCTACTGTATCCGTCTTTCCAATCTTCTTGATTCAACAGGACACAAAAATAATTCATATTATACTCGTTAAAGAACCTACATCGTCTTAGGTTTTTTGACCGAGGTTGCTCCTAATGCACATGGATACAATTGCAGAATGATCTGATAACGCTGGGTCAAATACTGTAGTATTGATGTTGGCTTCATTATAATCAGAAAAAACATTGTCCAGAAGTGTTTCTGTACCAGCTTTAACCCTTGTTGTTCCGCTGTGCTGGCTTAATATGCCAAACTTTGAGTATCTGTGGCATTGGTCTATAATATTCTTTGTTGTCAACGCATTTTTTAAATGAGAAAAATTTTACTCTCTTTGTAACTCAATTTTTAGCAATATGATATACTACTTACGCCTGCCATTTGCTTCACGTTAAAAATAATATAGCATTTTTAAAAAAACTCAAGGGTGCAGTCTCATTGGACTAGATCCCAGAATGACTTTCACTAATCATGTGTGCCTACTCGTGCAAATGCAATGGGATCAATGCTCAATAACAAATGGGGAGATAAGACTCAAAAACATTCACCAAATGTTGCTTTTCAAATGCAAACATTTATAGGCTCTCCCTTTCTATTTAATTAAGGAGTTTCTGGCCAGCAATAATTTCTAATGTAAAAGCAATTTTGTATTCCCCTTGCCAAAAAATCCCTATCTTACCTGAATTCCCTTCTTGCTGGCATACCTGAATATATTTTCTCACATTGCCTAATCCACCAAATAATTAATCAAATCACTCGAAGCAAGATTATTTCAAGACAAGAGCGGACCTTTCTACTCGAAATTTAAGAAAATTGAATCCCCACATCTTTAACTAAATATGACATGTATACTAGAACTAATAACGTATACCAGTTTTAAATCTTACCCTTCTTCCAGCATAAATGCATCAGACTATGTTCTTACCAATATATATGGTCTGCATCTTATTAGCAACCAAACAGTTGAATCAGGAAGATAAATTTCATTACTCAAAATAAATGTTTTGTGACCAATGAAGATTTCATGGTAATGCTCTAATCAATATATATCCTCCCATCTATTCTCTTATGTTCAAATATTTCAGGCAACTTAATTGAACCTAGATGATTGAAAATCCAAGCCTCATACTTGAAAAAGTGCTGACAGGGATCATAAATAAACAGCCCAATTAATAAGATTTGCCACAAAGGAAACATTAAAATAGCTCGAAGTGGAAGTACTTATTTTTTCATGCGTGTTAGTTAACATATTCTAAAAAGAAATCATCAATATCAGAGAAAGTGAATGAATGGCAAAATATTGTCTAGATAGTAGTCTTTATTTTGGGGCGAGATGAAGACTATGAAGTCTCTTCTACCACCTAATCAGGTGCATATTAAGTCACTAACATTCAGTCTTTACATAGAGGATAAAAAAATACTGGTTATCCATTTATGTACTTGGCTAGTTTGCATAGAACAATGTGATAACTGGCAGATTTTCTCTCTAAGGTTACTCTTCCGATTCATTGCAAAAGAATCCCGCACATCAAAGTGCTGTTACTGCACAATTTTGTGATTTATCTGAATCCTTGATTCTCTACATTGAAATTTCCATTTGCTCTGAAAGCTTACAATGTTTTGGCATCTTCGAAACTTAATTGAACTGTAAATAATGGAGCAAATTTAACTCATCACTACAGTCACTGAAAAGCATGTTCATATACCTGAAGAAAAAATGATATACTGGAAAAGGCTATCAGAGAACACTAACCAGAGCCTGATGGATTTGAGCGGCAAATATTTATAAGAATGACACCCTTCCCCCTGAATTCATGCTGTGTTTAGGGCTTGTAGGCAGGAGTGG
This sequence comes from Hetaerina americana, assembly GCF_022747635.1. Taxonomy (NCBI): domain Eukaryota; kingdom Metazoa; phylum Arthropoda; class Insecta; order Odonata; family Calopterygidae; genus Hetaerina; species Hetaerina americana. The sequence goes on from NW_027286752.1 coordinate 10,014,784, forward strand.
TTGACTGCCCCGGAGAATTCTGAGAAGGGCATTACAATTAGAGGGGGACTCAAATTCATTTGAAACACTTTTTTAGTGGTGATGTCTAGAAAATATTCAATCAAGGGTTTACCTGGAATTAATCACTCGAAGTTTGACAAACCCTCTAACTTTGAAATACTAGAACTCTTGCGATTCAGATTTAAAATACCAAAAACTATTCAATACAATATTTACTGGTAGAACTACCAATACAAACTGCCATTGCGCATGAGCACTGTGGTTCAACTTTGTTTTACAACACCTTGAATAATAGTGAAAAAGTTGTGGTGTCATGTAAGGTCAAACTGGGCAACACTATATTCTGGTAAAGTTGTGTCTGTAGGCATACTGTGCTACTTTTATTTTTAATGGAAGGGTTGTACTTGGATGCATTATGATAAATTACATGAACTTAGTAAGAAATCACAACATACTAGATATCTTTATTTACAATTTTCCTGATTTTTCCAGGACAAAATCTGGGAAAGAGAAACAACTTGAAATTTGAAAATCCAATGCTCTCATCCGAGCACTATGATGATCTCATACTGCAACAGTATGCTGAATCTTGCAGGGTTACAACCATGCATTTTTTATTGTAGGATTCAAATACTGACACTTAAAAACTATCACAGTATTGATGCATGTTTCAAGGATTGTTCAGCCAAATTCTTGGAATGATTACATACATTACATTTCCAGTTTTTTTATGATAATTGAGTAAGGTAAAACCATGATGACACACACTCATCAAAAATATTATCTTATAAAAACATTTGAAATGCAATACTGATGAAAATATAGTAAAAAGTACCTAAATACATCTTAGTCTTGGAGTTACATGTCAAATCAAATGGAAAATTTACATTTTATAATGTTTTGATATTCATTTGGTGAATGTATAATGATTCTTGAAACACTTCATCACTGCAAAAAGTTAATAATAACAAATTCTAATGCCTAAAAATATGCTAAAAAATGAAGAGATACAGGTATAAAAATATAAATAACAAATGAGAGGAAAAACTTTCAAGTATTTTCCTAAAGTGACATGGTTAACAATGATGAAAATTTCATCACCATATTCATTTGAGTTCAAAATGACACAAAAGGGACCTAAAACAAAATTTCATTTTCTTTCAGACAAGGCTTTCTTTAGTAGAAATTAAGAATTTATGAGCATGATAAAATGTCATGAAATAAAACTTGTCTAAAACATCTTTATAATGTAAAAAAGCATGCCAATGTACACTTATAAATTATCAAAGTCCCTGTTCAGAATTATACCTGCTCATCAATCAGTTATTTCTCCATCACCTAACAAAACAATGAAACATAGAAAACACGTGGTGCAATATCACCTTGACTCAAGGCCGCATAATCCTATAAAAGACATACAGGCTTCTCTGTGCGACATATAAACTGCCCTGCTATGCCACCACTGAATCACAGAGGGTAATTGAACAAAAAAATGAAATTGTAGAAGCTGAAAACATTACATGGCAAGAAGTCGATTAACTTTCTTTAGCGCTAGCTCGAGTAATTCAGCCATGCCTGGTGTACATCCATGTTGTTCTATAGCTGAAAACCTGTACGTCCTACACTGCCTGTCACCATCAATGCATGTGACCGCTCCCATGAGGGGGCACAGGATGATTTTCCGATGATCAAGGAAGTTTATCTGTGGAAAAATGAAAGAATTCAGTATTTTTGAAAATGATCTAGGAATAAACCAAAGTATAATGCAAACCTAACATAAAGTGAGAGTACATCAGTGTTCAGAAAATTGTTTAACAATCTACCGAACCATTTAAAAAATGAGACAAGAATTTCACCATTCAAGAGGAATCTATTTTCATATCCGGTTGATGAGTATTATTGTATGTAGATGAATAATTATGCAAAGCTTAAGTGTATATTAGTTTCCCGCCATAACTATATTTGTACTTCTATTTGGAAATAATGTGATCTATATCCCATTGAAGTGCCCTTACACGTATACATCTATCATGTATTCTCAATACTGCACACTGGGTCTGCTGGACAAATAAATATACTACCTTGATCAAAAATTTCCCGGAATTAATTCAGAAAATTAAAAATACAAGTTTATTCATCTAAATCTATATTGTCCCCTTCAAAGTAATCCCCATCGACTGCAACACACTTATGCCAGCGCTTGATCCAATCCTCGAAACATTTTTTATATTCGGTTTTCGGTATGTCCATCAGTGCTTCCTGCGATTTTTCCATTACTTCCTCTCGGCTGCTAAAACGCGTTCCCCGTAATGGTTTTTTAACTCGATTGAACAGAAAGAAGTCACAGGGAGCCAAATCAGGTGAATTCGGTGGCTGTTGGATGGTATTTGTTGCATTTCTCGTCAAAAAATTACGAATAATGATAGCACTGTGCGACGGTGCGTTATCATGGTGCAAAATCCACGAGTTTTCTGCCCACATTTCTGGTCTCTTTCGGCGAATTGCTTCACGCAAACGTCTCATAACGCCCAAATAATACTCTTTGTTTACTGTCTGGCCTTCTGGCAAAAATTCATGATGCACTACACCGTTGTAATCCATGAAAACCGTCAGCATTGCCTTCTTTTTTGACTGAAAACGACGTGGTTTTTTTGGTCTCGGCTCATTTGGTGAACGCCATTCACTTGCCTGATGTCTGGATTGCGTGTCGTACTCATAAACCCACGTCTCGTCTCCAGTAATGATCCTTTTGATGAATGTGGGATCGGATTCAGCCTCGCAAATCATGTCTTTTGCGACGTCAACACGGTCTCTTTTTTGCATGAAATTGAGGTATTTTTGCTGCTACACGACGGAAACCCAAATCATTAACCACAATGTCTTGGGCGGATCCATAGGCAATGTTCAAGTCCTCCGCTATTTCTCTGATGGTTAATTTGCGGTTATTGACCAACATTTCTTTTACTTTATCAATTTTTTCACCGACTTTCGATGTCGATGGTCTGCCACTGCGTTCATCATCTTCGATTGACTCACGACCACTTCTGAACCGCTCGTGCCACTGGTAAACGACAGTTTTTTTTAGAGAATCGTTGCCGAAACACTTTTCCAACATTTCCAACGTCCGTGCGCCACTAAATCCGTTTTTTACGCAAAATTTAATACAAGTTCGTTGTTGCAAATTTAAATCCATTTCTGAAATTGTAAAAAATCGCCAACACACACAGAGATAGATGTACTCTTGGCTACGTAACTTTTGCAAATGTCAAGTTATGACACTAAGATTTAAAGGGAATATCAACAACAGATGTACCAATTTAACAAAAAAAACAGAACTCAAATCGGAACGATGGGAGCGCCACACGGTGGTTATTCCGGGAAATTTTTGATCAAGGTAGTATTATTCTCGTAAGTCACATAATGAGCATCAATGCTCAGAAAATGTATAACATCTGTTGTATGGTGACCAGACTTTGGTAGTAATACATTTAACAATAAAAAATCAATATTTTTGGGTATTTATGAACTCATTAATTCATGTTGTAAAACATACACTCAGAAAAACTTGGGAACCAAATTTTGCAATGTTTTAAGGTATATTATACGACAAAATAGTATTCACATCAGAAGACTTCAATTCCAAAATGATTCTTTTTCCTTCGATAAATGGACAACATTTTTGGAATGAATAAAAATAATTTAGTTACATTTACTAGGGCATCAGCTAAAAAGTTAATTCTGATTTTAACTTACAGAAATCAATTGTATCAGGTTTGAACTTAGCTTTATTAATTGTCTCAAGTCTGATGTTTAATCAGGAAAATAAGAAAAGATCATCAGCTTGAAACATTGATACCAAATCTTATTATAAGGAAAATGTTTGAAAAACTCAAAGAGTGAAATATTTTACAAAGCATCAAATTGTGATGAATTATTTTCGCAAGGTTTAAATTATGATGGATGATTATGATTTATCAACATAGATAATAGGGCATTGCAGGAGGAAGCAAAAAATAGTTCACAGTCATTCACTTATGTAATAGGGATATTCATTAAAGAGTGATCATGCATATTTCTTTGCAAAATATCATACAAAAAATCAATTCCATGTTATTGTTAGCTTAATGTGTAATCATCAATTATACCTTAAATTGAAATTGCATCAATAGAAAAATGTCATGAAATTCATGAGGCAATGCAAATACAAAGGAAAAAACAGAATGAAGAATAACAGAAGTGTTTACCTGGAGAGTGCCGTTTGTGAGGTGCATCACCACAGCTTGTGAAGTACGGAACCATTCGTGCAGCCATGGTGGTCGGGCAAGGTCATCTGATGGTGTGGGCGCCACACCTCCACCTGCCTTCAGCAAATTCTCAGCCATGTAGCGCAAAAAGTAGTTCAACAATTTCATCTTCTTTTCTAAAGTTGAAGGGTACTCTTTTGTTGTATAGTAATGCTCTTGTCTATCCCTATCAATGTAGTGGAGATTTCTGTAAAGGAAAATACAGAGTTGAAAGAAAAATAATTGGAACTATCTACTACTAATTCATATCGTCTTACACAATTACATTATCTATGTTTGCACCTCAAGTAGGGATCAGAATACCACTGAAAAGAAGGCGCAGCTGAAAGGAGGAAGTAGCCAACACACAATTCCCTTGATGCAGTAGTCTTTTGTCTGTCGATGAGCATAGATAACACAACAAATTGCTGCTTCCGCCAGGTACAAAGTGCATACCATGATTTGATCATTTGTTTGTAAAAGAATCATTAGCTAGCCTAATTCATTGAGAGTTATTTAGACTAGTTGATGGATGTACAGTAATGAGTGAAGGAAAGTTTAGAAAATTGTGCATGATGGAGGGCAGAGTGGCAGGCCCAGGATCTAAACCAATGAAATCATTCAACAAGTGGGCCAAGAACTGCTATCTGATTGGTGATTCATGCTCTGAAATATTTCCTCTTGTTGGACGCACAACTACTTGCACAATTGTTATGGAAACAATAATAATACTTTATTCATTTTGAAAAATGGTACAACCATATTAAATGCTGTCAATATAAATATTATTGAACATATAAACTTCTTAAATGATGTGAAAAACTCCAATATCAAATTGCACAAATGATGGTTGCCAAAAATGCAAACCAAAATTAACTAACGAATGGGTTCCATGTTCTTGTTAAAACATTTTTTAAGAGTGTTGACTTTGTACATGAAATTTCCAAAAGACACATTTTTGACAAGGACACTGAGAAATTATAGAGAGAACATTCAATTAAGGATTAAAAGAAATACTCAGGGAAGGGGAAAACAAAATATTGTACAAATGGTGAACTTCTCATCTTATGGCAAAGAGAAAAAAATCACAGAAGGATCCTATTCTGCTGCTTTCCAGAAAAGCAACAGCACAAAATGGGCCAACCACTACACATGGGTGCACATGAGCCACTTTCTAGGGCACAAATTGGCCTAATTATTTGGACATGTACCACGGGGAACTTGAGGAGTGTACCGTGTGGATTTATTGCTGATCTATAGTCTTCCTGAATACCATAGCAGTCAAGTTTGAGATATTTTAATCTTGTTACATCATACAATTGTTTATCACGGTCCTGGAGAACCTGAACAAAGAGATGAAGGGACAAACAAGGGCACATTGTTTGGCCATCATGTTGTTGACATAAATGTCAAGGTAGGAGTCAATTGATGTGTATTACGAAGCAAACAAAACTTCAGTTCTTAGATGAGTTTCTAATTGATAACAACCAATGATTCAACTCACCATACTAACACCACAGCTTGAATATTTGGCTTTTCCAATCCTCCCCACAATTTTTGCATCGATGTCATATCTGTCAGGCTATCATAATACAATCCACTAATATATCTGGGGAAGGAGGGGGAGTATACAAATTTCAATATCATTTAATGCAACTCCAGAAAGTTTTGAATATGACAAAAGGGGGGGCAGAGGACATTCCATAGGGGTGAGGGTCTGTCATCTTCCGGCTTAGTTGATTCATGACACTGAGCGTGGGGGAGCGGAAGGTGTACAAAACATTGCCGACAACTACTTATTGCGATAGCTGTATGGCAATATATATTGACCAAGTAAGAAGGAAGTTCAGAGAAAAGGGTGAAAGAACAAGAAACATTCTTCTGAGCACTTCAGCAGTGGAATCAATCATTTTTGGCTATACATTCCTTATTCTGAAGACCAAACAGAGGCTCTACCTCTTGGAAAAGATTTGAAATTTAAACACCATTGCTAAAAGACCTTAATTGCTGGGAATGTTTTGCAAACCTCTCATTGCCCATTCTCAGTGTCAAGAAACAGCAAAAAAAGAAAGGTGTTGTGAAAAAACTGATCCAGAGAATGGAATACCACACTGTCCTGCTCTCTCCTTCCAACATTTCCAAGTAGCAGGTGATAATGTTTGGCATACCCACCTACCCTTCTCTTCCATGTCCCCCCCCCCCTCGCTGTACCTGCAGACTCCCTCCCTTCCCCCTCTGCACTTCTAATAAATTAATGCCATTTCGGAAAAATGCAATGGTAAGGAAGGTTTCTCGGCCTGACACAGAGATGGCATTCCAATCAGAGACAATTCACGATTCCTGCAAGGGTGCATGTGTCACTAGTACACAAGACAAGTTTCAACTTGTTCTCTCTAGCAGTTTGTTTACACATATTGTTGCAGTAGATGTCTTACGTTAAATGGAAAGATTCCAAAGAAACGGTGAGAGATACCGCAACAGTAACTTTTTAACGGAGTCATCCGCTAATGTGCATTTCAAATGCCACAATTTCAGAGTGAAAAATCATTCGCCTTGACTGTGGGATCTGGTTTCAAAAATGGAGAGACTTGAATATCGTGCAGTCGTAAAATTCTTCCTTTTGGATGGATTAACCCCCATGGAAATTCATCCGGAGTTGACAAAAGTCTACGGGGACTTTGCTCCTGGTCATGGCCACACATCCCTTGAAGATGACCCACATGAAGGACAGGCAAAAATTGCAACCACACGGGAAACCATTGAAAATATGCAGGATATCGCGTAGGACGATAGGCGAGTGAAGGTGAGTGAGATAGCTAAGCTTGTGGGGATATCGGAAGAAGGGGCGAGAAATATCTTGCACTAAGAATTAGGGATACGAAAGCTCTGCACAAAGTGGGTGCCGCATTTGCTGAATGCCCATCAAAAGCATATGCGAAAACAATGAAAACAATTTTCACAGCAATTGGACTGATTGAAGAGGGGAAAGGACTGATTTTGTGCAGCAATTTGTCACCACAGATGAGACATGAGTCCAACCACTACATGCCAGAAAAAAACCAGCAGTCTAAGCAGAGGGTGCTATCCGGTGGTTCAGCACCAAAGCAAGATAAGTTGATAGCATCTGCCAGAAAGGTCATGTCCAGTGTGTTTTCGGAGGGAAAGGGATTCCGTTCATTGCTTACCTTGAAAAAGGCAGAACATTTACAGACAAATATTACTCCGATCTTCTTGACCAGCTGGATGCCAAAATTTGCGACAAGAGGTCTAGCTTGAAGAAGAAAAAAATCACCTTTCACCAGGACAACTTACTGTCATCTGCCCATAAAGGTGCATTGGCGATGGGAAAACTACAGGATTTAGGGTACGATTTGCACGGCTATCCCCCCTTATTCCCCTGATTTAGCACCCTCAGGCTCCCATCTGTTCCCAAACTTGAAGAAATTTGTTCCTGGCAAGCCCTTCACATCCAATGAAGATACTGAAATGGATATTTTCACAGTCTTCCAGACTCTCACTCTTCTATGAAGGAATAGTGATGTTGGAGGACCACTTGGCCAAGAGTGTTGAAATCAAAGGAGATTATGTAGAAAAATAAAATCGATTTTAACTAAAAATCGCAGTCTTTCATTGGCAGGCTGATAACTTTCCACCTTACCCTCGTATATCAGCTTATCCTCATTTCCGTTACATATTTCAACAAAATTTTTGGAATATTATTAGATTTTTATGTACGTCAGAACTTACATGCAGATGTAATTCATCTGCATGTAAGTTCTGACACACATACAAATCATAAGTATGAATACAAAGCATATTTTGGGTAATACCCAGTGCAATAAAATTATTCAATGAATGCAATATCGACAATAGTAGGGGGCTGGATTCCTGAATTCCACGATTTCCAATAGAGCATGATTGGAATCGTAATATTAATTCTTATACCCAATAATGTATAAACAGTGTTTTGTTTGAAGCTCCACACAAGGCAAGTTTCTGGCTTTATATACCTTTTCTTGTACAATTTTAATGTCTGTATTCTAGAAATGTGCTTTCCGAAGTATTCATGTAAATCTTAATTAGTTTAAAGTAAATAGTCTTAATTTTCAGTTTCAACATACTTTTTTACCATACACAATTAGAGTAAAAATCAAATACTACTTACGAGCCATTTCCTAAAACCACCAACTTGGTGTGATCATTGAAAACCACACCAACTGAGTCATCAGAAAGCTGATAGCCAAATCCATATTTATATGAATAATCAACCCATTTGCTAACCCACACCATTGGCTGGGCAGCAGGATCCTCAGCATCATCTGAAACAAATAAATTGATACATGAATTTACACATTTAGATAAGGTATTAAATAGGAGAGTGCTGGATTTCAATGTTTTCTGGTGGAAATACACACAATATAGACAAGGTAAGGTTTCCTGATATGGTCTTGAAACGTGGCATTTCCCATTACTACACATTGTCGGCATGAAAAGTTAGAGTTATTAAGAGCTCGAGGAACATATTATGAATAAAAGACGACTTTGCATTATTTTGCAAATTCACTAATATGAGGTGTGCAGTGGTAAAATTGAAATATTGATCCTAATTGTAATTAGTCTCCAGCTCAAAATTTTTCATTTAAAATGTCCCATTTGATATGTGGTATGAAGTTTATATAATTGCCTCGGTCCCACCCACTGACTGCCCAATTGATCTTTCAAATCGTGAGCAGGGCAGTATACACTTATATCGGTTTTTGCATCCACCGTCCAATGCCTCTCTCAGCTCTTCCCCTCCTCCCCACCTTTGGGTAAGATTAAACCAAATGCACTTTGTTTTGACATTAAATTGTGGCCACTGTGACAACACCAATGAATAGATTACTGTGCCCATTGATATAATTATAATGAAAATATGATTCAGTTGTAAAATGCTATTTTATATTGCACAAAAATTTACCACTGAATTGACTTTCAATAAAAAATTTGTAGCAGGTACCCTATTTTTTATATCTCCTTCCATTTTCCAATAGTTTTGCATCCATCTTCAAAACTTGTCTGCTCCTACACTAAATACGCTATAGGCAAAACAGACTTCATATCATAGATTGTAATTGTCAAATTGCTAACAGACTCAGTTACTATATCTGGATTATCATCACCATTGAGTAACTATTTAAGTTACTGACTGAAGTACAATCTGTAACCTTATTAAATTTTCTTCACCGATCAAATTTATTTTCAAATATTATGCTTTTAATTTTTAATTTCCCTGCCATTCAACCACAAATATGATGTGGCTTGTACATTAGGTGACCTCGAGAGCTTTTCTGGTGAGAGCAATGATTATTGCTCCTGGAAGCCATCCATACCACCTCTCGGGAAGGTTATCTAGGCAGTAAGGCTCACTGTGTATTATAAATGTAGCAGAAGCAATGTGAAATGACCTCCCCATGAATTTGATTTAACAACTGCCAGCCTTACAATTGTAAATGAAGTTTCATTTCAATACTATACCTATATTCTTAAAGCCTTCTCGTCCAGGATTTTTTCTTAGTACTTGATTAAGTTGCTGCTGCAAAGTAATCCAGTGTGATCGTGGATCATAAGGCGTGTTCGGTATGACTCTATTTTTGGAGGCAGCAGGGTGGCCAGTTTTTGCCTTTGGGCTGCCCATCTTCACGCCATCTGTGGGTATGAACATTAAATCAGAGCCAATCATAGCTATAGCACATATTTCAAACACAAAGGGATTATAACTATTTAGTAGCTACATTTCTCGGAGCCATTCAACCATGTAAACAAGAAATTAATCAAATTGAGAAGAACTAGTTGATTTTTCATATACTTCAGTAAATGATCAAAGAAGGACAACTTCAGTATAATTTGTATGCAAATCCTTTAGTCTCTTCAGCTCAATATCATAAGACCACATATCACGATTCTCATTATCTAGACTTTGATGAATGAATTTATAAGACAATGTATCTACCTCTGATGCAAGGACATTTTCTCTTACATGGCGATTCTGCATTAAGAAAGGAAGATGCATCAAAATTTGTTCGCCAACAAAAAATGTTATTTGTTTCGTTATGGTATAACATCATGATGTTATACCATTACGAAACCTAGGTCGTAAATAAAAGTTTTTTAAGTGGAAAAGCGAAGTGTTTTAAATTTAATGTCAATATGAAGAATTTCCAACAAGTGACGCCAGAGAACATTTTATTTAAAACTACATTGTTTTGACTGAAAGAGACATCTCAATGCTATACACACCAGAAAAACTCCATTGAGTAATTGGATCCATATGCTGTGACACACAATACAGATGATACCTGTTGAGCTAAAGGTGGAGGTATTTACCTAAATGCTGTCACTCACAACCTTTCAAGCAAATGGTATTGTGGCCTGATGGTCTGGTATTTATCTGCCACATCTCACCACCATGAAATTATTCCTCATCCACGAGTCACAACTTTATTCTTTCAAAACCCATTTCTATGCTCTTTATCTTAAGTAACTAACTAAAGTGCTGTTTAATTAAAGTCCACTAACCAACTTCTATAAAAATTATACATATATATTATAGAAATAATACAAAAAAAGTATAAGCTATTGTGTGAATGTAGCATTATGATCAGTAAAACATCTTTCCAAGTTATCAACAATGGACCCTCAATTGAAAGAGCATGGGTTTCTTGGAAACAAAAAACCAATATTTTGGAAAAATAAGGATACACTGCCTAATCAAAATGCACACCACAAAAGCATATATACTTTGAGAATTCATTCAAACAAGGAAAACAGCAAGATGAATGGAAAATTCACTGATTACCTAGAATGAGAAAATCCACTATATTTTTTAAGTTTAAAAATGATTACAGCACAGTAGCTCTAAATCATAAACTATGGTGGCATAAAATATAACAATCCTGTCATTAGTAACTTGATAGCCTCTGCCCACAGCAGAGCCACTAGGTCTATTGCTTGCTTAATTACTGACTCAGAACACTTATCTAGGTTATGAATACTCTTCCATTGACAGTTGACTTCATTGACTTGTTAGATGAAAAAACGTAATAATTCACCTTGTGAATGCACTATATGGAAAATATTATAACTTATTATGCCTATATCTAGCGGATATTATTAGTGGAATGCAATTAAAAGACATTAAGGACAGAAATTGTAAGACAATAAAAACAAAAATGGCCACTGTCACAAGTCGAATTGAAAGGCAGTCTGCTATCAGTAATATTGAATAATATTCATACAAGTTCTAGCCCAACCAATATTCTATTTTTTTAAATGAACCACATAACTTAGGCAACCATCATAAATTGGAAAGAATAAGGATCATATCTTAAAATGTCATCTTTACCTTCAGTGTTCATTTCAATGAGAGGTTTTCTGGCTGATATAACTGGCGTCTTGTCCAAAGTATCAAACCGTGGTTCCATCGTCAAGCAAGACAAGGGTAACTGTGCTGGAATGTAACCTAAAAGACAGGCAATTATTAATTAATGATAAAGGAAACATTAATAACAACTAACTTAAGTATATACAGTGGCATTGGTGAGTCCATAAATTTGTTTCCATAAGTTAAGAAGTGTTAGCCTTGAATACTAAAATATTGAAGAAACAAGCTGAAAATCATTAATACTGTGTCAAATATGTAAAATCAATAGTTCCTTAGAACAAAACTGGTGAGAGCTCAATTGTACCAGCTTCCCAGAGACCTGTGTTCCTATCCCTTTTCCTTATATCTATTTCCATGAGAATGAATATTTGTTCGCCATATGGTGGGATGTCGTCACGTTTGAATGTATGTGTATATAAATATATATATACATATTTATGTATATATATATATATATACATATTTATGTGTATATATATATATACATATTTATGTGTATATATATATATAAATATAGATATATATATATAATAAATAATACATAATAAAAAAATTTATGTATGTATATATATATATATATATATATACATACATTTTTATACATATTTATTATATATATGTCATATTTATTGTATATATATTATCATATTATAATATATATACATATTTATGTATATATATATATACATATTTATGTGTATATATATATATATAAATATATACTCATATATACAGAAACAGATATAAGGAAAAGGGATAGGAACACATATAAAGGACGAACACAATAGAGGTGGGGAAGGCGGAATGTGTTCCTATCCCTTTTCCTTATATCTGTTTCTGTATATATGAGTATTTATTCGCCGTTTGGCGGGATTTCGTGTTTGAATGTGTATTTGGCCAATGTGGCTCATCTCTTTCTTCTGGCTATGCGTGCCACGAAACGCACTGTTCCTTTCCTGTATGATGTTGTATGAATTCTAACCCTCTGTCCTTTCCTTTCCTTGTGTATTGTCTATTTCTCCTTTGGTGGGTGAAACAGCCCCCTGACGCCATCTCTTGGCTGAAAGAATCGGGGCGCTTGGCGACATATTAGACCCACGGATCTCAGGGTAAATTGACTATCCTCGATAGCTCAAGTGGTTAAGAGCATCCGCCCGGCAAGTGGAGAGATCCGGTGTTCGAGTCCCGGTTGAGGAAATATTTTTACTCTTGTGATCCGTTCGATTCCGCCTTCCCCACCTCTATTGTGTTCGTCCTTTATATGTGTTCCTATCCCTTTTCCTTATATCTGTTTCTGTATATATGAGTATTTATTCGCCGTTTGGCGGGATTTCGTGTTTGAATATATATAAATATAGATATATATAATAAATAATACATGATAAAAAAATATATAATAAAATATAAACAATATATACAATAAAATATAAATATATGTAGCAGGTAAGTCATTATCAAATATTTAAATAAACTTTTTGTGTACATATGTCAGAAATATGTTTGGAAAATATTACTGAAATACTAATGCTCAATGACTATCCAGGATAAATAAACATTCAGTGCATGCATCTACAGCTATCGCAGAGCTTTTGGTACTACTGGAAAAGACAGGTTTATGTGGAAGGGTTTTTTTGACAACAAACTTCCTTGTAATTATGAGAAACAAATTTGCATTTTCCACAGATTGATTTGTAACGTACAACGCGTTTCAGTTTATCAAACCATCGTCATGTACAAGACAAGATTCAACATGTGATACATCACATACTCATACCCATTTGAGGCAAGTGGGGAGAATAAATCTGAGGAAAAGTGCAAATTTGTTTCTCATATTGACGAACTTCCACTACATCTCGCCTTAATCTGTTGAATATGTTCCTTGTAATGATGGAGAAAGGTAATTGCCGCATGGTTATGCATTCCTTCATTGCCAACCTGTAAATGCTCTTTCACTAATGCCCTAAGTTGAAAGGCAACAAACTTCTAATGAGAGTATATTGGCATATCTGGCTGCCATGACCTCTCATTCATGCCAACCTCTTCCATGCACCCTTCCTCTTTTCTGGCACAATGCAGATAAGTGTCAACAAATTCTATAATATTTGCAGATGTATTCATCCTGGTCTCCAGTCACTCACATACCAAAGACCAAGTGAATCAACTGAATGAGTAAAGTGAAACATTATCAAAGCACAATAAGAATATAGTGCAAATGTTTTATTGTACTTTGAGTGCATGGAAATAATTCAATTTCCAAATCTATTGAGCTTTTTAAGGAATTTTTTTCAGGAGAAGTTAATATGTCTTACCATGAACCAAGAAATCATCCATTAAGACCTCTTCAATTTTTGGTCTTTTGGCAGGCTCTGGATGAAGCATTTTTTGAATCAATCGAGCAGCTGATTTCAGAAGTGAGTTCGGTAAGTGATACTCACAGCGCTTAATTCTGTCGTACGTTTCATTCAAGGAATTGGTTTCAAATGGTGGCTTGCCTACCAGCAGTGTATACCTATGGATGTACAAAAACAGAAAAGACATCTTTATTCACATATTCTGTGTGGTTAGTGAGACATTAATAAGAAATAGCTCGCATATTTTACCCAAAGATGTACAAAAATACAAAAGACATCTTCACTCACGCATTCCATACAGTTAGATTGACACAGTGACATTAACTAGTAAATACCAACGTGACCAATTTTTGGGGAAACATAAACATGGGATATTTTGGACAGAAGTTTTTCAATTAATGACTTATCCAGTTGTAGGTGGCCAAATTTTAGACCCACTCAGTCTCTTAACTAAGGTTGCCTTTACACTCGTGTGCCCTGGGCCTACTTCCTCCTGAGAGTGGAGAAAAACCCCTTTTGCAATTGAAGACTTCCTTTGCTCGAGCTGCCAAAACAAAGGGAACTCTGGGTCGACCTTTTCTTTCTTCGTGTAGACTCCCTTAGAAAAAGAGAGCCTTACAACTCTCGTACAGAAATCCTTCTTTCGTTCTCACCTGTGCCTTAGTAAAGGCTCACTTTGTAGAAACGACCCTCAGTACAGACCTACATTTTTCTAGGTCTACTTTGTTTTATTTTATTCAATCACACAAGTTGCATCATGTGTTTAAGTGGACTGGGTGACCCCAAACATTATGAAATAGTCAAATGGAACACTGCAAAATATTTTTTGCTACATATGTACATATTTTGGGGCGTGATAATCCAGTGGGTTGATTGCTAGACCACTGACCAGAAGACCTGAGTGATTTTTCAAGATCTTCAAAGGAAACCATAGGTGGCTCAGAGAAAGGGATCAATTTGACACAATTGGGCTTAGTATCACATGAACTCTACCATCACCCACCAAACTAACCTTTGGGTGGATTATGGTGATTTGTAGATGTGTTAAGGTGAGTAGTATGATAACTCTTGAAGCATGTTCATCAAGACTACTGATAATGCAAACAATAGTGAATGGGTAATGAGAAACAGAGTTAAAGCTAAATACATGACTTCATTCGAATGTGATAACATAAAATCACTCCAGTATATGCTTGTATGTATCTACAACCAAATGCATAAGTGTCCAGCAAGAATTTCATGTAGTTCAATTGTGAATATTCCCATCACATTTCGAAAGTTAATTTGAAGGATAAATATTTTCCCCTTCTGACATATAAAAGTAAATACATGATGTTGAGAGCAGATATGTCTATTGCCAGGCCATCACAACTTATGCCGACTACTACACCTTCTTCAGCAAAATATGTGAGAACTAAGAAAGGTTTGTATATAATGTTATTTGTACATCATCTCAGATTCACCCCATTGACGGATGTCCCATTTCCATTTCTAAGCTGGTGGTGGCCCATGAAATCATAAAAAGGAACTGTTAAATTTTAGAATCCTCCATGTGTGAAAGACCCTTAAGATAGAGGTGTTATAATATATTTTTGTGTCTAGATTATGGATGTGGTTACACAAATGTAATAAACAACATAATTACACATGAAATATAACATCTAGAAATTCCCAGAATGATCCAGTCAATATAATTTATCTACCTGGGCATTCCCCATCTTCAAAAAAGTTTAATTTTGACTATATCAGCCAAGTGTTACAAAATGCAAGTGTTTGCAATAACAGAATACCCCATTCTCCTCAGAGAAAATTATTTACAGTTGGCCACCCTTAAAAAAAATGGGTTCCCAGGAAACAAAACCAATAAACCACAACTATTAACTAGAAGGATCGTATGATAGGCCACCTAGTGCTAAGCTAGGTAAATTCACGCATCAGTAGAGAAGGGGGAAAGTAGGAAAGATTCCTTCCCCAGTGCCACCAGGGGTCCCTGAGAATGATCTCGTACCTGAGAAATCACATAGCATGAGTGCAGACACATCACCCAAAATTGAACCCGAGCCCTCCAGCCGATAGCCCAGAATTCTATCCACTGGACAACCAAGTCCCAATAAAATTAATGCACTGAAATATACACTGTGATGTTACACCAAAATGGGAGTCCAGAACACACATGCCCACAGCATACAACAAAAATTGATCATAGTCGTCAATTGACACGAAGGCATAATCACCCTCAAACACAAGGATCACTTGATAGCCAAAATCACAAATATACACGTAAAGGTAAAAATGAATATAAAGTTTAAAAATATAAATACAAGTTTCACAAAAGCAATATTTGAAGAATAAAATGCCAAGGCCCTTACTTCATATAAAACAAACTATTGCCTCAATTTCGGCAATCTCAATGGGTCTCTCAATGAAGAGTCTATATTGGGGCAGAATTGTGCAAGAGGACATAAATACCTCGGTGCAAATTACTGGTCTCCCTCATATGCATGGAGTTAAAGAAGCAGGAAAATTTGATAAAATAAATGTGTCAAAAATTGTTATTCGGGTTGTTGGGTATCAATGTACATTTATGCTGTAAACGGACTGATTGGAGAGGAATTAATGACCATGCACAATTGGGAGCATATGATGGAAAAAATGTAGCCCATTCTTTGCTTTCAAACAATAGGTGGACTGATCAACATCCAAAACCACCATGATTGGTGACTGTGAATTGAATGGATAATATTCAAGCAGCATTTAAACATTTAGTGGCATTGAAAACAAATGTTTGATGTAGTGAAAATCACACAGTTACTGAATTTCCTTGGGAAAATGTGAAGGCATTCATAACATTGCCTGCATATCACTGGTTATTTTGAGTTAGGAGCGAAACTCAGGTTTTAATGGATGTTCAGGAGGTTAGGTTTCTATAGATGCAACTCTGCAGGTTAATTACTAAACATGCTAATAAAAAGAAAAAGATGCACATTACTCACGTAATACATCCTATTGACCATGTGTCAACTTCATAACTGTGACCCTTCTTGCAAAGTACTTCTGGAGCTATATAGTTTGGCGTCCCACAAAGCGTTCTAAAATAAATGAGGAGGTCAGTATTCGGGTCTATTTTCAATTTAATCTTAATCGTTTCATAACAATCGTGAACAATTACAGTAATGACTCACTTTTTACGTTGTCCTTCGTAGGCTACCCTGGTCGCCAAGCCAAAGTCTCCTATCTTTACCTCAAGATTATCATTTAAAAATAAGTTACCAAGCTTGAGGTCTCTATGTATAATCCTGTTATTATGGAGAAAGTTAACCCCATGAAGGATTTGCCGAAGAAAAAAACGCACCTCGGGCACAGAAAGATATTTTCTTCTTTTGTGAAGTTCCATTAGAGACTAATAAATAGGGAAAGTATTTTAATAACGGATAGATTTTAAATAAAACCTGTTCACTAATGTATTCACTTCGTGTTTAAGAACTCACCCTCATCCTGCACAGCTCCAGCACAATGTACACATTATTAGCATCTTCGAAATAGCCATGAAAACCAACAATATTTTTATGACCCAAGCTTCGATGAATCTCAATCTCTTGCGTCACTTTTTCTCTTTGTAGAGTTTTTGAAAGAAGTTTTTTGGATATAATTTTTCCAGCGTATACGTTTTTAGATTGAACGTCAGTAATTTCATAACACCGAGCAAATCCACCCTAAAAGCATTGATTAGTGATAGCAATAGATACAGAATTTTCAAAAGAGGGAAATAAGAGCCATATAAAAACATTTAAAAGTATACATACCTTTCCGAAAAAACGGCCCCTCTGGTAAGTGATATGTTTCCGACTATCCACAATTATTTCTGGGATTTCAGTCAATTTTTCGGGCAACTTGGGCTTTGCTTTAGTTGCCTCTCGGACAGTAGCCATTGTTAAATTCTAAAAAATCGCAATTCACAACATGAAACAGTTTTACCCCAAAGCCTAAGTCCCAGCCGTATCTAAATCCGGTGTAACTGCCACACGACTTTCAATTCAAATTTAAACATCTGTTTCTTGGCCAATCAGAAGAGAGAGTCGTGCATTTGAGGAAATCACACTAAAGAGAGCAGCACTATCGTTTTATTTATTCCCTCAAAGCCACTGCACCGGTTATACGGGCGTTCTATTGGCCAGGAATCCGCGAGGCTAAGTAAAATTGAAGAACACGTGACATTTGGCAAAAATGTGGCGGTATTTTAAAATTGCAACTAGTTTTCAAAAAATAGATAAGTATTTGCAATTAATTTTTCATAAAATTAAGTATTTGAAAAAAGTTTGCAAATACTCTTTGTCGACTATACATTTACACCAATTTTGCCATGATATCGATGATAGCATTTTTATGAAACATTTTTTTAAAAATATTAGTATTTCATGTATCGTATTAATAAGAATCCCGGAAATGCCCTTCCTTGTGAGATAAAAAAAACATAAACGCAGTAATAAACCCGAGGGTCGGTTTGGTAGGAGATGATATAGTTCACCCAGTACTAAGCCCTATACGGCGTGTGAAATTCAAACATCAGGGTAGGGCAGTTCCTTTCCCAGTGCCGGTTATGGTTTCCCAGGAAGATCTTTATCCTTGTGAGATATCTATATTATTTTAATTTTTGTGAATAATTATATTTATGCAGCTTGGACTTTCATCAATACAATCTCTCAACTATTCTATAACATGTAAGATCTGATGCTTTCCCGGCGTATTTGCTTTATTAAGTTTTCTCGGGTTCCATATTGGCCAACGTTTCGATGCCCTATGGTAGATCATCTGGCCCTGACCCAGTGGAAGACCCGAGAAAATTTCATGAATTCTATAAAATTCCTCACAATCCATGTCTTTGCGAACTTTAGACAATAATTTCCATTTAGAACTTCACGTGCTCTTTTGAGGTCTAATGTCGCAAGTTTTACGATTTTCCTGTCATTCCTAATCAACTAAAAATTTCTACTGGAAAAGCGACATCAGTTGGACTTAATATTCATTCGGGCAAAAAATAATGTAAACGGGTGAGATAAGCATGGAAATTTAAACATGCACTTTGACCATAGCTTTGCGCATTGAATTGCCAAAGTTATCAGCGGTAATATGAGAAATTATCGGTAATTACTACAATGGAATAACTAACATTTGGAAGGAACGGTGTCTTCTTTTCAATGTCTTTGAATCCGTAAGTGCAGCAGTAGCTAAACAGTTGACAGTCACAATTTGGACAAATGTCACGTGACGACCCCTAGGTGTGTATTTGAGCCTCTAAATGATGAAATCCGTCTCTGTGTCATGGGTTTATGATGAGGCTTGATAATAATAATATTTTTATTGTTGACTGACCGTAAATATCATGCAGGTGTAGAACTCGTCAAATACAATGAAAAGTACAAATGCAGGTATGTTTCGACTGTATGAACATGTTTAAAAAAGAACATATACTTTGAAATATATAATGTAAACACAATGGATTACGACTGTTATTTAAAAACTACTTCAGTGAATAATAACAATTCATTGGAAGGTTTTTTTAATTTCTACTGAAAATGTATAAGTTATCACTCGTTTTCAATGTTTGTGCTAAGGAGTTACAAATCTTGGCTCCCATTGCTAATGAGCTTTTAAATGAAATTACTTATTTGTGGTGACTAGTGTGGATTTTACGATTTCTTCTTGAATAAAGGTGAATGTCGATGTTAGCGTGAAAGATAAGCGTGACGTAGTTCGTGATGAAGACAGATACGGCAAACATGTAGTCAGAATGGCAAGAACGTTCAATATTTTCAATGAGGGCCTACATGGTGTCCGATAGGAAACACCAAGTGTGCATGCATCTATGAACTTTTTTTTAAATTTAGGATACTTTGTTAAACTCGCTTACAGATTATTCCCAGAACACTCTAATATTATGCCCTGGAGGAACAAATAGAACGATATATGAATTTTCATGCCTCTACTGACACGGAGGAACCAAATTGTGTACATCACAGTGTGCAGAGAAGAGCAAAAATAATTGCAAGGATTATTCCAGAAACGGGTTTGTTTAATATTTAGTCCTAAAGACAAATGGCATCGGATGCAAACATAATTCTTTCATTGTTGATACTTAAATTAATATCCTCAGCGTGGAACGATTAAACGTAAGGACTTAAGAAAAAAGAAAACGTAAGTCTTTGATAGTACTAGGTCAGCAATTTGTGGAATTTTTTGTGGTGGAGAGAAGTGTTCTCAGGAGATGACTGGCAACCTTGGAGCAAAAATTGTCCATGAGGGTTTCCCAGTTCAAGTAAAAATAATATAAATGTGTTCCTCAGACACAGTGTACAGTATTGAGAATATATGGCAGGTGTTTAGGACATTTTATCAATATGAACTGCCAGAAACCTTGTAAATGTATACCCGTAAATGGTATAGTAGTATAGTACAGTCAATACCTTCTTTTCAAATGGGTGGAAATGAGTAAATATGCATCTCTTGTGGCGATCATTTTATTATTGGAAGAACGCCAGGAAACCATTGACTCATAATTTCAGGGAAAGAATGTAAAACCCAAAGCCGTACACTTAAACGTAAGGACATATTAAGTGTACGGCTTTGGGTTTTACATTCTTTCCATGCACTCGGCCGTAGTACGTTCTTTATCTATTTATTCATAATTTCAGGCTGAAGCACAATGTACTTATGTTCATTACTATTTCCCCATGAAATTACTGTATTTTTGTGATCTGCAAATATTGTTAAATCACTATAGCTATACTTGGTCAAAGGTCATGATAAACAGCCGTTATCGTAATACTGAGCCTTGTGGACTCTAAGCTCAGCAATTTAATTCACAAGTCTGAATAAGGCTTTCTGCTGACTAACTGTGAACAATCGGTGAAAAAAATCTCTGTACTACTTTTTTCAAATTGTCACATTCTATGATCTTAGCAAAGCCTTTGACTTCTCAATTTGTGAAATATTAATATACATTGAAATCTCAAGCAGAGGCCATTCATGGTTTATGTCATATCTTTCAAATCGTCAACAAATACTTCAGTTAAGTTGCAGGTCCCAGATGGGAACAATATACCTTCAGATCGTTGCCACTTGAAATTAGTTGTGTTGTCTATCTTAATTATCAATGACCTACCTCTTTCTTTACCAAATAGCAATGTATGCTGATACTTTCAAAATGAACTCCGATGATGTTCCATCTACTCTATTAATAAGCATAAAAACAATATTAGGAACATGTCCATTTGGTGTCAAGAAAACAATTTGATATTAAAAAATGACAATACTTGTTTTATGCAAAATATTTCGTTCATTGCAAAATATCCCCCCCTTTAAGCAGCTCATTAATAAAAATTAACAGCCCTAAAATCCAACATTCTTCCACTGACTAATTCCTTGGCTTTCTCTCATGCAAGGATCTCGGTTGACCGCTCACATTAATAATTTTTCTTAAAATTTTAAACATGTATTTACATGCTAAGATGCCATCAAAAGGGATAACAAAATTAAATTTCAAATTAGAATTATTTGGAAGAAGATTTGGGGTCATCAGCATCTCAATGTCATAGTCAATAAGGAGGGAAAATCCTTTAATGCTTTATTTTTTGTTCATCTAATTGAATTACATGTATTAATCTTTTGTATTCCATGTAATTGGTGTTGATAGGCAGAATCTCCATGATTTCGTAAGGGTGGTGAAGTTAGTGAAATTATAACTTACACATATCAGTATTAACATCAAGGATTATTTGACCTTTTAGTGAGGCTACAGTTCAGTATTATTTTAGGAAATTAATTTTCAAAAGTTTCTAGGGAATTACCTAAAAACGTGGAAGACTAAATTACTCAAGTGAGCCTGTACAAATACTGTAGTGTCATGATCCATCAAGAACCTACCCTAGACCAGTAGAATACTGCTGTAATAGCATATAGTCTGGGGATTGACAATTATTAACCAGCTATTAACGATCAATATGAACCAAACATATCTTCCCTTTGAGTGTATGCTAATAGATATTGATCATCTGTTGACTTCTGTCCTTTTTAGGTTTGTGGTGATTGCTAATTGCACATGAAGTTGATAGCCTTATAAGGACAAAGAGTTCAAATTGTGAAATTGATTCATAATGGCTGCATTGTTAAAGAAACGTGCCCTAGCGGAGTACAGTCAAGTTATACAGGTAATTAAGAATAATTGACTTAGTGGTTGCCTCATTAATTATACAGTAGAGTTGATACTTATCTCTAATGTTTGTTCATTTTTGTTAGGAGCAACCCAAACCTCCAAAGAAATTGAGGTTGGTGAAAAAGCAATGGAGTGGTGGTTCTGCAGCCCCTTTCATGGGACTCCTAGAAAAGACTAAAACAAGCAATGAAGCTCTGGATGTTCTCCTCAGGATATCAGACACACTCCAGTTTCAGGTAACAATTTTTTTTCAAATATATAGTTTTCCACTTGATTCCGGTATTGAATTTATACATGTATTCAAGTTTGAGACCACATTTTCATTATTGCTGTAGGAAGAAGATCTGCCAGAGGCTGTTAAAAAATTGGCAGAACATTTTCAGAAAGAACCTGAACCTGCTGTCAGGGCAAAAATACTCTCTCTTTTTGGTGCCATAGGTACAGAACCAGGGGCTGACATACAAGTGAGCTTATTTTTTACTCTTTAATGAATTTCACCTCATTTTTGTTGGGACCTTAAACAATGATGGAGTTGCAATTTTTGGAATAAACTTTAATGGCAAAGTCTTTATTAAACTTTCTCAGAATATCATTGAAGAGATAATTCGGCTTTTGAGGAAGGAAGAATCTCACAAGGTGATATCGCAGGGTGTCACAGCATTAATGAAGCTTGGTAAATTCATGGCTGACAATTTTCCTGCCCATCAGAAGCTTGTCTTAATTGCCAAACAGGTGAATAAATATAGTATTTTTTAATCTATTTTTAAACATAATGGGGATGTAGCAGTCCAGGGGTAGAACGTTGGTCTAGTGACCAGAGGGCCCCTGTTTAATTCCTGGGCATGCCTCTGGGCACCACCAGCTTCACCCTAGCTGTGGGATTTTCCGGGTACTGGAATTTCCTGGAAAACCATAGTTGGTGCAGGGAAAAGAACTGGTTCCCCCCCCCTAATGTGTGGATTCCTCATGTTGTTGGGCTTACTACTAAATGAGCTCTACTCTCATCTATCAAACCAACCTATGGGTTGATAACTGTTTATGGTTTTTTAAATATATTTATTAACTTGTTTTGTGCATTTAAAGTTGTAAAAGCTAGACATCTAAATTGCAGGAAGTTCATTTGTTCAAGAAAAATTCAATCAATTTTATCTACATGCTTTTCTGAAAAATTACACAGTTTTAACTGAGGACCTAAGCACGATGTCATCATCATTGTTGGTCTACCATTTAAGGTTTTGGATGGACATTGACCAATAATCATTACATATCTTAGCTTTATCTAGCAAGACACAACCTGTAACCAAATGCTACATAAAACTGTTCTTCCATTTTGAATAGTGTCTATCTTCTATCATTTTATCCAGCATACATAATACATAGCCTTTTCTCTCTCCTGCTCCACTTGCCTAACATCCTTTCTTCTATAACAGTCTTCAAACTTCCATTGCCAGTCAAAATGAACATCTTTTCTGACTCATTCGAATTTCTCTCAACAATCCCCTCTCTTCACGCTCAATTATCCCCCATACTTTTCCATGTATAGGAAATGGAGGCTTGAGAAGAAGTAGAAATAGGATGAAAGTCTGTGAAAAATTCATAAAATTAGATATGTGGAGAACAAACTTTAGTTTGCCAATCAATCAAAGGGTTGCCAAGGGTCGACTAAGACTGTTAAGACAAGATAAATGAAAACCTCCTTGTTTGTTTTCATTTCTGTCCATTCCACCTTTTTCATCCTTCTCCTCACCTTCTCCCCACCATGTGCCTTTTGCAAATGCACCATCATCAATGTTTGCCAAGCCCTGTTCTGAAACCAATCTAAAAACTATTGTCTCCTCACTCAGAGACAAATCCAGTGCTGGCCCGGATGAAATTCCGTGTACAGTTGTTCATCATTGTTCTGAAGTCATAAAAGCACCCCTATTATTTTTAATTAATGCATTTTTGATGCAAGGGATTTTCCCATCCCACTTAAAAGAATCAAAAGTAGTGCCCATGTATAAAAACCATGGTTGTGTCAATGATTTGAACAACTGCAGACCAATAGCGGTCCAAAATACATTTGCTAAAATATTCGAAAAAGCCATGTATATGCAAATAGCATCTTATCTCGAAAAAAACTTCCTACTTTCAATTTCTCAGCATGGATTTAGATCTGAAAGGTCAACCACAACTGCCATATGTTAGGCAATCGACAGCATACTTAATTCATTAGATGCTAAACGCAAAACTCTTGGGATGTTTTTTGACTTGTCAAAGGCTTTTGGTAATGTTAATCACAATAGACTACTAATTAAACTCAATAGAATAGGAATTAGAGGAATTCCTCTAAACTGGATGAAGTCCTATGTTCATAATCGCACTCAGAAAGTAGTGTTATCAGTTGATAGGTCAAAATATTCATCTGAAGCATACCAGTTAACTAAGGTGTTCAAAGTTAAAAAGTTAACAAAGGTGTTCCACAAGGCTCAACCCTTGGGCCACTCCTCTTTCTGATATACATCAATGACCTACCTAACTGCTTACCAAATAATGATGGAATAATACCAGTGTTGTATGCTGACGACAATATGTAATAATATCAACACAAACATATCCCAGCCTTGTGGAAAAATCTAAGTCTGTCACACCTGCAATAAACAAGTGGTGTACAAACAACCTTCTAGACTTAAATGTAAATAAAAGTAAAATAGTATACTTTACGTGCAATAAGACCGTGTCAGATGATCTGATCGTAAAAATCAATGACCTATCAATTGAGCATGCGACAGAATGCAAATTTCTAGGTATTTCGCTATGTGCAAATATTTCTTGGGATACTCATGTAAAAGCCCTTCAACACAAGCTCAGTTCAACTTGCTACTTATTAAGACACCTCTATGAAACTACAAGTAAAACTGTACCACTCAATTTATACTATGGGGAAATTTATTCAAATATAACCTGCAGTATAATATTATGGGGATCAGCTGCTATTTCTCAAACCATCTTTAAAATGCAAAAGAAAGCTATTAGAATCATCACCAGGAAACCTCACAATGCTCCATCAAGGCCTATTTTCCATGAATTAAATTGGCTACCACTCCCGTGCATCTACATCATGTTTTTAATTCTATATATAAAAAATAACATTGGCAACTTTTCTCTTAACTCTGCCTATCATCATCATTACACCAGAGGCAGGAATGACTTCCATTATGGGAATATAAGAACTTGACCATTGAAATTAGGACCCAATGAAATGGGCATCAGATTGTATAACAAACTACCCAAAAGTATCAAGGATACAAAGGGAACTGCTGCATTCAGGCATAAATTAAAAAGATTTCTACAGCGTAATATGTTCTACTCGGTTGACGAATACCTCAACAATATTCCCAACCAGTAAGTTCATACTTTTAGTTTCTAGCAATGGTCAAGGTCTGATTCATGTTGGGTATCAATGATTTTTCTGAATTTGATATTGTATGTGCATGTTACAGCCAATGTTCATGGGTTTGTGCCAAACATTTATGTAACTATGAGCATCATTTCTTTTATGTATCTTAATTTAGCCTGTGTCTTTGCTCCTTTTTGACGTGCCTTATATCATGTACATACACCACCTACCTGGTATTTTTGTATTGTGATCTCTGGGCAAATAAAAAGTAATAATAATAATAACAACCTATATCTGAAAAGCCTCCATAATCTATGCTTATGATTTTGCTTTGATGACCATGTTTCTGCATGTTTTGCCTTACAAAACCACATGCTATAAAGTTATCAATAACCTTCTACAACCTTCCATTTCAAAAGCCTCCAATGTACACCTATCATGACCTAAGGGTTAGGTGGTAGAAGGGACTCTATAGTCTCAATCTTGCCTCAAAATAAAGATCTATCCATCATCTTGCTTCAAAAACCATGTTTCTGTGCCCCACAATGCCATGCTCGATATTAAAGTCTTAACGTGTCTTTTCTTGATATCCTCACTCAACCACCGTCCCATCAATTCCCTCCTTGTTAAAGCCTCTTTGCCTAATGTAGTGATTCTTTTTCTTATGTCCCTACTACTTTGACCAATTCAGTCCTGAACTCTTCCAAGATATGTCAACGTTCACCTTTTCAAGGTGATCAACTCCTTTCTTAATATTTAATTTAGCCTTCTTTCTCAAACACATCTAAGCTCATGTTTTGTTTGCAGTAATTCTCATCCCTTGCCTATTACACTGACTTTCTTATAATTTTAGCAATACTTGGAACCCCTTGATTGATAGGCTAACTAAAGCTTGCTTTCCACACACCTAACTGACTTTATGAATTCTTCGCAGACTCTTATTCTATTTTCAGTTCTTCCAATGCGTCCATTACCATTTCCTCCACTTACACGTTGAAACACATGAGTGATAATGAGTGCCCTTCTCTTGCTCCTGTTCCTTAGACTGACTTTCCTGACTCTCCATCCACCAGACACTCCTAAGTGGTCTGATACATGAACAGGTTACTGATAATCCACTTCTTCCTCCAATCAACTCCTATACAACTCATATTCCCAGTTACAATCTCTCATTCTACCAAGTTCACTCAATGAGCACCTTCCTGAAATCTACAGAAGAGAGAGATATATCATGATTGCACCCTTTTCTTTTCTGCTGGTGATTTCTTTACTGCTATGGCATCGCATGCACCTTTCTCCTTCCATCCTAAGGTGAAACTCTTCTCACTGCAATTATGAATCGAAGGGTTGGAGTTTCACTGCCAGTCAGTGTGATCATTTAAGATGTCAGAGTTTTTGTTGAATGAATCGAAGTTGAATGTAAGGTTATGAAAAATTTTGCAATGTCTTGAAAATTTCCCTCATCTATTTTTTGAAGGCACGTAGGAACCACCAACATTTTTATTTTTCCCCCCACAGTTATCGCAAAACAATTTTTTTCTCATAGCATGCATGATATTAATGTTGTTTTAGTGCATGTAGACTCTCATGCCATAAATAAATTGACACTATTCAATATCACATTGTGTACAAAGAAGTTAAAAAGTTCACAATTATCATTAATAATATTCTGCATTTGTTTTAAGTTGGGTGTCATCATTGCCTTTTGAAGATCAAAACAAAGAGCTGTGACCAATGTGTCTGTTTCATCTCTGAGAGATTCCATTAGAATATATGCAATTTCAGCAAATTTCAAGTGCAACTCTTTCTTCAACTCTATTTATCTGAGTCATGAGGATGTGTAATATGATATGGTACCTTAATGGAATTTTTGTATGTATTTTGGCATTGCAAAGCTTAAACTGATGATCCTCTTAAAACTATCATGGTAATATCTACTCGTAACTGCTTGTAGAACTATATGTTGTTCTTTCAACCATTCACTGCATATACTATGAAGGATATTGATGCTTAACTCTATTAGCAAGTATTTTATGCAACAATATGTTGCCTCCTGTAATGGCTAAATTCTTTAGACAGGTGATTATGCAGTTTGCTTCCTTTCATCATTGATGTTTTTGTAAATATGACTTCGTTGAGCTTTACCAATGCCTCTCTGGTTCACTTTGCATTTGTTTGTTAAGCATATTTTGCATTTGCTTCTCTATAGTGGCATGAATTATATAAATGCCATAGGATAGACATTTTGTACCATGCTATTGAAAAATGCAATGTATTTAATCTGATGTAGCATTCTGCTGGGTTTATCTTTCACCTGGCACCATTTCACGTTGTCACTCGTAGCTAACTTTGAAAGATAGGCATTTTGCTGGTTATAATTTCCCAGTGCCCCAGTGGTCAAATGTTACCTAGCTTATATCCATTCTTAATGAAGAAAAGGACTCGCATAAGCAAGTCAATCCTACTTAAAGTGCATTATTAGGTTTAGAAGACTTGGCAATTGTATCAGCGTGTAGGCATGGATATGTGTTCATTTGAACACATCTCTGTGCCTACATGTTTCCTGAGGCTGAATCATGAAATGCCTAATGCACCAGTTAGCTGGTCATATAACAGTTAAACATGAATTTCTTGATCCCCTGAACTCAAAACTCGGATGTATTAGTGGCATTTGCTAATGGCGTAGGGAAGTGAGCCAACCTGAGGCATCTTCCTAAGGAGCAGCCGAGGTGGCACCAAGGAATTTGGAGGTTTATTTCTGGAATTAATGTACGTAAATGAGTTATAACATGTGTCTGACTGTGAAGATCTATGCCAGTCATTTTTGGAGCTCCCTGCATCATTAAATGCTCAGAAAATGTTAAGAGAATATTTTCCAAATAGACTATATGTATAACTATTCTGCAAAGCCAGCCTAGCCCCAACTATGCAACTGTACTCTAATACCAGGTGGTGGGTAAGCTAGGCGAGGGCCCTTGCTTGCTCTTCCAGAAGTTGCGAGTTTGATACCTCGGTGGGTTTTCCTTCACCTAGGGTCTGGATGTTTGTGAGTGTAAAATGTCTTCCATCTAATTTTCTGTTGAATCGAATTGATATAAATAAATAAAGTTAATTATTTTTCTGTATTCATCTAATTGCATATTTTTTATTGTAGTATCTAACGGACACTAGTCATTCTGTCAAGTGCAAATGCCTGGAGTTGATCGGATCCCTCTTGCCAGTAGGGGGACCTGCCGATGTAACTCAGTCGATGATTCACCTGGTCGGGGACTTCACTCACAGTCAGGAACCTCGAGTCCGCAGTGCAGCGTTCAAAGCAATGGTTTGTCTCAGTCATAATTCTATGTTCTATTGTTTAATGTCTTGACAAAATGACATTCTCTGCCAACATTGTTCAGTAGTGACTTCACAGCAAAAACTGTTGCAATTATTACTGTCCCTATTTGCCTCTTCTGTTATTTGTTTCTGGAAAACCTTAAGTTACTTCTATTACATCAAGAATAGATAGGTAGTTTTTTCATTTCCTGCTTTTCAATTCCTTCAGGTGATCCTTCAAAACTATTGTACATGTATACCAAATGAATACACATTTTTTGCCTGTAAGTAAGGATTAAAGCAGTAAAATGCTAGAACCATCTTCATTGCTTAAATGATATGACATCCTGCAAAAAAATTGAAATATGATTCCGAAGAACAATAAATTACTGAGTTCAGTTGTGTAATGTGTTCTGTCATATGTATCCAACCTGATGAAAACAATCTTCTAATAAGGAGGCGAGTTGAGGTGTATTAATGTAAAGGCCCTTCAAGGAAAGGCTTGAGAAGTTATTGTGCTTCCCGTATCACGTACTCAAGAGCCACAGATCTCGTCATGTCACTAGATCAGCAGCTAATTAGGCTTGCATAATGGTAGTTGATATTCTCAAAATTTAGGAAAATCATTCGGCCATTATGTCATTCAGGCAAGAGTACCTTTGTGTTTGGTTTACGGATCTGTAAGAATTTTTAAGAGGCCCATAAATTCACTAAAAATTTTGAACTGAGGCTTTGGAGAAATGTAAATCTGAGTGGTGTGCACTGAATTTTACCTCAGGGTATGTTTAGCAATCACCAGAAAGCAACTTGGAACTGAGACTTAGCCACTCAAATACTTAAAAATACTTTTAAATATGAATGATTTGTTTAGCGGCAGGATTCCTCATGCTGGTCCTTTAAAAACCATGTCTCAGTGATTTTACCTCTCCATCAAGATTAGTAGAGTCAGTATCAAATAGCATATCCATTTTTCATAAGTTTCCACTTTTCATTTTGGTCCTCGTTATAACAATCATCTTTGTGTTTAAGCCTTCCTTGAATTTTTTAGACTCCCATGATAATAAATTTATTTTGGCGAGTGTTAATTACAGGTTTCTACCATAAGACCAGCTATCCTTTCACAATTAACCACCAACCTACTCAAATAGTTCTCCTTCAGAAATCACTTGAAGAAAACAGTAAAGATAATCCTTAGGGGAAGAAGTTTACTCTTATGGGCATGCTATTCAGGGGATCCAAATAAAAGTATAAGATTGTAACTGATTGTTTCTTCCTTGGAATGAATAGAGTCAAATACAACTCTAGCTCTCATTGGCTGATGTTCATCCACTTTGCAAGCGTATATGATTGAAAATTTGTAAAAGAGTTGAAAAATATCTTTGATTGACTAACTTCATGGTATTTTTTATGAAGTTTATTTCTATTACAATTTAATATAACTTTCAAGTGATAGGAAAGT
Source organism: Hetaerina americana (assembly GCF_022747635.1). Classification (NCBI taxonomy): domain Eukaryota; kingdom Metazoa; phylum Arthropoda; class Insecta; order Odonata; family Calopterygidae; genus Hetaerina; species Hetaerina americana. The sequence goes on from NW_027286752.1 coordinate 10,045,203, forward strand.
TGGGTTATTCTATCCAGCAATCGGGGGGAGGCATTTGACATTGAGAGGAGGGACCACATGAAACCTGCTTGTTACCTCTCAGTGGGGGAGCAGAGTTAATTGAGGTTTCAAGCATTATCAAAGGTTTTTTCCATGATGCCCAAAATGATGAAAAAATTTTAATTCAACTTTATGAAATCATTTTGTATTATCTTTTCTTAGTAGTGGGTCATTAGAAATACTTGATGCCTTGTTGGCTGAGTGCATGGCTACTGGACAGGGGGTCAAGGTTCAAATCCTACTTTGAATAAACCGTTAAAAAGTTATTGTGGTGTGTTTTTCTGTCAATACAACTTGGTGGAATATGGAATGGTGGCACAAGGAAAGGTTATGTAAATTTAGGGTGCATACTTCAAGTGTTTCATTTTAAGCACCAAATATTTGTTTATAGAAACAAATGCAATGATTTTGAATACAATAATCCTAATGCAGTATTATATAGTACAACTTCCCTTATAGAAATAGAAATTAGTCATCTCGTATTCAGATAAAATAAGTGCAGTGAAAATGCACTACACAGTAATTGTTTCTGTACTGTGTAAATGAGTTTTTATGAGATGCCTGTCATCAATTTTTTGTATTTTTTGGGTTATATTTATATGTTATGTAAATTGCTGGTAACTCCTTCAGCAAAACTCATAAATGACATTAATAATATTATAAATATTTTACCAAACTTATTTAGCTTGCTAGACAAGTCTAAGTTTTTCATTTTTATACATTTTGTCTCAAATTATTTCAAATTGAAACACAGGAAACTCTTAATTAATTCATTGAATAAATTTTTAAATGACAAGCAGTAGTAATGCATTGTTTTTATTATGTACTTAAATGTATATGCTCTTTTTTAAGCATGTTCATAGCATTGAAATGTACCTGTATTTTGTACTTTTCTTTGTGTTTGACAACACCTATATCTACTTGATAAGTAAGGCCTGTGGGCAATAAAAATATTATCATTAACTAAATGTTAATTTGAAATTGAAAGTGGTTTTTAACTCAAGATTATTGAGTTAAAAACTAAATGAAAACTCATTGAAAATTGTGTTTTGAATTTTTAGTTATCTCTGCATGAACGTGGTTTAAAACTAGACGCAGGTGTGTATTCAGAAGTTTGCAAGGCTTTGAAAGATGACTATGAAATTGTTCGCCAGGCAGCATTGAAGCTGATATGGGTCCTGGCACAAACATATCCAGAAAAGTAAGTATAAATTAACATTTTAGAATAACCTTGGAAAAAGGAATGGAATGTTTAAAGTCTCCCTCATAGTGGAGGTCTGAACTCAATGCTCGAAATAGCCATTGTGAATGAGGCAATGCATTGCTCTCGAACCCTTCCTCCTTAACATTTGAATCCATTCCAATAGAACTTGGGAAGGGTTTAATATGCCATTGTTCATTCAATACATGGCAAATAATTTTCAATTTTATGGCAAATAATTTTTTAGGAATTACATTCACTCGTACTGGTCCCATTTGTTTTTTTTTTATTTTCAGCAATTATGTTAAGAATTCATTCACTCTACTTAAAAGGGAAGTTTTGCTCTTAACATATGACATTCTCTGATGTTAAATTTATTACTGGCAGGCCATGGTGACTTCCTTCTAAAAACTGTAGTGGGCATGCATCAATAGCTATTTACATATTTGAATGTACTGAATACAGGTAGCAAAAATGCATTAAGGCACCATGATGCTGTCAACAATTTTTTCATCACCGCCCCTCAAACTCCAAACATACATCTATACCATAATTAGGATTTTATTTAGGTGACCCTTCAAATTTTTAAAACTATTTTAGTTTATTGAGTTAATGTACCCATGAGTGTATATTACAGGGGAAAATGCTAAAATATTTGTGCACTTAATTTTAACAGTGTCTGTTAGATAACATCAAGGAACCTTTGAAGTAAAAACAGTATCATAAATCCTTCTTCTTATCCATAATATTTGGAAAAACACTTGGAATTGGAAGCCATCTATTTGTTGGCCGCCTAGTTGTCACTCCTGGGGTTGGGCATTCTTCAGCGGTGATTATGGTTCAAATCTATAAAGAGGGAGGGAGAGGGGTGCAAAGGGTGCATTGCCTCTTCCACATGATGGAAGTGTCTTATCGCCTAACCATTGCAGGGATATACAAATGTTAGTCTCAGTCAATGAATTTAGGTGTTCAACAATTGAAGAGTGGCTGCATTATGTTGTGAATTCTCTTGAATAAGCGGGCCATATAAGCCATGTGCACCGGTACACCATCTGTACCCTATTTTTGATCATCAGATTGTGAGATAAAATTTGAAATACTTGAAAATTGACTGAGATGCTAATACTTAATGGAAGTACAAGCATTTGTTTTAACATCTATGGTAATGAACAGAATATTTTGAAAACCCCCATGTAATTCATTTCATCAACATAAAAAATAGTCAATGAATAGTGCTGCTGTCTGGTATATAATAAGTTTTAGCCATTTCCATAGGTATCATTTGCATAACCAAATGGTCTTCTATTTATTTGTGCACATAATTGACCTGCCTGTATTCAGAAATGGGAAAACTGGCTGATTTTTCCTTAAAGGTACTTCTTTTCTTATTAGTACTGATAAGTACAGCCAGTTTCTTCCTTCAATTCCTTATGCAAGACTCCAGTGCATCTTAATTTAGTCCTGTAGAATGATTTCATATTTTTCAGCACCTTAGATTACTGTCAGTTTTTCACATTCTATTAAACGCTGTCACTTTTTGCGACTATTCATTTTAGGATCTAGTTTGAACTATAGGCAAATATGCATGTAGCAAATTCAAATCCTGTCAATATATCTGCCAAACCATAGGTACATATCTAGAAGCATACCCTACATATTTATTTATTTACCAGCTTAGTTGGGTGAGATTGAGACTTATAGTCCATTCTTCCACCTTAGTCTTAGACATTACATTAAAGACATTTACGTTCACCCTAGCCCTAGGTGGAGAAAAATTCACCCGGCCATGAATCAAACCCGTGACCTCTGGGTTGGCAGGTGAGGGCATTACCCATGGCCTTGAATGGTAAGCAAGCATGCAGTTCACTCTCCCTCTAACCTCCAATGCTGTGCTTAAGGGCCAATAAGGCAGAGGAGGGCTTGATTCATGTACCTCAGGGACTTCAGATAAGGCCAGAGTGATTAGAAATGACCTTCAGCTTGTGTAAACCCTTGTATTTGTTGATGATATCCAGGGAAAAAAGGGCCATTTGGGAGTTTGGGGGTTTATATGGTATATTGATGTACAGGGTCGCACCCAAAAGTGGTAGGACTGATTTTTTTACAAGAATTTTATTGACTATATACTTACAGCGACTTAATAATCTTCAAAGTGTGCTCCTTGAGCTGCTACACACTTAGTATAACGTTGCTCCCATTCCCCGTGCGCCGGCTGGAAATTTTCTTTGGGGATGCCGCTGATGACCCTTGTCGAGGCCTCTTGAACGGCCTTTATCGAGTCAAAACGTCGTCCCTTGAGCTGTCTTTTCATCAGGGGGAAGAAGAAGAAGTCCGGTGGTGCCAGATCGGGAGAATAGGGTGGGTGCGGCAACGTGGCAACGCCATATTTGGCCAGGAGCTGTCTGATGACGAGCGCGCCATGGCACAGCGTGTTGTCATGATGAAGCACCCAGCAGTTTGCGATGGCCGGTCGGACTCTTTTCACGAGTTCTCGGAGGCGGGTGAGCACCTGCACATAAAAGTTTGCATTCACAGTCTCCCCTGGTGGTCTGTGTTCAGTAGTGTCCTCACTCTGTCCACATTCGAGCCCCCTCCACCTTACCCTACCAGGCAGACCCCCCTCCACCTCTCCGTTCGCGCCAGGGAAAATCAGTCCTACCACTTTTGGGTGCGGCCCTGTATAATATAGTGCTTTATGGTTCTTTTTAAGTCATCGCAATTCAGAAATGTCCAGAGTATTTAGAGGATGTGAAATGATATCTTTGGCACTTAGTGATTGATTATCAACATTTTTGTCCCCTCAGAATTATTCTTCTTATTTTAAATCTTCCGTGATTGCTCTTATGTGTTCAACTGTTTAAGTGTAACTGAAAAGTTATCTAAATACACTGCGGAGTTCTATTAATGGCAGCAAATAAATGTGTTTCTATTTTAGTATCATCGTGCTGCCCAACAGTGAAGAGGAGATCCGTTTGGTGGACGATGCATTTGGAAAAGTTTGTAATACTATAAATGACCTCTCCATGAAAGTGAGGACTCAAGCTGCCAGTTTATTGGGTACAATGACCCACGTGAGCCCAAAGTTTTTGCAGCAGACCTTGGACAAAAAGCTCATGTCCAACATGCGTGTAAGTTTTATACTTGGTGTTTGTTTCAATATATAGAGACATATATGATATAAAATGTGATGGAATATATGATCTAAAAGGGCAGGAAAGTGAGGATATTCATGTAGAATATTTTCTGAAAAGGACATCAGGTTTTGTCTAGATTTGAAAAGTAATGGTAAATCATTTAAACACCTGAAAATGCCGACATTTTTGAAATTTTTAGAAGATTGTTAGTTAAACTTCAGTCATTGATGCGCTGATTCTTGTTTGGCATTAGTGGGTTTAAATTTAAAAAGAAGAGAGCAGAATGATTAAATTACTAGGTAATTGGTGTATAATTTATCTCAAGCTTTTCTTAGTCGAACAAGTATGACTTTAACTCTATTAGATATTAAATATTGTTGGAGGTCAGTGCCAGCTTTTCTCAGTAACCAATACCAAGTGTCCTATAAACTTAGGTGCCACGTAGTTATTTGTAAAATGCACAATCTGCATATTAGCATCAAAATAGTGTTACTTTTAATTATAAGCATCAGAATATTCTAATTTCCACTGTATTTTGATGTTTCGGGTCTTTTGGTACATCTTTATTCACCTTATATAAATTTATTCCACGGAGCCAACTTTACTGTGAAAATTTAATGAAGTGATCCAAATAACAATATTTATGATAATTCATCTGCAAAGGGAGCTAACAAAAGCACAATGTATGGAACAATAAATCTTGCAAGGAAGCAATGACTTTATTGCAGTAGGAAGATAACTTCAAATTTCAAATGACATCTCTCCCCAAGGGATATGGCATATTGACTTGAAAAGTTTTACGAGTGTGGTCCCAGAACTACCCGACTCAACAAAGAAAACACAAAAATTGTGGAAAAAAAATGTATTTACTTTTCAACATGATCTCCTTTCAGCTCTATACACTTTTCCCAGCGATGTTCAATAAGTTCGATACCCCTTTTTTAATAAGAACTGTCTCGCTCCTCAAAATAGCCATCGACTGACAACATCACTTCTTCATGGTTGGAAAATCTTTGACCGCCAAGACATTTTTTCAAGTTTGCGGACAGAAAATAATCCGAGGGGGATAAATCTGGCGAATAGGTTGCATTAGGTAGCAATTAAAAATTTAATTCATGAATTTTGGCCATTACAATTATGGATTTATGAGATGGTGCATTGTCTTGATGAATTAACAGTTTCTTCTTGGGCAAATGCGGCCGCTTTGACATGATTTCTTTGCTCAAACGTTGCAATAAGTTTGCATCATACTCGCTGTTGAGAGTTTTTCTTTTTCAAGATAGTCAATGAAAATTATCCCACGCGCATCCCAAATAACCGATGCCATGACCTTGCCTGCAGATGAAATGGTCTTCGCCTTCTTTGGAGGTGGTTCTCCCTTTTGAATCCATTGTTTTGATTGTTCTTTTGTCTCGGGTGTGAAGTAATGGACCCATGTTTCATCCATGGTTATGAAACGTGCAAATTTCTGCTTTGTTGCTGTGAAGCTTTGCTAAACACTCAATTGAAGCATCTTCACAACACTGATTTTGCTCAAGTAGTAGTAGTATTAAGGGAAGGCGACCGACAGCTGAGGTCATTTGTGCCTTAGGGGATGGACAGGAAAGGATGAAGGGCGGAGAGGAACATTGCGTCGACATCATCCTACTCTTAATGAAAGGGCCCAAGGGGTCCGCAGCTTAACGTCCCATCTGACGGAAGGCGTACTCACTCAAAGTGCCCTCCACAAAGCACCTCAAGTAGGGATCAAGATACCTCTGAAAAATATTCAACACCGCCAGGATTTGAACCCATGCCTTCTGGGTGGGAAGCCAGTATATTCGCCCCCGCACCATCTCGATCTCCGGTTTTGCTCAAGTGTGAGCAAACGCACCACCCATCTCCATCTTTTTGGATGCAGTGAATTATGTAGTTAATATGCAATGTTTCACACTTTCTGAAATGCCCACTATGTCTGCTAGCTTGCGCACTTTCAGTCGACGATCATCCAGTATCACTTTGTGGATTTTCTTCACCATTTTTGGAGTCGTCACCTGATTTGCTCGAACAATGTAATGCTCGTCTTGACAGCGCGTACGGCCTCGTTTAAACTCTGCTACTTAATATTTAACTGTTATAAACACTCACTCTGAGTAGAATCCAGTTTAACTTTTATATTGGTTGCGCCGAGGCCTTTCAAATAAAAGTATTGTATCACAGAACCATGACCAATTTTCTCCATTTTCTCAAATTCACTGAAAATGTTCACTCTTGATGGCTGCCAAACAAATGCTAAACAATATGGAGTCTTTAAGCTTGAAAGATATGCTTAGTAGATTGCATACTTTATAAGGCAGTGATATTTTTCAAACAACCACCGCCATCTCTAGGTCAGGCTGGGTACTTATGGGACCACCCTCGTACCTCTGTAATATTCTAGCATTAAGAGTATAACCAAAAAAGTTCAATGACTACCCACCTCCCTCTTCTCTCTTTGTATTTGCCATTTCTTTGAGTCCAGTCATATAGTGCACCTTATTCAATTTTTGACAAGTTGTCTTCAGTGTCATCGAATGATTTGACGTGCAGTATTTTGTGAATTCACCTGGTATAGTGTTTGCATTGGGTTCTATTTTTTCCATGCTGAAACAGTCCACGCATAGGCAATCCCTGCCTCATCGTCAGGTTTTGTTCTCAAGTACACTAAATCACAAAAATCTGTCAACAGTTTCAGGCTTAACTTTGTGGAATTCCTTCATGATGAGGGTAAAAAATAACAGAAACTTTACTGTTCCGCACAGTTTTAATGCCCTAAGACCATGGTTTCGATGCTGAGCATCATCATCAGGCCTGATGATGATCTGCAGCAGCACAGATCACTGATATGAATGATTAAGCACATTGTTAAAATTGTAAAATCTGTGATATAATCTATATGAAAAAGTCAGTCCGTACCATATCTGATTCAAGTCCACTTGAACACTGTAGACCTCTCTTTTTAAATTAAAAAATTATGACTATCTACAATTTATGTATATTCTATTCATTAGTTCATGTAAAAGAAAATACGAGTATGTACTCCACTAGGGCTGACGTTCACTGCCATAATACCAGAGCAAAGTCTAATATGGATTTTCCATATTGTAGGCTAGACAGGACTTACAAAGTTGAAGGTCTACCTATCAAATTGTTTAATATGCTTCCAAAATCTGTAAAGTCAGCCCGCAATGTAGTGTTCCGTAGGGTGCTGCGTGATTGGCTTACCTCCAATCCTTTATACTCAATAGAGGAGTATTATGAGCTCGACTTTACTAGCCTAAAATTATAAGGTCTAGCGTGAGTAGAATACTAGGTGTATGTATGCAAATATTTTCAAATAAGTATTTTATGTGATTGTATATTGTGCTGTATACTACATTATCTAGGAACAACTGTATGTTCCGAAATGACGACATCTACCGTATGTGAATATGATTATAAGATTAATAAAGTATATTATTATTATTATTATTATGTATAGTTGATAAGTTGATTGAAGGTACACATTTGGTAGTAATTGGCTATTAGCTGTGCCATGTGCCCTGTTTTTCTATTTTGGTTTTGCTATGATTGAATGATTAAGTGTTGGTTTGTTGCCCCTGGCACAGCTCAGTGTGAAGTTTTATGGTGGAAATGATGTCTTTATTATTTCTTTCTTCTTACAATGCACTGCAGAAGAAAAGGAGTGCTCATGAGAGGCAATGGGAGTCGGTGACATCAGGAGAATGGTCCACTGGGAAAAGGTGGGCAGATGACATACCTCGGGAAATGGTGGATGCAGATTCAGTCAATTTGTTGGGAAGTAGTGGGGCTTGTGGTGCTTTTGTCCATGGGCTAGAGGATGAGTTCCTGGGTGAGCAAATTTATTTATGGTAACCTTTGCCCTTAATTCAGGGTTAATTGATGACATCTTCCGCGCACAATGATCATTTGGAGAGTATCCAATATGAGTTTATCTTAAAATTTTATAAGTAAAAGTAAGTAAAATGAAACATGGAATTAGAGTATCTCTACAGATGGTGGCTACAATCTCTAATGGCATGTTAGTTTTGATAACATGCTTGAGTTTGTCGACTTCTTAATTCTATCACCTTCTTGGAGAATTCAGTAATTCTCTTTGATCTTAATCCATCTCTAAAGTTGCTTGTCATACATGTTGATCCCCTTTCCATTTTTAAACATGTTTGCTTCAGCATGGAATGATGTACGGATAATTTGGTAAAATGGCAAACTCAATTTATCTTTAATGCATGGTAGGGTCACCATTCTATTAGATTAAATATAAATATCTTTTTTACAATGGAGTCCTCTGCCAGTACACATTTTGTATTTTATCACTATCAGTGGATGTGCCTTGTACATAATGCACCATCCTATTTTACATTATAAAGGGAGGCTAATGAAGAAAGTGTGAATCTTCATAAAACGTAAATTATAGGAATTAATTTGCAAGCACAAGAAAGAAATATTCTCATCAAACAATATAAAGGCTACTCATACTGTATTTACTCTATGATGAAGTTCCCCTTTGTAAATAGATTATTTTGAGGCATTAAATTGTAATAAAAATGTCTGATCCAGAGTAAAAGATACTTAGGAAAGGTGCATTATCAACTGGCAATTATCTCTGTATTTTTTTGTATTCTACCGGTTAATGTAGATTTTGGATAGATAGTCAATACAATTTCTCCTGACCAATAATGCAACCTGAAATTTTGTACTACGCTAAGTCCCTCCGCATGCTATTTCTTTCCTTCCTTCATTCCATTCTCTGTATATTCTGGCACATGAAAAAGAGTATTCTATCAAGGCCAAGGTCCTCAAAATAGGCATCTGTGTTGGTTATGACCTTGTTCAATGTGAAATATTTTTGGCCAAGCCATTTCCTCAAGTTTAGAATTAAAAAAAGTCACTTGGGCGAAATCTGGTGAATACAGTGGATGTTGTAATAATGTGAACTTAATTACCATAATTCCAAGAAATTGCAGGAGATGCAGAGCATGTAACTTTTGACGGAGTCATCCGCTAATATGCAATACAATGCAACAATTTCAGAGTGTAAAAATAATTTGCCTTGACCGGGATTCAAACCCAGATCCCAGTCAAGGCTAATGAATTTTTCACTCTGAAGTTGTAGCACTTTAATTCCATAATTTTTGCCATTGAAACCTGGGCATTGCCCTGATGGAAGAAAATTTTTTCTTTGCCAAATGAGGATGTTTTGACTTGATTACTTCATTCAACCAGTGCATTAACAATGTATAATATTCTCTATTTAGCATTTGTCTTTTTTGCGAGTAATAGATGTAGATGATTCCATGTGTGTCCCCAAAAAACCATGGCCATCACCTTGCCAGCAGATTTCGCTGTATTCGTTTTCTTTGGAGCCTGATGTATAGAAACCCAGCGTCTTGACTGTTCCTGTCTGGGGAATATAGTAGTGTATCCATGTTTCATATACAGTTATGTATTGATGCAAAAACGTGTCATGATTGCAATAGAAAATTGGCAAGCCAACCTCCGAATAGATAAGATGATTTCATTTATTCTCAACTTTGCAAATGTAGCACCCATCTTGCTGAGATTTTTTTCTCACCCAATTTTTTGTGTCAAATTGAAAACCCTGTACTTTGTGATATGGCTTTAGCCTTAAATATTTTGCAAACTTTGATTTGTCAATCACTCAAAAACCATATCATAGATTTTGTCAATCATTTTGTAAGAAGTAACCTCTGCTGGGCATTCATGGAATGTGGATGTATGGATAATGTATTGATAATTGAGTTTGCTAATCAATAAATATCTGTCAACCTTAGTTTTATCAACCTATTTTCAATCCTTGTTGAGGAATTCTCCTTAATTGTTTTTATTTTCCTTATTCCAGAGGTCAGAAGTGCATCTGTGGACTCCATATGCTGGTTGTCACTAAACAACACCCAGTTTGCTACTCTGTCTTTGGATTTCCTGGTGGACATGTTCAATGATGAAATTGAAGATGTGAGATTGAAAGCTATTGACAGTCTTACCCGGATTAGTCATCACATAGTTTTACGAGAAGATCAGTTGGAGACAATTTTAGGTGCACTTGAGGTAGTGAAATTCTTGTTTTTTTAATAAATAGTGTTAAGTACCTACTCCCATGAACTAGAGCCTTGGCATGGTAATAATAATAATAATAATAATAATTTTTATTTGTCCAGAGACTGCATCATACAAAAAAAATTGTACACATAGTATAGGACACGTCAATATATACAATAATACACAATGTAAATACATATGCCTATTCTAAGTTTCATGTTCCATGAAATTCCTAATAGAATAGAACAAATTCCTTTGAAGAAAAGCTCTCAATTTTCTTTTAAATAGATAAATGTTTGTGCTGGATTTCAGGTCCTCGTTTAGCTTATTAAACATAAGGAGACCCATAGATTTAGGGCCTAGTGCGGTGGTTCTAGTTCTTACGTAAGTTCGGTGCAGATCATTTTTAGACCTGGTCCCATAGTGGTGAATACCACAATTTGTGTCATACATTGAAAGGTTTACAAAGGTGTACACCAGTAATACATAGATATAAATACATGGCAAAGGTAGAATGTTCAATTTATGGAATAATGGACGACAAGGAGCATTATGCTCTGCTTTGACAATTAGCCGTACGGCTCGCTTTTGAATTTTAAATATTGTGTCTGCAAGCGGAGAAGAACCCCAGAAAAGGATACTATATACTATACTGGGGTAGATATTTGCATAATATATTGACATGAGGACATCCATTGTTACGGTAAACCTGATGCTTCTAATAAGGAAGCAAATGGTATTCAGTTTTTTGCCCAGGTGACATATACTACCTTGATCAAAAAGTTCCCGGAATAACCACCGTGTGGCGCTCCCATCGTTCCGATTTGAGTTCTGTTTTTTTTGTTAAATTGGTACATCTGTTGTTGATATTCCCTTTAAATCTTAGTGTCATAACTTGACATTTGCAAAAGTTACGTAGCCAAGAGTACATCTATCTCTGTGTGTGTTGGCGATTTTTTACAATTTCAGAAATGGATTTAAATTTGCAACAACGAACTTGTATTAAATTTTGCGTAAAAAACGGATTTAGTGGCGCACGGACGTTGGAAATGTTGGAAAAGTGTTTCGGCAACGATTCTCTAAAAAAAACTGTCGTTTACCAGTGGCACGAGCGGTTCAGAAGTGGTCGTGAGTCAATCGAAGATGATGAACGCAGTGGCAGACCATCGACATCAAAAGTCGGTGAAAAAATTGATAAAGTAAAAGAAATGTTGGTCAATAACCGCAAATTAACCATCAGAGAAATAGCGGAGGACTTGAACATTGCCTATGGATCCGCCCAAGACATTGTGGTTAATGATTTGGGTTTCCGTCGTGTAGCAGCAAAAATACCTCAATTTCATGCAAAAAAGAGACCGTGTTGACGTCGCAAAAGACATGATTTGCGAGGCTGAATCCGATCCCACATTCATCAAAAGGATCATTACTGGAGACGAGACGTGGGTTTATGAGTACGACACGCAATCCAGACATCAGGCAAGTGAATGGCGTTCACCAAATGAGCCGAGACCAAAAAAACCACGTCGTTTTCAGTCAAAAAAGAAGGCAATGCTGACGGTTTTCATGGATTACAACGGTGTAGTGCATCATGAATTTTTGCCAGAAGGCCAGACAGTAAACAAAGAGTATTATTTGGGCGTTATGAGACGTTTGCGTGAAGCAATTCGCCGAAAGAGACCAGAAATGTGGGCAGAAAACTCGTGGATTTTGCACCATGATAACGCACCGTCGCACAGTGCTATCATTATTCGTAATTTTTTGACGAAAAATGCAACAAATACCATCCAACAGCCACCGAATTCACCTGATTTGGCTCCCTGTGACTTCTTTCTGTTCAATCGAGTTAAAAAACCATTACGGGGAACGCGTTTTAGCAGCCGAGAGGAAGTAATGGAAAAATCGCAGGAAGCACTGATGGACATACCGAAAACCGAATATAAAAAATGTTTCGAGGATTGGATCAAGCGCTGGCATAAGTGTGTTGCAGTCGATGGGGATTACTTTGAAGGGGACAATATAGATTTAGATGAATAAACTTGTATTTTTAATTTTCTGAATAAATTCCGGGAAATTTTTGATCAAGGTAGTATGCTCCCACCAGGACAACCGCCCGTCTAGAACTATAGATGTGAAATGGCTTCTGCATTTTGGTAACAATTTCAAAAGCATGGAGCCATTGAAATATTTGTTCTGTTAGCTAAGGAGACCTCAATTTGAAAATGCTTGTACAGTATGGCTTCCCTTTGAACATCAGCATGTGTCTTCTATGTATCATGAGAATATCCTTATTCTTTGCCCTGCATTATTTGTTCCTTCAATTTTTCAAAACTCTTCCCAACATTCTGCCTTTTATCAGGTCTTCAATACTACATTATCATTCAACATTTCATCTATCCATTTACTCTGCCTTTCTCAGACTACCCCCAGATTAACCTCCTCTCTTTGCCAACCCTATTTAAAGCTTCAATGTTTATCTTACCTACATCTCAAAAGCCTCCAATCTGCACTCATCCTCCTGCCTCAGAGACCAGGTTCACATGCATATGTTCGCTACACTCCATATCAAAGCCTTCACTAATATTTCCATCAGATCTTTATTCAGTTTGCCCATCATCAAAACTCTTCTTCTCACAAATGTCTCTTTAGTTACTGCAATTTTTCTCCTTATCTACACAATAGTATGCCCCTTATGCTATAAAATGCTGCCCAAACACATGAATGGTTCCACCGGCTCTAGTTTATTCCCTCCAACTTGAATGTTTAACCTAGTTTTTCTACTTCTCAAAACTCTCATTCCCTTTGTGTTGTTGTGGCTAATCCTCATCTCATACCCCTCTCATTGTTCATGTAAAGTACTCAATAATAAATCACCTCAAGTAACGCGTTCCCTCATTTATCTGACTGTATATTTATTGCTTTAGAATCTGTAAACTGAACTGACTTCATCATCTCACTGCCCACTTTCTTCCTAGCTCCCCAAGCCCTTTCCATACCACCCTTAACAATGCCTGAGCATATATGTTGAAAAATACTGGTGGTAACTGTAAATCCTGTCTCACTCCCCTGTCAGTCATGGCCCTTACCGATTTTCGATATGCTACTCTTACCTGTGCTATATAATTTAGTGACCAAGTTTAGAATAAGTTTTTATTGACAGAAATATAAAAATTTTGCAACTGTGGGTTCAGAGCATCCATGGGGTTGTGTCATTGCCAGTAGTGGGGAGACCTCTGCAATTGTCATGGCACGTAATCTTGGAGTAGCCAAGTTAAAAGCAAATTATCGAATTATTATGCATAAAAAGGATTATAGTCATTGCAAAATACATTAAATTGCTCATTGCGATGAAATGTGAGAATTTCACTGTGTAAAAACTATTTTTCTTACCTGGGATCCCAGTCTTGGTGAATGATTTTTGCTCTGAAATTCTTGCATTTTAACTTCATCAGTAAAGAAAACTGATTTATGTGATTTTTATGTTTAATCTTCTCCTTGTCATAATAAATGTTGATGGTTATGCAAGCAAAATTTTAAACTTGTAGGATTTTTCGCTGGATGTACGAGAAGGACTTCATAGGATGCTGGCTGCATGTCGGTTGTCTACAAAAGGCTGCTTGCAAATGTGTGTTCAAAGCCTTTTGGACAATTTGAAGAAATACCCTCAGGTATGCTTTTTGGATTTCAACCGTAACTTGTTTTATTGGATCTAATTGGTTATATACATCCACTTTTCTTTTTAAGTTGTCTCAGGAAATGCAGTGAACTTTATATTATCCATGCACACATTATACAGGTTGTGGATTATCCATGATTGACCTATTGGTTTTAGGTATTGATGGCAATTGGCAGGCAATGGGATGGGTTGTTTATCCCTGTACACATTACGTGGTGAGAGCGCTGTCTGCGTAAGAGAAGAGTTACAAAGATGCTGATGTTGTTTTTATGTTCCTTAATGATAAGGATGGAGAGGAGTACTAATCCATCCCCTCCATTTCCCAGTCCCAAAATGATTGATCCTTCCTCAAGTATAGCTGTCACCAGAATGTGGGGAAGTAGCTATCCTTCAACCTTTTCACTCACACTACTATATCTAGCAATTTTGCCATTTGCACTATCTTCTGTTTGGTGAAAGTCAATTGCATATTGCATTAATTCATGCAGACTCCACCATTCAGGTAAAGGATTGTCACTAGGAAGTTTGGAACATTTATGAGTGGAAAATAGCAAAGGAAAGGAAATCTGTGGCTCTATACCTCCCCCGATGTCCGGTTGAGTACGTTAGCTAGTTAAGCTGCCAAGGTGTCCTCTCACTTGTTCTGCTTGCTTGCTCCTCTATCCTGCTCCTTTAAACCCCCCAAAATTTCAAAGTGTAAGAGGATGCCTTGGTAGCTTAACTGGCAAATGCACTCGGCCAATCATTGAGAGGTCCGGGTACGAATCCCAGTCAAGGTTCCAAAGAAACTGCGGGAGATGCCGCAACAGTAACTTTTAATGGAGTCATCCGCTAATGTGCTTTTCAATGCAATAATTTCAGAGTGTGAAAATCATATGCCTTGACTGGGATTCGAACCCAGATCCCTCAATATCCGGTCGAGTGCTTTAGCCAGTTTTTTGAATGTGGCTGGCTCCAAAGAAAGTGAGAGTGAGGGAGAAGAGGGAATGTCTGGTGTGAGTCACGCAACTACTCCCAACTGCATCATTACTCTGTTTGATGCACTGAATGGTTGAGGCCTTAACTTTGTAGAATTCCATTTTTAACTCAGGACAAATACTATCTTTGCTTTCTACAGAATAAACTTTATTCGTCGACTAGTTTCGTTTACACTGTAACATCATCAGGACTAGTGGTACAATATAGATTTACCTGGGTTATATACTCGGTCGGGTAGAGGTAGCGGATGGGAGGTGGGGGAGTGTAATTAAGGAAAGGAGAGGTGTAAGAAGGGGGGGGAGGGGGAAAGGTTGGGAAGGGAGCGTGGGTTTGCGTCATGGGGATTTTTTGGGGTGTAGAATAGGAATGTCCAGGAGGGGTGAGTGGAAAGGGAAGAGGTGGTCATTAGTTATCTTTTCCTTCTTCTTAACCATTTTTAGAATTTCTAACTGCTCCCGGATATCCAGCTGCGTCCCTTTCTTCACTCCGTGCAGTAATTCGGGGGTGAAATCCGCTCGGTGGCCTTCCGTCGAGAGATGAGTTGCGAAATGGGACATCCCAGTGTTCTTTATGAAATCCCTCCGGTGTTCTTCCGCTCAAACCGTTAGGCTCCTCCCTGTCTGACCAATGTATTTAGCATCACAGCCGCCACATTGCAATTGGTAAACCCCGCTCTGGAGAGTTGGTTTCATGGGGTCTTTGACTGCAGGTAGCAAACTCCTTAGGTTTTTATTATTCTAGAAGGCAGGTTTTATGCTCATATCACTGAGTACACAGCCTATTTTAAAGGAGGGTTTTCCTACATATTTAATGCGTCGCCACAAAGCTAGGTCTCTGGGTGGGGGACAGTACATTTCTCTGAATAAAAGTTTTTTCCTTTGTTATCTAACAAGTCATCAATCAATTTTTCTGTGTACCCATTGGCCAAAGCAATTTTTTTAATATTGGTTATTTCCAACGTGAAGGCTGAGGGGTCTAAAGGGATAGCTAATGGAATAGCCCTGTGTATCATGCTTTGAAAGGCTGCAAGTTTTTGGTGAAATGCATGTTTTGATGATGCATGGATGACCTGGTCTGTACAAGTGGGCTTGCGGAAAATAGAAAATTTGTGTTTTTCCTCTTTAATAGAAATAGTTAGATCCAGGAAATTCAAATTATAACCCTCTTGGACCTCCATGGTGAATTTAATCCTTGAATTTAATGAATTGATGAGCTTAAAAAAATTTACCAATTGTCTCTTCGTACCTGTCCACAAACATAATACATCATCTACGTAACGGAACCAGTAGTGCACATTTTTGAGGAGAGGATTTTCACTATTGAAAAGTTCTATTTCTAGGTTATTCAGAAATATTTCAGCCAGTAGAGGTGATAGGGGGGAGCCCATAGCTAGACCTTCCAATTGTTGATATAGGTTTCCATTAAACAAGAAATAATTCTGATTTATGCACACTGTCAATAAAGATATGAGTTCTACAATACAAAAACTTCTACAATAATAAAAACCTAAGGAGTTTGCTACCTGCAGTCAAAGACCCCATGAAACCAACTCTCCAGAGTGGGGTTTACCAATTGCAATGTGGCGGCTGTGATGCTAAATACATTGGTCAGACAGGGAGGAGCCTAACGGTTTGAGCGGAAGAACACCGGAGGGATTTCATAAAGAACACTGGGATGTCCCATTTCGCAACTCATCTCTCGAAGGAAGGCCACCGAGCGGATTTCACCCCCGAATTACTGCACGGAGTGAAGAAAGGGACGCAGCTGGATATCCGGGAGCAGTTAGAAATTCTAAAAATGGTTAAGAAGAAGGAAAAGATAACTAATGACCACCTCTTCCCTTTCCACTCACCCCTCCTGGACATTCCTATTCTACACCCCAAAAAATCCCCATGACGCAAACCCACGCTCCCTTCCCAACCTTTCCCCCTCCCCCCCCCTTCTTACACCTCTCCTTTCCTTAATTACACTCCCCCACCTCCCATCCGCTACCTCTACCCGACCGAGTATATAACCCAGGTAAATCTATATTGTACCACTAGTCCTGAGGATGTTACAGTGTAACGAAACTAGTTGACCAATAAAGTTTATTTTGTAGAAAGCAAAGATAGTATTTGTCCTCAGTTACTCTGTTTGACTATGTAATGTAGGATATCTCTGTGAAAACTTTGATTTTGATTTTCAGGGAGTAGTTAGTTGTATGTGAATTGGTTAGAGTCATGTAAGGCAAAACTAAGTTACACAAAATAAAGAACGATAAGTGATTATTTTATGGAGTGGCAATTGCAATGATGTGAAATGGCGTATATTTTTATTAAATTCAAGTTTAAAAGTGATTTAGTTTTTAGGAGGCTAGGTAACTAATGTACTGTTCTTATTTTGCCGCTGACTGCTGCAATGGTCTTCAAGATCCGTAAACTTTTGTTATTGTTCCCTAATTGTGACTTTTGTTAAACCCTTGCCAGCTGGTACAAAGTCTTCCTCCAAGATTTGCTCCTTCCCTTTGCAGCTTGCGTACTTTTCAGTTTGGCCAGGATGCCCCTCCTGGATTCTCTTCCGTCATACAATGCTAATTCAACAAGGATCTACTTATAGGTGGCTGGTGGCTTTTTTTGGGGAGTTTATTAATTTTGGTGGCATAACTCGAGAAAGGGATCCTGGAAAGAATCTAATCAGTGGATCATACATGCTTTCCGATTATCAGTGTATCTTTGACAAGTCATTTGTATGGAAAATTTGGAGCTTACTGTAATGTCATGTACATTACAATGGCAATGGTGAAATCAATCACATGAAATCTTCTCCTGTCTGCAAATAATACAAATTGTTTTTAGTTAAATTATTAACTTGATATTTTTAGCATACATAACTATAAACAAGGGTAATAGGTTTAAATATCAATTTAATTTGCATGATAAGTTGCTTGAAAATCTGTCAACACTTAGTTGTGGATTGCTGATTATATTGATACAAATGTAATCTTATCACCACTTAAGTGTTCTCTCTTTGGAAGTTGACTCTGGGGTATTTGAAGAGTTGCTGTCTATGAATGATGCTGAATTAGAATAAAGTGGCCATGGAAATTCATCACTAATTCACCAGACTCTTAGGCATTTTCTTTCTTCGTACTCTTTCGCTCATTTGCTTTTGAACTAATTCCCAAAAAATGACCCTCTATGAAGACAGTGTACCCCTTCCGGAAAAAAAAGAATCTCGTGGTCAACAATTCACCCGATCACATCCCACTGTACTGAGTGGTGTATGAGTGGGCCATTTTATTTAATTGGCTCACACACACAGCTCTGCGGCTTTTACACCCCTATGAGAGAGTGTACCTTAATTTGCATTGGCCACTCTCGTCCTGTTTGGTACTATTAAGCACCATGAGTTAAATTGTAGAATGAGGTTTTTGGTTTATTTCTGAAAAAGAAGATCTGACTTTATCATTTCACCCATTTAAGTTTCTTTGAAATTTTGAAAGGATTTTTTGTTTAAACTGTAGGCAAAGTGGGCTAACTCATGAATAGCTTTCTGAGGACCTGGCAAATTCTGAGACTGAGTTGATAAACAATCCCCTTGCTAGAGGAATAAAAAGAAAACCCCTGTATGTGTATTTGAACAATGGCATATGAAACATGAATTCTTATGACTGCTAACATGAAATTGGCTAAGAGGTATATTAATATGAACATTCGTGCAAGAACATACAGTGAGTAATGAAGAGTGATGTGAACTTTCAATGTTCATTAATGTATTTAGTAAATTAGCATTCACCAGATATTAAAGAATGTATCTGTCCTGTGTCTAGAAGGGAAAGTACAAAAGAGCAGAAAAATGCTAACCCAATGACCCATTACCATTGCAGTACTTGTGAAGTAAACGTGACATATTGGGTAAAACATGATAAGCAGTACTCGTGTTTGCCTGATGGCCTTAAGTTGTGAATAAGCAAACTAGTCCCCTCCTCCCTTCAACCTCATGCTAAACAGCTTCAATGTAATGCCTAAGGGTTATGTGAAAGAAGGGGCTATAAAGTTTTAATCTCGTACAATGAAATCGTTAAATAAATAAATAAGCATCAGAATTCGAGAGGCAGTGTAAATTAATGAATCCAGTATGTGGGTTTTGATGGTATTTTATGTACAGTTCATTGTTATCTTACCCCTAACCGAGATATACTTGTATTCATTCATTGCATGTCTTCAATTCTCCTCTCACAGGATCGCAGATCTACATGGCACTGTCTAAAGAGCATCGGTGAAAGACATCCTGAACTTACCCTTCCACTTGTTCCTGAGCTGCTGTCAATACACCCCTTTTTTGATATGCCAGAGCCTGATGTGGAGGATCCTGCCTGTATCCTTTATTTCCTCTCTGAAATTAATTGGGGGTATTTTGTAGAATATATGTGGCAGTTTAGATTAACTTTATGGTGCAGGGATATACTTTTAGATGTGAAACACATTTTAATTCACACATGTTATTTCCAGACTCTCCACATGACATGACATGTAGCCTCATTTCTGGGCTGTCATCCTTCTCTAAATGTACCATGGGAATAATATTTTTCATGAATTAGAAACATCTTGCTACCTTAGGATACAAGACCTGCATTTCCAACAATGCATGTGAGCTAAAGTTGATATATTTATAAAGGGAAAATTTGCCCTTTACGTTAAATTTTACTGGGGGGGCTCTTCCTTGGCTTATTTATAGCTTTACTGTTCTACATAAAACTATTTATGTTTTATACATGCCTATGAAAACTATGGCTTTGTTATTTATAGATTACATTTTCCAAGAAGGTGTCAGTGCAATCACAAAAAATATGAAAACTCTGATTTATGGTTATTTTTTTAAGGAGGTGACAAAGACTGTAATCAGAATTAATAAGTTCCTTATATTTATAACTAAGATATCGACAAGGCATTTGGTTACCCAAACTCCTCCCTAGCTGCTGCCTAAGCTTCTCCTATTCTCTTTTTTGCCTTAATTATGAAGTTCTGCTCTTCTGACTGAATTGAATTTTTTTCTTTTCCTGTCTTCTGTTTCATGGGAAGTATTCAAGTTTGTTTTGTGCTCTTGGGAGAACCATTGTCAATTTTTACATTCTGGATGTCATTTGGGGTTGGGGACACTAGTACTGCTGTTATAGTGGCTGCTGGTGTGAACAAACCAGAAGAACAATTGTGTTTGTGTGTTAATATTGCTAAAGAAATAATGTGATATGGTCCCGTGATTAAGGGCTACCTCTCTCCCTGGAAAATCAAGAATCCCCGGAAAAGTTTGAGAATATATTTGCGTGTATAAAAAACTTGGGAAAGTCTGTACAAAGTTGGAGGTTTTAAGAACTGTATTTTTTGGTTCTTCACTTTTATCCTCTTCAACACGGTACAGCTCATAAAAGTTGCCTGGTGTTTTATAAAGAAGGCTGAGTTGGTAATTTTTCATCAAATACTCCAATTTTTTCACTAATTTATACTAAATAAATGAATAAGTTAAATTATTGACTGCTGGTTTCATAAACTCCTGCTTGTCATGCATGTCTTCACTTAAAATGAGTGTTTTGAGTGTAATTTGATCCATGAATTTGGTCCCAGAGAATAAAATTTCACCCTCATAGCTGTATGTGCATATGCATCAAGTATGAAGTCATCTTGCTTTTATTCTATCTCTGTGATCTCATTACTGCAATGGCTTCTAACATACTTCTTCCTGACCCCAAACTGATCATCCCTTTAATAATTATTTTTTTCTTCCATCCATCCTCTTATAAATGATCTTAGGTACCACTTAGCTTACATGATTCTGTTTATTGTTCTGCTGAGTTCTGCTTATTGTTCTGTCGGCCTCGCATATGGCTGCCTTTCCCATTCTTTGTGATGGGAACTAACCCTGATCTAATGAAATCTTCTATCCAAGTTCCTATCATTCCAAGTTTCTGGTTTAGCAGCTATGCAACCATCAAACCTCCTGAGATGTTTGCGAGTTATAGAAAACCTGTTAACCGTGTTAAAAAAACCTTTATTAAAACCTGTTGCTTAGATGGCTTGTAATCTTCAAACATTCAAAAGCAAAGATAATGGGTAAATCATTATCACCAATGTATTTCAGGATAATATTGTCTGCCAAGGTGACTTGTGAATATTCCTCACCCATATGATTCAAGGTACCCCATGAGTAACAGGAATTCGGAAACAAAGGGAGACTTTTCAGATCCTTGAGTCAGGTAACACATGATCAGTCTGCATGGATAGTCTTGGTGAATAGACCTCATAAAACATTTTTACAGCAAATGCAGAGAAGAAAATGCACCTCTCATGTAGGAAATGTATCCTCTTGAGTGTATTTTTGTTATTTGTGCTAAAAGTAATCATTCAGGAAGCATTTATATATTAATTTACATCTGTTGACATGGGAAATAAATTGCTTGACTACATTAGGTTATCTTTTGGTATTTAGTTAAAGGAATTTTGTTGGCAAAGAGGTTAATATTGCACCTTATTTTTGACTCAATGTATTCTCTCCTTGATGATAAACCTAGACATATGTATTTTGATTTTGGTTTTCAACTCTGCTTGTCACTGCCCTACAATGCTGGAGCTTTTCGAAGAACATACCTTAAAGCATTACTCTTATTTGAGAGACACAATGCCATCCTTGGTGCCTCCTTTGAAGGTAAGCTTGCTATTTATTTTTTGTGTTTATAGCTGGATATTGAATGGTGACCTCCTAATTTATGCCCATAATATATGTATAGTTCTACCCACAATTTGTATTTAATGTTTTTGTAAGGGAGGGAATGCTTAATTCATAACTGCCTTGGAATCCTTTATTCTTCAGTTTTCAAGTATAAAGGGGATGATATTGAATTTGTTTAAGTGTTGGGATGACAACTACCCTAGAGAATTCAAAATTTTCCATATTTTAATTTTTTAATTACTTTTTCAATTACTTGAAATTGCTGGAATGAGGAATTACTATTGAAGCAGTTAAACTCAGGGTTTTCTATGTTCTGCAGGGGTTTAAACTTATCAAAGTTTTAAATGCAAACAATATTATAAAATGGTTTATACATATATTATAATTTATTTTATTTGTCAATTTTAATAGCAATTTAATTACATTGAATAGTTTACAGTTTCAGTGTTCAATGAAAACCTTCCAATTGAAAACCTTCCAATTGAAAAATGTTCTCTGTGGATATATGATTTTCTTCAATCAATCAGCTATATTCAATAATTTATAAGATGTGCATATATTTTCAGCCTATCGAATACATCTCAAATGCCAGCCAATCAGCCTCTCTTCTTGTATGAACAGAAAACCATCCATGGGCAAACATTGGCAAGATTAGATAGACACCAATTTCATTTGAGGACTGCCTTGCGGCAGGGAATAACAGGGGATGTATCCCTTATGGAGTAAATGGCAATAGTGTCTCAGACATGAATGTATGCATGGTATAAATATGCAAGCCACAGCTCATAATTCAGTGAATACCTCATATTCAATTGACTTTTTATGCATTCATTTGTGTCTCACTCATTTTCCTTTGATAGATATTGTGTTGAGATTTCATAAAAGATTGAGGATTGATTTCTTTTTTTAAGCCAATTGGTGTCAAGTTAGCCCAAATGCATTAGACTGTTCAGAAACTTACTTGGTATTAGTTTTGAGCATATATATTATCAGTCATGGGGTTGGCCAGACTTTAAAATTTTTGAGCTTCTGCAGGTATTTTTTTCTGCAAATTTGTTGTCAATAGAAAGACTTAGTTTGTTGATGCAAGCATTGTTTTATCTGTCATTAATGAAGTCCTTAACATGTTATTAATATTACTCCATCCATCCTTAGTAATGAAAATTTTCAACAATTTAGTATTTTAATAATATTGAAAGAAAGGCAGAAAATTTCGAATCTGATTGTTGAAACATTTTCAATCTTTAAAAATTCATGAAAACAATTCACTCTTCACGAAACATTCACTTGGCTGCAGCCATTCCTCTGATATTATGCCATTTAATTTACATTTGTGTGATATCAATACTGAACTAGATTTTATGAATTTTGAAATTTCCCACTATGTAAAAAATGATGTAAATATGTGGTTACGTATATTTTGCAGCTTCCAGGGATATCCTGTTCCAGGGAATTGGTCCCGGTCACTACTGGCTCAGTTCAGTTCATGAATGAAGTGCTTGGTCGTTTGGCAAGATCCATGTCAGTGCCAACATCAAGCCCGTCTTCATCTTTGGCTCCATCACCGTCTCCCTCCCCATTGCAGCAAGTTCCGCTTGCTTTTGGTGGTGCCAGAATACGAAGGGAACTCCAGGAGGCTGCCCAAAGGGATCTCTCAAGACTTGCAGAAATAGATTCCAATCTTGCTGGGGCTGCAAGCTTTGCCTCCCTTTATATAAGCAGCCAATTGCTTTTAGAAAAGGTTTGTTTGGTTTATTGCTTACTTCCATTTGAACCATTTAAGAATGCTTGTCAGTATTCTTGTGTTTGAAGATCACTTAGTATGAAGTCATTTGGCTTACTGGGGGTTCCAACATCACAGCTCTCAATTGCTAGTTAAGTGTTTAAATAAATTGCGAAGCCACTTCAAGAACCAATTCAATTTAAATAAATGTGGTTTTTCAATGGATGCTGAATTTCTGCTTGCTAGGTATAATAATAACAGCTTTGCATGAACTGTTGTTGATTCAAAAAATTATGCACTATTGAGTTTGAAGAAGTGTACCAGAAAACTAGACTGCCTATGTATTTTCATGCATATCACTGTTTAGTTTGTTCCATTGTACACATGTCTCTATTTGACTAAATTTTCTAATATGTGGTTGAAAGTTATCATATCAAAACCAGAATCGTCAGAGAGCATACTTTTTAAGCTAATCGTCATACCTCTTTACTTTCTTCCCACACCTTTGCAAGAAGAATTATTCAATCTCTCTGTAACTTTTACTCTGCATATTTTTACTATTTTTTGTGTTATTTTTGTTTAAGTTTCCAATTGTTGATGTTATTTGATGTGCTATTTTTAAGCATCTGAAAGCATTATTTCTCTGGTACTTGAAGATGCACGGTAATAGTTCAGCATTCTCCGTGTTGGGATTACTTTAGATTGACAAATTATAACTTAATGAATGTTAATTGATACTGCAGATTTATACGAGAGCAAAAAGTCAGGTTTTTTCAGCCCTGACTTTCAGTCTTAATGGGAATTTTCTCATGATTGGCTGGAGCAATACTGTTATTATCAGGCCTTAATTTAATGGCATTTCTGCAATCCTATCTTATCTACCGCACAAAAATCTTGTTTTTTCATCGGAAAAATACAAATGCATACTGAAGCATTATTCATTTTTACATCTCAATCAATATCTAGGTATGTATGTGGGTGCTCCACAATATGAAACACTTCAATAGAGATGTATATTTATTGAAACTGTCCACTCTTTAACCTTGAAGACAGGAATGTGGTGGTAAATATGATGCCATTCATCAAAAGGTTTTGGAATGCTTGGAAGTCAGGTTGAATGAAATAAGAAGACTTAAAGAGGTTGGTCTGAATAGAAGAGTGAATTTTCAAATCCAAACAACACTTTGAGCTTTGGAAAGAAATGACTTTCGTCAGATGAATGGCAGAGAAATGGCAATTGATGACTTAACCATTTGTGTTATTATGTGAAAGATTAATGACTCTGGTATTAAAAAATGTTCTCTTCTTAGAACATCTTCCAGAGCATATGCCAGATTTTCGTGTGATATTCAGAAATAACTGATGCGAGTAGTGTAGTGAATTAGATTTTGTTGTAGACAATTTAACAGTAAAACTAGTTTAATGAATTTCATCAATAAATGATTGTTTTGTGTGTCAATCTTAAGTGAGTGCTGAAAATCAATGCACTTAGGAAACTACTTCTCTTTGGTCTTCTATATGCAACCTCTTTTACGGGGATGAGACATGATTATGTTGAAGTAGGACTTTCAATTTTTCATCCGGTAGGAAGATTTAAAAGCTACTTGGAAAGAAAATCTCAATGACAATGTTTTATACTGCAACTGCATTCCTTTCAGATACCTCCAAGCACTAGAAAACAAATTATTTTTCATTTTGGAATTAATAACAATTTCTTAGGTTTAGCAGAATGTCATAAGGAAGAAATAAGAAAGTTTACCTTTTATAAATAGATGCAAACATTTTGAAGAATGGTAGAGGAATTATTGGAGATCTGTGAATGCTTAAATAGCATGAATATCACCAAGTATTCAGGAAACAATTCAGATTCTATGAAAGTACTTATTTTGCATTTGAAGTTCAAACGATGCCATCAAATCAGGAAATTTAGTGAATCCCAAGTGATGTTTAATGTTCAGATCCTAGTGAGATCCCCTCTAGAAATAGAGGGATGTAGCTTCATGCTTCAGGCCCTTGGGAACAATCAGATCAAAGCCTCTCTGTTTTTGCATTGTAATGTTTTCCTAAAATACATATTTTTCTTAATTAATTCTATGGGAAATTCCTTGAGAGACATTCCTGAAATGATTTTGTCACAAAGTTTTGTGTCGGTGTGGTCATTGCCTGCTTAACAAGAATCTTAGAACAATGTGCTATAATAGAAATTAGCCTGTATTTTCCAATGTTTTGAGTCAACCCAGTTTTTTTCCAAGATGTAACACCTTGAAATGTCTTATATTTTTTGGAACAATACCACTTTGATGTGATTTGTTCATAAATTAAGTCAACATTGGGTGGACAACTGTGAGAATTTTTATGATGATGCAAACATTTTGAATTTGAAGAATTAGTATTAATAAGAACCATAATAAGCTTTTCATTCAAATGTAATCATTTGCATATGGCAATCTATTGACTTCATTTCTTTTTTTAGAATTACTTGTTACACCTCAAGGTAGTGTGTATTAGTTCAGTTTTTCTCGCAAGTAATGTGTGCACCTGCCTGCTAATTATATGGTCATGGGCTTGAATCCCAAATCAGGAATGAATGTTGTGCCAACTCTAGCTGTATGGCCAGTGAGATGTTTGATAACCGTCTGAGGTATTTTGTACCGCAAAGCATGTGGACGTGTGCTGGTTTGCAAAAATTAGGTAGTAAATTTTACCAATTTAATGGTGTGGGATGACTTTTGTCCCTGAATTTATTTAAAGTCCTGTCATTGCCAAAGTTTTGGAAGATGACGTATAAAAGCAAATGATTCTTTCATTATTAATGGCATTTTGAAAATTGAATATAGGATTAATTTAAAATTTTTACTCCAATACTTAATACCAGGTGGTGTCTAATAAGATGTGGGCAAGCCCTACTGCTGCAGCTTCTCATCAAGGAAACATTGTTCGGAATTCCATAAATCAGCTGTTGCAACAGTGCCTGAAGTAAGGTTTTACTAAATTTTTAATTCTTAATTATTTTAATGATTTACATCAGGAGATTGCTTTTATTTTGAGATCAATTATGCTTAAAGTTTAGCCATATCAATATGGGCATGTTAAGGAGGGTTTCTTTCTAATCAATCAAATAATGAAGTTAATATTAAAAATTCCCATTCAGTGGCTAATTAGCTAATGAAATCACCCAAGTATTGCCATAATATGCACATTCTTTCTTAGCTCATAATTAATGGAATGTGAAAAAGGAGATTTGAGGAGTAACTTTCAATGGAGTAATTAACTGGTATTATAAAATGAAATTAGTATAATTATAATAGTTAGTTATTATTAGATGATATCATACCACAATGGTGATCATCAAAAACATTAAAAACACCAGAAAGAGTACCAAAGTAGATATTTATGCATGTTTTTCTTGAATACAAAGCCACTAATGTCAACCTGAAGAAGAAATTCATTGACTGAGTAAAAGGGCTCGGTAGATAGCCAATGATATTGTCGGGTCTCAAAACATGAGTGATGAGATAGAGCATGAGGGAAGAAAGGATTGAGACCCCAGAGCATCGTGAGAAGGAGCTGTGTGTGGAGGGCAGTGGTAATTTGGTCACCTCATGCTTGCTGAGGAAAAAGGTAGTGTGGAAGTTCACGGGTGTATCAGTGTTGGATTTTGGGCATGGCATGTGTAGGGGAGAGGAGGGGTGATATGGTGACTGCAAAGAAAGGGAGGAGTGTAGATGGCCACGTGTCAGGAGGTGAGGAATCTTTGAGGATATTCAAATGAAGGTCCAGTGATGAATGATTATTGTATCTGCGATCCACTTGGAGCGAGAGGGAATAGGGGATTGTGCATTTAGTGTTGAGGGTGGAAGGTGTATTTAAGTGGAGATATTGATGATGGCTGGTAAGCTTGATGTGAGCTGAGGTGAGAAACTGGTTGTTAGAAAGAAAGATTTCAGTGTCTAAAAAGGTGATACTGGTGCTGGAGGTGAATGAGATGGAGAAATAGGAATTGAGTCAAGAAATGACTTAGAGAGAGGATTGGGGCTGCAGATTCAGAATGTAAATATGCTGTCATTGAAGGAGAGCCAAAAAAAATGGTTTCGGTGACTGTGAGGAGAGGAGCTCTTCTCCAGAATTCAGCAATACCTTCATAGTGGGGAATGGAAGTGTCTAGGGTGTTTAAATCCATTTTAGCCATTATAACATTGCTTTGGAGAGGGAGTTGCTGACTGCTAAGTCTTTCTAAAAAGTTACGTGTGTCCCAAAAGGATGAAAGGAAATTCGTATGTTAGGGATTTGAGATGGAAATTGACATAAGTGGAAATCCTGTAATTCTTCATATGCTAAAAAAACTTATCAGCAAACCAAAAAAAGATATGACAAGATTATCGTAGAGGCCAAAAGAAGTTACTACTCTGCTTCCAGCAATCCTGTCAAAACAGCTTCAAAGCTAATTAGTGAAATCTTTCCTCCTGAAAATAGAACTGTTAACACTGTTGTTTTGTGGACTCAATTGTTTCCTACTGTTAAAAAAATATGTATAATAATAGTATTCAGGTAAATTATAGTGGCTGCACTGATTCTCTCTTTCGTGATTGAATTAAGACATGAGGAAACCTTATAAAACGTGCAATAAAAAATTTTGTTGCCAAGGATTTTGTCAAAAAGTGTTGGAAATAATGTTCCCCAAAATATTATTTATGAATACAGAATGATTTTATTAAACATGATTATACTGTATCAAGGGTGGAACCAAGAATACCGGGAAAAATGTTTGCCTCTTCATTCACCAGATATTTACCCACCCATTTAATTAATATATTCATTAAATGTAGTGAGTATGTGGGTTTGGTTAGGCGAAAGTTAGAAAGTATTCAGTGTCTTGTGTCCATGCTGTGACCAACATGCACCCTCACTTGTACGGTCAATGAGTAATAAGTGCTGTGCAATGGTCAGTTACATGAAAACCATGAAACAGTTTGGTTGAAAGTGAAAGTATAGCACTTTCCTGATTGCCTCATTTCACCTCGAACCCTTAATATGAGTTGAATCATTGTAAAGATTGTACCATATTCCCTTATTGCCTTGTTCATCAATAAAACTGAGTATATCTAATAGCAGGAGGTCCTTTTCACGTTAAAGACTTTGTGAGTGCAGAGAGAGCATAGAAATATGCATCACTTTTATCAATAATAACCAAGGCTGTTGGGTGTGTTATCTCAAGGCATTCAGTAATCACATTAAAAGATCGTTTGTGCAATTTATTGCATGAACTAACAAGTTGCGATGGGGGGATTTTGTTGATATGACAAATTTCCTCCAATATTTGTAATTCTTCCTTTACTTCCCTTCTCCCTCAAGGGAAATGAGTGATTCATGGTTGGCATAAACCATGCATATCTCTGTACAGCAGGTGGGTGTGAGAACGTGGCTAAAGATAATATTCCAACAAAGCCAAAATTAGGTGTCTTTTTTTTTTGACAATTAACATGATAAAGATTGATTTTTATTGCCATGCTATTCATGGAAAGTGCATCATCATTTCAATTCTAGCATTGATAGACTGCAGCCCTTTTATTAAATGGTACATCTCGCATGCCCTGATAGGCTTACTTGGAAACTGTTTGGAAATTATTTGCTAAGAGTACATTAGACTTGTCACATGTGTGGAACATTTTTTTTTATTTTTTCTCACCCAAGAAGAATCTGCAGTAAAATGGATGCATGAATATATCATTTGATCATAATCGTATGAATTTCATACAAGAATGGTTGCTGTTGTGCTTTATATTATTGCTGAACGTGGTAAACTTAATTGAATTTTAGCCCCTCAGAAATGGATGCCATACAATCTAAGTTGAGACCTTTGCTTGACCCTGCATTCGTTCTAGGTTGCAGCACCTGTTTGTCGGCCTGGGCGAAGCCGAGTCAGGTGCAGCTAGACAACTAAAAGTCAGGGCTTTGGCTCTTCACTTGGTGCATGTTGTCCTTGGAAGTAATGCCTCTGCTCTTGCTCTTTGCGACCACTTCCTGGAACAGGTTGACTCTCTTCAAAGGTTGGTTTCAATAGGTCTTATTGGATAAAATATATTATTGTTGTTTTGACTGATTTATATTTTTTTAATCATGCAACATAAACCTTAAGGGTTTTACGTTATTCCAATATCCCATGTTTCACAACCCCTAGCACTCAAATGTTTTTACTTAAAAATGTACATTACAACCAGCCTGCCCTTTTTGGGCTGGGGTGTACGGGTATAACTTTGGCCTATAAGCACAAGCTGATTTGCCAGAAAAATAGCCTAATATTAAGAATTTTTTCCTGCCTTAGAAATAGGAAATGGCTTCTTTTTTTAAGAATTTTGATAACATCACTGTTTTGAGTCAGTATTAAGTAACAGAATTTCCATATTTCATTTAAAGTACTTCCTGAACAGAATTTCCATGGTTATTTTAAAGTATTTCTTAAAAAATTTCCTCAGTGTTGCTCAAAACTCAGTGTTGCATGAAATGTTGAAATGAGTTAACCTCCTGGGATATTTAGAGAGAAGATTGTCATACAGTGTTGCCTTCAAAGTTGGAATCATAAATTACGCTTCAGAACTCGGAAGCAAGTCAGGTGAAAGGCGTTTTGGCCCACCTCCGACTGAGTGGATGACTCTGGAATGGAGGAAATAGAAGATGGATTTAATGAATCTTAAATGTAGGTAGGAGTAAAAAAACTTGACATTCATGTGTTCCTTAATGGCCAAAGCTCAAGGAACATGCAAATAACTGTATAATAAATCACAGGACAAATGGGATTACTGTTTCAACAAACATGTTTTTAAGTGAAATGAAATCAGCAATGGATTTGTCAATTGCTAGTTTTTCTGGGACAACATCTTGCTGCAAGGTA
The DNA here is from genome assembly GCF_022747635.1 of Hetaerina americana. Classification (NCBI taxonomy): domain Eukaryota; kingdom Metazoa; phylum Arthropoda; class Insecta; order Odonata; family Calopterygidae; genus Hetaerina; species Hetaerina americana. Next base: position 10,075,641 of record NW_027286752.1, read on the forward strand.
TTCATGAAGAGAAACAGTCTCGATGAAAAGTTTATATTTTGAGATAGTGCAAATAGGGTACATAGATGAGGTACTCAAGAGGTTTGACATGCCATCAAATAGAGCAGTAGATGGTAAAGGTGCTTGGACAGAAATGATGAAGCCTTCAGATAATTAGAAGACACACCATTCTTATGTTCTTGTGTGTTGAGCTGATCGTTCAAAACTTCCTCTGTTTAATCTTTAAATGAAAATGCTATCTAAATGTATGATTCAGCATGGAAATTATATTCATATGCTCATCGCAAAGTATGGATGAATGGATAGGGTAAGCTGTGATTACATAAGGTGTGGTCCAGGTGATCTTCTGAAGAAATTGTCTGAACTACTGTGCAATCAGTTTAAGGCCCAGAAATCAGAGTCAGTGAAAAGCCATTGAACTGAAGAAGCAGTTCGCTGCGATTCATGGTGAATTAACTTCTCAATTGCAACCTCTGGAAGATTCAGTCAATGAACCATTCAAGGGACCATTCATTCCGTTTATGCATAGAGGGTGGATAAAGTGGATTGCTTGGTTGCAGCAACCACTGACTCATGACGTCACGCCAACAGGAAGGATGGAAAGGCCATCCATTTCTATTGCTTGTGAGTTGATGGAAGGAAAAGTCATGGCAGAAAGTCAAAAAGTAAGATTGTCATAAAGTCTTTAAAAAACATGTGAAATTAGCAATGCCCCAAATTGTTGTGAAGATGACGTATATGAGGAAAGGGACAACTCCTGTGGAAATAACTGCATGCATGATTTTAGCGGCAAGGATGATGACTTTTTGGGATTCCCTGATGGATAAACATTGATATATTTCCAGATTTTTCAATATAGCAATCCAATTTTCTTCCTATAAAATGTCAGCTTTTAAATGCATTGATCCTTTTTTGTGTGGTCCAAGTATTTTTGGAACTGTGGAAATAACTGCATGCATGATTTTAGCGGCAAGGATGATGACTTTTTGGGATTCCCTGATGGATAAACATTGATTTATTTCCAGATTTTTCAATATAGCAATCCAATTTTCTTCCTATAAAATGTCAGCTTTTAAATGCATTGATCCTTTTTTGTGTGGTCCAAGTATTTTTCGTATATTCTAACCTTGAAAAATCACAGTGCATCTTAAGGGCCTGGAGATATGGTATTTTTTCATGTCATTATTCATATCATCGTTAGTGTCATTGCCTATTGGTATGATTGCTTGATGATTAATGCAAAAAAGCACAGGGTGCTTTTGTCATATATGTAACATTTTGAACCTGGCTGTCTTCCATTTGAATCAATTTGGTTTTATGAATTTCAGGAGAAAATTTAGCAGTTTGACTCAATTTAGTAGTTGTAAAATACTCTTTTCATTGGTAGTTAGGGTTTAGAAAGTATCAAACCTTGATTTATGAAATTAATGGGACTGAGGAACTTGGCAGTCACTGCCATAAAAATAGCAGAGAAAATAAAATGGTCATTTGTAAAAAATTCCAATAAAATACTCAAATCTGTGTATTCTTACCTGGAAATCCAGTGGAAATCATGTTATCCCTGATTGGTAGCCAAATACATTCCACCTTGACTATAACAGCATGTCAGGGAAGTTTAAAAAAGAATTGTTCTTGCTAAATACCATATCTTGACCTCACTAGAAAATAGATGCTCATGAATACTGGAAATGAAATAATTGGCTTTGTAATTCCACACCTTTTATTTAAAAACACGGCCCAGGTTTTAATGTTGAACGTCATCATCAGGTGGTCCTAGAAGCCAACTTGGTATATATATATATTTCTGAACAGAGGTGGGGGAATTGGTCTGAGAGGGAGAGTAAGGGAGGGTGGAGGGGTAAAAGAGGGACAAAAAATTTCGTTGGCAGGTTCATCATTGCAATGGATGCATTTAAGAATTTCAGACTGCTCCAAAGCATCAATTCTTTGACCTTTATTCTCAAAATGAAGAATACTAGTCACTAAGTCACTTTTGTGGTCACGCTCGATGAGGTGCTTCGCAAAGAAGGATGTTATGTTCTTATTCTGTACACAAGTTTTGTGTTCCTTAAATCCTTTCTATAAAATTTTTTTTCTTGTTTGCCCAATAGTTCTGAAAAATCTTTAAAAATGTTACCGAAAGAAAAAATTAAATGTGCCTTTTACAGTGGTTCATGCCTTAAGAGCCTGATCTCTCATACAGAAGACAAAATTCCAAAAGACGAGAGGAGTGGAGTGTATGAATTTATAGTGCTCGGAGTGTAAACCTAAGTAGATATTTCTTATCATTATCTGTAACTTTAATTCTAAGGTGTTTCATCTCTTAACTTAATTGAATTTTCAGACATTTGAGTGAGTGGTCCCTTGCTCCTGATGCTTTCACCACATCAATGCTAAAGGAGTTATCTCAGCTTGAGGATACCAAACCTGGAAGGGTTGCCAGGTGCCTCCTTCCCATTTTCTTTCAAGCTCCCCCATCTGCACCACCGCGTGTCAGCAACCAGGTAGAGACATTTACCACATTTACATAAAAAGATAAATATTGTCTGTAGACAATGCTAGACTACTTACCAAAATGCCTTGTTTTGTACATGTAGTAGTCATGGTGGCCCCTTGCTGGTGTTGAGAGTGGTTAATGTAATATACATTCCAGCTAGTTGGGAAATATTTTCTCAAGGGAAAAACTCCCTGCTGCCGTTCAAAAAGTGTGATCATTCTCAAATGACTTACTGTATTGATATAATGTTCATGGAATGCTTCCCCTGATGTAAACAAGCTTTTTGTGCCATTAACCTCAGTAATCCACCCTAAGGTAAGTTTTTGTTGGAAGGAAGCTCATTCAAAGTTAAACAGTGTGTAGTGTTAATACATTTAGACCATATTTTATAATGAACCACCAAATTTAATACTCAAACTATCTTTAACCTCCAGATAAATCCAAAACTCAGTTTAATAATTGCCGATGGCTGAGTGTAAACCTGATGTTTAAATTGCTCAAAAACTGAGAGACGGTATTTTTAGAGTTAAAATGTTCACAGTCACTAATCTTAGTCTTAATTATTTAAAAAACCCCACTTGTCAGTAATCTCTAGATTAAGTAAAATTCTACCTTGATCAATGATTACATTTAATGAGGAATTGTAAAACCAAGCCTCAGGTTAGGGAGACACATTCCTTTCCCTTTACCACCAGTTGCTTCCCCAGAAGGTTTGGTGCCTGAAAATCATACAGGTTGAATGAAGCTGGAATTTCCATATCAACAGTCAAGCACACTTTATAAAATATCAAGCATGAGTTCCCTGAAATGAGTGATTAGGATGTTAGTCTTCAGGATGATAAAAATATGTAATAATTTCATGTTAATATATTTTCAGTATTTATTTCGAGAAGCATTGTTATTCGGGATCTCTAATCATTAATATCCAATAACATTCTATCATTCTCTTTTAACACCTATCAATTTCACTAGCAAAACAGTGTCCTGACTATTCAATAGAATATAGTTTCACTCCAGTCCTTATTTCATTAATATGACTTATTGCCATTCAGATTGTTATGCATATTAAAGCTCTTCTTTTGGAGCCTTGTGATAAACATGTGTTCCAGAATCAATTGCACCGGTGCCCCAGCGCAAAGGCCAAAGTGTTGGTGCATGCACCCAATGCTCAGAGCAAGAACGCAGAAGCAAAATGGCAATCTGGTTAAAATGCAAAAATTTCAAAGTGCAAAAATCATTCCCCTTGAACAGGACTTAAACCCGGATTCCTTGATGTTCAGGCCAAGTGCTTTGGCCAGTTAAGCTACCTAGGAAAATGTGCTGATGCTTCGAAGCATTTGAAGTGAGGATCAAAATGTAGCATCACCTTTTCAGATTAGAGTTTCCTTTCTATTCATTCAGTTTGGTGAATAAAATATATTTTAGGACCCTCAGGCTCAGTACAATGCCACAATATGAGAGATCTGAAGTTTATTTTATGAGAAAATCAGAACCCAAGGACTCAGAGCCACAAAAAACATCGAAGTTGCAGATTTCCCAAGGACCACACACTGATAGGAGGACTTAGCTCCATCAAGCTGGTGGATAAGATGCATTGTTTCTGAAGTGCTAGGTTCCCACGTACGATTGAATTTCATGTTTTCTCTCGGTGATATTATAAATATTTGAGGACTTTAAAAGATCAAGAATTGGTTGAAATGAGCTTGAGCATCAAAATTTTATCAATAAAATATCATGATTGTTTTTAAATTAATGAAAAGTGGTAAATCAAATCATTTACAATAAATAGATTCCCTCTTATTCTTGAAAACATTGATATAGAAAATGTAGATCATGATGTTAAAGTAGTTTACAGGTAGGAACTTGAGGATTTTAAATGCATCATAACTTCTTCCTCATGATATAATGCTCAGTAGAACCTCACTTAATGAGCTAAAATTGTTCCAGAATATTACTCGTGATGCAAAACAATTTTTCCCATATAAATTACTGTAAATAATGATAATGCATTCCATGCTGAAAAAATAAATTATACACAAGGTTTATTATAAGGTTTATTTGAAGTTAATTACGTATAGATTGTTTGGGATCATGAATCATCTTCATATTTTCTTCTGTCCCCCCATATTTGGCCTCCAGTGACTTATTCTTATTTCTAAACTTGAAAATAATGGCTTGGTGTAAAACAATTCATGTCAGACAAGGAGGTCATCTTCAACGTAAATGCATATTTGGCCTCCAGTGACTTATTCTTATTTCCAAACTTGAAAAAAATGGCTTGGTGTAAAACAATTCGTGTCAGACAAGGAGGTCATCTTCAACGTAAATGCATATTTGGCCTCCAGTGACTTATTCTTATTTCTAAACTTGAAAATAATGGCTTGGTGTAAAACAATTCATGTCAGACAAGGAGGTCATCTTCAACGTAAATGCATATTTTGAAGACCTTTCAAATCCTTTGTTTTAGATGTTTTAAATAAAGTTGGAGTGACACTGGGAAAAGTGTATAGTACTAGGAGGAGATTATTTTGCTGGAAAATAAAAACATCTCCCCAATTATAGGTTGTTTTTCTATTTTTTCCTTAGGACTTACTGAATGGCTAAGATGCTAAAAATTCACAATAATTTGCCAACCATTAAAACAGCTTGTTATTCTGTTTGTCAATCTATCTATCTATCTCATACAGCTCCTAATGGACATGAGCTAGGAGAAGTAGGAGTTCTCCTATTTGGAAAACTCTTCCTGCATAGAAAAAAAATAATTTTTCATATAATGCATTGAATACATTTTTTAGGCCATTGCTAAGTAGCTAAATGGTAAATAGAAATGGCTAAAGGCCATTATAAGGGATAAACTGGTTCTCAATAAACATATTAGCACTATTAACCACATGCCACTACTGTAGTTTGTAGGTTCTTGTGTAGATATAGATAAATAGTTTTGCAATTAATTGTTGTTACTTTGAAATCAAACTAGGAGAGTTTTGGTGCAGAAATTATTATGTAACAATCGTTGATGGCTAATATTATATACCATTCAGTCTTATGCCTTGATGTTTGCTTCAGGTTCGAATGTCGAATGCTGTGATCACAGAGCCGACGAGTGAGTGTGATAACATCCTGAAGTTCACTGCTGGCCTGGTATTAGCTGTGCCATTTGATGCTGAGATCAGTAATTTAAGGGCACCCTCAACTCTTCGCATCAAAGTGAAATACCCAGATCAACAAACCAGGCTCATCGTGCCTCCCAAGAAAGATCTTCGTCCATTGCCTGCTGCTGCCGCAGCCACCAGCCATGTGGTACCTAACCAAGTAAAGTTAATTTTAATTATTCATAAAGTACTCAAATGACATTTTTTCTTTTCATGGGTGCTCTTTTAGGTGATTACGCTTGTTAACTGTTTTTACTTAGCACAATCCTGGTGACTCAAATCCACCGTCCTCCATAATTTCCTCTACAGCCTGTGGGTACTCCTTCCTTTTTAATCCCTTTAATGCTTCTACGTTCCATTTTCTAACCCGCCGCCCCTGCCTTATCTTTTTGAAACGGACGCTACATTTCATAACAACTAAATTGTGGTCAGAGTCTGCATCCGCTCCAGGGAAGCTGTGCGAATTTGTCACACTGTTCCTAAACCTGTGTCTAACCAGAATGTATTCTAGCTGATACTTCTCTGAGTCACCTGGCATTTTCCATGTATATATATATATATATATATATATATATATATATATATATATATATATATATATATATATATATATATATGTATAAATATATACATATATATATATATATGTATATGTATAAATATATACATATATATATACATATACATATATATATATATATATATATATATATATATACATATATATATATATATATATATATATATATATATATATATATATATATATATATGAAGAGGAACCCCAGAAGAGGATACTATAAGTAACATGAGAATAAAATTCTCCGTAGTAAATGGATAGATAGACCTCTAAATTTACAGAATATCTAATATTTCTAATGAGGAAGCATAGGGAACTTAACTCCCTACATAATTTGAAAATGTGTTCCTCCCAAGACATGTTTCTATGCAGGATATCTCCCAGGAATTGGGTACTAGAATTTTGGGGAATGCTTACACCTGCTGCATCTATTGAGATTGCAGTGAAAACTTTGATTTTATTAGTGAAATTAATCAGGCTGAACTTGTTTAAACGGTTTTAGGAAGTTAAGAAGACACCATTAATTGAAAATCTGAGCTGCTTCAGCTGCTCTTTCTGTCAAACCGTCTACTGAGGAGGTTGACGCAATAATATTTGTGTCCCCAGCACACAGTAATGGGTCTATTCTCTTGATGGACTTAAGCTTATCTGGTAGATCATTAATATAAATTAAAAATAAAATAGGGCCAAGTACAGAACCCTGGGGAACACCCAGTGTTATTCCTCTACCAGGAGAAACAAATTTGGAGCTATTTCTTGAGAGCTCCAAATGCTCTTGCTGTTCACTTAGATATGATTCAATCTACTTGTAGGATGTGCCTCTTATTCCATTGCATTTCAGTTTATACTAGAGTAGCTGATGATTGACACAGTCAAGAGCTTTAGTGAAATCAAAAAATAATCCTAAAGTTTCTGTTCTATTATTCTATCCTAAAAGTACTTGATTCACTGTGTGATATGTGGCTGTTGTAGTGGGCCTTGTTTTTCTTAATCCATGTTGAGATGTGGATAATAGGTTATATGTCTCAAGTTTATGATACTAGACGATGATAGAAAACTATTTCAAATATTTTCTCCAACTGGTTCAACAGAGATATTAGTCTATAAAAATTCAATGCCATTTTGACCCCTTTGCCTTTGTATATTGGCACTATTTTGGCTGATTTAAGAGGGCCTGGGAAAATTGCAATTTTTAGGGATTCATTAATTAAGAATGTCAGCTGATCTTTAATTGCAATAAATGACCTTATTAGACTATCCCTGGGATGCCATCTAATCCAAGACTGAATGTGTTTGGAATTTATTGATAATGTTGGTCAGTTCCATGGCTGCACAGGGGAATAGGTATAATGAATAATATAAATATAATAGGTATAATGAATAAATAAATAATATAAAATTGTTAATTACATTTAATCCTCTTCTACCCATTCATGATCCATTTATTTTAATTAGATTTTGACTATACTTTGAGTCAAAAGAATTGACTATTTAATATTAACCCTTATTAAATTTCACTTAAACATCAAAATATTTTCTCATGCCATTCCAGTAATTTGAAATGGACTACTTAACAGTCTATTTAAACAAGCAAGGTGCCACCCTGATTGTAGTAATAAGTGTAATGGTTAGATATAGTGAAGAAGTCTTTTTCCTGGAATATCCTTTGCCAAAGAGTGCAAGCTACAACCCTCCAGCAAATAAAAAATTGAAACGGCTGAGGTCTAATAGATTGATATGCAGTAGAAAAGAAATGCTATTGGGACATTGTTAGGCTATGAGGAGACTGATTCACTAGTTCCTCTGCAGAGTTACCTCTCTGTTTACGGTACCTTTACCTTCTCTTTTAAAATAGCCCTACTGTTTTAGAAAATTGCCAGTTTGGTGGATGTCTTCCTAATTTTGGTCAATGTTGAAGCTTAGCAGAGAAAATTGTAAAACAAGTGCAGGCGACATTATTTGGGCATGTTAGTGATATGAAAGGGGATATGGTATTTGAAGAGTTGAGCATTGGACTACTGACCAGAGGGTCCAGGTTCGAATCCTGAACATGCCTCTCAGGCACCCTCAGCTCCACTCAAGCTGTGTGATTTTTCGTGTACCAGTTCTTCCTGGGAAACCGTAGCCAGTTCAGGGAAAGGAACTGGCCCCCCTACCCTGATATGTGAATTTCGAATGCCGTGTAGTGCTTGGTACTGGGTGAGCTCTACCATCCCCTATCGAACTGACCTTTGGATTGGTTACTGAAATTATATTTAAATGTAATGAAAGATGAAGATGTTTTCTTTTGTTTTGTTTCTTTGCACATAAGCCTCAAAAACTTGTTACCTTCAAAGAACGGTATCTCATGAGTTGTTTCACTTCATTCTTATCTTTTTATGCTCATTTACCTTCCTGCCAATTGCTGATGCAGTCCACTGGAGCCAGTGAAAACACAGATTTTCGTCTGCTTACAACTGTACTGGTGTCGCATGGAGTGTGGACTGAAGCTTGTCATGTTGAGGTGAACATTGCTGTGGACGTAACAGAAGTTGAGGGGGGTCTTGGCATGCCAGTGAGGAAGGGGGCATCGGCAATCAATCCCTCATTGGCCCCCAGTGCTGCCCCCCGGGCCGAAGACCTGTGTGTGATTGACTTGTGTCGCCCTGTGAAAGTGTGTGTATCACCGAAACCTGTGAAACGGGGAAACTTTTGACTGAAGCAAATCTTGTGGAGCACAAATAATTCCATTCCTTCAGTTTTTTTCATTAGGTTTAAATTGTTTTTAATATTCCAACAAAAAATCTGAATAAATTTCACTTAACATCTATTCATGCTAATTTTTATAGTTGCTGCTCAGTTTATTTTGTTGTTTTTGGGGAAATTTTATTTCAGCATCACAATAGGAAGCAGTAAATAAATGTCTGTACTGATAACACAGGCAAAAATGGAAAGATCTTATGGCCCAGAAAGTTCAAGTAAATGCTGGGGAGTTATTGAGATTTATTTTTCAAATCTTGTAAGAAAAGTGATAAATATTTTTATCATATTTTCATCCAGGAAAAGTACGTGGGTTGTTCAAGAAGTCCTAGGGAAAAATAAAAAAAAACATTATTTTGGTTGTATTTTTTATTTTCTAACATAATCTCATACCTCTATTCACTTATACCAGCATTTATCCAACTTTGCTAAGGCATCCAAAAATAAGGATTTTGGAAGGTGCTCAAAATATGCGTCTGTATTAGTGATGACCCCCTCATTCAACATGAATCATTTTCCACCAAGCATATTTTTCAAGATTGCAAATGAAAAAAAGTCAGTGGGGTGCCAAATCTGGTGAATATGATAGATGTTATAATAGCTCTAACTTTAATTTCATAATTTTCTCCATGAGAATTACAGAAGTAGACACCAGTGCATTGTCTTTATGGAAGAGAATATTCTTTGTCAATTGTCTTTTCTTGATTTCTTCACTTAACCGGTGGGATAGCGATGCATAATACTCAAAATTTATCATTTGTCTTTTTTGCAAGTAATTGATGAAGATGATGCCACTTGCATCCCAAAAGACCAGCCATCACCTTGTCTGCAGATTGTACCATCTTTGCCTTCTTTGGAGTAGAATCGCCTTTAGAAACCCAGTATTTCAACTGTTCCTTTGTCTCTGGAGGGTGGTAGTGTATCCATGTTTCATCCACAGTTATATATCTAAACTACATATAAACTTAAAGGATGTTAAAATATTATTGAACCCTTTGATACGGAACATTCCTTAGAATGGTTTGGATTGGTCTTTGAAGCAGGACGATTGGTATAGATTGGAGGCTTTTGAAATGTGGGTGTGGAGAAAATGGCATAGCGGAAACTTTAACAGCAGTCTAGTGAGAGATGAGGCTTACTAAAAGCAAATCTTTTCTTATGCTACGAGTGATTTGTCTTGGAATTTGAAAGGAATTATTGAACGATCTACTCATGTTTGTCCATAAATCTTAGTTTGAGCTAAAGCTGTTTTTTGACTTCATACTGTTTTGTTCAAGTTACTTAACCTAGAAATTCAAATTCCATGGTGCAAAAAATATGATGGCCTGATATTATGACGGAGCTATATTTAAACAGGCGTATTTATCAGTTAAGAGTTGCAGATCAGTGAAATCTAAGGATTCCTCTAATTGCCAGCATATATGAATATAAAGTGCACTGTTCGCTGGGAATAGTGGAAAAAATCTACGAGGCACTTGGAAAGCATTTGGTTGATAGCGTAACCGTCTTTTCTGAATTCCTACTGCTAGTATTTTCACAACCTGTTGGAAGAGGTTAAAATAATTTGTATTAACTCACTGAATTCCTGAGCCATTATCAAGTGTAAAGTATGTGTTGTATGATGACAAAGAAAAATCGCAATCTCAGAGCAGCGCGTATGTTTGTGGATGCAATTTGAGTGATGTGTTATGACACAGCCTTAGTGACCCGACACTTAGCATTCAAAAGTGGTATTGGCGACTTTCAAAGAATAGTTAATTATGCCATTTCATGTAGTCAATGGGATCAGGAGTCAAAAAGCCACGGACGTCATCATTTGAGAAAAACCCCCGTAATTAATTGAGGGAGTAATTATCGTTGTTTCCTCCAAAACAGCTCTGCTCTCTGGAGTATAGAACCCACAAGCCATCCCACCTCTTGAAGGTATTAGGGGAAGATTATCCATCTTGTCAGTTTGTATGATTTTCATAGGAAGAAATTTAGATGAATTGGAAATATGTTGATAATTATTGAAGAGTCACCTTCATTCATTGAGAAGTTATCTTTTTAACAAAAGTTTCGCTGCATTCATAGTTACTAAACCGAAAACCTGGTACCCAGAAAGTTATTGGATGTAAGTGTTTCATTACATTTAATGTAATGTATGAACTCAAACTTCAATCATTATTGTTCTGCTACATATTTTATTGCATTAAAGTACAGGTGTAAACGTTCATAACATTATTGCTTGCCCATTTTTCATGCATATTGGTTTTTGACAATTTTGTAAACTCCATTTCGTTTGCAGAACAACACTTGGTTAATGTCCTATTTAAATCTTCCACAAAATGTTATATTGTTAGCCCTCTACTACAGGGTCGCACCCAAAAGTGGTAGGACTGATTTTTTTACAAGAATTTTATTGACTATATACTTACAGCGACTTAATAATCTTCAAAGTGTGCTCCTTGAGCTGCTACACACTTAGTATAACGTTGCTTCCATTCCCCGTATACCCGCATGAAATTTTCTTTGGGGATGCCGTTGATGACGCTCGTTGAATCCTCTTGAACGGCCTTTATCGAGTCAAAACGTCGTCCCTTGAGCTGTCTTTTCATCAGGGGGAAGAAGAAGTCCGGTGGTGCCAGATCGGGAGAATAGGGCGGGTGCGGCAACGTGGCAACGCCGTATTTGGCCAGGAGCTGTCTGACGATGAGCGCGCCATGGCACGGCGCGTTGTCATGGTGAAGCACCCAGCAGTTTGCGATGGCCGGTCAGACTCTTTTCACGCATTCTCGGAGGCGGGTGGGCACCTGCATGTAAAAGTTCGCATTTACAGTCTCCCCTGGTGGGACAAACTCCTTGTAAACCACTCCATGACGGTCGAAAAACACAATCAACATTGTTTTGATTTGCTCATGCAAGCCTTTTTTGGACGTGGGGACGCGGAAGTGTGCCATTCCGTGGATTGTCTTTTTGTTTCGGGGTCATATTGAAAAACCCATGTTTCATCACCAGTTATCACATTGTCCAAACAATTTTCATCTCGGTGCAAATTGGCTAACACTTCTTCGGAAATGCGCACACGCGTTGCCTGTTGGTCGACACTCAGAATTTTCGGCACCATCTTGGCGCACACCTTGCGCATGGCCTAATTCTGTGAAATAATGCGTTGGACGTTGGATGCAGACAGACCCAACTGGTCTGCAATTTCATCACTGGTTAAGCGTCTGTCTGTGATCAGCAGTGTCCTCACTCAGTAGTTAGAGAATGCGGGTTCCAAAACAGCGAAAACCCCGCCACCTGGTGGCAAAAATCGTAACTAAAAACAAATGAATATCGAAACAAAAGAGGAGCGCGATGCGGCAAACAAATGAAGCACGGTTGGCATCGGACGACGTCCCGCGACCTGGTGGTAAAAATCGTAACTAAAAACAAATGAATGTCGAAACAAAAGAGTCGCGCGATGCGGCAAACAAATGAAGCACGCCACCTGGTGGTAAAAATCGTAACTAAAAACAAATGAATGTCGAAAGAAAAGAGGCGCGCGATGCGGTAAACAAATGAAGCACGGTTGGCGTCGGACGACAGGAGAAGCACGCGATGCGCGTGTGCTGGTGGTAGAAAGCGTGACTAGTTGATTTAAATGCCACCTGGGTGCGTGATGCGGCAAACAAATGAAGCACGGTTGGCGTCGGATGACGGAAGAATGCTGACAAATGAAGCGCGGTGGGCGCTGGCTAGTGTAACTGGTTGATTGCCCTGCCGCCTGGTGGACTGAAAGCGAATGAAAGTGAAAGAAGCATGCGATGCGTCGGGTGTCGAAACAAAAGAGACGTGCAAGGCGGTATTGTAAACAAAAGAGGCACGGCTGGCGAGAAAACAAAAGAGGTATGCAAGGCGGTAGGCTGCGGCGCTGGAGTCGCGGGGCCGGACCGCGTCGGGCGAACGTCTCTGCCTGAACGAGTCGTGACATGTGCGTGATAGGCTTCTAAACAAGTTCGAACATGTCACACCCTCTTCATGATGTTGTGCGCATGCGCAGAGGTGTATAAAAGCCTCCGAACAAGTCAGGACATGTTGGCGTTGGTGTATAAATACTCGACTCCATCGTGTAATACACCCAGAATGAAAATGTCTGTGGTACGTTCAGTTACTGCCAAACTCGGAGGCGAGCATCCGCTCGTTGTTCGCAAAGTAAACGATCGTGTGAATTCAGTGTATGAGATTATTCTCCCTCTACCACTCTTGATCGACAACGAAAAGAATGATCTCATTCTGGAAGTGGAATTAGTCAAACGGTGCATCGCGGAATTCAGACATATGAACAAATCCATTTCTCTCGTCTCGCAGAAGGTGACGTTCTCAGGTTTTGAAAATCCTACCACAAAACAGGTTGAACGCTTCAACGTCTCCACGATAAGAAACCTCAAATTGGGAGAGGAGATGCTGGAAAAGGCTGAGCGGCAAGATCCATCCATAACGTGGAACGTTTACGGAATAAGGGAGAGATCAAGAGGCATACGACGGACTGAAAGAACAGCGCTATCCGTTCGCGGGAAGCGTTTGGAGTCTACTCCCCACTGTCCTGTCGAACGTTCTATTGAAATGTCACAGCTTCCAGACTCTATTTTGTTCATTCTTTATTCCCATGAAATTGGAAAAAGATACTCTCGGAAGAATAAGATTATCAAACCTATGCTCCTAGAGCGAAAGGAATTGAGCATAAAGAAAGGTGGAGGTATTTTATGTCCTCGCGAACTTTGTGTGCGGATTATCTGTGACCAGTGCACCTTTATTCAATATTCTCGTAATCGCAGTTGGCCCGAAGTTGTGAGCTGTCCGACTTGTAACGAGTTCATCACCTGCAAAGGTTATCGAGTGGATTTCCTTGTTCGACCGGAGCGACGTTCGCAAATTTTAAAAGAAATAATATCCATCAACAAAGTTCCTAGAGAGCTTTTACGCAATACACTTCTTAATTTTTTTAATGATGGACCTAATGCAGATGGATAAATAAATTTTGAATTCTAAGGTATTTCTTTCATTTATACACCTCTGAGAGTTTGTGTGAAGATATCAAGACGTGGGTTTGAAACAGACACGTCCACGCTTTTCATTCCCTCCTGTTGATAGTAGATAGAAACTGCCGTTCCTGAAACACGCCATTTAATATCGTGAAGTTAGTTCGAAACAGAAACCTCCGCGCTTTTCATGACATCCTGTTACAGAGATAGGATAAGCCGATCCTGAAACACGCCATCTTGGATTTTCTAAAAGTCGTCCTCTCATGAACGTCAGCCGACCCCTCCCCGCGACTCCAGCGCCGCAGCCTACCGCATTGCATACTTCTTTTGTTTCCTCGCCAGCCGTGCCTCTTTTGTTTACAATACCGCCTTGCACGTCTCTTTTGTTTCGACGCCCGACGCATCGCATGCTTCTTTCACTTTCATTCGCTTTCAGTCCACCAGGTGGCAGGGCAATCAACCAGTTACACTAGCCAGCGCCCACCGCGCTTCCCGCGCTTCATTTGTCAGCATTCTTCCGTCATCCGACGCCAACCGTGCTTCATTTGTTTGCCGCATCACGCACCCAGGTGGCATTTAAATCAACTAGTCACGCTTTCTACCACCAGCACACGCGCATCGCGTGCTTCTCCTGTCGTCCGACGCCAACCGTGCTTCATTTGTTTACCGCATCGCGCGCCTCTTTTCTTTCGACATTCATTTGTTTTTAGTTACGATTTTTACCACCAGGTGGCGTGCTTCATTTGTTTGCCGCATCGCGCGACTCTTTTGTTTCGACATTCATTTGTTTTTAGTTACGATTTTTACCACCAGGTTGCGGGACGTCGTCCGACGCCAACCGTGCTTCATTTGTTTGCCGCATCGCGCTCCTCTTTTGTTTCGATATTCATTTGTTTTTAGTTACGATTTTTGCCACCAGGTGGCGGGGTTTTCGCTGTTTTGGAACCCGCATTCTCTAACTACTTCACTCTGTCCACATTCGTGTTGGTTCTTGCCGTCCGGAGCGATGGTCGTCTTCAACGAGCTCCCTACCCTCTTTAAACAACTTGTGCCACTCAAATACTGTGGAATGGCTCAAGGCAGTGTCCCCATAAGCCTGCTTGATCATATCGAGGGTCTCAGTTGCCGTCTTCCCGAGTTTCACACAAAACTTCACTAAATAACCTTGCTCTAAATTCAGATTCATTTTGTTTTTCGACGCGGACAAAAAACTTGCTTCACTAAAAACGGTGTCCTCACTCAACAACAGCCCGCAGGCGACTGAGGTTGGTGTCGGTCTGTTGCTAAGAGCCCCCTCCACCTTACCCTGACAGGCAGACCCCGCTCCGTTCGCGCCAGAGAAAATCAGTCCTATCACTTTTGGGTGCGTCCCTGTATATTTTCTAACTTTCAATATTAAATATAATTTTTCCCAAATGTGATCTTATACTCTGCTAGCAAATGACTTCTTATGATACGTGGAGGTTTTTTATGGCTGAGATGTGAACACAATCGTTGGAACTGGTGAGAACTTTGTTTTCAATTAAGGACCTACCCATTCCTCATACGCCTTTTTGACCGCCTTAGAATGGATATTTTTAGCTGCGAGTTCTTCTTAGTTACGCTTGAAACTAGCTTCGGCCATTAATATCTTAAATTTTACGTTATCCTATTCCTTCTACCCCCAAAATTATTTATTTCCTTCGACTCTTCACTGTGCTTTCCTCCATTCCTTTTTTCTGCATTAAACTTTGCAAGCCATCTCGTATGATATTTCTGTTTTCTTTGTGCTTTCATTGAAGTCACTACTGGTTCAATAAATACTTCAATAACTTGCTCCTTCTTCATTTTATTAATGTTTATTTTTAAAAGTTAATGAGAAAACTGAGGTCACATCTACCACGACATCCAACCTAAGGAAATCCATCTCAGTATGGTGATTTCATCACTAAGGTATAGTTAATTTGTCTTTATTTCGTTTAACCTTCCTAAGCTTTTTACTTATAGTCAATGAAGAATGAACCAGGTTCTCAAAGACATTTTTCGGATTTGTGTTAAACTTCAATGTTTATCTAAGTAAGTTCATTTATTATTAGGCGTGGAGAACCTAAAAATTCTAAGTAACATTTAACTATTCTACTATTACATTTTACACATTCATGAATAAATTTTGAAATTAACTTATTTTTGTTTTTTCCATATGAAAATAGACTGTCGTGGTTTTCTCAATCAAAATTATGTGAATTCGTCATTAAAATCTTTTCTAATTGGGATTGCAAATTATTAACATTACGCCCATCATGAACTATGATGATTAATTTTTTCATTCGTCACATCTCATCCTTGAAAGGTAGCAACCAATATGAAGCGATTTCCTTTGGTCAGCAATTAAGCATCGTGTTCAAAATTGCAATTGGTCCTTTAAATATTTTTTCAACGGTGAGGGGTTTTGAGAGATATATTTACTGAAATAGATTTCAAGTTCTCTCATTTTTAATATTTTATTTATTCTAAACGGCGGTCATATAAAAAAATCTACTGTTTGATATTCCAGTCCACGCTACTATTACTAAGTACCACGCTTTTGTGTCCACTTTTCGGAGTGTTCATTCAGAAGGGATTTGAATTTGATTGTATGGAAATACTGCTACAGTTTTCCAACAGGGCATATTAGGGCTGATGTAAAAGGAATCATATGCAACAATAAGAATAAATTACTCGGTGGACGACAGCTATCAATGTTTCTTTCAAAATAAGTGAATGAGCAATGGTTTTTGTGCGATATAAATCGCATATAAATTTCTTATCCAGGTATTTCTCAAATTATTTCAGCCATTTTCATTCATCATTGTTATTTATTTAGAATTTTGGTTATAAAGCTCAGATGCATTGACAACTGACCCATTCCGGATAAATTTTTGGGCTGCCGAGTAAACATTTAGACAGTTTTAGTAATTCTAAAGAGAAGGCTAAATAAATAAAACAATTTCGTAGTGTGCGACGAATTTTTTGTCCGTTGTTTTTGAGTTACCTACGAATATTGAAGACTTTGATTTAGGGGAGAACGTTAGGTAAGAAAAAAAAGGATTGGGAGGTTGGACGAAATGAAAGAAGTATGTGTTCCAAAGAAACTGTGGGAGATGCCGCAACAGTAACTTTTAACGGAGTCATCCACTAATGTGCAATTCAATGCAACAATTTCAGAGTGTAAAAATCATTCTCCATGACTGGGATACGAACCCAGATCCCTCAATATTCGGTTGAGTGCTTTAGCCAGTTAATCTATCGAGGCGTTCTGTTAAAATTTGAAATTGTTGTATTGAATTGCACATTAGAGGATGACTCCGTTAAAAGTTACTATTGCGGCATCTCTCGCAGTTTCTTTGGAACTTGTCAAGGTATAAACAGCCTAAGTGTTTAAAAGTTTGCTTTAACCTCGTGGACTGTGGCTCGTCGCGCACGACTACGAATGCCTGTGACATTGTATGTACGATATTTCGTCACAACATCTTGCTCATGTAGAAGCCCCAAAATTTCGAAGCCTAAGTGGACGCCTCGATAGCTTAACTGGCTAAAGCACTCCATCTGATATCGTGGGATCTGGGTTTTAATACCAGACAAGGCGAACGATTTTTACACCCTGAAATTGTTGCATTGAAGTATATGTTAGTCAAGAGGGTCTTATTGTAGTGTTTTATGTCTGGTTGTTTTGGTAGAAGAGGCAAGTAAATGCATAATTGTACCGTTATCTAGTCTGTATCCATCCAAAACTCTACCTTTACCGTTAAATTATCATTAAAAATGGCG
Source organism: Hetaerina americana (assembly GCF_022747635.1). Lineage (NCBI taxonomy): Eukaryota > Metazoa > Arthropoda > Insecta > Odonata > Calopterygidae > Hetaerina > Hetaerina americana. Next base: position 10,093,401 of record NW_027286752.1, read on the forward strand.
TTCGTATCACTGTTTAACTATATCTATGTCAGAAATTTGAGATACCTTAGATATTGGTGAATTCTTCTCGGGTCTTCCACTGGGTCAATGGCTCCATAGCTGCCCTGCAGCTATGGAGCCATTGACCTGGTGGAAGACCCGAGAAGAATTCACCCAACTAAAACGCCGGGAAAGCACCAGATCTTTCGATACCTTAGATTTGTCACCGATCCTCAACTTTTAACTTGTAAATGGGCCTAATAAAGAAATTCCATGGCACATGCCAAATTGCAACGTTATCACCACATAAGATTATTTGAAAAACCTTAATTATTCAAAATTAGTTTGAATAATTGATGCAAACATAGCTATATAATATAATCATTTAATATTTTTTCCGAATAAATTTTTAATTCAATTATTGTTTGATAAATATAAAAAATAGCATTTGCATAAAAGCCACTTTTGCTCGAAGTATAATTTATGGCTGACGATAGAGTACCTGCTAGTTGCTGGGTAGAAATTTCGAGCCAGAAAGCTAATCGTTAACATTTAAAACGATATTAATATTGTTTTTATTGCTCAATGATCATAATAAAGGGAAGGGGGACTTCAAACACAAAGAAAAGTACAAAATACAGGTACATTTTAGCGCTATAAACATGCTTGCAGAAGAACGTTGATTTAATCCATTCCACAGATAATAACACTTCAACAGAAGGTTCTTGAGTTTCAATTTGAAATAAATTGTCTATACTTAATGTTTGTCTTAATTTGATTATTCTTTTTAATGCATTTTCCGTGTTCAAATCTTATTTAATTAGTACTTCGTGGGGATCGAGATGGTGCGGGGGCTAACGTACTGGCTTACCGTACTGGCCACCCGGAGGGCCCGGGTTCAAATCCCGGCGGTGATGAATATTTTTCAGAGGTATCTTGATCTCTACTTGAAGTGCTTTGTGGAGGGCACTTTAAGTAAGTACGCCGTCGGTCAGATGGAACGCTAAGCTGCGGACCCCTTGGTGCCTTTTGTAAAGAGTAGGCTAATGCCCGACGCCGGGTTTATCTTCACCCTTCATTCTTTCCTGTCAATCCCCTATAGTGCAAATTACCTCAGCTGTCGGTCGCCTCCCCTAAATACTACTTAGTGACTTGTGACATTTGGAGAGGAAAATGGATGTGCACAGCCGATGAAAATACTCTACAAAATAATACCCAAAATTTCTTGTTTCACAATTTCATATCAAACCATATTACCTTCCACATGGTATAAAAATGATAATAATAATGATAATAGCATGATCGGGGTGCAATTCATTCACAAAAAAGAACAGAGTATTGCTGGGAGGTCTAAACCTACGGATGTTCAAAATACGAGGTCAGCCCAAAAAGTATCGCGAATTTTGAATTTCCGCGGGTTACTTGCATTTGATTTTTGATTTTTTTGTGCTTTATGTATGGTACTTATGTCTCTTCCTTATGCCGAAAATTTCACCCATTTTAAATGCTCTGTTAATTGTTGACAGCTGTTTTGCTGGGACGTGTTTTGGCTTGTCTTCGAATTTTGCCTGTTCCAAAAAATGGATCAAAGAGTCTGTGGTAAATTTTGTTTGAAAAAATAAATTTAGGGCGCGGATTCCGAATATTGACTGTGACATATGGGGAACTACCTTCGACCGAAGCAACGTTTATCGGTGGTAGAAAATGCACTCAGAGGGCGGAGAAGTTGTGAACGACAAAGAGCGCGCTGGACGTCCGAGCACGTCAACAACAGACGGAAACATTGATGAAGAGAAGAAAATAGTATTGGCCAATCGTTGAATCACCGTTAGAGAAGTTGCTGAGGACCTAAACATATCGATTGCCATTCGATTTTTACCAATGATTTGGGCATGACACGGGTCGCTGCGAAATCTGTTCCAAAATTGCTCAATTTCGACCAAAACAGCAATCCATTAACATAGCTAATGACTCTGTCCGCGACGACCTAAATTTGCTCCATAGCGTCAAAGCTAGTGACGAATCATAGGCTTATGGTTATGACGTGGAAACTAAAGCTCAATCATCCTAATGGAAGCTGCAGCACGAGCCAAGACCGAAAAAACGCGTCAAGTTCGGTCGAATATGGAAGGTTTGCTTAGAGTTTTCTTCGATTGCAGGGGCATGGTGCATCATGAGTTCTTGCCACAAGGTAGAACGGTAAATAAGGAGTATTACCTGCAAGTTATGCGCAATTTGCGCGAAGCAATCCACCACAAAATCCCGGGTTTTTGGAAGAACAAAAATTGGCTTTTGCGCCATGACAATGCCCCTGCTCCCACATCGTTACTTGTGCGCGAATGTTTTGGCAAAACAATACATCAATTGCCAAAAACCACAGATCAATGATGCCGCAGCCACCGTATTCCCCAGATCTGCCCCCAGTGGCTTTTTCTTGTTCCCGAAACTGAAGAGGCCCATGAAAGGACGACGCTACGCTACGATTGACGAGACAAAGACAGCAACGAAGGGGAAGCTGAACAAGATCACAAAAAATTATTCTTTGAAGTGCTTGTAGGATTTGAAAAAAACGCTGGCAGAAGTGTATATTATCTAATGGGAATTACTTTGACAGGGACAAAATAGATATTCATGAATAAATAATTTTTGAAAAAACACAAAAGTTGTGATACATTTTGAGCAGACCTCGTAATTGTATTGCATGATTCAATGAAAAATGCTCTGCTTCCTATCCATTCCTAGAACTTCCGTGTTAGTTTTCCTTTCTGTCCATTTCACCCTTTCCATCCCTCTCCTTACCCATATTTAAAAAGCATCCAATCTATGACAATTGCCCTGCTTCAATCACCAAGTTTTCAAACCATGCAGAGCCATGCTCCATGCTTTATTTGGTTATTAATAAAATTTTATGCATGGTTATTAATAAAATTTTATTAACATCGTTACTCCATGTTTATATCAGTAATTCCTTCCACTTTTTAAAACTATGCTTAATGCAATGCTTTCAGCCTCCATATATCTTGAATATGGTTTCCTGGTTTAATTAATGCTTTTTCTGGCTCCACTTTGATTTCTTTCCTGGATTTTTCCTTCTTACTTCTAAATAGATCTTTCACCTTTAAATGTAGAGCACTAATTTAACTTCACTTGAAAATATTCCATGTCCTTGCCCTGCACCTTCCACCTTGTTAATGTAGTTGTATTAGATTCCTATCCCATACTTGATTGCCTGATATAAAAGGCATTAACGGAATTAAGTCCACTAAGGGCGGATGGCATTCACTCGGAACTCGTGGAAATGTGGAAGGAAGACTTTTGACCTATTGGATGGGTGGTTTTAAGAGGAAGAGTAAAGCAAGGGGACCCTCTTACACCCATTGGGGAAATAGTTAAAAAGGCATGAGAAGGGCAAAGATATGGATGATTAATTCATAATTAATTAGGTTTGCAGATGACCAAGCTTTATTTGGTCAGTCAGCCAAGGGGTTGCAATCATTGCTGAGCGTCTCATGGTGCTAGTTATTGGGTGAAGATCAGTTTGGAGGAGTAAGCCTAAGGTAAATATTTAAAAAGGAGGTGGAAAATCAGAATGTGGAACAGTTTACATATCTTGAACGAAGATGGTTTCTGGAGTAGGGATATGTGAAGAGAAGTTGCATTAGGCAAAGAAGCTTTCACAAAAGGATGGAATTGATGTCTGGGATATTGAGTTAGGAGGTTAAGGAATGACAAGTGAAAACTTTGGAATGGAGTTGGATGGAGAGGAATGGTGCTGTATGGATTGGAAACTTGTTGGCTGAAGTAAGATGATAGGCATAGAGTGGAAGCTTTTGAGATGTAAGTGTGGATGAGGATGGAAAAGGTCAAATGGATGGATAGAATTGTAAAAGAAGCAGTACTAAACATGGTGGGGGAGGGGTAAGCATTGTTTGGAGGAATCCAAAGAGATGGGGAAGACGGAGACAGAGAGAAAGGCAGAGGATTTTGATTGGTGATGCATGCTGAAGACAGTGGTACAGAGGAGAATGTTAGAAAAGTGAGGAAGGGGTAGGAAAAATGTAGAGATATTGGGTAGATTGATGTGAGATGAAATGATTGTGGAATTGAAGAGCAATTTATTGTATGATGGTGTGTTGGGTTTTTTTCTTGTTGGGCAATGCTTAGAAATGTAGGAGTGTTAAGTCTTTGTGCTTCCAAAATGAATCTTGTATGTTAGATTACCAAATATTAATCATGAGTGAAAAATGAAGAGACCACATTTAACTTTGTTAAATTGAGGGAATATTTGGCCAATGTATTACTCAATTTATCACAGTCAAGTTAACCCAGGTGATGAGGTTTGTTTTAGAACTGTATTCAGTTTTGTATTTTGCTTCAGATGGCAAATGAACGGTTTATTAAGTTTGGAGCAGCGAAGGTACAGTTTTGTGATTATAACATATTGTATTTTTATGATTTTGTTGGCTAGTATGTAAATCATTTTTGTGCAATTGTTTTGATTCATTGGCTGAATGCAGCTGTATTACTTATGAGATAATTTGTTTAGTTCATTTAAGTGTGAAGCAGCTTTGTGTTTTGGTTAAATCCCAATGAGGGAAAGTGCCACTAAGTGAATAAGTGCCCTCAGTTTTGTGTTGGGCTCCTTGCCCAAAGGCTGGTGATAGCTAAGGTGTGTTTTTTTAATTTTGCAATACTGCCCTGTAGTGACCATTACTGACCACTGACCAGGACCAATTGAACTATGTTCGGCGATGAGGTTCATTGGAGTAAAGAAGTTGAAGGCTAACCGGTGAATTTTCTCCCTCCTATTATGACATTTATTCCATTTTCGGCATTGTTCCAGATAAGTTCTTTCTGCAAATTTTTTGTGCACTATTTCTTTAACTTCTTTGTATCTTGCTTTATCTTCATCTGTTTTTGTGTTGAGGAATTTTTCATATTGCTTATGTTTTAATATCACTTCTTCCTCAATATCATTCATCTTCGGATAGGGCTTATTTTTGTGGTGTTCCAAGTCAGGATCTAGAGCTTTTTTGCTGCTAAGGGTATACCTTCTTGAGTTAAATCATATATATCCTGCATATATTAACTTTTATATTTACGTTATAGAACAGTTTACATATCTCGGTAGTGTTTTGGACCAACACGGTCAAAGTAGTAGGGACGTAAGGAGAAGAATTGCACTAAGCAAAGAGGATTTCACATGGAGGAGGGAGTTGATGACAGGGACGTTGAGTAAGGATGTTAAGAAAAAACTCGTAAAAACTTTTATGTGGAGCGTAGCTCTGTACGGCGCGGAAACGTGGTCATTGAAGCAGGAGAATAGACGTAGACTGGAGGCTTTTGAAATGTGGGTGTGGAGAAGAATAAGGTAGGTGAAATGGACAGAGAAGAAAACAAACGAGGAAGTACTTGGTATGGTGGGCGAAGAGAGGGGTTTGTTGGGAGCAATCCTATGGAGGCAGGAAAAGTGGCTGAAGGGGGTATTGACCGGCAGTGGGATGTTGAAGACTGTGATAGAGGGGAGAATGTTGGGCAAACGAGGAAAGGGAAGGAACAGATGTTCGACGGGATGAAGGGAGGAAGAAAGTACTCAGAGCTGAAGAGGGACCTGATGTAAAGTAGGATGCTGTGTTTTGCTAGGAGTCACAAATTATTTAATTAGTAATTATGTCCATCCAAAAACCTACCTTAACCGGTAGATTACCTAATAATAATAATAATAATTGATGTTATGCTTCATCCAGTCTATTCCAATACAATATTTGAGTAATTTCTGATCAAAACTTGATATGTGATATTTCTTTTGATTGGTCTTCTAGCCTGTTGTTCAGTCATTTCATCTTTTACCTTCTCATTTGTCATGATAAAAAATATTAAAATTTGTACTTAAATGATCACCTCCACAATTTGGTCATCTACACACATTATGTACTTTCAGTTTTGCTTTTTGTTGAATGATTAATTTACAGTTGACAGTACTTTAAATTCAAATGATGTTGCAAATACCGAGGGTAGATGTGTTCATGTTTCTCACATTTCAGATTGCACACATCTATCTATTAATGTCCAAATTTTGGTAATTAACCTTTCCTTACTGAATGGCCCTACCGTTTCCTACTTTTGGACTTTTTCTACCTACCATACATCTCCAAAAATCTGTTGTTTTTGTTGTTTTGTTGTGAGTTGTTCTAAATGAGTTATCCTTAATTGTGATTGATTCATTGTTATTTAGTGCATGATAATCCAGTGTTGTCACTTTTTGTTTAAATATATTGATGTTAAATCTTAAAAAAAAAATTTTCTCTCGTTCCTTCCCATGATGTTGTTGTTTCCTTGAGATTTACAAAACTAGGCCCCCTGTTCAGCTGAAATGTCTTTTGTTTACTCCACTCTAGAGATCATCATACTCACCTACATTTTTTTGATCCTATTCCTTTTTTAATAATTTGTGTGATAACTGAAATATCTAACTTTAATCTATTGATTTCATGTCGAATTTCATTTATTTTCCCTTTTATGCCTTGCATGTTTCGTGTTCCAAATATGCAATTAATTACCTGATTTCAATTTTAACTATTGAAGTCTGTCTGGCTACGAGGCTGCCTTTTGGGATTTTTGATATTTTCCAATTTTTACAAGCTAGGGGAGTCTCTTTGCCTCAATCCTCATCTTTGGACACCCTTTTTTCTTTCTCAGGGGCCTTACCTTTACCCAATATGGCAGGTGAGGCCCTATTAATAGCAGTCTATTGATGGTATAGCTCTTAAGATCCTCGAATCGACCAAGTGGTGGTGCCTTTGAAAGCTCTCCCTCTCTATTAGGTGTACTTTACCTTAGTTAAGATGATAAAAATGAACTGATAAAATAAAAATTTGTTGAGAACCAAGAACCTTAATAAATTCTTATTTCTTGCACTAGATGAAAAGTAGTTTTTTTTCTATAAAAATGACTTGATTGAAATGAAATGCAAATATAAAAATGATTTTTTCAGCTAAAATTATATTCCTGATTTGTGTGCATGTATTTTTAGCTTGAAATTGTTCGGAATTTTTCCAAGATTAGTTTATAACTTTGCAGAAAGAGATAATAGATAAGTTTTATTCATATTTCACCAAAATATATTTTCATTCCCCCTACTCCTCCCATGATATTTAAGTAATGCTTTTCTATCATTTAAAATTAAGATTAAACATTTATGGGTAACTAAAAATTAAAACTACTTTTGCTTATAATGGACATACTATTTATATTCTCACTAAATTTAAAACAGTGAGTATCTCTGTCACAGCGTTGAAGTAATTCTCTTTTGCAGTAATGATGTTAGATAAGCTTCATTGTTGCTTTTCTTGGAATAGGGTCATAAAATAAAACAATGTTTTGCTTTCGCTGCCAAAATACATTAAATTTTATTTCAGTCAAGGGGTAATTTTAATACTATGTTGAACAGACAGTTAACAACCTTTTTGAACTATTCTACAAAGTTAGAAATGCTCATAAATATAAATAATGATAATTATAATAAAATTCTTTATTTTACATGTATAAAAAAATTATAAAAATCTCAAAACTCTGGCAACAAAAATATAAGTATTGGTAATATCCTTCCATGCACATATGAAGGTTGGCCACCTGGTTGTCCCTTATAATCCATTGTCAATACAACAATCTTCTTAACTAACCTCACATTTGGCAAGAACCTGGTAGTACAGCCATCACATCAGCCTTTTTTGTATCTATTGCTATTCACACTATTGACTTCCTAACGCCCACCCATTCCTTTTTGAAGAGGGTTACGAAATCCATCTCCAAGACATCAACTACAATTTTTTCATCACAGAGCCTGCTCAAGTGACTTTTACGTCCTGTTTTTTGAAAATTGTTTACTTTGTAATCCCACCGATTCAGTTGATGGGGAAAACTCATCTGATCGCCCAGTAGCTTTTCATTGACAAATCAACTTATCTGAAAATCCATCAGGCCGTATCCACATTTTAGTTATGCTCTGATCTTTTCTTAGACAAGCTTGATTGGTAATTCTGGCCCTTCTAGTGCATTCTGTTGAGGTGTTCCCTTGTAGATTAAGTATAATTAATGAAAATCAATTTGTATAAACCACCAAATGAAATTGTCATGACCTGTACAATAGTTTTGATTTCTGCAGTTTTATTTTGGAAGGCATTTGTATTATTTTGTACCTGGTTTGAGTTGGAGAAACATTGAAAAAATTTGTTAACATTCAACAAAGAAACTATGCATTCATCATTATTTAACTGCAACAAGAACTGTATTTTTATGTTAAGGATGAGCTGCTTTGTGTCTAGCAGAAACAACTTTGTACATCATAGAATTTTCAATGTGCAAGTTATGCAAAATGACTTAACTGTTAGATGGTTTTTAACATATCTTCTTCGCAATGTATATATTTGTATTTTGAAGATGAATGGTCAGTATGTAAACAACTGCGACCCTACCTAGATTCATGCAGATCCGGAATTTCTGTACATGCACTACTCCCTAATTATGAAAGGGAGTAAGAGGGATGTGGAATGGAGTGTGTTTGTGCATTTTTTTGGGAATATGCCACAGAACAATGTGTGACCATTTGTTTGTATGCAAGTAATTAAGAAGGTGGATTTTTATCGTATTTACTCATCTTCATGAATCAACAAACTAGTTTGTACAAGAGGCTTTGAAATTAGTTTTAACATTAACAACTGTAATGACAGAATCCTGTAACATCTATTTTTTGCTTTAGTAAACTCTTTGGTTCTCTTATTTTAAGAGATCAGGTATAAGTCTCCCTCCTGAGATTAGATTGATTGATTCTGTGATGAGTGTGTATAAAATAGAATTTTTATCTGTTGCAAAATATTATTTCATTAATACATAACTTTTTAAAGGTAAAGTGTGTGGATACTTCGGATTTATAACCTTCTATTTGTAATCAAGTAGAAAGCATTTAAATATCAGGAGAAACTTTAATGATCTGCTGCAGGTTTTGAATCCATTGATAGGCAAGGCTATTTATGTAAGTTTCCTTTTTTAGATTTAGAAGATAATTGCAATGATAGCAATAATATCTCTAACATTAACTTCAAAAGTACCCATCAAATTGTCCTCTTAAAAGTAATGATAGCATTATCAGGTGTACCGTCAGAACAGTAAAGGTTTAATAAGATAGATTATAGTAGGAATTAATGGTTTCTCTAGCATGGTCCAAGTGGATAAATAAACCACATGGATAATTATGCCAGAAACTGCTAATGCCATGTACTTTGTGTAAAATGTTGTCCACCTATTTTTCTAAGATTAAAAAGGTAAAGAGCTATAATTAACGGTAGAAGTTGACAGTAATTGATTAGGTAGTAGGCCCTAAATTTATGAAAGCCATAAATTGTTCCGTGTTGGCCTTGCATCAGTAAATTGAATCTGAGAAACCTGTTAGCCATTCCATAAAAAAGAGCATCTATCTTGAATTATATAGTAGCTAGGGTGCTTGTAACTTGGCAGGCTGTAAGCAACCTGTTTATTATGTGAGCTTAGAAAGATCTGTGTTGGTTTAACAAGAGCTTCCATTGCCTCATGCGCCTTATGTAAAATCCATCTTGTTTCTCAAGATTAATAATGAGATCTATTTGGAATTAATAAGTCTTTGTTTCTTGCACTGAACACCTAAAATTGTGAACAGAGCCTAACAGACTTGATTTTTTTTTAAGTTTCTGAGAAAAAGAAGGCTTTACTTAAAAACTTTACCCTCATGTAACACTGAGCACAAAGTAGTCCAGTACCTTTTATGTGCACATTGGTCATATAAAACAAAATTGTTCATACACAACAATCCAATGGTATCCCATCAGTAAATTGAGTTATGCAGTTTCTAAAGAGATGAAAACTATAATACAATCTGACTTCCTCTCATGTTGGTAACTAAAAGTGTAATGTAAATACCCAAGCTGCCCTGCACCTAGCTCTCAGCAATCACATTTATAATCTCTTCAGCTCATCTATGGAAAATATATAGAATATTACATTTACATTACATATCACACACATAAGTATAAAATAGTAATCTTTACATCTGCTCTCCTTGGCACACACACATATTTAAATTGGAAATGCATTGGCAATGTTTACATTTGATACATGAAAAATGAAAAAGCCTTGGTTTAACTGAAATTTTCTAACAATTTATCCAACCCCCAATTTTTGGCCAATTTTATCATTTTTAATATCAATATCCAAGCAAAGAGTATTTTTGGTACATTTAGGTCAAAAGAATTGAGCAAAGCAACATCACAATTAGATTCCATTTCTTTTCATTTATGCCAACTTAAAGAAGTTTCAGTGGCAGTCATGTTTTAGAAAAACTTCTCAACAACCTTAAAATCATGTTACATTATAAAATGCCCAGTGATTGCCTAAATTGTGTATCAAATATTGCAATTTTGTGTATGTAGAAAGAATCCAGTTAACTTAAGGCTTTATGAAACACTGAATAAATACATTTTAGAGCAGGACAACAGTGAAAATGAGTTTAGCAATTTACATTAAATAGTACACATGCAAAACAAAACTAAATTAAAAATAACCATTAAAATACATTCTAAAATCAATCTCATAAAGAATAAAAATTTGTACTCATGTGTAAAACAGGAGCATTGGTTCAACTATAAAATATATGAACAACTTTAAATGTGTATAATGAAGTTTGTTGCACACCATATAAAAATGTCATAAAACTCACCTACATCCTGAGAGCTTGTATATTAAAAGCTTTAAGCAGGGGAGCAGATGCGTTTAAATGACTTCTTTTAACAAAGATGTAACATGACCAGCCTTAAAATTTATTTCACAGTTTTACCCCTGTAAAGTCCTTGTCATTCTGTAAACACATTCCTCATCCAAAATGCACCATTAATAATCATGTAAAACTTCAGTAGCAACATTTTCCATTCAAGGAAGGAATGCATATAATGAGACTGATTAACCTCAGATTTATCCTGAAAGACCACTCTCATTGACCACACACAACTCTTACACTGAAACATCACAGCTCCTTACCACTTTAACAGGGGTTTCCTATTCCTAGTCATTTAAAATACTTTCGTGCCACTTCTCATAACAATTGCATATTGAAGATTCATCTGCAAAACACACAGATAAATGTCAACAAAGAACCTTGGTGATTAAAAATTGGCTTGGATTTTGACTTGGTTGTCGTTAGATATCCTAAATTCATGAGCAGTTTGATAATGGCCTGTGCTACTAGTGGAGTTCATTAGAACTTCTCTGAGCATGGTTGTACTAACTGTCCACTAAAACAACATGGGCTTCTAATAATCTGAATTATCTCAAAACATTTTTAACCCTGTCAAAAGTGTAGTCAATATATTGAGTTATTGATTTCATAGACCATCTTTTTCACTTGGACCCCAGTAAGACAAATGAAATCCGGTCTTCATATAATTGACCATCTTCCTCAAAAAAACAACAAACACATTTAATGTTTCACCAATAACAAATGTTCCATCACTGAAACACTTTAACAAACTGCTTTAACACAACTATTATTTAATCCCTAAATATGCCACATTTCACTTGTGGAATCATTTAATTCTCTTTCAACGTTCATATTTCTCTCTATAGGGATTAAAATCATTTCATATAAGCATCTGAATTTTGGTTTGTCCTCTTGAAAACAAAATTTCTTTTAGCATACTTAAAATGTTGCCTTTCTTTGCCTTCTAAATTGAAAAATGGGCATTGAATAGTTCTCATTATAAATGTAATGCAAACTGGGCATTTTCATACCCTCTTTGTCTCAATTTCCACCTACCATATTTCCTCAAAAACTACATAACATCCTGACAGCAACCTTCACAGACACAGTTCCTGTTATCCACTGGGCGATACTGATTTGGGTACAGTTCAATGTAAGTTCCATTACTGTAAGGTGTCCATTGCACGGCATCCCTTTCCTCAGTCTGCAGAGAGCTCTGTATCCAACTCGTGCCAAACTCTCTATCCCTAGTCAAAATACTGGTCAGCGGAGGGATATACTCCATGTAATGTTTAATGACTTTTGGAGTTCCGCTCTTCCCTTTTTGTGTTGTGGGTTACCTCTTTGAAGCCTTGGTTGGTTGGGCGGTGAGTGAGGTTGCTTCTCCGCCAATGTCCCCCCCGGCAACCGCAGCTGCCGCGGCCGCTGCTGCAGCCGCTGCAGCTGTCTTCTGGGCATGCGTCTGGTAGTGCTTGGCAAGGTGCGCCTTCTGACGGAAGCTCTTCCCACAGAGGGAGCACGTGAAAGGTTTCTCCCCGGTGTGCGTGCGGATGTGGACGTTGACGGAGTACTTGTCCTTGAATCCCTTGCTGCAGATGCTGCAATAGTGCAGGGACCTCTCCTTCCTCACCCCACCCGCCACTCGCTCGCCCCCACCGCCCGTACCCCCCCCTCCCCCCGCAGCCGTGTTGCCACCGTTGCCGGCCCCCCGCCGTCCCCCACCCGCTCTCCTGTTGTACTTCTTTGGGGGCTTGACAGGGGGGGGAGGTGCCGAGGGGTCTTGGGGAGGATGTGGGGGAGCCTTCTGGGCATAGAGGGGCGCTCCCGTGGGGGCCATGGCTCCTCCTCCAACGTCGTAGTACTGCCTTACGGATTCTGCAACCTCATTTTCGATTCGTCGAAGTTTCTCGTAGTCTTCCGGGAAGGCATCCAAGAGGAGGTCATCCATGCTCTGATGGCCATTGCCCTCAAGGACTCCCCTGTGGTTGTGGAACATTGACTCATGGTGGTGTGTCAGAGTGTGGCCGTCATAAGAGTGCAGACAGAGTGGCGGGGGTACGTCAGGAGACATGGGGGTTGAAATGACTCGACCCATGTCGGCCTCACCCTCTCCCCTCTCATCCTCCTCATCCTTACGCCCTGAGTACCGCGCCAGGAATGACGTCTTCCCTTGCAAAGCACTCCTTAGGAGAGAATCTGGAGTGTGGTGGTGAATTATGGGCTGCTTCCAGTCGTATTCACCATGTGGCATCACGGAATGGCACTCCCTGGCATGGATTGCCTCCTCTGGCAATGATGCAAGGGTAAGCGCCGGGGAAGGTGCAGAGCCAGATGAATCACTTGCTGCGCCGGCCATTACGGATTCAAAGTGATGATGGTGATGGTGGCTTGTGGGTATGCAACCATTGGGGATGCTTGGCACCATTGTGTGGTTGTCCACAACCATTTCCGACGGGTGTCTCTCTAAAACTATATCTCCTGCGCCACTCTGGTGCTGGTGGGGGACAAGGACAGGTGAAGTAGGATGGATGTGAGTCTCATCTTGCCTGGCTGCATCGTAAGCATGGTGATGGTGATTCTGGTGATGGTAACCGCCGTTGACAACCACTGCGTCGGCCGCTGCCCCGGGAGTGGTGGTGGTGGTGGTCATGATGCTGAGGAAAGAATCAAGATCCATGGCGTGTGCCGATGTGGGTACGGGGGGTGGGGCAGAGGAGGAGGTGGACGAGGAGTTGGAGGAGAGGGAGGAGGCAGTGGATGAGAGGGATGATGTCGAAGAAGAAGAGGACGAGGTGGAGTTGTTGTTGGTGGTGGTGGTTGTTGGGTGGACGGGTGTTTCTGCATTTGGGAGAGACGTGGAGCGAAGCAGGGTGTGACCGTTGGTCGATGGTTGTGGGGCTGGGTGCCCAGCACTGGTACGGATGTCCCTCACTATACCCTGGTCATCTTCATCCTCCTCTCCTCTGAACCATGTTGATGTCTCGCCATTTAGAACTGTGAGCGTATATATGGCTCCATCCGTGTTGTTCCCATTGGTGCTATCACTCCCTGCAGACACATGAAAACAATTTCATTTTTGCATTTCCTAAGCAATGTGAACTAATAATATTAAGTCAAAATATTCAATCTATATTTGATATGTTAAAACAATTATTTTCTAATATTAATGATAATCAGAATAGTAGCTGCATTTTATTTAAGCTACCACCTGTGTTGAAAAGAAATAGTTATGAGTGAGGCATATGGAGGATAAAAATTATTCTTTATGGTTTTCTTTGTGGTTAACAATGTTCTAAGCTTTATATTCACTAATTTGTGTGTATGCATTAATATTTGACATGTTAGCCTTGATTTTATATCATATAAGAATGCAAATACCAGTTTATAAATGGAAGGAAATAATAAAACTCTCCCAGTAATCCACAGTCTGTGAATTTGGCTCAGTCTGTATAATCAAAGATAAGGCTTCATTATTTTATCATCTTTTTTAATCCACTACTCTCTCCAACAGTTTGCTCATGAGACAATGGAAAGTAGAAATATTGCCTCTCGACTGAGCTCCCGAGTAGTGAATGCTAATGTTAAAATTTAATGGAAATCTTTAATAGATTGCTTTTTAACTCATCTTTGACTCAAGTAGGATGGCAGGTATTAGCTCATCTTCTTGGCTTACCTAGACTTGCTTGTTGATAATGACTCCGTGCTCTTTGTCGTGCTGGAGGTGGCAACACTGCTGGCTGTGCTGTCGTATTATCTGCCACAACAGGAGCAGTTGGATGCTGTTGATGAATATTTTGAGGCAAGCCCCAAAAGCGATGGAGATCATCAAATATAGCTGCTGCTGCTTCTTTATTGCTTTCAGTACTTGACCAGAATTGAGAATCAAAGACACTGGTAAGGCCTTCTTGATTTTGTTGCTGAAGCTCTTGAGGTCTATGGTGGGCTCCTGCAATTAACAATGGTGATGCAACCATTTAGAATAAATATTATACTTCTTTATATTAAAGAGAAGATCTTGAGACATTTTCAACTCCTTTTTAATGAGATAACATGTTGGATTTAGACAAAAATGTTATTCCTTCCTTCATTAGTTATTTCAGCCTATCACTTAAAAATCGGATGAAATATTACATGGAAAAGAAATTGAACAAATTTGACAAGGATGCACTTGATTTTAATGGTGATCAGATAGATTAAGGAGATCTAGTGTCAAAGATTAATCAGTCAGAGTAGATAATTTTCCATCAAGGAGAAAATGCAGGCAATTAAGATGCTCACCTACTTTCGTCATTTTGGTCAAAGTGTGAAAAAAGGTTTTCATTACTTATTATGGTTTCATGATAAAAACTTTTTTTTATAGTTCACAACATTAAATTAGATAAGCCTGAGAGGGCTTGTTTTTATGGTTAAAAATAGTTTACAATTTAAGGAGTGTTGAAGTGTAGTGAATTACTTCACACAGTACTCTAATTTGGAATAGAACTTGGAGCACATGGACACCTTAGAAGGATTATGTTGTGGGTATAAAATGATTGAATGGGCATGGGGAACCCATTAGGCCCATTAAATGCAGTTAGCAGTGTAGTATAGAAGTGCCCGCTAATAAGATATTAATTCAAAATGAACCATTCATACCTATAAACTGAAGTTATGATTCAGTTTCATTGACATTAATTGTGAACAATTGCGACAAAGGTTAATTGTGAACTTAACTCCTTCAAAGTTCACTACCACTTTCCATTTAAATAAATCACGAGAAGATTTTTGTGTAAGTGATGGACTAAGTGAGAAGTTTGTAAAATTATTCCTTCATTTAGGTTTCATTTGTATCTCGAAATTAAGGGATCATTGTCAGATATGAATTGTATTTTAATAATTCCGATCTTCATTATTATTTGTATTACGAGTATTTTACCATTATTCATTATATTTATGATTTTCAAATCCCAAAAAGTATGGGTTGATCCATTATAAAAAATGTAGACATAATTCAATGAGTTTTCAATTGCTGTACAACTAATAAAAAAGAAGAAAATCTTATTTCACACCAAGCAAATTAGAGCTGGTAGAAAACTTCACTTACTTAGAAAGTGCATGAGACAAAATTGATGAAGTGCTAAGAGATTCAATAGAAGAATTACAAACGGAGGAGTATTCACAAAGAGGGAGTTGATCGTGAGCACCTTATGACTTGATACCTGAAGAAAAGATTAATGAAAACTTTTATATGGAGCTGAAGATTATGTATAGCTCTGAAATTTGCCTTTTAGAAACAAGAGGATAGGCAAGTATAAACGGCAGTCATTTGAGATCTGTGCGTAGAAATATCTTGGCAAAATAAAATGGATGGAAAGGAAAACGGGTGAAGGAGTGTTAGGCATAGTCGATGAAGACAGAGGGTTGTTGGGAAAAATTTAAAGAAGATGGAAAAGTGGATATAAGATAGTTGCAAGAAGTAAAAGAGTGTACATTTTGGATTGGATGACAGTGGAAAGAAAGTATGTGGAACTAACAATGTTTTAATGTAGGGGGGGGCATTGTAGAATTAAGTATTATGTAAGGGGTTGATTTAAAGTGCAGCAATTCTTATTCCCTGCATTGATCAAATTCCTTACTGGAGTGGTAGATGGCTATTACTCAGGGAGGTCATGGCTCCTCCAATGGAATTATTTTAGCATTAATATAATTCATAATTTAAATTACTTTTGAACACCTTTTGTTTCCCAAGCATTAAGTTATCTACTGCTAGATGCACTACAGTCTCTAGATTAAAGACTGCTTAGGGGCAAGTTCTTGTATAATTTATTCTTAATATACTTTATTTTCTATTTTTTTCTTTGACAAGTGTTATTACAAGTTAAAATTTAAAGAAACATCCATCCATTCGTTTCCCCTCCTTTTATGAGTGAAAGTAAAACTGTTGGTCAGCTACTTAACCAAATGGTTGTCATGAGTGTCATTTAATTCCTAAATATGCCAAATAATGGACCCAAAACTAACATGAAAAATTTCATTCAATTCCCCAGCAACACTTTCCTCCTACCCCCACTTTTCATTCCACATGCATCCCTATACTCATTGAAATCAATCTCTCTTCAATGAAAATCCACAGGCATCATCAACTCTCATATCGATCTAGTTAACATTTTTGTTTTCATGATAACTTTCAATAAATGAATTCTTAATATACATTCTACATATTTGTCTTGTTCTTTAACTGTTTCTATCCTCGTATATTTTTTATTATTCCTTTCTAAAGCATTTTCTTCAACCCACCTATGAGTACACATCTTAAATATGTCTGTTGTACATTAATTATCTATCCTAAACTTTCAGAGATGTTCAAAATAATAAATTCAATTTCATTTTTTTAACAAATCAAATTTTTGTGTTCTGAAGGGATATATATTTGTCAATAATTTAGTACTTTAATAATGTTCATTTGGTCTCACTGACATTTCAAATGCCGTCTTGTGCCCGAGGATCAAGCATGTATGGATCTGATAATCACAAAAAGGAAATCTGGTTCTTCAAGATCTGAAACATTTGGCCAGTAAAATTTCATTATTTTTTAATGTTGTTTAAAGGTTTTTAGAAATATAAAAATTACCATATTTTCATAAGTCATATACTCTGTCATGCACACACTCTTTAATAACTTGTGACAATAACTAAAAGAAATGTGGATCTTTGCTGGCACTTTAGCCATTCGTTTTTCCCTCTTGCCCGAGTGCAGTCGACCTGCTGCTTATATGTCTTGAGTCCTTGGTGTCTTGTCCATAATATGATGTCTTGAAACTTTAATAAAGTCACTTGATCGAGCATAAAAAGAAGCGTATTTTAGCTAGCAAGCAGTCATCAGATGAATGGCTGTTAACTTTGGTGTCAAATGCCATCTAATACCTTGGGTGATGGTGCATTGCGTGATGATGGGTGGGGAGGTCATATGGCGGCAGACTGGGTTGAGGTGTGGCCCAGTCAACCAGTATACCAAGACATTAAAACTTCACTCGATAAATTTGGGTACCACATAATTTTTGGAATTATTTGAACCCTCTTCCCACCTATTTCATTGACAGATATATCATGTAGTATCATAGAAATAGTATCTCATGCACATTTGAGGAGCCATGTGCATTCAGGGGCCACACGGTGTACCCCAGTCATTTGCTGTTATGATAAATTTCATTAGTTTCAATTTTTATCCTTAAATGCTAAAAGAAATGGCATGCCCGGAAAGGGAGTCAGGGAAATGGAAGTGCAATGATTTTGTTATGAGTAAACTTCATACTGTCTTCTTTTCCTCCCTTAAATATCAGTTTGGAGGCACTCATTAGTCCATTCTGTTCTTCATTACATGGCTATTTGTACATAACTGCTTGATGAAACATGCATTAATAATCTCTGTGAAGTACATGATCATTATTTAGTTAGCTTAATTTGTTACTCTAATGAATAAATTTTGATGCTTAAATAATAGTCAAAAATACATAATACACAAAATGTATCTTTTAAGCAATAATATTCATATTCGGTGTTAAACTTCCAAAGTAATAATGAAATGGGAGTTAGTACAGAATGCCATTGAGCTGTTGAGTGATGCCGTATGCAATCCGATAATTTTTACCATGCACCATGGCATTAATTGATACCAAATCTCTGCCTGCTCTTCCTTCACCACCACTTCAATAATGTTATTCAATCTGTGGAGAGTTGCTAGCGGTATAGGCAATGGAAGAAGCGTCTTCATAAAGATAGTGGTGGGGGAGAATTTCTGGATTGATTGTGCTTTAAATATAGTGAAATGGTTTTCATTTACAATTTCCCGTGCTAGAGCTTCGGTTTTTAAATTATGCTATGCCTTGGCCTCCATTGTGCAACAGAAACAAATATCTCTCCCCTTCCTCCAACTTCTTACATCTTAAGCTCTCTTTTCTTGATTATGTCCATCTACATCCATATCTTAATTTATTCCCAGCCATTTTTAAATACATTTATTACACCTCATTATTTCTCCAATAAACTTTCTTTTCTCTCCTACAAACTTTCTGCCTTATGCTACTTTCTGATACCCCCCTTGTAGTTTTGATGACCCTAGCCTGTAAGTTTCCATGTACATCCTGTGCTTCTGACGATTAATTCATGAATTCCACATTACTATTGTTTTTATAGATGTAATTTATTTCCCTCCAGCGATCTGATCCTGATCTGTGATTTGGACCACGGTCCAAATCACAGATCATGGATGGGTCTTGTATTTTAAAGTATGCTTTCCTGGTCTTTATGCTTTCCTTACATTTGGAATGCTTGCCATGCTGACACAATTATGAATTGGGATAAGAATTTCTCTCTCCTAATCTAATATTAAATTAGACTTTCAAAATTAATGAGAATTCTATTATTTATTTCCTTTCTTTATGCTCTATGACACATATTTCTAAATTTCCAAAGAATGGAAGCAGAAAATTTGCATTTTTATTGAATTTCATCTAAGCTTTAAAACATTTTCAATTTTGGACTCGTAATTTTTTACCTTAAGGTGGCTATCAAGGTTCATTATTTTTAAAAATTAATAATATTCCTAGATAGTTCAAAATGCATCATAATTATATTACTGATGAGATTATACCTAATTCCTTTCCTCATTTTGAATGTGAATAGTGAAAGCAACCAATTTGAAAAAGTATGAAAGTATCTTGTGAGATGGCCATTTTTGTTATTATATACATGCAATGCTAATCAAAATGCTACATATTATACAGAGATATATATCTAACAGCCTGCGACAGTCTAATTATAAATCCAATATTATGAGCTATTCATTGCACACTTGTTAAAGATGGAATGGTGTTGAAACAAAGGAATTGCAATTATTGACCTATGACCTTTTAAACAAAAAATGAAATGCTAAATTAAATTGTGCTTATTAGTGCCGACATGTATTTTTTTAAATATTGAATTTAAGCAAAGACATGTAAGATCATGTGGATACATATTTTGAATTTTTTTAGTTTGTCAGATAAAGCTCTCTAATTTTAGGTGAAAAGTACTAAAGGAGTTGGTAATACAGAATATTGGGAATACAGAATACAGTATACGACTTGAAATAATCTAATTTAACATGGCTTCTTCCTTATGTAAACCATACTGCACGGCAAGCCCCAAAGTCAGAGATAACTTTGGCAAACATTGAAGTATAATTTTTGTACAAAAGGTTTTTTCATGGATGAAAATTTGCAAAAGTAAGTTTCATTTACTATGGAGCAGGTGAAGCAAGACAATTCGGAGTGTGTTACAGGTAATATGCAAAAAAAGGCAAATTTATCCATTTCAAATTGTTGGTCAAAATAATCTGAGTTCATTAAATAACATTCATTATTCAGCTATATTAGATATGGATTTGAAACGCCAAGGCTATAACCCAGATATTTGCTCCTACTCTGTTTACAGCCAACCTACATAATTTAGGATTGCTATGAATCTTCGGGCAGGAAAAATCTAACAATTTTTACACTTTCTTCTCTTCCGATTGCTAATACCGAACTTTCTCCTTGCTCCTGTTTTTGTGTTGTCTCAAAACTGCATCACTCCTTTCCACACGAAGAAATTATCAATATTTGCTGGTCTTGTTAAAGTTGAATACAAGTGATTGTGATGACACGTTTTTTATGTGATTTAGTCGAAGGTTAAACTAAATAAATAAGTATGAGTTGGTAATAATTTTTCTTTAGTTCTAAATCTTACTAAGGGTCACAACTTATTTGTAAAAAATATTTTAGGTTCAATTAACAATGAAAGTGTTTTTAAAATATAACTGCTTAAGATCACATTTCTTAGCTATGCATTCAATAGGTAGGCATTTATAAATGCGCGACAAAAATGGGCAACAACTCTCATTCTTTCGCTCAAATAGAATGCCATAATTCCTCAAACAAACCGTTACTTCGCACGGTCCCCTCCTTATTCATGCTACACTTGATGTCACTGGCCACGCCTCCTTCTCATGTGTATGACGTAATTTGAGAACTGCGGATATATTAGATTTATTTTTATGCCCGCACTTGGACAAGCTCATGTCTAAACTATAGTGTATGGCGGTTGGCAAAAATCGCGCTACCTGAAAGAACGTTATTTTGTTGCATGTCGAATGGTCGCGATGCCAATTTTACGCGCTAGTACTGGCTTATCTTCTGACTATGGTTTCAAAATGTAATCTTAGAAAACACTAAAAAATGCATAGAAATAAAGGCCATTCACTGAAAAGTAAAATTCAGGGCGTGAAGGCATTAAATGATATGTTGTTCTCAGATGTTACTACGCATGTAAAACTTACTAATAATTTTGGAAAATAAAAATTTTTATTTCTTTCCAAAAAAAATTTCTAATACGAACGTTTACAATTTATGAACTTTTTTCCTCTGAGCGTTACATTTTCGTTTATCTTTAGAGCACCGCTCACTCACTCCTGTTCAGGTAGTTTCTTGAAAACTATAACTGCTTGAAGAATTACCATTGCAAATAGCTTATTGGATTTGGCAATAATTACTTGTTCAAAGAAACTGCGGGAGATGCCGCGACAGGAACTTTTTTGAAGGAGTCATCCGCTATTGCGAATCACAATGAAACAATTTCAAAGTGTAAAAATCATTCGCCTTGACCTTTCATTTCGTGGGAAAAATGCGGGCCTAATTAGAAAGTTGTGCGTATTTCGAAATTAAAAAAAAATCGGGTCAAAATTTTGATAAAGAGAATCAATAAGCGAGTCATTGTTACTTACCTCACTAGCCAATTCTGGCTCATTTTGGTTTAAAAAACGCAGTCAACCCAAATTTGGATTAATATAAGAACTCAACCCCCGATCTAAGCCCTTCAGAAAGTGAAATTCACACATTCAGGGTAGAGGGTCAGTTCCTTTTCCTGGGCCAGATACGGTTTCATGGGAAGATCTTGTTGCCAGAAAATAGCACGGCTTGGTTGAATGGGAGCGTGCAAAATCGCGGGAAATCGAACCTGGGCCTTCCAGTCAGTGTCCGAACATTTTACCTACTAGGATACCGCGCCTCTTTCCTCTCTTTATCGTTTGTCTTAAAAAATTAGCTTTGGATTTTGAATTTCCCAATCGTAGGACTTGTACGTTTAAAAATGTGGTCACAACGCACCATTCCACTGTTTCTCATTGCCAAATAGAATTATATACGATAAGAAATGATATGCTCTACAGATCAATAATATCGTGACATGAAACAATTGATAACAATAGGTCAATGTCGAAGGTTAAACATATCTATACTTAATCAAAAGCTCTTGTTTTTAGAATCTAACCGTTAGAATTTACCAGCTGATTGTTTTGCCTAAATGTGGTTTTCAAGGATGGTAATGTATGAAATTTTTGATTATCGAAGCAAAAAAATAAGCATTTATGCTTCATCTTCACCTGGAAAGTAAAATGCCCTTTTTCCACAATTATTGGAAGAGGCACATTCAATAGGGAATATTAACGATAATGCAGCATTAGTTCGCGTCTATGAGAAACTCAAATGTATATTTGATTTTAAAACGACTTCATGACGATGTCAACGAAATGGAATGATAAGAATTGATAACGAATTGAGGGAATTCCTTTTTAACCCCTGATGGAAGTAAATAATATTTTCACTATTTTAATTTCAAAAAATAAAAAACGCAGATGTTTAGCTCTTCATTTTTTGCAATTTCATTTCAGCCAATATTGTGATGCATTGAGGCAATTATTATGTACTGATCTTCAAAACTGGGTGGGACTAATAGTGCCTATTTTATTCGATTGGCTTTTATAAATGTATTCTTAGTTTAAGACGAATCTCACGGCTTTTCGTATATTGTATGGGGAATTCTATCAAAATGCCTTTTTAAACTAATGAATTATTTTACTTGTCCTTATCGGAAAGGCACCTGAATCGATCCTGTATGCTCCATGAACCTATTGTCTTGCAATATTGATAAGGACGACATATTAGAAGACTTGAGTAGCGTAAATTTGCAGATACTTTATTTTCTAATGCGCGTTCGGCTTGCATTTCAGGAAAGACTTGAAGGAAAATGTCGACACATCTATTCCTAGAAGATGAGTGACGAAAGTTTCATATTGTTAAAAAATTAGAGGTTGAAACGCTTCGCGGAATTTTCAATTCAAGGAGTACTTATCCACGAGGTTTCCATTTAGTTTATCTCACTCATGCGATGTATTTGTCAAGAAACGTCATTAGATTCTACGTGATTTTAATTATAACTCTTAGATTTCCATTACCCTTTCAATTAGCAGTGGATAAAGCACTTCGAATTGAAGAGAATTATCAGTCACTAAGACCTACTAAGGATGGTATCAGCATTTAAAAAGAAGTTTTAAAAGTGCCATTTTAATTAACATGATCGAGGGTCCAATGCCATTATTAGTTACGTGAGAATTTTTCGAATGATGCAAACGCTGGATTGTTTATTTTTCTGATCATGGCCAGCATTAGAGTATTTTTTAAATTACACTTTTATCCGAGGCAAATCGCGAGCAAATTAAAACCATGCTAACTGGGCAGTCTAAGTCAATAACTCGATACAATCTTGAGTTTTCCTTTTCAAAGGAGGAAAGACGCCAATCTCACCGCGAGGAGAAAGACACAATGAAATTTAATTGGGAAGTTCCTCTGAATCCAATACCTGCGTGACTCGCGAATGATGACGGTGGTCTCAATGTCATATTTTTTAATTTTTAAAGCGTCCCTTGGCAGAAAAGGGCTATCGAGTACATTCCCTTGAAATGCGCTATCCGACCGACGGACGTCTCTCTCTCTCTCCCAGGCGGGCCTACAAATTTCACTTTCATTCCGTTTCCATGACAACGCCGGGTCGACGCCTCCTTCTCCCCCTCCGTCCCTCGACCCCTCTCACCCGTCTGGTTCGGAGATGGAGTCCCGGAGTTGGTTCCCTCGCCCGCCACGCCCCCTTGCGAGCTGACCACGTGGTTGTTGTTGGCTTCCTTGACGTACTGGAAGCCTCCGGCGGTGGGGCCCATCGCCCCCGCGCCGCCCTCGATCATCATGCCTCCGGAACCCGGAGACTGCTGTATGCAGTGGTTGCCCCCGGCCGCGACGCCCGCCGCCGCCCCGCCCCCTTCCGCCCCTCCGCCCGTGCCGTTCGCCTCTTCCCCCACGCCCGCCGTCGCTCCCCCTCCGCCCCCCCTGTGCCTGGCTTCTCCTCCCGCCGACGACTCCCGGTTGCTCACGGAATCGGGACAGGAGACGAAATCGAAGAAGTCCGTCTTGGAGATGTCTTCCCCTCGGAGCGCCTCAACCAAGTCCATGTCGTCGGCCAAGTTTTGCGGTTGCGGCGACCCCTCACTCTCATTTAAAATCCCCCGGCGAAGTCGAATCCTTTTCCGCCTGCTAGTTCTCGTGCTTTCGCCAGTTAGCAAAGAAATGTTCCGAGTTGAACTAAAGAGAACACCCGACAGAAGAAAAATTATTTTTCCTAGCGCGGACGAATATTCTCAAACACTAAAGGAAATAAAAAAAAGATTCATCTCGGGGGAAATATCTCCCCGTTAAAAAAAATGTCCAAGTCCTTATTTTGTATCCAAATTGTCTCCAGAAATGGGTCTGCGATCTACATTGGTTCAATATGCGAGAAATCAATCGCTATTCTTCAACTTCGAACGGCATCAGTCCGCGAAAATTCGTATGCACCACTTTCCGTGGATGTAATGCTTTTCAGGAGTGACTGCAGCCGATTCCAAATGTACCGCCAATGTGGATGAACTAGGCGATTAGCGGTGCGCTCTCGCATTTCTGGAGAAGTGAATGGTGCTCTTGAAGAATGCCCAGCGGGTGTTTTGACCTGCAGCACCCAGAAAACTGCGAATTCAGAGAACTAGAAATCCTTCACCGGAGCGGACGATAAGACCGCGTATTTTGTATCAATTCGGGAAATGTCTTTAGTAACCAGTTCAACAGATGAAGCAGCAAACACTAGCACTTTCAACAGAACGCGTTCCAGAGTACATATAGTTCTTTCTGTCTTATGCTGACGATTACACGAAAAATAGCACTGAATAAGCTAATATTCGCAGTCCTTTTTAAAACCTCGTTCAAAATCTGGTAGTAAAAAAAATTTTTTCCCACGTGAAAATTTGCATCGACAATTGATTCACCACCAGTCTTCTTTGGAGTTCCGAAATCCGTACGATGCAGCCGACTGCATCAGGAGTAGCCAAGGATGGGATTCGTCCTTGATTTTTGTAGTGTGTACGTTCCCCTTCCTCCAACCCCTATATTATGCTTTCACTTTCTGGTAACGTAGATGCGATGCGATTTCGACCGAACAGCTGACCGGGTGGCGGTGGCGGTTGCGATGGAGGCCGCATCTTAGTTGTTGTAGTTCGCCACGCTGCTCAACAGGTGTCGCTCGCGCTGACTTTCACTCAGCTCCATCTGTCTGTCCCCAGCGTCACGCGATGCTCCTCCTGCAATGGGGTAGAAAGAAAGCAGTGAAGAACCACTCGGTCAGACCATCGAAGTGCACAAGGAAAATAACACAAACACTTCTTTCTCTCCCCCCCCCCACCCCAACTCCAATATTTTCAGCATCGCGAAATTCCCCATCATAAAATGTCAAAGAATAAAGTGCCAGATTAAAAGCCTAAATTTACATTTTCCATCCTGCAAAGTTGGGAGTGAAACATAACTATGCGAGTATTCAGACGAATGGGCCTAAACGTACCCTGTTATACCCCTGGGCCACTGTGCACTTTCCCAATAACATACTGCCGGATACATGGAGGGCAAGCTTGGGAGGAGGGGTGGGGGAAGGAGTGCATGCATATAAGTTCTGCATACATTTTATGCGAGTGCGGAAGTCCGTCGATCGATTGGAGAACGCGGGATGAACCCGAGGGCGGGGGATGGGAGGGTGGGGCGGGCGGCAGTCTGGATCGGTCAGTGCAATGAAGGAGGGCGTGCTTAATGCGCTTTCTTCCCCTCTTTTTTTTGTTTGTCGTCTTCCGCTTTCTTCTACTCCTTCCCTCCCTCCCTTCCCTCCTTAAGTTCACCGTTACGTCCCGTCGATGGAAAAGACTCCCTCTCGCGCGCGCGTGTGTGTGCGTGCGGTTATTGATTATGTCACGGTTCTCGGGTTCCACATTGCAATGTTTGCAATGCGAAGCGGTGGGTGAGCGGGATGAGGAGGAGTTGATGTGGGGAGGGCAGGGGTGGATAGGCGGGAGAGGGAAGGGGCGGATAGGCGGAGGGAGGGAGGGGTCGCACGGGGTTGGGGAGGAGCAGTAGGAGGCAAGGCTCATATTTTGTTTTTCTTTTCGGATGCACGGCGAAGGTCGTTCAGCGAAAGGGGAAGTATTGCCTTTTATACGCTCGGTCTTTCCCCCCCCCCCATTCCTCTCTCTCTCTCTCTCTTTCCTACCCCAGACTCTTGTCTCTCTCTCTCTCTCTCTCCCTCGCAAAACACTCTCGTTTTCATCCGCGCCTCGTCGTAGGAATATCTCACGGTGTCCTATGGGGGCGCCGTGGCTCTTCTTGAAGTGCACTTGTACTATCATGCCGCGAATCTAATGACGCGAGTACATTTTCCCTTTCCTGTGCCAATCTCCCTCCCCCTGCTCCTTCAATCGCCCATATAATTCCTATCTAATAAAATACGAGAACCCTTATGATACATTTTATTTTAATTAAATGTTATGATTAAACTATCTCAGACGAGGTTAGAGCGGGGCTGATTTTTGATATAGTGAAAACTATTGGTACAATGGCAATCTATACTCAACTTATAATGTATTTATGAATGCACTCGAGTTTCGCGATTGTTTAAAATTGCAGCGGTGCTCCATCACAGCATCAATAATTCCGTCATAGAACTAACCATAGGAAGAATTACTCTACGGCACATGGCAGCATTGACAAATTTACGAGAACGGGAGAATTTTCTCAAAAAAAAAATGCTTTTGTAAACACGATTCGATTTAAAAAAAAAGATAGTTCCGTCATCGTAATAACAACAGGATACATCACTTGAATCGAAAATGAATCGTGTAGTTTCATTACACATTGGGTCGTGAGTTTTCAAAAATGCGTGTAACTTCTGTCAAACACACCGATATGACGCGTGATCATCACTGCAAGCCACTTGGCGAACTGCAAAGAATAATGAGGCCTTGAGAATCGGCGAAAATGGTCGTCTGCACGATTTGCAATTCGAAAATCTAAGTCTTTGAATCAGACTTTGTGGACAAATTTCGGCGAATGGGGCTAGAGTAAAATTGAATGGTGTTTTTCTTAATTTCCTTTAAAATTCCACATATACTAAAAATAAATGAACTTGAAGAAAATTCGATGTCACTAGAGTCACTTTTACTTTAAATCACTTTTTTTGCAACTTACACATAACTCGGAAATAACTCCTGGAGGCACATTTCCAACTATTTTCAAAATTTTCACGAATAATTCTTCACTATAGCGCGAATCGATCATTCGGAGCACGGGAGTAATTGCTCTCGGTGCACGGATGAAAGTGAAAGCGCCCGACAATTGGTTCAAGTGCATCGCTTCCGGCTCGTAGAGGTCATGGACTTTTGACAGGGAAAGTCACACTCATTCACGAATCCTTTTACCACAACGTGCACATCCAAGGTACACACAGAGTTCACAAAACACTTACAGCGGCGATTTCTGACGCACAGAACGCTGACCTGGGGCAGACAGATAATCCGGTAAGCGGTAAGGAGCAGACGACGTCTCCGTTATTCCTGTTTTAATAGAAAGCAAGAGGGGGATGCCGCACGAAATATTAGTTGGCCCGGCTGCCGTCAGGAGGCGGGCTCGCTCGTTGCAGTTTGGTCCGAGGCTGGTTTGAATTTGTCACACTAACTTCGGGAACGGAATTACGGTTTACCTACCCTCGGTTGTGGTTTACCTTCGGCAGATCGCAATGGTTTATTTTGAATCGACGCATGATATTGATGCGGGTAGAGTTAGTTTTAGAGAAAGACATTCGAGGGAGTAGTTCTTACGTGCGTTTCTCAGATTGTCACAGACAGTTTTTAAAGCTTCGAACTGTGCTATCGATCAGGCAGCCCTACGTGAAGCAGGGATTCTCGGGTCTCTTTAATCTCACGGGGTGGATCACAATTACCATTCCTAGCAGATTTTTTGGGTGCACGATTTTCTGTGCTACGGAATAAAATTTCATCTCTATGCTTTACCTTTTTGTTTAAGACTTAAAACATCATATGTTCACAATCTGGATTTGAAAAGTTTTTGGTGAATATATATATGCAAAATATTTTGCAGGGGCATTATTAGGTTATTATGCAGCAATTTAAAAGGTTTGTCACCTCCATGGTTCGGTTCGGCGGTTTGACCGTGCGCAGTGAAATTCTGCCTTCCAAACTTTGACCTCAGGCTGAGGATTGGTGTGCGTCCCTTTCAAAAGATAAAACTTTCAAATATCTTCAAACTCTTGCATTTATTCATGGAAAATGTGCAGTTCCCGATTATATACATCCGAGTAGAGAGGGATAACCATTAAGCGTGAGAATACTAAAAGATAGACACCATTTAATCGAGCCTTATTTATTCCTGCTCGAAATTTGTGGTCGACTCATTGTATGCCTGCATTAATTTATCAGAAATTTACGTCAAGCCTTTTCTGGATATGAAAATATTTATCACATCATCAACTGACAAACATTTCCTCTCGCGTGAAACAGTTTATTTAACACATCTCATATTTTTTGGTCGTTTAAGTCGTTCCCAACATTTCCGCATACATCGATTTTATACAGTTCCCCGGGATTTAATCACGAGAAAAAAGGTGACATCGAGGTAGGAAGGACTCTCGAAACTGTCTCTCTCTCTACCAATCCTCCGTCCTTAATTGGTAATTAACATTTGGTCATAAGTTTTCGGCAACGCACGTTAAACGCGAGGGTATCGATTTTGTCAGTGCCTGGCTGGCAAGACACGGGAGGGGAGGAGAGGTGGCCGCGGCGGCGAGGGGAAGGGTAAGGGGTTGGGATCAGTGAGGAGGGAGTGGCGGTGTGGAGAGGGGGGCGGGCGGAGGAAGAGGGCTCGGGAGACAGGGAGTGGGAGGAATAATTGCTGTAGCCGAAACAGAGGCAGGCACAACACACACACATATACGCGCGTACGCACACACACACACACACACACTCACGCTCGCAGCAAAAAAGCGTCGAACGAATCTCTTCTTCCCTAACACACCCTTCCCCCCCCCCCCAAAATATCTAACCACATATTTCCCTTCCTCAACTCACCCCTGTCGCCGTCCTCTCCCACCCAGTGTAATTACTAATTGACATGTCTCATACCTGCTTAATCGACTCGAAATTTATAACAATTTGTATTATTTTTTTCTTATATATATATATATCTTTACTTTTTCACGATGTGCATTTTTGTTACGTGGAAAATATCAAAAAAACAACTTCATTGTTGTAATTTTTTCGCTCGTCGAATTGATTAAAAGCACGTGCGGAGCATACTTCCATTTTCCCAATTAAAAGAGGCGGGGGAGGGAGCGAGAGATGGGGTGGGGGGCGGGATGAGGAGGGAGAATGGAGGAAGACGCCTTCTCCTCCTCCTCCCGCCGGTCCTTCTCGCCCGGCGACAAACTGCCTCCTTCCCTCGCTCTCTCATCTCTCCGAGTCACCCCAGCCACGGAACAAAGAGATTGTAATTGAGAAATAACCCGTCTGCCTGCGAAAAACCAACTTTAAGCGAAATTCTCCATTTCACGATCAATCCTAAACGGAGCAAAAATTTACATCTATGCTTTTCATGTATTGCTTGCTTGCGCATAAAACGAACAAGGTCGCGCCAAATTTCCAAAAATAAAAGCGAGAAATTAAAGATGAAATACAATGGCATCATCCTACACCATTGTATTTCCACCAACCCTCTCCCCTCACCCCTCCCGAAAGAGTCCTCCCTATCCCGTCCGCTTTGACTGTAGTCACAGCAATTTCGCTTTCACTGCTTTACGCAGCGGCGGCGCGGCGCGAGGGGGGAGGGGAGGAGGGGGGGGGGCGGGGAAAGCGAGTGAGAGTGAGGGGAGAAAGTGAGGAGGGGAGGCGAGGGAGGTGGGGCGGGCCTGCGGGGGAGGGAAAGTCCTATCGATCCAGACCTTGCTTCCATGGAGACCGAAAACGTTGCTCTGTTGAGTGGTACTCGTCTGCGAGGCCGATGATGAAGACCGGGTGGAAGGGGGGGCGGAGGACGGGGGGCGGACACATCACGAGCCGGGGGCGGGGAAAGGGGGTGGTTGTGGTGCAAAGGGGGCGAGGGGGCAGGAGAGAGATGTGCCAGCATGGATGGCCCTGCGTATGTGCCCTGCATTATATTCCTGTGGGACGGGGGGCAGCAGAGGTGGTGGTACCTCTCGCCGGGGGGCGGGGGGTGTGCGAGTCAAGCCAGCGAGTGCGGTTATAGGGTTTTCAGCCTGCCCCCCCTCCCCTCCGCCTCCGGCCGTAACCTCCCCCATTTATTTTTATTCCACCACCATTTTCCCACCAAACCGAACCATCCTCGCAAATCGCACCATTGTCCCCCCCCCATCTCCGCCCCACATCGGCGGCGGTAGCCATGGTAGTAGACGGAACCTCCCAACTTCCCGCCCGCCATATTTTTCACCCCCCCGACCCCAGAGTTTTCCTCCCGTACTACGCCCGCTGCCCCCCCCCCCCCCTGCGTAACCTCCATGCGGAAGAAGCTATGGCGGGCGGTCTGGGTGGGCGGGAGGTGGCAGGGGAGAGGCGTCTGAAGGGTAGTGGCGAGTGGGGAGGAGAGGAAAAAGGGTCTGGCGGGCATGAGGGGGGGGGCGTCTGCTCCCTCTGGGGGTGGAGGGAGGGCTTGAGGCGACACTGCGCACGCCTATGTTTACCCTCGTATATATGCGCCTCCGCCCTAGATAGAAAGGGAGAGTGAAGGCGCTAGTAAGGGGGAGTCCAAGGGAGAGGGTTGGGATTTTGCCTCGAGGGGGGGTCACGGGAGAGGCGTGCATGGGAGTGTAGGGGAGGGGCAACAGGTTCCCAATGAGGAGGGGAGGGGCCGAGTTTTTTCCCCATCGCGATGCGTGTTTCGGAAGAGGGAGCGGAGGGAGGCGGAAGCGGTGGCAACCCAGGGTATGAGATGGGCTTGAATGATGGAATTTTAGGGGATAAGCGGAAAGGGGGTAGGGTAAGGACCTTGAGGTGTGTGGGGCAGGAGCGGGGCGATGTGTGATGGGGAGATGGAAAGAAGATGCTTTTTAGTGGGGTAGGGTGGAGAATTAGGGTATAGATATAGGTTCGGGGTTGGAAAAGTGAGAGAGATGAGAGGGAGAGAGAGGGGTTGAGCTGAGACGCTGGGTTTTGTCCTGGCTGACGACGATGTGGAAGGCACGCGGAATTTTGCCAGGTTTCGCGTCTTTCCGCACGCTTTTAAATTTTTTCCCGGCGTTAAATTTTTTTCCATCTCCTCCCCAAGCTCAGGCCAAGTGTCAACTGCGCGAGGGAGGATAATGGCGGGGAGTGAGGGGGGGTTTAAGGGAACATTCGACGAGGAGTAGGCGAGTGGAGGGAGGAGCCTTTAAGGGGAGTCATGCAGCAGCGGCGTTTCTGGGGGTCTGCCTGCCTCTCCTCCTCCGCCATAGCCTCCCCTCACTCTCCACCAACCCCTTCCCAATACCTGACTAATGAAGCATCGCAGTTTTTTTTCCCTCTCCTCGGAAGGTATTTTGTGACGGATGGCGCATCGTTGCCATCTATGGGCCAACGCGTGAATCACACGCACGCACACCTACACACACATGCCCAAACACGCCCCTCCAGGGGCACCCACCACGGTCTCCGCCGCGCCCCCGACGGTTAGTTCCTGCTTCTCCTCCAAATTTCGATTCCGTAGGCATCCGTCTTACAGGGAGTTTCGCACTCTCCCTTCTAATGAGTGACCAGTTTGACTCTGATGAAACCTGGCGTTCATTGACCAGAAAATATTGGTTTCGCGAACTTCATTTGAAAGAAAACTGCCGAAGACTGTAATAACTGACATTTAAATACTTGGCTCCTTACGCTGCGAATTTCCTGCCTAAGTTGAAAAATATAAGTGAGGTGATAGAATATGTTTATTACCTTTTGATGGCATCTGGAGGCGAAGAAGTAAACCTATTGGATGATTTAATGTGCGATAGGGTTACGGATGGTGTACCCAATCAGTTACTTAGCACAGAACCCTGCAATTGGTTTTGCGAACTTCATTTGAAAGAAAAGATTCATTGCGGACTAAGTAGAAATACGGGGGATGACAAAAATTTGGACGATCAATTTCACTGAATAAATAAACATGGTATTTTTTCACACAAAAACCTTATAAAACTGCAAGTTTCGACGCATGGGTGACGTCATCAGGTATTATTTAGTGATTTGGATGATCTATTGAGGTGGAAAACCTAGTTGGGTAATTTTCCATTCATACTGCAATGAAAGTAAAGATGTATAATTTATTTGAATAATTGTGAATCCGAGGGATTATCAATAACCATGTAAATACCCTTTCGTCTTAAAACTATCAATAATCTTTCATCAATATTCGGTGCTTCAACGATGCATTGAAAGATTTTGGGTTCGACGAACGTCATTTCATTATATAATAGAAATGATCATGAGAGGAACGTGTATTGCACTCAAATCCACGCAATACTCCGAAAACTCCCCGCGGTAAGGGCGGGTAGCTGGGGTTTTTGGGGCACCAGCCATGCTTGCAGAAAATTACATATGTGCTGATTATACAGAAGTATGCACGCGTTCATTCAGAATTTGAATGCATGCATATCAGCTAATATTCAAAAGTATATATTTAGAGAAGCGGTGTTTAACATCAGTAAGCAGTTAAATTTGATCAGCCACCACAATATCTGCAAAAAAATGTCCAAAATTCGCATTTTTTCGCATTAGACGATGACGTGGACCTCCCTGATTGACGGTCGTTGAAATGAAACCTGCTTCATCTGTGAACTATGTTCATCAACTCAGTGGATTCTCCCGAGGAAAGATAAATAATAATGATAAGGTTGATCATATGGGGAGACAATGAAATATTATTTATTTGTATCATATTTATCTATATTTATTATATTTATATTGTATATGTTAAACTATTACTTATCTTGCATTGATTAAAGTCTGATTACTCTTATCAAGGAAGATCCTAACGAGCCTGATCTGGACTTACATGCTAAATAAGATTAGAAAGATGCCACTTCGGTTAAAATGATTCGCTTTGCTATTAAAATTACAGTAGCGCCTGGGCGGTCGCGAAATATGTTTTAGATTTGATCGGGGAATCGACGATGGTTTTCTCTCCACTCTATCTAACTCTTCTGCTGATAAGAGTTGTAAATCCCGGGAGATAATGATCCACGGGAAAACGTGAGAATTGATAGAATGTGAGTTGAAACATTTT
The DNA here is from genome assembly GCF_022747635.1 of Hetaerina americana. NCBI lineage: Eukaryota > Metazoa > Arthropoda > Insecta > Odonata > Calopterygidae > Hetaerina > Hetaerina americana. The sequence continues at coordinate 10,126,659 of NW_027286752.1, forward strand.
TTATTTTCTTTGGAGTTATCTAGTAACATATTTTAACTTGTCAAATCCAGTTTTTAAATTAATTTCCTTTGATTGTCAGCTCTGTGGTAGATTTTTTTCTTTCAAGTGTTGACAAAACCGAATTTTAACATTTTGCAGCATTCCTCGAAACTCTTGAAGCACAAGTTATATTAAAGGCATGGATGTGAATTTGGTGTCATTGAAATCTTGATTCATGTACTTTTAAAAGTTAAAGTAGACGAGAAATAGTGTTGGTAATTACAGAATTATGACTGTCCCCTTTTTTATCTTTTTTTAGTTGAGAAAAACTGATGGCCTTTTTCCCCATAGGACCCGCCCTGATCAAATGAAATTATTGACGAGGCGTGGCGACGAGAGAGAGAGAGAGAGAGAATTGAGATGGGAATCTTACCAAATGCCGGCCATGGTCTTTCACATACATATGTGGTCTCCCAATAACCTGGTCTGCATGCTATGTGCGGGACTTGGCGGGGACGCGTGGTTTTTGGCGGGCTCGAAAAGACTGTTTGGGTGCCGGAGTAAGGCTTCCGGTTTTAGTCCGTATCGACCTCTGCCGAGTTACGCAGAGAATGCTAATGGCATCAGGAAGAAATGTGTACAGCGAAAATGGAAGCGAGAGGCTGTCTTTTTGAATTCTCTTCTAAAGTGGACCTCGGCCTTGTTTATCTTGCCGATCACCTTCCTCTCTGCCATCAACGAACGGAGATAATTGATGCTCTTCTATTTTAATAGAATTACTTAAGGTTAGCATTTTCAAGCAGTGAAGATAATGGCCATTAGAATTTTAGTTTTTATCTCATTTAACCGAATCTTGATTAAAATTAAAGCAACAGATCTGTTTTGTATTTTTTGGAGTAGTTTTGTTGATTTTAAAGCAATAAAATGACAATTTTTTTTGCTGTTCACTGCGTAAGGCACACGCGGCGATACATCCAAAGAGGTGGGGTGACCGTTATGGCGTCAATGTAGGGCTACGTCTCCTGTGCCCCACTCTATGCGTCGCGACTCTCGATATATCGACATTTATCGCCTGTAGAAATAAAACGGAGTTTTCTTATTCAGTTCACACATCGCGTTGATTCCACTTCTTATGTTTTACTACACTGCGAATATATTGGAGGCTATAACAGTTTCTACTTTGAAGGGTACAAATTGCTGAGGTATGTATTCTGAAGTAGTAGTAGTTTTTATGGGAGATGACCGGCAGCTGAGGTCATTTACGCCATTAAGGATGGATGGAAAATTGCGCCCTCGTGTATAACTGTCGGTAAGTCTATATTATTTTCGTGTTACCAGATACGAAATAAGTTTTATCATTTCTAATTTAAACATTGCGCGGATTTTCTTCACCAATTATCTATGGGTTCCAAATAGTTGCGTCATTTGGTCCGAGATAAAAATGCATGCGTCATTTGCAAAGGTGAAGGTGTGTCGGAGATAAATTACTAAACCTTTACGAGGTCCTAACGATAGGCCCTAGGGTAGGTTAATTTTTTTAATGAAAATACTCACCAAAAACTTCTTTAAAAGTAGCGCTGGAAAAAAACGTTAATCATGGCTATTGAAAAATTACTTTAATACCCATAGTAATATGGACACAAATACGGTCATTTTGTCTTAATAATGTCGTAATTTTTTCATTTTTTCCGAAAAACTGTCAAATATGTAACATTTTCGATTAATTCTTCTCAATGTTACTTTTACAGCCAAGCATTTAACTTATTTAATCGTATTATTTCTTTGGAGCCTTAGCTTTCGTTTTATTTACCATCAATATTAATCTCTCATGCCTCAGGAACACTACTGTTTCGTTATGCTTGCACACTCGGGTGTCCGTCAGTCGGGTGGCGGGAGAAGAGCAGGGAAGCTGGGGGGCTAAAATCCGCGATCTAGGGTGCACGGCACTGAAGGCTTCGACAACACTACTCTTTACTTGTCTGCTGCTTATAGGTTTAAGCTAAGTTCATATCGGTCAGCCTGAGTCTATTTCACATGGTTAAACTATCCACCTCTACCTGTCCAGGGTGATTCATATGCATTGGTTTTAAAGAACATGCTACTTCCTTCAATACGCTGATTTCTCTTTGCTTCATTAACTAAAACTACACACGAAAATGTTGTCTAACTCTAATACTCCTCATTTGACCAACTAGGACGACTAGTGCTTGTTAAATGTAGCTATTGTTATCTCTAAATGAGGAATTTAAATGGAAAATTATTACTTCAGATGGGTTCGTTTTGAATTATTCTCAATCTGTTTAATCTTTGTGATTCCGGAAGCTAAAGTGGTAATGGACGCAGAGTTTTTACTTAATTTCATATCTTAAAACTTCATTTGAGGGATTCAATCTCGTATGGTCAGTTAATATATCGGATATATTCAACGCTTATGTTGTTGATTTTATTTAGTGGAAGAGGGTAATTACTTTTCATCCATTCTGTGGCGTGGGTGCTGAGAGAATGAATATTCGCGTTTGTGGCAAATCTGTATCGATATTTGTATTTTGCATATAGATATTTACAGAAGATAAAAGTGTCACCGACAAAATCGAAAGCTGGGATAATTATTTTGTGGTGAGATTTTGGGTCGAAAGAATAAATCAGTCATTCTTTTGGGTCATCGTGAACGTATTTAAAACCGAGATATATGTTAGAAACAGTTATCCTGTGGCGGCGAAAGAGCCCAAGTCTACCGTAAATTAATGCGGCCACCGAGGCGTTAATTGGCTTTGTTTAATTGGACGCAGTGTCTTGTCGTGGAAATACCGAATTGCAATGAGAATAAAATGTTGCCGTCGAGAGCAGATGCGATTTCTGAAACGGTTTAATTAAATTCAGCATTCAATGCAAAGTTATAGATTCGATTTATGGTCCACTGCACGCATTTAATTAACTTACGGCGAATAGTCGCACTTGCATTCGTGCCAAACAAAAACGATACACTAAGTGGGATTCTACGTATATTTCCCTACTCTGCCTTACTCAGTCGGACGAAAAAGTAAACCTAAATATGATATTGACACACATTTAATGCATAATTACTAAACGGAAACTTTAATGAAATGCCAACCGGATTCCTTGTTAAGCGTAGCCTACTAAACTACGACGATGGGGTTGGTATTTTTAATCGGGAGGAAGGGGAGTACGGGAGGGTTGGTATAAAGTAAGCAGTGGAGCCTTTTCATTTTATTTTCACTTGGCTCCGTAGAGACCGAACGGAGTACAAGGGACGGCTGGCAATCGGCCATTGGAGATAAAGCATAATGGGTTCAGATAATGATCTCAAGTTCCTCCAGCCAATATCTCGATACAACTCATCTAAATCCCTCCGGCCCGGCACGTGAGCCGATCGTCCTGGTTGCTCGGCCGACGTCCCCTCGTGCCTTGGCTTTCGATTACCTCTTCCCTCGCCGGTCCTCCGGCCTCCGCGTTTCATCGGAACACTCCGCGTGTGAGAGTGATTTCGTGTTCTAGATCCCTCGGACATCATGGGGATGGAAGCGTACTCTCCAATGCCCGCCCACTCTATGACTCTCATCCAAAACTTTGACCCATCGGGACCCTGATTACTTGGTCTCCAGCCATCTCCCCTCTTCGCTGCATGCGGCAGGTGTCTTAACACCGTGATTCAATTACGACCTTCTCCTCTTGGAAGTCTCAAAGAGTCTTTGAGCTGTGCCATTACGGATTCGTATTTCATTGCAGTTAGTTACTTATTCGTAAGAGGTAGGCGACTGTTGAGGTCATTTACGCATCTTAGGGCAGGAGGGACGTAAAGATGACCTCGTGGGTTTCGGATTGGGCTAATTATTGAACACGTTGACCGACGCTTCACTCGGGGGTCGCAGCGAGTCTTCAGGCGTCCTTCGTCTCAGTCACTGTAGCAAGCCACTCCTCAATCCCTTCCAGCTGTTTATGAAGTGTGATTAATTAGGACTGTAGATATGATAGAGGAGTAGCGAGGATTGTGGCTTTGTATTCGAATTATGGGCTCTGAGTTGAACAAGCCAACATCACTTTTGACTAACGCTGTAAGACATTCTAACGGACAATGGTAAGAAGAAGTACGTCATCAAAATGCCACGAACCCAAAAAACTATCCGTCTACTTTAATAATTAACATCAGGCCCTCAGATTTGGAGGCCAGTAATATAGCTAGTACTTTAGTCACACTGGCCAGTACTATAGTCAATAAATAAAATAAATGTGATTCTATATGGCGTAACAGAGCTAGCGTAATTTTGTCGGCCTTCAGAGACATATATCTTATCTATTTAGATTGTAGAGATCTTACTTATTTATTGAGGGTTTGTTACAGTCCTTCAAAATTGCCCGAAAGAATTATTTGAAAATATCTTTTTGGATCAGCGAGGATAACTTTAAATGAAGGATTCAGAGAATGTGCCTTGAGAGAAATATTGATGACCAATGTTGAAAGTTGCTTCCGAATCGTAAAGCTTGCCATCGACGTGGGTCATGAATCTAAGGATTGGTTAGGAGTAGGTGGTCTCTGAACAATGGCATATCGTTCTCTGTCGGATTCTTCAATTCCCCCAGAGCTCCTTGCGCCGACATTTTTCACTGTCTACTTCTTGCAGTCCGTTCTAGGCCTTCATTTGAAATACTTATCCTCCATGTTTCCTGCGATTATGATCTTCAGCAAACCTTTGTGACACAGGATGCGTTCAATCAATTTCCCTCTTCTTGCGTTCTTCTTCACCCCCTTTTCGGAGTACTCCTCATTTTTTACTCTATTTATCCAATTTATTTTCGTCATTCCTCTTTAGCATCACCTTTCCATTGTCTTCTTTTCTGTACTGCTCCTATCGTGTCACAACCGTAGAAAAGTAGACTCCCTGTATAATCCTTAAGAAATCGCTTCCTTGGGTCTATGCTAGTACTATTTGCGTCAGTAGTGGCTTCTTCGGGTAGAAATCCTTCATCGTCATTCACATTCTTCTTACTATATCCTAATTATGCTTCTTCCATCACTGGTTAACCTAGTGTCTAATAAATTGAACTGCTCCACTTGTTCCAGTGTGTTGTTCCCTTGTCTTTCTTAGATATTTTGCCTCATCCGACTGCAAAACCTAGGTTTTAACCTTGTTTATCTCGAGGTTTTATTAAAGCTGGTGGTTAGTCATTAGTACTGATGGGGTGACCCGTGATTATATTCGTTCATTTACTCTCTCAAATGAACATAACATTTTTCACCTACCCACCTATTTTATCTATCCGAATAATCATTATACTAATTTGGTAAAGTGGAGGCTTTTTCTTATGTGCCAGAATGCTTGATTATGTCAACAACGTATTTTAAATTTCTCAAAAATAGTGTTAGTTTCTTCTTATTTTGGTTAGAAATTAGAAGGTTAATGTTTGCTTCAACTTATCGGATTTGGTGCTTCTGCTTGGGAGACGCAGTTAGTGTTGGTGAGACGGAGAAGGTGGTAGGCAGGAGAAGACAAAGTTGGAATGTGAGACAAAACTCCCTGCTTCCACTCCATGATGCTCATTTAAATGTAAGACGTGAGACTGAATTTTACTATCTCGCATTCGTGGAGCAGCTGATTAGTAAAAAATATGTTTTTACTAAATAAGATTAGCATCGATCTTTCAATTGATAATTATAATTGTTGGGAATTCCGACTATACGGTTTGATCTCGCTTCGGTTCTCAGTCAATATCTATTTTACTGCATCAAAATTTGTCCTGAATATTTATAATTTTAATCGTCCAAATACAAGGATCGGCGTTTTTTTAAGTTCTTTCTTGCAAGAGAGTAATTCGTTATGCACAATATTATTAAAAGTGATATGTTTATATATATATATATATATATTGGACGGGATGAAGGGAGGAAGAAAGTACTCAGAGATGAAGAGGGATCTGATATAGAATAGGATGATGGATTTTGTGTTTTGTAAGGAGTAATAAAATGTTTGTTTGGTAGTTGTGTCCATCCAAAAACCTACCTTAACCGGTAGTTTACCTTAAAAAAAAAATATATATATATATATATATATATAAAAAAATCCTGTGGAGTTATTTGGGAAATGAGTGAAAGGGAGATGTGATGTGGAAGATTGTTTGTATTTGATGTGGAAGTTTGTTTGTATGTGATGTGGAAGTGTCATTGTATGTAAGAATATTTTGTCTCTTATCTGTTTTTATAGTGCGTGTATGTAATTTTCGTTGTAAGAGTTATGTTTGATCAAACTTGACCGTTGCCACCAGGAAAATCACCTAATTACAACGAAAAAAGAAAATAAATAATAAATTTGTTTTATGATCGCCTTCAATTCCGACTCTTACGATAACTTTCACATCTTGTAGCCTTTCAAATAGATTATAATTAGCTTGATTAATTATTTCAGGGCGGCAGCGACTCCATTTTACGTTGCATTACTTTAATGTCTAGTCAAAATTAATATCAGGGAAACGGAAATGAAGAAACTAATCGATGGGAAAGGTAGCGAATGTAATTCGTAAGTTGTGGTAATACCAATATAAATTATATCTTATGTAAAAGGCAACTTTTTGATCTAATTGGTTAGCTTGGGATAAATAAAAGCAATAGACTTTGAAAGAAATACTTTAATGAAGGCTGTCATTAATTCCATCGTAACGCGCATATATTTTTATTTGCAACTATCGGGAAATTAATTTTGGAAGCGAAATAAACATTCTAAAACATTTTGTAATAAATTACCTGCAGATAAACGCTTTATTGAGCTTATAATTATAAATAACAGCAATGGCGATGGCCGAAGAGAAAAAAATGGCAGGAAAAAAAGAAGTCAGTAATTGTAACAAGATCCTTATAACCGACGGAAGTGATATGATAATTTCAACCCAGAAAATGAACAACTCAGACTCGCAAAGACTTTCGCTTAAAGGCGGAACGTGACGGAGGAAACTTACATTAAAAAAACGCAGAATGCCTGAAAGCCTTTTCGTGCTGATCGAATGCCTTTCGGACGGCGAGAAAAAAGCCCCCGCTTTCTCTGTGGGGGGTCGATGCGGGGACCTTCGCGGGAAAAGGGCGTGGGAACGCGTGCGTGAGCGACCGGGGTTGTTTATGGCGAAAGACAATAGAGCGAGCCACCTCCGACGCCCACACTCTCGGGAGGTGGTGCATGCTCGCACACTTGTCGCCAGCCTCCCCTCCCGCGCCCCCCCCGTCCCCTCGGTGCCCGCACCCCCTCCGCCAGCAACCCTGCAACCAGCGTGCGCGGCCATCATCCCGCCCTCATCCACCTCGGCACGCCTCTCTCCGTCTCTCTTTCTCTCTCCCCGTGCAGACACGTGAAGGGCTCTTGGAAACGACCCCAGCCTTCGGGGGGATGCGTGCGTGTTAACCTACCGCTCACCTTTAGGGGCGTATTGCGAGGGGTGTTAGGGCACCTTCCAGTAAACTAAAGGAAATGTTGGAACGCGATGAAATTTCGACGAATGGTTAGGTACTACGAAAACTAAAACGCACAATGTGCATTGTTGTTTATGATTATAAATCTACTGTTGTCATTTCGATTGGTTCGTGGGGAAATGGAACTTATCACGGCGTTGGTTCGACTGTCTTATTTCCATAAATCCTCGTAGTTTTCCTTCCTCGATAAATAAAATGTTGCTAGGTTGGAGCTGTTTACTTGATTTTGTTGTCGTTACGCTCCCATATTAAACGAGTATTTGTATTTTTCCGGTAGTTTGTCTGCATGCATGGAACTTTCATGCTTCAGGTTCTTCCTCCAGCTCCGAGCTCTTAGACTGGGCTGCGTAATGATCACGCGGGACTGCAGTGTTTTCAACGAACAGAACGGGTTTTCCTCTACTTCGTTTTGATTCGCTGATTACGTTTCTTCACCATGCAAGTTGTGGCCTAGCTAACGCTGAAGGGACCCGATTGATCGTGAGATGTTCCTCTCACTTAAGTCAGGTGCAAATTCTGCTCGAGGAGGAGGTTTGCCACGCACCAACCGGTTAGTGACGCGAATGCTATAGACGATCCTTGTATGCACGTACCGATGTCCCTGTAGGCTGCGCCACTCGCTGAGATAAACGATTGAAATGGCCAACTCACTAATCCCCCCTTCAATCACTTAACGCATATCGGCGACCAAGTTTTCAACGCTTGATGTAACAATTTTTTTTGCCGGAAGTTAATGCTCGCTAACGTATTGGATAGAAAACACTTTCGAGAATTTCTCCTCGTGGCGAATTGGAAGATAAAACCGTGAATCCCTCTGTGCCCTCACATATTCTTCTCTTCCTCATTTCTGCTTTCCTGATCGTGGAAACGTAATGATCCGAAAACCAAATTTATACTTTCTGATGTCACCTTGGGGAAGCATGGGATGTAAATAAATCCGTCGTGCCTATTCACTTTAATCAAAAAGATGTTGAGACGGCTTTCGATTCCAATGGCAAATGTTTCAGTGGAAAAGTAAGAGGGTATTTATTTATTGAAAATGTTACCCGCCACGTTATAATTTCCTGCGACGCCGCTTTAAAATGCTTTTAGCATTATCAGGTATTGATTACACTGTGCCTTTGCACGTAAGTTATGCTGCTCAAACATTGAAACCCAGGTACTGTGGGTATATATATTTTCGAGGATTAATAAAAAATTGAATGCTGTTCCGACAGTCGGTATTTTGATTAAAATGCATGAGGGATTTCTTTCTCATAATAAGTCATGTTTTATGCAGTGATGGGGATGGAAAAAATAAAAAAAAGTGATTAGGATGCTAATTATTTTATCTGCCTAAGTAATTTTTCCCACAAAAGAATTGAATTGTCAATAAAGTTTACACTTGGTATCTATTGCTGCCGATATTTTCTAATCCATGATAGATTAGTTGATGGGGAAATGTTTTAATGTTAATAATTCGGTTATAGTCTTTAAGTGGTCAGATTTATTTAAGTGTTAGTGAAAATATGCATATTATTAAGTAATTAGAATCTACGTATTAAGGTCGATGACAGAACAGGATTTGAATCAGGAATGAGTTGTTTTTTAGGGTCTTTACTCCCAGCCTCTCTTCGAACACGTCGTTAGTGCAGCAGATTTTTCCTTTTCATGTGATGGAATTCCTTTTTTCCATCCCAAAACTCGTTTTTTAATTAAATCAGTACACTAGCACTTATTACTAGCCTTAAAATGTTTTCCAATCGGAGAAAATTAAAAAATATTTATTTTGAAGACAATTTCTGGGACAAAAGATATGTAGAACTTAATTTTCACATTGCACTACTTATCCCTCAAAATAAATGCATTCGTTGTTGGAAGAAAAAAGTATTATTATGAAAAGAATCAAGCTTATATTACACACATCTCATTTCTTCCAATTTCTTGTCATTACACACATCTGCGTAACCGACAATTTTATTGAGTAACATATTAACTGTAGATGATTTTTCCACACGCGTAAATAAATTAAATTCACCTCGTTTGCCTATTTCTTGATTACATTTCCGTATTGAGCGTTGGATCAGAAGTGCATGGCATTTCGCCAAAGACACTCGTCTTTTTCTTATTTCCTAAGAATGCGGCGGACTGTCGGAAAATGCCGATTCGAAACTCTTCAGCGGTCGTCGAGTTGCCACCACCATAGTTGATTAGTCCCCATTTGGTGCCACCCGCAGCATCCTCACTCCGTACTCTTTTCCCTTCAGCGCTGCTGCCTTGCCAGGGCCTATTAGGAGGCAAGGGGTGGCAGGGGGAGAAAGAAAGGAAGCTTCATTAACTTAGCAAGTTTCCCGGCTGGGGAGTAGAGATGGATGAAGGGGAGATGGGTGCTTCTTAGAGATCCACGCACCGATAGAACCAATCTGGAAGGCGACGGGCGGCGTTATCAATTGCGATCCGTTCTCGAGATCTTTCCTATCTGCCTCGGATGCTGGAATGGCAATGCCTCTTCCATCGTCCACATTCATAGCCCCTCCGTCGGTAAGTCCCAAGAGAATATTAATTACGCCTCGGAAGCGTAAGTCTCTTTGAATTTTTGTTTCATCGCGTTCTTCAGCTTGGGTGCAATACAGGAAATACAACATTTTAAACTAATGTGTTAAAATCCTATCAATGTCATTTTATCCAACATCCTTTCAAGGGATGACGTGACACTAAATTGTACGTCGATGGAAACGAACTAGAAAGATTTCGATTCGATGTATTACGCTTTCGATCGTTCCACTGTCTATAGGAGGTGTCAAATATCCCCTCAACGCTTAGCAAATAATTAAACCCTCCTCATATTCCAGCCATTATTTATCGAAGAAGATGTACTTTTAAGAGTCACCAAGCAGAATTAATGGAGAAAAAACTTGTTGAAGTGGGGGAGGTATGCATTTGACTTGTTCGCAAAAGAGCGATAGCACTCCTTCAATAAGGTTCAATGCCTTAAAGGAGCGTGTTGAGAACGATCTTTTAGGGATATTTTTCAGAAGGCCAACCACACTCATTCAAACAGAGTTTGATGCGCATATACATTTCCACTCTAAGGGAGGCTCCCTCCATTGCTGTTCTAGCCTGATAGCCAGCTCGAGGGGAGTCTGGAAAGTTACTACGGAGGCAGTTACGGCAACTAGATAAGTCACTGGGATTGAACGGCTCTGTAAGTGGAAAATGGATGCGATACGCCGCCATTTGACCGTGCCATTCACGTGTTGGGATTTAAAAACTAAGTGAGAAGGAGGGGCTCATAATGTCCTTGTGTTCTTGCAGCACTTACGGTGTCATGGCATAATGAACTTTGAAGTAAAATAAACGAGGAATGGATTCTGATTGGGACGTCATTGAAGGGAACTTGACGGTAAAGAGAAAAAAAATACGTATCGTCGTTATAATGGCGAATAGGTGAATACTCATATCCTCGTTCCTCTTATACTCTAAGATTATGGAAGAAATTATTTCGGCATTGATTGAAAATTTTGGGTATTTTAGTATTCATTTAATGTGAAGTTTAAAAATTGACATGAGGAAATACTGAGAAAGCCCGTTGGCGGAAATTTCTCTGGAGTCGTATTCATCATTTTAAGTTACAAGTAGCGTGTACTCCATTTATACTAATTGTAGATAGGTATGGACGTAATAAAATCTAGAGATGAAGAATCGCACATGGGTTTTTTTGAGAGTTTTGGAAAATTTTGACGAATTAAAAGTGATTCTGCGACATAAAGGCATCATGCGTCTAAATTCGGGCGGTCTGCGACACATATTAAATATGCATTCATTGAATATGTTTGTAATATGATATATGTCTGTTTCAGGAGGACATCACCCTTTTTCGTACGACGAGGGCGTAATTATCACCGAAACTTTGAAAGCACATTTTTGTCCTTTTCAATTTTCTTTTTTTGTTTAAAACAATCTTTAATATGCATATTGTGTGCGTGTACAAGTGTGTGTGTGCGTATGTCAATTTAAAGGCATTATATAACTTCCTTATTCTTACTCACAGAGAATAATCGAACTTGGAGTCGAAAAAAATAAAATTGAGTACTCGCTAATGAATTTCGCATGAGGTACGGAAAGTTTTTGATAAAATTATTAAAAATAAGAATCGAAAATCGTTCATGTTGTTGTCAGGATCATGAACCGAAAACTCATGCTGATTTTGTTCACGTAATGCAGCACCTCATTGGCTAAGAGCAAATCTCAAGACTTTGGGATAGTAAGACCAATCAAGCAATAAAAGTTTGAACTAATGAAATGCCGCACTAATGACCAGTTGCATTTGGACGTCAGGGAATCGCCGCAAATGATTAGGGAATGATTGAAGAGCGAGTGGAGCTGCTTCTATCTCGGGAAAAAAACCGCTTGTGCGGTCGGATGGAAATGAGAAACTGGGTTTCGTTGGAAATTGGGGACGACAGCATATAGACGCAATTACCAATGCAAGAATTTCATTGGAGACGATGCGTGGGCGTACGGCCGACGGTAGTCAACTGCTCTTGCGGAAGAACTGCCGTTATAAGCGCTGCTCGCCGAGCCGTTTGTTTATGCATGGCGATGAGTGTGTGTGTGTCTGTACTCCTACTCTCAGTCGCAGGAATTTTCTATAAAAGCAATCGTCTACGTCTAGGAAGTCTCAACAGAAACCGGGAAGGAAAGTGCGGATCAAGTGAATGAATTATTCCTTTAAACTCTTTTAGCTCCGTGCACGACAGAACACCAAACTAACTGCTTGCGCGCGAAGTGAGTAGGAGTATACCAACCAGTTTTCCAAATCGGGAAGGAATGCTGACCGACGTAATTGGATCTCGTGGACAGTGGACGAATAAGGGGGATAAATGAAAAAAGTGAGTGGAAGATTAAGCTGTAAATGTTACAAAGAAGGAAGAGTGAGGAGGTAAAAAAAGTCCCGAGCTTGCCGTTTACATATTCCAAAAAAATCGAACGATTTAAGGCCTCGAGATTCAACGGAAGATCTGGGCATTAACACTGTAAGTTCTTGTGTCGATCACCTCTAAACATTTTCCGCTGCTCTACTTTTCCAAGGAGAGTGAATCAGCTGTTTAGAGCACGGATCTATAGGTTTCGCATTTCCCTGCTCTTGGAAAATACGCTGCTTTAATGGTAAAACAGGAGACGTTTCATTCGATGGAATGGAATTGTGCCATTATGGAACTCACTGTGCCATTCCGTATTCATTTAATCCTCTATCATGTTTTTATAGAATTTTTTTAATTTTGTGAGACATTTTAACCAACACTTTTGGATATAGAATACTTATACTAACTTTTAATTTTGTAATTAAAATGTGAAGGTTACGTTCTAGTAGGATGACTTTTTCGCCAAAAGCCGATTTCATAGCAAAGTGAGGTCGAATTATTTAAGTAAGAAAGAGGAGCTTTAGTGCTGAAATTTTTGTCATTCAAATATTTAGCAATGGATTTCTTTCTGTCGAATAAATTGAAAATGAATGAATATGCCGTCCATGTAAAATCTCATACTCTTTAAAACCATTGAAACTTTCTTGTTTTAACTCTGATTCCGATCTAATGGGATTTAGGTTTAGGTTTTAGACCTCGAGAGAGTTAATGAAAGACAACCCAATGAGTAGGTGGTACGTATAAAAAAATCCTTTGATATTTTTAATGATTTGATTCATAACAAGCGGTCTAGAAACCACGTGGATATATTGCAGAAGGTAAGTGGTTGGGAATTCCAGTACCCTTTGAAAATGACCCCATACTTAATAGAAATTCAGTTTATTACAACATTGGCACAATGCATTGAGATGTTCACGGATAATTCATGCGTTTCCTTTGCGAAAAGAAATTAAAAATACTTGCTTAGGGAACGCATGGATGTTTCGCTCCAGTTCGAATGACAAAAGTTATTATTCATTTATCAGAAAATGGGAAGATATCATTGAGTTAGATATCTTGACAGTATTCTGAAAATTATTTCCATCCGTTTTCGTTTATTTAATATTGTGTTGCGGAAGTATTAGACATTCTCTCTATATTTTTAATCCGCTGAAAGGAATAGAACTAATAGAAATGACGTAGATGAAATAAATATTTTTTTGGTTTAGTATGTGGATATGCCGAATGCTTTCAATTGGTAATTTTCTCTAAATGAATCCGTTTTACACGGTAAACCGTTCAGATAACTTACCCCGTAGGTTCATGTAGGCATGCAGCATGGCGTTTAAATGCGGCGAGTATCAAACGGCTGTTAAGAACTTAACTTTCGTTACTCGATCACGTTTTTTTTTGTTTCGAATCATGATGGAAATTTTATTCGAGTGAATCAGATGCAAAATCTCACAAAAAATTAAACATGTAACAAAAATCCACATTCAGAAACAAAATTTATAGGGTTTTTCAGTATTCTGCTTTTCATGATATTTCCATCAGTCGGCAGAATTAATCCTCAGACCAAAGGAAGCTATCGAATGCCGAATTTCCCTGTTCCTCATTCATATCCATTCATGTGGAACAGGGAAAGACCAAGACGGTCAAGCGGAAAGTCTTCGATGAGGAAAGCACATATCTTCGAAAGCATAGTACTAGTACAGTAGCAATTGGGTATATGCACGGCATCAAAATTTCATATTTAATAATACCTATGACTTAATGCTTAATTATTTCTCATGAGTTTTGCAACTTTCAAATAGGATTCCCAGTTTGCCTCATTGATTTCATTTTCCCCCAGAAATGGACAACCAATTTGGTTTTTGTTCTAATAAATTGTTTCCTTCGTATAAAAAACTTGATCGCATAAAGAGCATCCCTTTTTGAATGATTATTCATTCAACAGATTCAGGCGAGATGTAGGGAAAGTTAGTCATTATGAGAAAAATAAATTTGCACTTTTCCACAGATTTATTTGTAACGTGCAACGCGTTTCAGTTCATCGAACCATCTTCAGGTACAGATACAATAAATAATAAAATATGTTATGATGAATTCAATGTGGAAAAGTGCAGATTATCCATCCGCTCACATATTGAATTCATCAGCTATTCATTCTCAGGCATGCCCCACAATTCAGAATGCAGTTAGGAATTCCCCTCATCTCCTCTCTTTGCTCCAATCGGTTTTAAGGAAATTGTTCAGGGCAGTAACGCTCTTCACACAGCAATAAAACATTTCGATTCCGTCAATTAAATCTGATTTAATTCGTGAATTATATCTTTATCTTTTTTCCACTGGTTTAAAGATTCTGGCTCAACTCCTGGCCAATGCTCGCCCAGGATCCTTTGACTCAGCAGTCACGGTTAAGTGCTACGGTCCAGTGCTCACACGAGACAATGAGATGCCTGCAATTTTTTCCGAGACAAAATCTTTTCTCTCGCCCTCGCGAGAATCAGCAGTAACAAGGAATCGCTTAGGTATTTTAGTGCAATTGATGCATTCTAATATACCAGTGAGGACAATCGCTTCGATTTCCGGAAGCCTATGAAGAAGAGCGTCGCGGAATTGAACCGACAATGGTCAGCGACAATGAGGCTGGCTGAATGGGCGGGAGTCGTGGAAAAAAGCGAGGAGCGAGATACGTCATGGCGGTGATGGAGGAGGGAGGGATCGTAAACTTTGTAAATGGCGGCGTCGTTGGCTAGGTTTTATGATTTTAAAGCCATTCTCTTGCGCTCCCAAGGTCGGTGCACGCGTACAACATGAGCCAACCGTGAGTTAGGCCATCAATCATCCAATTTATTAAAAAAATACTACGGCTCACCGGTAAAGTCGTAAATGTG
Source organism: Hetaerina americana (assembly GCF_022747635.1). Taxonomy (NCBI): domain Eukaryota; kingdom Metazoa; phylum Arthropoda; class Insecta; order Odonata; family Calopterygidae; genus Hetaerina; species Hetaerina americana. The sequence goes on from NW_027286752.1 coordinate 10,141,889, forward strand.
ATGCGAGAACGCCCGTGAAGTTTTTATTTCGGTGAGTGTGTATAAGGAGGAGAGTTTCCGTTGACAGAGGCGCATATAGGGGCGACATGTTTCCCTGCTGATGACCCTATGATCAAGGTACATTTTCGTACGATATGATTCAGGCACGGAATTCGAGGGATGTCAGTTAAATTGAGGACAAAGTTCAAGAAGAAGCTCCTGCAGATTCTCTTGGAATAGATTATCTCTTGACTCGAACTTTACAAATGAAAAGGATTCCCTGACAAAACACGAGGGTACATCTGCACGTGGAACTCACTGGTGAATAATGGCGAGTATAGAAAATAGATGGAACTGTAAGAGAGCTGAATTCACGAATGTAAAAGGCTATATCGTGAAATAATCATGATTTATGCGAAATCGTGCTCATAGATCAAACGTCCACATTTTTCCCCCTCGGCTCTACATTCGCGTTTGATGAATTGTTGAACAGTCAAGAACCGCAAGCGTGTTTGACGCTTCCACGAATAGGATTTGAGTTCTTCCGTGGGTCTCGCATGCCACGAGTCGCAAACGTATCTACAGCAGCGACGCCTTCGCAACACGGGATAAGTGGTTTGATGCAGGTAGTAATTCTGGATGGCAGAAATGAAATCTCTCATGATCCATCCTTGTATGGCTAAGATTAAAACGAGCGGAGTGGTAGGAGAATGCTAAATTTTCTTGAGGTCGATCAAATAAGGTAATGATCATGAATTGGAAAATTCCGAGATCAGGAACTGCGGAAATATCTCAATAAAAAACCAAGCGTTGAGTGAAACTAAAACCGAGTGTTGATTCCCATTCAATTAACTAGACTGCAAGAGAAATTCTCTTCATCCTAGAATGTAAGTAACAGTAAGCCAGGTTACACTGAGATGACTCAGAAGAGAGGCCGCATAATGTCTGCACTTCTGGTTTCACTCGTTGAGGGTTGCGGTTTTATTTAATAGTCGATTGCCATTTATGAAGTTAAGAACAATGACTATTCTTTGTGTGAAGGTGTACGACCGAACAGGTATGTGATGGCACACTACATACAGTTCAGACTCTCAAATGTGCCATGTTGGACACGTTCGACTAAATTGGAAGTCTTTTCGCGGACCAAAAATTTTTATACCCGTGTTTATCATTTAAAAGGATTTTATTTGGAAAACATAATATGCTTCACACTATTTCGGGATGAAATGAGGATTTGACAGTTCATACATCGATAATTCAACGATTGGTAAACAAAAAGTATTTATTATTTTAATTTATCTAAATAACCATATTAGTTTTCGAAATTTAGGTTCTTGAATTTTAATTTAACGATTAAGTGATGCTCGTGAAAATTATTACGGAGTATAAATTACTTACGCCTTTTGCTTGGGACGAAATATTGCAAAACCTGAAATATCAAATGCTGGATTCGTTAAAAAAATAGTTTATTGACTTATGACGAATTTCGTTGAAGTTTTTATGTAGTTGTTGATTTTATTTTCATTTACAAGTCAAAAAAATGAAAGGAAATTATAATTCAGGCATTATGGTTATGAGTTTGGAAATATATCCAGAGGTTGCGAGCTTTTCTAATGTAGCTTTGTCCCGCTCTAATGTTTATAGTTTTATGGATAATGTATGAATACAATCGCTTGTTAATTTCTGGAGCGCAAAAGAACAGGAGTGAAAGGCAACTGGAATAAGAATACGTTGCAGCCGGCGAAAATATCAGTATGCCCTTATACAGCTCACTCCCATGATTTCAAATTATGCTTTCCTTCCTAATCAACTGCTCATTCTTCTCCAGTGTCACGCGTTGTGTAATGTCTTTTTCTTGAAATCCATATTAATGGGAAAGCGCAGTGCTACGTGTAGAATTTGCCCAAGACGTAATAATTGTTTCTGAAATTGTCGTTATTTTCTGTTTGAAATCGCTAAAAAGCCACGCATAATACTCATCACACAATACAAGTATGCACACACATTAGAGAAGTTTCAAAACATACTCGGAGACGACCGACTATTGTTCTTTCATCAACTTTTTGATTTATTCAAAGTTTAAAACTAGTCCCGCAAATTCAATGGTTGGGTCTGTAGGTAGAAATTAAAATGAGTAATAATTTTATTAAACGAAATCATGGATATGATTATGTCAAAATTTGAAAACTATTCACCCTGAGAATCGATGCATATTTCCAAATGATGACTGCGTTCGATGTGGATGATGTTAGCACTTCGTTCGATTAAAATACATTTATTCGATATTTGACCTTTCATCAAATGCCGTTGATGTAAAATATTTCTATAAAAATCTAGCTCTGCCACCAATGCCGTAATAATAATCTTTCTTTCCCATCTTAATCTTAACCCGCTTGGATATTTCTTGTATTTACGTATCCCTCCACCGGTTATTAAAAGAATAAACTTTGGATCCATCTGAATGGGTGTTATGGTAATGGCACGTAATAGTGTGCTGAGAACCGACAAACGTTGACGTGAAGGAGAGCAGAGATTAAGAAAAGTTGACGGCCTCATTACTTATTTTCTCTCGGAGGTTTAACGCGCAAATGAGCGGTGCGAAAACGCTCCGAGGCAATTGGCTGTTGTGATGGACAGAGAAGAAAAATGTTACCGCGATTCGCTTATTTGATATGAATTTCTATGTCGTTGGACAGTTTGAAATCGGTTGGCATTATTCGATTTCCCGAAACTATTATTTTCAATATAGTATGAGTGGTAAACATAGTTTTGAGTGAATAGGCCCTTTAATTGCTATATAGGCCATAAGGGCTATGCGTATAAGACTACAGACATTGTATCCATTTATATCAGCTGATATTACCTTCAGCGAATCACACAACAGTATTGATCCGTATGAAAAATCTGCTATTTAAAAAAGTAAAGAAAGTGACGTGGGGACATTATTTTGTGTCAATCGACTGATTGATTTTTTATTAATATAATCCTGATTGGTAGTCAGTTGAATTTACCAACAAGTTCACGTTTTCGAGTTGATACTATATTAATTTCGTAACAGTTTTATAATTATGAAAGTCTTATTATTATTTTTCATTTGGTTTCGCCGTCCATTAAAAAGGATTGAAATAAATATATTTTCATCTGGACGTTAGTGAATTGCTTCCTCCTTTTCCCTTTGAAAATGTTTGGAGCGATACATGCTTGCTCATTCCAATACAGCATTGCAATAGGGACACCTTGGTTAGACACACCTTGGTGATTTTCAATGGTATGTCATACGAATCAGTGGTTGGAATGACTCTCAAATAGAAAAAAATACTTTTCAACCAATTGAATTCGTAAACATTTGATATGTGAATCTGGAATGACATTACCACACTAATTTCTGTTCATGAACCTTTATGAATTACTTTATGCGACCATAAATCAAAGAATGGTGTCTTGATTTCGGGAGCAAACAGAATGGCATAGTGGAATTGGATAATTTCAGTATTTGTTAAGTTCGACGTTCACAATGAAAAAATGAAGACATCATGCTTCATATTTATATTCTGTTCTGTATCCAATCGTATCTCTGATATCATGTGGTTTTATTTATTTTAAAATTAAAAAAAAGTTATGAAATTCCATTTTAAAATTGATTTTCTTCAGTGTTTGCGTTGAAATGAGAGTTTTACCTAAATGATCTGTTTCATCTGATCGATCTTTAGAAAATTGTATGGGAACACGCGAATGATACCTTTTACACAATTGATTGCTTAAGTCTGAGAAAGAATCTATGCGTGCGTAGAATGCTCAAATTAAAAAAAAAATGAAATGCGAAATTATCCTGCATGGTGCGTATTTGTCTCGGAGTTCTAGTATTTTGTTCTGTCTGTCTTTAGCGGGAAATGAACTCATTCTTCCTGTATGTCACAAACGAGTCGTAAACTATTCGACGGAAAATACCTTTTAAAAGCTTCTGAAAAGGAATACGCTTGAGGAAATCTTTTGCGCATCGGTTAAATAACTTTAATTTCAGTTTGATTCAAAATACGTTCCCTCTTTTACGACTGTCTTTAATTGACCGTATAAATTGAAGGCTGTGTATGCAGAAGTAATGCGTTGCGCAAAAAGGCTGGAGAAAGCGAGGATAGTGAAGTATTAGCACACGACGTCGAGCTTGAAATGACTAGAGAGGTCGTTCGGTGCGTGATATCGATGTAAATATTAGTTGGAATCAGTTGAGTGATTTTCAGTCCTTGGAACACATATTCTGCCGTTGTGTGCGAAGACTTCAAGGAAATGACATTTGAAATGACTTGCCAATCAAGTCATGTGGTATTTTCCAGTGGCTTTTTGAAACATTTTATCAGCTTCGCTAACACCGTTAAAGACACTCACAGGCCCTCGATGAAGTTTAAATAATTTTTGTGGGTAATCTTTGATGCTGAAATTATTTCCCTTATTGTTTTGATCAGTTAGTGCGTCAACGAAATGCGAAAATTCCTCCCTATGACCTTCATCGAGATTAAAAATGTTCCTTTGATTTCATTGGGAATTACTTCATTACAGTCGGTTTAAAAACATTTCTTTATTTATTTAGATTTACCCGTTTATCAAAAATGTTTCATTATCTTATTCTATGTGGCCAAGAAAGGTTGCTGTTGAAAGGCGAAATAGCCTCAAACATCGATGATGCACAACGGATTCCGCTCTTTTCAAGTCAAGTTGCAGAAAATATGATAGGAATTCCTTCCACAGTTTTTATTCAATTATTTTTTTATTAGTTATACTTATTGTCCGTATTATCAAGAAATCAGGCAAATTTCTGAACCATTTGAATAGTTCAATGAAAAAACAATGAAGACAGGACGAAGTTTTCCTTCCTGCCTCGTTATTATTGGCACTTAAAATATCGATTGAACTTCGAAATTTTCATGGCAGTCGAATTTATATTGAAAACGCATGCATGGTCGTGTGCACTTTTTGGTCTCTCCAAGACCTCCCATTTTGTTTGGATTTTTTTGAGATTTTATTCCCATCACGCTGGAACATTTTGCAAAGGTTCTTGATATACCACTTGGTGGGGGTCAGAGTTTCCGATAGAGAATTTCAAAGGAGGATTTCACTCTGCAACTTTGCTCGTTAACTACTAATAAATTCCCAAAGACGAAAGGCACAACGGCCCATGTGTTAAGAGTAGTCAATAACTTTTATGAATTCATAAATACACCATTTTAAACAATCAAAGAAGTACGAAATGTGATATGTGTAGCGTTGCTTTGTGCGAATGTTAAGAAATATTTCGCGATTGATTGATAACATTTGAAATTTTAACGAGAAAATTGAAGTCATAACATAAAGATAATAATAGGAAAAGTCTGTGATGCTTAGCAACTCCTTTAGTATGGGAGTGCGAATACATGTCCTGATTATTGAAGGCTCTAGTCTCTTATTTAACTTCCGAAAAACTGTTCCTTCCATCGACTGTGAGTGATTTTATGTACACAAATGCTCATGCATGTGTGACGTGCATTAATTGCCTCAATCTAGCAATGCCCTCGTATCTGGAACAAGTATCGTCTCTGGCAGGAAATTTCATCTTTCACGAATTCTCAAATATTTACTCTTTTTACGAGAATTAATGATTAAAATAACTAATATTTGTATCTTCAAATCATATTTCAAACTGAAACTATGCTAAATGTGGAGGCACTTTTGACTCTCTCATTTAATGTAGCGTGGTCGTATAGTGACAACAGTTTCTCTAAAATATTAGTTTCAGTTGGTATTGGCACTTTTTGTCTTTTTTCCAGTGAGTATTTCGAGGGAAAAAGCAGTTCGACGTTTACTGCATAGACTATAGAAACACACCAGTGATAACTTATTGAAAAATATCCTATTTCCTAGCAGTTATTTGGCATCCTTAACATGTGACGTCGCTATGCCCTAAGGCATGAATGTATGTTAGTTGAAGGTACGAGTGCATGGCAAAGTATTCTCCCTGCTAAAATTATTAGCATCCAGAAGTTAGTTAAAGAAATATTTGTTACAACATGCTTATTGGAGCTCAAACTATCGTACTCCACCCTTTAGTTTCGTTCATTCCAGCGCCTCAACCTCTATCAAGAGTTCTCCAAGGCGTTCAATCATTGCATAACCTCATCTACTGCTCTCCAGAGCGTTTACTGGAATGAAAAGGTGTAGGTGGGTGGAGGGGCATCGAAAAAAACGAGGAACGACGCCCTTAGCGATATCCCACGGTCTCTTATTGGTAACTTGTTGCGGTTTTTATTCTTTACTAGTTTCTCTAGGACGCGTCGTACGACACCGCGTCGGAATGATATATCAAGTTGTTCGGGGAAGCGGGGGTTCTCCAGTGCGTCTAATTAACCGCAGGGCATTAGGTATTGCCGCTGACAATTCATACGGAATGTCCTCCGCTCGATATCTTCCTCGTGTTGCTCTTAGTGGCATATTGGTAACAATATGACTTCCTTGCAATTATATTTTCTAATGTTAATGATCGCAGATTTTAAATATTCCTGATTTCATTCGAGGATGATTTTTCAGGAGCGTAGACAAAGTGTTTTTGGACCTCTGACAAGAAGATATTCATGACAATCTAGTTGTCAAAAAGTATTGAATTGTTTTATTTTTATTCTCCAAATATTTATAGAAAATACGAAATTCCTTATAAAAATATACCGAGCTTCTTGATAATAGTTTTCGTTTGCCTATTTAAAACGGGATCAATTTTTATTACCATAAAAGTACGAGGATTTTGAAAATAGATAATTTTTGTTTGATTTTGGAAGGAAAAGTTCTGTTGAATGTAAAAAATTTAGCATCAAAATATCTTTTGTCTCTACATTTTAACCACGACATCTTACTAGTGGCACAAAACGGTGGCTGGTAAAAAAAAAACACATCAAAGTTCGACTTGTACATTTTTCACATGCAAGTGGGGATCCTGTGATATGCATATAAAGTGCGTTTGTGAATATGCATCCATGCAATGTTTATTCATTCACATGAATTTTATTTTTAAATAATATACGACAAAAAGATAAGATTTGTCCTTAATACAAGAAACCGTGTATTCTGAGCAGCGAACTTAAATTTTATGTTGGTGGAAAGAAAATATTTCGATGCAATAGATTTTGCTGTCGAAGGTAGCGGAACAGTGAACGTATTGGCTTTTGAACACACGTTGCCGTTTATATTTCGCAATAGTCAATAGCTGGAGGCCGATTTCTACTGATGATGAGCAATTTTTTTCTTTCATAAATATAGTAAATATATGGTATTTATATTGTGGAGAAGTGTATAGTGTATAATGTAAATATGCATAGTAAAGAAATTGTATTTATTTTCCGCGGGGAGGGCATGCATATCTAATGTCGTGTATTGGCGGGGGTGAATGTGGTGAAGTTAACACACTCTCCCAGCCTGACGAACCGGCTCTACGGATCAAGGTTGATTGCTTTGACTTGACACCCAAGTCTCTAGTTTTATAAAGCGAATGAAACTTCATCTCAAAACACACAACCATAAAGTCTTGCGGCTATCGAGAGATTTTCATTGATTTATGTAAGGACATGAACGGTGTTGGTAAGAATGGTAGAACTTGTAATAAATGTGTGCCAAGGATCGTGCCGATTATCATGCAACTTCTGTAGCGGCGTAGGGCGTTAAGAAAACGTCCACACTGAACAGCTTGGATATTCATCCATTATTAGTTACTTATTTCTAATTTAAAGGCAACCAATAGGGATGAGAAAATTATCTAATCGGTCCCATCAAGCAAACCGTTGAGTTAATAATGGCTTATTTAGTTTTTCTTTAATTTTAATCTATTTTTTGTTTACTTTGAATCCCGCTGTATATTGAGTAAATTGTTGCAATATTTTATCTCATCGGTATACTTTAAATCTTTAATTCCTGAGTGAAAAATTATTTTTCACATTTTAAATTGACTTCAAATCAATACATTGTTACTGTTAAGTATACATATATTTCAAAATGGTTACATGATAAATGAATGTTTCGGAGTTTAGACTTGAGTTTAGAGTTTGTGACTTTATTTTTATTTTATTTTTATTTTAGGGTTTATTTTTTCAATTAGGTAATTGTCCTGGTGGTCTGATCGGTCGTCGGTCAAACGGTCGTCTGATCAATGATGACTCTAACAATGAACATCATGCAAACACGCACTAGAAAAACAGATAGGGGACAAAATACTCTTACATACAATGACACGTCCACATCACATACAAAATGCTGTCCACATCGCGAACAAACAATATTTTAATACTTTAGAAATTGAATACACCATCACGCTTAGTGTTGTGTTAGCTCTACCCACATTTATCAAACAAACCTTCTGGTTGATAGTTCTGAAGAACGTTTTGGCGGGTGATTATTATTAAAAACCGACTCGCCAATCGCCATTCCTGGATTGATATCCATATATTTGCAAAGTTAAAATTATTTGTCTGCCATTAATGAAAACATCTTTCAGGAGGTACATTTCATAATTTGCTTCAATAATCGATCTCCATATATTTTTTCAGCCTCACTATGTTTAGTTTGTATCGGAGAGTTAAGTTATGGGCCATATAATTTTAATCAGGAGGGTTATGATCCTCAAGTCAACCTAAGCATTATTAGCCATTTTATAGCGAGAGTTTTGCATTCGTTTTTATGAATGTAAGATTTTTTTAGATGACTCCGCTAAATAATGAGAGGCGCATTTTTTGGCTCGCGGTTTTCGCGACGGTCAATCTCATCGCGCTCAGCTTTGAAGATGATGAAGCCGAAAAAGTTGGTTTATGGACTCGGAGGCGAGAGAAAAGAGAGAGAGAGAGGGGGGGGAGTTATAAAACTAGGGAGAGGGCCAGCAACATCTTTATCGGATGGGAGGGGAGGAGGCATTCCCACTTCGTGACGAAGACACAACTTTGGTGGAAGAGTCCTCCTAAAAACATTCAGGGGTGTTGGAGGTGTCGAATGTGATAAAATGATCTCCTGGGTCAATTTAAACGTTTTTGGTTTTTTCTTTAACACTTCCCTTCGTACTGTGATTTCTTACCGTGTTCCTTCCCCTGCCGTTTGTGCCTGACACAAAAAGAGAAATGAAGAGCGAGGAAGTTGCTATGGTTTCCTAGCGGTGAGGCGGCTAGCACGGTTCGGTTTAATGTGTATTGGCGTTTTCTTTACAAACCACGCCATTTTTCCTTGATTAATCCAAATTTTTTAACTTTTTTTTCTTGCCATACTAGAAGGCGGTCTGAGGCATACACTTGGACAATGATAGAGCAAAGCTGCGTAAGGAATAGTAATGAAATACGAGCTGCGTTTTTATTCTCCTTTTCCAATAATATATATTAACCGAGAATTCTTATTTGATGCGTAAATGACATCAAGCTGGACGGGTTGGAGATGATGTAATTTTTTCCTTGTTGCAGTAGAATACGTATAACGGACTGGCATGCCCAAGGACGCCGAGACCGTTTCTTTTGTTTTCCGTTGTACTTTCTCAAGGGTTTGTTTCATGCGCTAATATGGTGGAAGAGTACGGTATTAATGCAGTGTTTTTTTCTTCCATAGCCATTCCTTACTCATTAGAAGTGGATGTATTGCGATTAAGTGTAGCAAGAGTCAATCACGGTGAAAAGTTGACCAAGGTTTAAAGGTCTTCCATGGTGACTGAACATTTATTTGCTCCCATAAGCAGGTAACTGTGAACTGAGAGGACATATTGTGACTTGTTAATGGACTTGCATATATGGCAATCGGAATGGGAAGCCGATCGTGCGTAGCTCAGTGGCGTTTCGAAATATTCTAAGCGTTTGCCGCAACTGAAATAAACGGGATAATTCATCGGCCGTAACATTGCATTGCTTTTGATTACGCATACTCATGACCTCTGGATATAAACACATTGAGGGAACACATATTTCCATTATTTTGAGAAATATAATCGGACATCCCTCGAGACATTTATTAAGAAGAACTGTTTGAAATCATGAAAACATGGTTCCCCTAAATCTGTTTTAGGATTTCTTCTTCTTTGAGAAACTATTGTTGACGGACATGTAATCTACAGGTATCCTGTATATTTTATGACTACATGTGCTCAAAGAGAGTTAATCGTACCACTTGAATCTCGATTAAGTTCCGTATTTTCTTTTCGAAAAAAGATCAAACCATGTTTCATCATTCATTCAACGTTAGACCAGAGATTAGGCACGTGCGGCGATCCAATCGTAGTATACACTGCGGTCCATGGTCATCTCTGCTGCTCGCCATGAAGGGAACCGGGTTATTCATTCCGCGCAAAACAGCTTACATAACACCCTTGCGTGCCCTCGACGCATTTAATGAGAACAATAAATGTATCTTGACAAATGAAAGACACAACGCGGTCGGTCTCGGAAATTTCGTTCATAATGTGACGAAAACGCTTTCATTATCGTGGGGCGTTTTTCCAGATTATTCTGAATGTTTAGAGGCTTTTGTAAGACATGGATTTATGTTTCAACTCACTCAGAGCCGTGGTAACCGTCTATTTTACTCGGGAAGAATTAGTATCACCGATATGACATGGGGTGTAATATGGGACCCAAAATTCTCTCTTCCCTGCTCGGAAATATTCTATTTGATTGTATGCTCCAAAGGGAGTTTGAAGGGCTTGGATTGGCTCGGGTACTTGCGTGAAGACTAAGTTACCATTCCGCAGGTTTCGAGTTTGATTCACTGGGGAGGGATGGAAAATGTCCTCATAATTCACGTCCCTTATTGTGTATATATGTGGTCGGGGACATTTAGGATTTCTGGAGAGGGTAGGCTGGATTACTCTAAATCCCGCACTGTTTTTAGTAATGAGAAAGCTATTGTCTAAAGTTAAGAGTTTTAGTTAATAAAAGTCTGGTTTATCTCAACCTCTCCTACTCTCTTTAATTCGGGCGCGATATTAATTACCCATCTTTCCTTTCAGACGTGAATGAGTTAAGCAGTCACCCGTTTCCAAAAATAACTGCCAAGTTTATCACTCAGTAACCCATCCGCACGCTTTGTCTCAGCCACTTATACTGTTCTTTAGTTTCAATATCCTCCCTCACTTCCTTTTCATTCCTTCCTACTCGACTTTTCATCCTAGCGTGCCAACTTCTTTTCCCTTCGGTTTCCGGATGGTAATGATAATGAGTCCGACGCCTCTGTCGGTCTTTAAGATTGACAGTGTAAGAGACCCGCCCTTCATTTTGCGAAGCGGAAGATCGTCGCAATAGCGCAGCCGGCGGACAACTCTCCTCCGCGGTTGTAATTACATACTTGGTGCCGCTGGTGATTTTTTGGAACGAGTTGTGGTGAGCGGGTGACGCGGCACTTGGCTGCCGTCCAGCGAGCGAACCAACCTTCCCTTCACTCCTTCCTCCCTCCTCGGCTCCTCTTCGCTCGCACGAGCGGGAAGATGAATGGTATGCAGTTCGGTGCGAATTCCCCTATTATTTCTCTCGCAAATTGAATTTTGAAAATCTTTTCAAATTGCTTTTTTTCCCGTTGCTCGTATCAAAAGTGCTAGATGTGGTTCCTATACTAGTGGTTGATTAGCATGCATAGCAATCCATGAAGAGCAGTTCAATCCTGCTCCTGAGAGTGTTTTTTTTTCGGAGGCGATGGTTGCAATTATTCGCGTGAACTCCTCTAAAGTGCTCATTTGTTTTTCTCATCAGGGGAATATATTGCTGAGGTCTTTTAAAGAATCAAATTTGTAAGTATTTTCCCTTGACTCCTTCCCTCAAAGTACTTTTCGGAAAACTTTTCGCTGTTTCTGTATTATTTTCCCAAGTAAAAAAAAGAATTTACGTGCGTATTAAGTCGAATTAAGTGTGGGAAAAGTATTCCTCAAGAGTTTTCTATGGTGCTTAATAATTATTGTTGAGAGATAAGGATCGAGGTGGTTTATTGAAGTTGAATTTTTTTAATGGAAAAAGATTCAATATTTTTAGATCACTTCAATGTTTTTATTCATCAAAATGTATTTTGATGTTTAGAATCGCCATGTAGTCGACAGAAAGAGAATGGAAAATTGAGATGCGACGTCTTGACCTCGTAGTTCGCACCTTTGATGCGTGTGCAGCCGTGCGATCTGTCCCCACTGCTCCCCGCGGCGCGATGCGTTTTCCCATTACAATGTAGCATGGAGCTCCCATGCTCCTATCCATGTTAGTAGGGCGAAGGTGTGAGTTGTCAGGTGCTTCATGGCGGAGTCAGCAGGGTCACGAGGGGGCGGGCGGGGGTGTGGCTTCGGGAGTTCTGAGATGGCCACGGCACTGTGACCTCTTAGGGTCAATACTCTCACACGTACTCCTGGCTGCCCGGACAATAACTCCAAAAACGAACCAACCTGAAAGGAATCCCGGCAGGAAAATAAAAAGTTGCCATGGCTATTTCGGTGACGATCCGCCGCTGTCTACATTGCACTCAAGAACCTGTCATAGCCTTTGTTTGCAATTCAGTGAAAACACTAAATGGGATGTCAACGGGGCCATAAAAAAGGCTTTTTGTCTCCACTCTTACCTATCTACCTTCTCTATTCGAGCTAAGACAATAGAGGAAACAAAATGAGTATTGGCGCTTTGAAAATGTTGGTGTTTGGATAGCACCGAGGTGCGGAGAGACACATGTATTGTATCGTGAAATTATTTTTGTGAATGAGGGAGGGAGTAAAGTAATTTACACCAGTGCTGAAAATGGCTATGGAGCAAGAATCCTAATGAATAGGAGAAAGGGATAATATGGACGCGTGATGAAGCAAACTAAAGTCGTAAGGGTCCATCTCCAGTCCATGCTTCCACCCATAATGGGTGGAAGAATGGACCGGAGAGTGAAGGGCAGAAGGATATCGGGGAAGGAATTATCACGGCAAATAAAGAGGTGGGATTAAATAATAAGGAGCTGTTGGGGGAGTTGAAGAAATTTACACTGAACAGGGGAACGGAGGGTCGCAGTCACTTATCGCTGGATTGCGTGAGAATTGTTAACCGTGATGATCTGAGGTTTTCGATTACCTTCAAATGCTTGGCGGTAATCATTGAACACTGTGTCGTACCCTGTTTCGAAGACTAACGTGATAAGAACTACCAGGGCGATGCTTGCAGGCGTGCGTTTCACTCCTCAGTGGGCCGTGCCCCGCGGTCCCTCCTGAGGGAGAGCTGTTGACCATGGGGCACAACGTTAGTGAAGGAAACTAGAAAAAATCTCTTGGCTTCAACATTTTCATCCTTTCCTTATCATTTTCAGCCTCCGCTCTCCGTTCATAAAGCCATGCAATGATATCGATTTAACAGTGCGCAGTCTGAATAATATTCAAATTTTTTCGGGACACTTTAAGATGCTATGTCACCCTTAGAAATGCGAATATCTTTTGGTCATCCCATTCATTCGGTCTCTCTTGAATGAAGTCAAAATGTTCATGAATATATTGTTCACCTTTTCAGATGTCTACGTTTTGTACTTAATACCTTGATAACATTGCGTGCTCATGGGGGGTTACATACGCTTCAGAGTATCGCATCAAATGCTTTAAATGCCACAATGACAAAAATTATTTTATATTTTTCATGGATTCAGGTTCTATCATTATCATCATACAATTTTCATTATTCCAGAAATTTTGATGAAATAATAAACTTTGTTATGCGAATTTAGATTTTTACGTAAATATTTACACCCGTTAAAGAAAGTTTGCTTGAAGAAATATTCGCATTTTTCGTTTTTTTTTTGAGTGTCACAGAAAACCCTAGTATGAAAAATTCGCTCATCATGTTTGCTAATAATTTAATTCCGGAAAATGAAGAAAAACATTCTTTATTCCTTTTTCTCGAGTTAGAGCTGCAATACGACGTATACCTATCTCAAAATTTCGCCCCCTCCCGTGTCAGTGGTTGATAGCAATTCGAGGCGTTGACAAAATCTCTAAGATTGTCTCTACTTGCCAGTGCTAAATTTTCGAAGATTCCCTGATTTCGATGAACTTCAGTTAATAACACTGTGTTGTAAAGTATTTACAGCTACATACTCCTTGTTCTACAGTTCATTGGTCTATTTTATCTCATACACTCGACATAAATAGGAATTAAAAAGGGCATTAGGAAGAAAGAAAATAGCTTTATGACACGTCTTGAAGGGATGAGGTATTTAAAGAGAGCAATTAGAAAAAAAAACTCACTCACTGACAAATTAAATCAATGCAACTGGATCTACATTTTATGCTCTATTGATAACTAGTTTCGATTCATGGAATACTGGAACTATATCGTGGGTATTAAGAACCCTCAACTGCGGACACATACAGACCTGTAATCACATGTAACTTTATGATTAATATTCCTCCAGTTACTTTTTGCCAAGAAATCGGAACTATTTTCTCTAATTTATATTTCCATTGAAGGTACTCTTGGATTTATGCTTTGCATTCCTCTAGCTTATTGCAAGCGTTGAAAGTGTCTCCTGCTGGAAGATTTCCGGTTGGAATTCGGGCGATGTCAAATATTTTTAGGGAATACTTAATCGATTCCCACTTTATATGTCGTGTGGAATTCAATATAGTTTCAATGAATTTCCCAAAGACTTGGGCATTAAACCGTTTCCCTGCTAAGGATATCCTTATGCTGAAGTAGGATTTTTCGTCCTTAGTATCTACCTTTCTGTTATTGCATATCCTAGTATAGCTAATGGTATGTATTATCGCGCGTTCTTCACAATAAATATTCCCATTTCCACCTTAGTCACAGTAAATGTTAATATCGCAGACGAATAAAAACGTTATCAGTCCTAGATCTCTCCACGTAAGCCGTTAATGAAACGAGTGAAAGAAAGAGAAATACTATTTCCCCTCTGCCCAGTCTGTCTTTAGACCATTCACGGATCCCCACATCCCAACCGAGTGGCCTGGACTGAGGCTGCGGTTACAGCCCTGAATATCGCTCGCTGCGATGTGCCGCTGTTTGTTAATGTACGTCCATATTCGGTTGCCGAGCAACAAGGCCCGAGGCAGGGTTGTTGGCTTCGAATGAGTAGAAAGGTGAGCACTGAGCAACGTAATACTTAGTATGTGGGGGCAGAGGGATGCAGGTGGCAGCTCTGCTCTCTCGTAAGAAAAGATGATGAATGGTTTGTCTGAATGGAGAGACTTATGGGTTGGAATATTCATTGCCATTATCTTAATCATTGGTGTTTAAAATACAGAGGGCCCCCGAGTTCTGACGAGCGGACCGAGTTCGAGGTTTTCGCTCGTTAGTGTTTTGTTCGGCACACATTTTTCGTATTGTTGACCTTGCTCATTTCCTCGCCACCTTTTAACGTTTTAAGGAAACTTAGATCCCACCGTTTATTTGCTCTTAAGTAAAGGCGACCTTCCCTCAAGTACAGTGGAGCAAGAGGTAAATATCACAAGTGGCATCCGGTGAGATGCACCAGGTATTTCAGAAGCACAATGTGTACTGATATTTTATGATGATCAATAAAGATCTTAGGATAGTTTTCCTTTGTTTGGGATTCAAACCTAGTAAGTGTAAGATATAATGACCCTTGAATAACTCTCGGCGAAATTTGTGCGTTATTGATCTTCCAACATCCATTTCATGTTTGACGACATTGCGAATGAAATGACTGCACACTCTTCGTTATGTTTGTTCCACTGATTTTTAAGGTTACTGAAAGTCCATTCGGTGTTCCTTATATTACGCACACCTGCATGTCTGGATTTCCTGGCTGAATTCCTTTTAAGAGATGAAATACTGATGAATTTTAGTGATATAGACTATTTTATTTTTGGTGATATAGATATTTTATTCTATTCAATTTATTGATTTCGAGTATTTCTATTTATTAGGGTTGACTGCCTGATTCTAATAAAGTTAGAAATAATGTTGATTGCTACGAATATTTGAATTTAAATTTTATAGCCGGAAGAATTCTACATTGAAGACTTTTTTATCCATTTTCCTTATTTTTCTCTCGAATATCTTTCCCCTTAAACACATTACGAGTGATTCCCATGGCGGAATTTACAGTCCGCTTCTCGCAGTGCCTTCGTGGGACAGATATGATCTCGTTTGCGTCGCCTTAACCTTTTTACTGGCATTCACCGTAAGTCGGGTCATCTCCTCCGGGTGGACGTAATTTTGAGGTAAAATCACGTCATAGCTTGGAATGATAAGAATATTTTGAGCGGTAGAATTGGCTACCACTTACCGTAGAAAGTTTGGACGGTGAACGAAAGGAAAAAAAAAGAAGGTATTCCTTTGCGCGTGGCTTCGCACAGTTCTTGCGTTTATTTACTCGCAAGAAAAATTCCGGGTGCGCCTCTCTGAGTCACCGAATCTCGTTTTGGCCGGGTGAATCACGGTCACGCCCGCACGCAGCACGGCTCCTGAGCTCTGCCCGTGCTCTGACCCTCCCCCCACCCCCCTGCTCAAAATTGAGAAGACAGAGAAAGAGAGAATAGGAGAGAGGGATGGATGAAACAAAGGCAAAAGGGCAAGAATAGCAAACACACACACACCGCCCCACACGCACGTAGGTAAGGAGGAGGTGGTAGGAAGAGCGCCCCTTTGCGTCTTTGGCCCCCTTTGTCCCCACCTTCTCCACCTCCCCTCCTTCCTCTCGCGACCCCCGCCCCCATCTCCTGGGCTTGCGTGATGCCGGAGAGTAGATAAAAGAGGAAGAAGAGAGATGGGGATGGACGATAACCACGGGGTGGACAGAAAGAGGGATGCTTGCATTTATGCACGTTTGTGCGACTCTATGCGCGGGTGTGCGATCGAACCTAGGTGTGCGCAGCGCGCGCCAATGTCTCTCTATCTCTCTTTGTGTGCGCGCGTGTTTGTCGAGGGCGTGCGTGCGTTCTTCTCCGCCGGCTCCTCTTATCTTTTATTTCTATTCCCTCTCCCGCCCTTTCCCCCAATCCCCACCCCCTTCCACCCCCCGAATCCACTCTCCCGAGTCCTCCCCGCGCCGTCCTCTCCGAAGGATTTACATATCGGCTCCCGAAATCGCTGTCGGAGCGAGTGCCCTCCTCCTCGGCTCCTCCCTGCCCATAAGATTCCGGGCATGCGCGTTGCCCAACCTGCAGATAGCCGCATTCACTCTCTTCATTCCTCCTCCACGCCCCTCCCCCCTTCCGCCCCCACCCTCCCCTATCCAACGACGCGCGCTCTTGAATCCCTAAAAAAAAAGTCGCCTTCCTTGTACGTAGAGTGCATTCCACATGGTCGTCACGGATCTGGATTTTCGGGATGGCAGCGTTTGTTGGGATTCGGGGAGGAGCTGT
The DNA here is from genome assembly GCF_022747635.1 of Hetaerina americana. Lineage (NCBI taxonomy): Eukaryota > Metazoa > Arthropoda > Insecta > Odonata > Calopterygidae > Hetaerina > Hetaerina americana. Next base: position 10,159,191 of record NW_027286752.1, read on the forward strand.
GAGGCCCACCGCGGGGGTGGGTCGCACGTATGTGGGGGCCAGAGGGGGTGGGTGGATGGGTTGATGAGTAGGTGGGAGGGAGGGCTTGTCCTAGGGTTGTTAGGGGGTGGTATGATCTCCGTGCGAGGGGAGATGGCACGGGGGTGGCAGTTGCACAGGGCGGCGGAAGGAAGGGGAGGAGTTGGAAGGCGGTCTCGTTTTGATTGGATAAACGTGGGTCTTCCAAAAGGAGATACTGTGTCAGGAAGTAAATGCTCAGTTTGGGTTTACCCTGGGACGGGGTTGAGAGAAATGAGGGATTTGTGGCGAAGTGACCTTGGTAGCCAATGGGGCTCTAAACTTCTCGACAGAAAAGGGAAATTGAAAGTTGAAGAGTCGATGCACAGGGGCATATTACCGCCGTAATATGATGTTAATAAGGTAGTACTCCATTGGAGTGTAATCACCAAAAAATCGCCTTCAATGTACTAGAGAGAAATATCGATATATTTTATCGGTATCTGTAGCTGACTAATGATGAACTTACCCTAGCATTATCCTGGCAGAACTCGTGATCGGCTTTTTATTAATACACATCTGCGGGAATAAGTTCGAACGCTTGCAGGCACCTCCCACTAACACTTGCCTGGTTGAATTATCAATTTAAAATGTGGCGATTGTTAAAAAGTCGCGAAGCTTTATTATTAAAGAAACAATATCGTGACGATACAGGTCTCCCTCTGACTGACGCGAAGTGGCAGCGAGATCGCATGGCTCTAAGACCATCGCAACCGAAGTATTGTAAGAAATGGCTTTTTCACGACTCAGGGAAAACATATCCCCGGGAGAAATGGATTCTTACTGTCGTGATTTGTCATTTTGGAAGGTGTGCTTTCATTTTCTGAATAGCTGACTTCACAACGAAGATCTTTTTCGAAGGAAGACCATTACTTCTTCCATTGGACAATTATTTTTTTGGAATTGCGTAGAAAACGGTTTGTCTTCGTTTTTCTCTCAAATGGGTGTTTCTTACTTCCACTCTCCTGAAAGAACTAGCCGGCGGAAAAGCAATTCCTAGTTCTCCCGTGGTCCGCACTCTGCGACATAACCTAGACCTTGCTCGCTCCCCGTCTGATACTGAGGGCCGGGCCCTCTTCCGGGTTTGGGAGGACCCTTGGGGCGGGCGCTGGACACGCTGCTTTGGCGTCAGTCGGTCCTCCTTCCCTGCCAATCGTTTTCATTCATTCGCAGCCACTCCTCCGTTAAGGGAAGGACTCACGTGTTATCAGGATGAAGGACGAAGGGAAGGTGTGAGCGAAGGGTTTCGTTGAGCGGTATATCGATTTAAAGTTTACAAATTACTTATTCACAAGTATTTACATCTCGATATTTAGATGAGTAATATGCCATCATGTTCGGCTTGCAGGGTATGGAGCATAAATGGAGACATTCCTTCCGCTGGCCCTCGCTCCATTATTCGAGTTGGTATTTTTTTCTTTAGCTTTCCGTGAACCTTACCACTTCTCACCTTAACCCGTCTCCTACATAGACTTCGCTCCCCCTCTTCTCACGTACTAAGTAATTGTATGCATTAGGTGCGCTAAATCCTTTGAGCGAATATTCCATTTTTAGTCTTGTAGCCTCTTCGGTGTGTCTACCACACAAAGCGGCGCAAAGCGATCGACCCGTCAGATAACTTCGAGGGCGGAGTGCCGCCGCGACCGCCAGACGTGTTGAAGTGCTCTTCTCCACAGCATGCTTCGTGAACACCGGCCGTGATTTTCGAGTGAATGTTTCGAGGAGAAAAGGGAAAACGGGACAGAGATCTCTTCAAAACGCCCCTCCGTGTTTGCCGTTGAAACATCCAAGAATCGATACACCATTAGATTGATATGTCGATATTCGCCTTTAAATGCTGTCATATGTGTATCGATTCACTTTCATTGTCCACGCCGAAGGGCACTTGCACTGGGGCAGTTTTGATTGTCGCAGGGTTTTGGGGAAGGGCTGGTTGGGGTCGTCTGGACGCACTTCGGACCCCTTGGCGAACTTCCTGCTACTCCCTCCCTCCTCCCATGCCCCAACCATTCTCCCGTAATATCATCGGGAGGGGAAATGATAAGTTTCGCAGTTTTTCCTAGTGGTTCGAAATTTTATCCACAGATGGCAATGCCATTGCCGCAGCGATGCAGTATCAACCTGTTGCACGCGCTCGCTCCGCCCTGGAATGTTGGGAGGTGAGCGCCTTGCGGTGCAAATGAAAAGCTTGTGAAACTCACAGATTTTTATGTCACATCTCGTATGCTCACAATGTTGCCGTGGTATATAAAGTATTGCTGGACATTGGACAAAATATCTCTGGCAGCAAATGGTTGATTAAATTGGCAAATCGATGAAATTGTCAAACACATTAATAGACATTATTCCCTTCATCGCGTGTGCTCATAAATAATTCAAAGTCAGCGTCAAAATTATTTTATAAAAAATTAAGAGAATATTAACGAGTAAGCATCAGGACTTTGCAAAAGTGAACTTTTATTCTACTTCTCTTATCTTTTAGAACTTTTGTTAGTTTTCATTCTATTCAATCGATGATGGATGGATGGCATGAAGCAGCATTTTAATATTTTTTTTACTAACTGACATTATGCGTGGCTAATAGTCTTCAAAATGAGATTAAAATGTATGAACTCACATTTTTAATCGTAAACTCAAAATCGCATTTATTTATTACTGATTTTTGTCATTTACGTGGAAATTATTACACGAGTGCTCATATATTAGTATATTTAACTTTCCCTCATTAGAAGACTAACTTGGTCAGAAGTCTGTTAGTATTAGAATGTTGGAAGTTCGCTGGCCTTGCCGTGAGGTGTACCTTCCATGGAAGACGTATTAAATCTATTTCCGTGATTTCTGGGTGGTAGGACGCGTTGGGAATTCATGTAATTGAATGCAGGATCTCTCTTTTATCGCCGGGATTCGTCAGGGCTCGAATTAAAAAGCATAAGGGCTGGCTTATGCACCGTGATCGCTAGATGTTCGGCTGGTGAAACGCAAAGAGGAATTCTTACCGCAAAGGATGTACAAAGAGCAGAAATGATTTCGTTGATAAGTAACGGAATGCACTTCTGGAGGCAAATACCTCCCGAAACGAAATACGTAGTGAGGAGGCCAACCTGCAAACGTCCGGGAAAGAGAACGATGGAATGTGAAAGAATTGCTAAGTGAATAGACCGGAAGAGTGTGAACCGTGGAAAACGTCAATTTCTGGAGAACCCGAGGGATATTCTCGGAAAAATAATCATGGAAATAATACTGAACTGGATGTAAAAAGAAAGAGAAATGCCGCATCGTAAAACAGTGGCGGAAGAGAAAATAAAACACAGAGAGAGAGAGGGAGAGAGAAACTGGAAATTTGAAAATGTCCGTGGGTGAAAGAAAGTGGAGAATTGGAAATAAGTACAAATTGTGGCGGTTTAAAAGTAGAAATTAAAAAAATTGGAAATCGAGGTAAAGTGAAATAGAAAAAAAACAAAGCGCAAGTGAAAAATGAAAGAAATATGCAGAGGCATGATTAAGCGCTGAAGGAAGGAATGGATTGGACATATGAGGGGAGCAGGAGTTGGATGTACGCACAGAAATGTAGAGCAGCTCGGAATGGAAAAATGTCTGTGGTCTTTCCAACAAAAAAAAAAGGATAGCGATTGAGGGAAGTGAGGGGGAGTGAATGAAAAGGAGTCGAGTTAATGGAGGGATTAAATTTAGAAGTATATGGAAGCAGTGTCTGCGGAGAGATTCGAGGGTAGAAGGAGATGCCTCGATTTGGGGAAGTGGATATGTGCTGGGTGGCATTTTTTTAATCACAAAGGAGAACGGCGGTCGCGTGCAAGGGGTGACTGCCACCCGAAGAAGAGTGATCTCCAATCAATATAACACATTCCTGGTCATTGCACATTATTTACGGTCATCTCTGTACACACAGTAATCGACTCGAAGACCGGTTTGGTAGGTGATAGTAGAGTTCACCCAGTATTAAACCCGACGGCTTTTGAAATTCACACATCAGGGTAAGGTGGCCAGTTCCTTTCCCTGTGCCGGTTATGGTTTTCCCAAGAAGATCTGGTAGCCCCCCGAAAAATCACATAGCTTGCGTGGAGCTGCAGGTGCCCAGAGAGGTGTCTCTGAGAGTCGAACCTGTGCTCTCCGATCAGTAGCCCGGCGCTCTACCCACTAGACTACTATGCCCCTACTGAAGGTAGCAGAGAATCGAAAAAAATCTTAACTATAGAATATACCTCCTGCGGAATTATTTTGAAGGTCGAATGAGTATATATATATATATTAAGCAGCCAACTCGAAAGACTCTTAAATAGATGAGCAGATAAACCCATGGTGAACAGGAGAGTTATACACTGACGACATATTCTCAGACACAAGAGTGATCGAAAGATGATAAGATTGCTGATGAGGATAAGTCATAGGAATCAGGGGCGATCCCTCGGTTGCGAAGGATTAGAGACCAACGGGGAGCCGGGTAGGAATTACAGTTTTAACGGAAGCCTACCATAGAATTGTATTTATATGCCGTGACAACGATTTGACGAACAGGAAAAAAAATACCAAATATTCACATAATTAAATTTAAATAATATTTATGAAGAAAACGAAAATTACTCTCCACAGTAGTGATTAAAAAATATTTAGATTGGCATAATGTGTAACAAATTTAGTAAGGGATATGGATTCAAACTCTAATCTCAAGTGAAAGGTAATAAACAGAGCAATGGGTGAGGGGATCGTACGAGGAAGGCGTCCGGCAGGAAACTTAATATCCCCTTGCGTGTTAGATGGAGCTTGTATGTGACGTCACGACGGAGTAATATGGAATCAGCTGTTTCTTTGACAAGTAAGCAGTAACATCACGGAAGGTTCCGCCGGGAAGGCGGACTATATCGGAACTGGTCCACGAGGAAGGATCCATGTCGCCTAGATAGACTTCTCGTATTTACACTCGGAACGCGTGGACAAGCAAATAAAGTGTATCGTCAATTTAATATCATTTCGATAAGAAATGCAAGCGTAAATATCATTCATCGCAAAATTGCGACAGAGAGATTTCCGTAAATGAGGGCTCGACAATTTGACCGATATTATTATTATTTTTGGCGTCAGTTGTCTAGTGTTCGCACGACTGCCATAAATTCAAATTGCAAAACGTTGACCGATCGAAACAATGCACTCAGGAGTATTTAAAGTTGACGATATGCTTAGAATTTATTCTCAAATCCCAAAGCGACAGCGCGCTAATTGTTAGCTCAACTATAGATACATACTAGTAGCAAATTGAAGCAAGGTTTCAGATGTGGACTTTAGATCTCATAGTGGCCAATGTTCCTTCAAAGGGAGAGAAGTCTGGATGAATTCCCAAGTTCGCTGCCAGTTCCCTTTTAGTCCGCTGGTGCCTTGGGTAATGGAGAAATAAGGGACTAATTTTTACGACACATATTCCAAAGATAGACACCAGCCCAAAACATGATGGATGGAAGTGGCGGCCGACCGCTTTGTTTCCTCTCGAAACGTGAATCTATAGTAAGTGACATTTCGCCGGTGCTTATCTCTGATAGTTGATATATTCGTAGATTCTTGTAGATTCCAGTTCTGATATTTCTTTACCATCTGGAGGCACAGAAAATATTCATTCTTGCGAAAGGCTCCCCGCTTGCAATGTTTTGAAGAGAATTTTCACGGAAGCGTGCTCTCCCATTGGGACAATGCCCTATTGATTACGTGCGGTGACGCTCGTTTTTGAATTTTGTGTTCACTTTTACCAGATATTAACCTATCGTTTGAAAAGGATTATTAAGAGTCTATATTGCAATTATTATCATTGGTAGTCTACCGTTTAAGGTAGTTTTTGCATGGACGCAGACTGACTGATCCACGCTATACTTCTTGCCTTTGTCCAAAACGACACAAGCTTGCACCCCACACTACATTCATACCGTTCTACAGTGCCGAGTATTTTTTATCTCATGCCAATCCGTCCGACATGCCTATCATTTGTTCCTCCCTTACCCAACGCCCCCCTCCCTCTATCGCAGTCTTCAGCTTTCCATCCCCAATCAAAACACTCCGCCTCTCTCAAATCTTCCCTAGCTTTCTTGCCTTCCTTTGATTTCTCTTAATAATCCTCTGTCCTTCTCCGCCATGCCGAATACTTCTTTGGATGTTTTTTACATCGTCCTCTACACCCGCATCTAAAAAAGCGTCTAATCGGTACCTATCGCCTTACTTCCGCACCGTACAAAACCACGCTCCATATCTGCGTTCCCACTTATCTTTTTTAGCATCCTTACTCAATGTACCCGTCATAAATTACCTCCTCGTGGATGCTTCTTTGCATAACGCCATTCTTCTATTGTCCACCCTACTTTGATCACCTTGCTCCAAGCACTGCTAATTTAGGCGAACTGGCCCATCTGCTCTAGTTCCTATTTGGACATTTAACTTCTTAAGCCTACCACCTCCTCAAAAACATCATTAGCTTTGTTTTTCTAACTTTGATTCTCTTCCCATATCTATCATCCTGATATTTTAATACGCCCAGGAATGGTTGCAACCATTACTATCACGCGCGCCTCTCTCCTCCCTGAACCCAAACTGATCATCCCCTAGTTACCATTCGCCCCCCTCTCTGAAGATTCGAAGTATCTTATTAGCTGTGCGTAAAATCAAACTTATTGCTCCACAGTGCTCGCACAATGATGTTATCTTCCCCACGGCCTTATTTGATTACAATTCCCTTAATGCTCTTTCTGTCTCACTATCAAGTATGCATGGATCTAAGTAATCCTCACCTGCGTCATACTCTCTTTCCATGTCTAAGGTTACTGTCTTAATACCCTTGCCGTTTAGATCCTCTGTATTTCCACCTCTCTTGACTCTTCCCTGGTTAAATAAATAATTGTCATGACCAATATTCGATTGTTTGCTCGAATTTTACCTTCGTACCGCCTGATAATATATGGTATATGTGTAGGTATACGTATAGCGCACCCATTTCTCATTTCCTTTGTAAAATCTCCGTGTCCTTCCATACTGCATCCCCCATCACTCGTTTCTCGCCCTATTACTTCCTCTCCCAGTTTATTATTGATATCTGTGGACTTCCTCTGTGGACCCGATTTGCCATGTTACAGAAAATGTGGATGCGGATATGAAATGCATGAGGATATTATTACTGATGTCGAAAATTCTTATCCTCAGCTGTTTCATCTGTTGCAAGGCATGATTGCAACTTCTAATAATGATTTTTGTGGTTACTACATGAATGCTTCGCATGTGCTTAATGGGACATTATTTCTTGCCATACACATCTCCTCGCTTCATCAGATCGTCAAATTTGACAAAATATCATCGAAGATCTTCTAAAAAACGAAACCCTTTAATCATTCGCACATGTAATTTTCCGTTCCATTGCTTAAGGTAGCAAAGAAGGACTGTCCAGTTAAATTGATGTGGATTTTCATGCGTTGAGCCTCCGGAAGACCAAAACGGTTTTCTCTTCCTCCAGCACAGTTTAAATTGGTAACTTATGTGAAAAATTATCCTTATCCGTCAGGTTTCCAGCAGATTCTGATCGAATCAAGTCCTGTTGAGAAAACCGGTCGTGCTACCAGATGGACGTTATGAGTTTGTTAGAATCCCATTTGGGTTAGCTAAGGCACTTATAAGTTTTTCAGCGAGCGGTTGATTGACGCCGCACTGGGCCCTCCCGCGTACTAAACGGATGGTCGGCTCAAGGTTTAATTCCTCGGAAAATCAGATCAACTAACATCCGTGGTTGAACTGTGGTGAGAAGTGTTCGCTCTTGAAAACGACGCCATGTCCGGTGTGCAACCTCGTTTTCTTGAGATAGATATTTGGATGCATTCTTGACAACGACGAAGCTCTTGATAGTCGATGCAGGCTAGGGCAGAGCGGAGGTTGTTTTGGGGGTCGGGCCCAAGTGAGGGTGTGGGCGAAGGTGGGTCAGGAAGGCGGGAGGCGAGGGGAAAAGGGCTCGTGGGGTGGCGGGTTAGGGGGTGCGTTGGGGGAAGGGGTCCGAGGAGGAGGAAATCCAACGGATTGCGTCGGAAATCCTGAACGAGTCGACGGGTCCTCGCGTGCGGCTCAGGGCGGCCCGTCGTCATTTGGATATGGAACGCGCGCGAACTGTGGAAGGGAGCTGGTTTATTCGCATCCTGCCTCGTCGCTCGATTTAATTTGCATATGGCGGAGGGGAATTTGCATAACGACCTCTAAGGGGCTCTCGTGAGGGGTTTGGGACTCTCTCCCGTATCCTCTCCTTCTCTTCCCCGCTCCCTCTCTCTCCCTCGCTCCACCCCCTCATCGAGCACAAGTCCACCCAACTCCCTTCCACCACCAAGGTCCCTCGCCTCCTCCCTCCGGACTGAACCTATTTCCACGTTGGAGCTTCGTGATTGCCGGAAAAATCGCGGCATCGAGATAGGAAGGAGGAGGGCGATTAGGAATAGGGGATCTTCAAACCTGGGCACGACCTGTCATCAGGCTTTCGCTCTTTCCCGGATCGAAAACTCGGTTAGAATGCGAAAAAGAACCGCAAAACTAGTCCTTCCGCCGTGAACATTGTCCAATCAAATAATCTTGCGGTTGTCTACGTCTTCTCTAGTGGATGCTAGTTTTTTTAATGCACACAATAAATATAAGCGGCGCACACTTGGATTTCTTGACTGCCATTTCAACCCTATTAATCGAAATCATCTAGAGGAGTTATAGATATCGCTTTACGTGGCATGGCTCAATTAAAGCATTCATATTATTGCTTGAAATTTTTTTCTGCCATCGAATAAGGGAAAATTGAACTAGTAAATCTAGTCATTCTTTAACCGTTCATACGGTACATTTTATCTGCTGGATTCCCATTTAATATTGCGTGTGACAGCAATGGAACAGTTCAAAGGTACCGATAATATGGAAGCCTCGCCATGTGGCGCAATTTCAAATACGATACGCAATTTCCGGTATTAATGCAGTAACGCTGTTATTTATCGCTCATCTCTTGGCTCCTCTCGATTCTTCCACAGCTTCTACCCACCAATATATTCAGGGTGCGTTCCAAAAGTAATGATTTTATTTTTTTAAAGTAATTTATTGAACAGATTTGCACAAACACTTAAAATCATATTACTCTTGGGCCTCTACATAATTTTTTCAGCGACTCTGCCATGACTGATACGCGCCTAAGAAGGCGTCTCTTCGGGGACCTCTCGCAAGGTCTTCTTCACGGCTGATTGGATCTCTTCTGTTGACGAAAAACGGGCTCCTTTCACGGCTGCCTTAATTTGAGGGAACAAAAAGAAGTTTGCCGGGGTGACGTCAGGACTATAGGGGGGTGGTGTAGCGTTGGCCCCTGATGTTTGGCCAGGAACTCGCGGACTCGTAGCGCGTTATGGCAAGGCGCGTTGTCGTGATGAAGTTGCCAGACAGCGGGGATGTCTTTTATCGCCCTGATGACCCTTTTTCGGAGTCTTTCCAGCACATCTACGTAGTAGACAGCGTTAAATGTCTGTCCTTGAGGGACAAACTCCTAATGGACCACTTTTTTACTGTCAAAAAAGACAATGAGCATTGTTTTCACTTTTGATGTGCTCATTCTTGCCTTTTTGGGCTTGAGGGACTGGTCGGTGTGCCACTCAGAGCTTTGGCGTTTTGATATTGGGTCGTATTCAAAAACCCAGGTTTCCTCACCAGTGATGACGTTGCCCAAATAATCAGGTTCATTTCCAATACGTTGCAAAAGTTCAACTGAAATTTACGCTCGGTTGGTCTTTCATGACACGGTCGTCGCGCATAGGTTTACAATAACTGACATCTTGGTACTTCAACAGCTTGGACAGCACTGATACCGGTTTTTCGCCAATGCTTAGAGTCTTCCCCGCCGACTCCAAGTGATCTGATTCCACTCCAACCAATAAGAGCGGCGCGGGAAATTCAATGGCTTTACTTGTGGAACACACCCTGTACGCCGTAAATAAAGATTATTATACCACGAATGGCCTTAGCATTAGCGTATATTACACGACGTCGTCAAAGAAACGAGTCAAATATTCAAGACGTAAAGAAAATAAAGTAAGAAATAAAGCTATGTGTCTATTAGGCCTTCTCTACCGCTTCACGGAAAATAAGTGACCCACGAGCATTGATGGCACTCATATTTTTCCACGATTGTCCTTCCACTGCTCTCCCTTATTAACTTCCGAGTATTTCCACAACCCACCCGCGTGCCCACGCATTACTCCGCATGCCCACTCCCAGACTATCACTAATTGAACGCTAACTTTTCTTCCGCCTCTCCCATCTTTAGATTGAACAGAGTTATTGTTCATAGAATTTGAGCATTTGAATTTAGATTTTTGGTCAATTTTTAAAGTATGTTTAATTTCAATTTTTTATCATTTTCTATAATTGACATCCCCTATCACTGGGAGACCATTTTTCTAAACGTGTAAAATTTTTAAACTTGATTTTTAAAATTGTCGGCCTCGGTGGCGGCGAGGTAACGTCCTCGCCTACCAACCCAAAGGTCGCGGGTTCGATTCCCGCCTAGGTGGATTTCCCTCCATCTAGGGCTTGGTTGTATGTGATTGTCTTCAATATAATGTCTGTAATGTAGGGTTAGGTGGAAGAAGGGACTATTAGTCTCAACCTCGCCCAATTAAGTCGATAAATAAATAGATAAATAAATAAATCTCTACTGAATTCACCCCCTGATACCATTGATCCTTTTTTGCTTTCCTCCAACGCATTTGCTGAACTTGTTCATTTCCATCTCTCCATGATTTGTTGAGAATACAAAGGCCTTTGTTATTTCCATTGTTGATTTGTCAATATTTGATGTTTTTGAACGCATGCGTTTTTATTTGTACGTTGTTACATGCTCCACTTTAAAGTGGCAAGTTACTTCTGTATGTGGTCCTATTTCTAAATAAATAAATCGATCGCTGATAAAGTTTCCCGAGGAAATTTGATGATTTTTGGTCAGTAGTGGTCTGCATTGATGCGTGGAAGAGAGGAGGATTACGAATTGACAGGGTAGAATACACGCAAGCATTTGTTACTGGCATTGATTTGGATAATTAAAGTGTCGAGGTTGAAGAGGTGGCCCTCGAAAATGAAAAAGAAACGCTTTCAGGAGGCGCGGATGGCGCGAATCACTTCAAGCATTGAACCGCTCGGCCACCGCCGCATCGGCGCTGAAGCGTTTACTTGCGATTTTGGAGTGTTGGTCGTGAAGCCGGAAGTGGTCGCCATGGTCATTTTTCTCGGCTTCATTTGGTCGACATGGCGGGTTTTATTCGGTTAACCACTCGGGTTTTAAGTTGCCAAAATTTTTTCCTCCTATCAGTTAATATAAAAAGGCAATTTTTTCCGCCAAGGGATACTAAGTTTCAATGAACTAGTGTAGTGATTAGAAGAGGGATAATCGGCCGAAGGAAAATTAAGTACAATTTTACACATTTGAATGCCAAGTTTAGGGAACTTCCGAATTTTCGTCGTCCGCAAATGTTTCACGAATGATAATGGACGATGTTTTACGGTGTCCGCATAAATTATTACACGAACTGACCGTTCGAAAATTGTGTTTTGACCGCATATGCCACCACGAGCAAGTCTGCCACATTTTTCTGGAATTGTAAATTAGTGAGTTACGCAGGGAAGTGAATTTGGTATTTTTTCAAGATATTGCTAACGCGAATCTAATATATTGACCATGAATGAATTTATTACTTATATTAATATTAAACAAAACTGCTCTACAACTTTATGAATATATGCGTCCGTTATTTTCAGACTACAACCGGAAAATTTCAATTTAGGCATATTTAGTAAATTTTATCCTTTATTGACGATTATAAGACGAAGGCAGGTCTGTCGTTAAAAAAATAGTGTCAAATTATTTTTTTAACATAGCTAGGCTTTCTCGTAATATAAAAAGCAGAGCAGAAATACGTAATTTATAATTTGGAAATAAGAATCATTCTCCAGTTCTTTCCTTGAGTCTGGAAATGCTCGCGCTGTTAACCCGCAGGTCTTTCGCCCAAGCAGCGTGCGTCAGCGGCCGAGCCCCTGTCCTTACGCGGCTTCCTTCTATCCCCTCCGGCCAAATCCGCCATTTCTTCCTCCATGTCTCCTCCAAACTTTTTTTTGTGGTTTTCCTTTCCCGTCGGAAAATTGATGGCTTACCGAGGTTTTTCCCTCACGCGGCGACATGACGCGGAAGGCCAAGTAGCAGTGGGAGTGGTGGTATCGGGGGTCGAAGGAATGGGATGGGAGAGCGAGGACGAGATTCTCGGCTACCTGCTACATAAACATGAAAGTGTCATGGAAACGGCGCGGAAAGGAGTTTTTTTTGGAGGAATCCGATGCGGAGAAAGGCGTCGGATTATTTGAAAAAATGAAACACTTAGGTGGTGGAAAATGATGAGAGGATCCGTGGGGAAGAATTGCGGGGAAGTGAGTCAATGGACCCTTGCCGAATGGGATCGTCCCCTTATCGTGCTATCACGCGGGGAGGAGACACGAGTCCGAGCTCTCTCGTGCGTAGTACTTTCTCCGTGGTGCGTTTGCTTTGGGGCATCGGAAACGCGCCCACGAATCTTCCAAGGGGTTCTTGCGTGGGGGCCGGGCCCTTACTATTGTCCGTCTGGACGGAGAACTCTCATCGACGTCCGCGCCTTCGCGGCTGGCAGCCCGTCCGCTCTGACTTTCTTTCACTTTGAGTGACTTGTAACACGAATGCATCGACTCCCCCGGATAATTTGGTGAATTATTGGTCAATTGGAAGAATTGCGCTAGGCAAAGAGGCTCTCACAAGGAGGAGGGAATTGATGACACGGACGTTGAGTAAGGATGTTAAGAAAAGACTCGTAAAAACTTTGATATGGAGCGTAGCTATGAACGGTGCGGAAACGTGGTCATTGAAGCAGGAGGATAGACGTATATTGGAGGATTTTGAAATGTGGATGTGGAGAAGAATGGAGAAGGTGAAATGGACAGAGAAGAAAACAAACGCGGAAGTACTTGGTATGGTGGGCGAAGAGAGGAGTTTGTTGAGAGAAATCCTATGGAGGCAGGAAAAGTGGATGAAGGGGGTATTGACCGGCAGTGGGATGTTGAAGACTGTAATAGAGAGGAGAATGTTAGCTAAACGAGGAAAGGGCAGGAATATATAGTGATGTTGGATGGGATGAAGGCAGGAAGAATGTACTCAGAGATGAACAGGGACCTGATGGCAGAGTAGGTTGCTGGATTGTGTTTTGTTAGGAGTAATAAAATATTTATTTGGTAGTTGTGTCCATCCAAAAGCCTACTTTAACCGGTAGATTACCTTATAATAATAATAATTGGTCAATATCGCAGTTTAAAATATTTGTTTGTTAGCTGTGTTCATCCAAGACACATGCCTTAAACGGTAGATAACCTAATAATAAATCGCCGTTTCGGCCTCTCAAGGCTTTTAATTTGAGAATTTGACCAACCATTCAGTTTGGCGCGGTCCGTGTTTGTATGAATAATTATTTCTGAACCATATCTTTCCCACGGCGGCTCAACATAGTCAAGCAAATCGAGGGTAAAGTAAAACGTGTTATTATCACCAGTAGAAAATCCATTAAGTCGCAATTTTCGTTTGAGCTCCACATGATCAAGATCATTTGACAAGCGGTATGAAATGAATGATTTTCTCATTTCTGAAATGAATAATTTTCTCATTTCACCATTAAACAAAAAATATTTTAGTTTCATAATTTTCGGACCAGACTGACAAGAATGTATTAAAAGTGTTGCGTTCAAAATAAAATAAAATAATATGTATAAAATGTCTTCAGTATTATTACGATGGCAATTTATTTTGTATCCCAGACTCCGTTAAACGTAAATGACGAAATAAAAATCAATTAGACTAACGAATAGCCTGAGTGATTTTTATTTCGTGATTTAGTCTACGCTTCATATCTCACAACTGTAACAGGGAATATGATGTGATCGTTGCGGATTAAGGATAACACTTGATCACAATTTATTAAATTATATAGAAAAATCGTAAATTTTATACCTGTTGTAGAGACTCCACCATTCCAGTTTAAATAAGGCCGAAATATATCGTTAGAGAGGTTGGTTTCATGGCATAATTCACTACTTATAGCTCGAAATTAAACCGCTACGTAAAATTTTTAAGCTCTTTGAGCCACAAAAAGCCTTACATTGAAACAAGCCGATTTTGAATTCCATCCGTGCGTAAAACAGGAGAGCGTTTTTAATGTTTGATGATGGAAGGCATCTGTCGGGAAAGAATTAAAAAACTTCGTCGATTCGAACGAACTGGATGGAAACCGTTGGCGTGATGGAAAATCACGAGGACACCATTTGTTTTCGGTCTTAACTTTTATTTGAAGAGGGTAGATGAGGGGTTGCGAGCGGAAGATGGTGGCCGTTTCGGGCGGATAAAAGGTTTTGAGATAATTATTTCATTTCCACGTACAAAAGGATAGGAACCTTTTCAGAAACCTTTTTATTTTTCACGCTCCGTTCCGCTAAGCTGGGCCCACAAATGCGTTTCCATGTGCAACTCCCCCGAGAGCGCTTGATTTGGCATTTCTTCATCCATTCCGCAAATACAATGGATCCAACTCGGGAGGATGGGGGTGTATACTATTACGTATTCCGTATGCTTATAGAAGTTTGTCTGTTACTAGGGATAATCGCCAACCGTGGTCAGTCATGCGGCATCTTTCGCATTCGCCCATTGTAAACTGATTTCCACACTCCAGGCCGGCACATGGGGAAAAGCGAGTTAGGTAGTCAGTTCCGGATCTTCATCCTCACGTTTTATTTCACCGATATATTTCACAGATATTAATGGTGGGAGTATGGATTTCTGTTTAAAAAATATTTTATCCATTCGCGGAGTGAGAGTTAAGTGTGGTCTCGCCACAGAATTGTGACGTCTTCCCGAACTCCTTACGTCAGTGGCATGAGCAAAATGAAAACCAGGTGCCGCTGGACTGAAATACCGTAGTCTTTGCGTCATTCACTTGAAAAAACATTCAACAGTTTAATTGGAATGGGTTTCATCGCAAGGATGGCCTTAGATGAATTGGAATTAATTTGTCAAGCTAGAGACCGGTAGGAATGCCTCTTGCATAGTTCATGGAAAATTAATTAAAGAAACATTATTCAAGGATTTCACATCATAGATCAACACATGTTAACGTATGGAATAGAATGTTAAGGTCGTAGGTTCATATGAAATATGTTTTAGTTCTCTATCTGGCGAAAAAAAATTGAGATTGTTTTATGTCGTAAATTTTTGGAGCTCGCGGCTACTTTACCTGTCAAGTTTTAAAGCAAAGTCATGTTATGGACCAGTGTAGAGAAATTGCTTATGGTCGACAGTGATGAATCTGAAATTTTTAAGGCCTTGAGAGAGGTATTTCATGGAAAGAAATGGTCATTTTCCTCTCGCCCCAATTTCGAAACGGGTAATTGAGTGCTAAAAGTTTATTTCGCAGTAAAATTTTCGAATACGCGACCATTTTTTCGTACCAGACTGTTATGTTAAAGGTATGGTTGAATAAAATATGCTTGGGCCATGTTTATTCATATCTGAGCTCAACCCGAGTTCATCCCTGCCGAGTTAGTTTTCTTTAAGGGCAAATAGTGTAATTCCTAGAATCTCTCATCCCCGCCCTTGTGCGTCTACAGTCGAAGGGAATGTCTTGAAGACCCGCCTAATGGTTTCAAATGCCTGCTTCCAAAGAAATATTTAATCAATCCTTACCCACCGACGATGATATTTTAATTGAAAATCCGTGAGAGATGCATTTTACAGTTGATTTCCATGGATTTATGTTGCGAAAATTCTGGAATAAAAGCAATTGATTTATTTTTCTTTCTTCCGTGTGCTTAACACAACGCTCCAGGTTGGCCGTAGTTTCATAACTTTTTTATACCTTAATGTATACTTTTTCTACTTCTTTTTACTATGAATTCTATCAAATCCGTAATTTTTACTTATCTTTGACTCGCGCTGCAAATTGTTATAGCTTAAAAACGATTTTGTCGATAAATGAAAAATAATTCGGGGGTCCCATTGGCTGTTGTTAACGATGATGAATTTTTTTGTTACTCATATTTCTGAAATCTATATTAATAAATTTTCATTTTCCCTTCTGTATTTTAAGCAATGGATCGAATGGTGCTACAATGCATAAATTGACTATAAATTCAATTTCCAAAATGCTCTACTAGACATTTACCGCGGGATAATGTCTCTTAAGGGATCCGAAGGTGGCAATATTGAAAATCAGTTCAATTATAACGCTCCCGGGCCACGTAGCCATTTTTCATTCGTCTGCAGCAGAAAAAAGTGAGTAAAAGTTGCGATTCATCCAGTGGCCAAGTTTTCTCCGCAAGCGTCGTCGGTTGCCCTGCAGCAAGGAGTCATCGCATGAGGGAAGCCTAGGCGGCCGAGGTGTTTTTGTTGTAGGGTTAGCGGAAACCTTTGAGGTTCTCACAGGTCTGAGGGAATGTGAAGGGCAGCCTACGAATTAGTGCAGCGGTGCATAAATAGTTTGATCGAAAATTTTCAGCTAACTCATCGTTGAGGGAAAAACCTCGAGAATTGGAGGAGGAGAGGAGAATTTAGTTCCGTGTATAGATGGTCACCTTGGACTGAGGAGACAATTTATCATGGGTTGAAGTGAAGACACTTTTAAATTAAATTTTTCCTGGTTGTACTACATTCATCCATGATGCTGTATGAGGACAGAGTTTAATTCGTTCGCATTTTGAAAGAAGAGAATTTTTTTATCCTGTATCAATTTGAATTTAAATATGTAGGAGTGTTGCCATCAATTAGTTGTGTTGGGCACTCAGGGGGGCTCGGGGGCCCTGAGCGAAACATGGAGGAGAAAAAGAAACGTCATGGACTACTCCCATTAAAAATAGCATTACTTTAATAGTCGGGGATCCGGTGGGACAAGGGTACTGGAAGCAATTTACTTACCTCTCCCTTTGGGCGACTTTGCATTGCTAGCCTAGTGAATGTTGATACTATTCTTTATTACACTGCAGCAATGGCAATTTTATTTTTATGTTGGGCAGCTTAAGTGCTCGCGGAAATAGTTTTTTGCAACCCTCACTTTACGGCTAAGGATGATTTATCCTTGCAATGCTGCTTTGTTTTTAATCATGAAGTTTAATAATTGTGAATATAATGAAGGGCGTTCAGAGAGCTTACTTATTCGGTATTCATCCCAGGTCTAAGTCATCTATCCATTGACTTCGAAAGGAATATTCGCTACGCTTGTACTTATGTTTACTCCTGCAATCCTTTCCTATACCAATATTATCAAATTGTGGGGAATTTATTTTATCTACTCTTTCATTTCTTTACTTTATTAATCCACATGTCTACGTCGAAGGCGACTTCCATTTAATTTTTTTTTAAATTTTAAAGCTCATAACAGTCAGGATATTTACCATATAGCACTATATTTAGAGATATATCATATTTAAGCACTGTCTCAAAATAACTCATAGTTTCCATTAAGTTTCTGGTATATATTGATTGACAAAGTTTATTCTATTATTTTTGTGTCTTTGGGTGATAAGTCTTTTGAATAGTAATGATTTTACTCGATAGGTAATGAAATAATTTACATATTTATGAAGCGTTTGCTAATCAATGTATACGGTTACATATAAAATCCGTAATCTTTCTCAAGAAAACTCCAAGCCTGTTTTCATTCCTAGTGGAAAACTGCCCTATATGTTAACATCCGTGTTAGTTGAGCAGTCAGGAGAGGAACCGTGGGGAAAATGACGGGGACGAAAAGTGCCCATTGATCGTTCCCCTTCACGCTGAGGCATTGCCACCATTTTGAAGCCCCCTCGCTGTTCCTCTCGACCATTTCTTCAGCAAAAATGATCGATTTCCCTCGAAAGGAAAGATGGAACCGAGGGCGAAGAGGGAATCGATACGGTTTCCGGAACACCTGATCGACGGGCCGAGATTTTTTCCGCCGAAAACGTTTGCGCCGTGGTGACGGACGTCAGTCATGGATGGAAATTGAAAAACGAGAACAAAGGTGAATTAATCTTGCTTTTTCCCTCTCTGCCCTTTCCTCTTCCTCCCCGCCCCATCTCCTTAAACATGGGAGGAAGAAAAACTTTGTTTCTTGATCCGGGGCAACCATAGTCATCAACCCGCTGCGTTTGCAGGGTAGAAGTATCTCGTCAAGAAGCCCTATTCGTTAGGCAGCTCACGGATAGCAGTTTCCGGGGCGTCAGGGTTGTTCCTTCCCGTGTCATGTAGGACAATTGGGATTCCCAGAAATTCGAGCAGCTTGAATTTATCTGTGAATCCCTGGAAGCCTCGCCCAGGGATAAACCCAGGAGCCTCAGATTCTGGAATCTGCATCGAAATGTGACTGTGCTTGAATGGCAAAACCATGGCTCGGCGATACCGGCTGGATTTGGCATGAAACTAGCAGGGCCTTCGGCATACTGTGGGCCGCGCATGGCAACCCCGCCTGAGGCATGAGACCTACAAAAGTTTATCGGCGTCCTAAGGGGCACGCAGGCCAAACGAAAGTAGCCAAAATGAAAGAAAAAATTGATTAAAATAATAACATTGGCAATTCCTATTTTTGAAAGAGCATGTGCAGCATGTCGATTAGTTTTCCAGAACGTCCATTAGTAGTCCAGAACATTGCCAAGAACAGAGGCTTTTACGTTTTTAATGTGCTCCGTGTTTTAATAATACTCACTTTTTGACCTCGTTTTCATTGAAATCCTATTGACAGCTGTCATGAAAAAAATCATTCATTATCAAGAGAAAGAATTTTTATGAGTGTTTCACGGAGCTCTAATTTTATATCGCAAAATTGTCTTGCAGGGGTTAAAAGAGAAATCCATCCCTTAAATTGTCTTTTTTCGCCCCTACAATTTCCTCCTAATACACCATAAAAAAAAACAAAATTTTCCGCAGCAATGCGTAAATGGAAATCGCAGACTTCTTCACCCCAACTACCCACCAAACTTCTTCACCCCAACTACGGCACTGTACACTGCCGCAGCCGTTCCCCTCCAGTTTCGTCTTCTCACCACTCGGACTGGTCCCTATGCCACTCATTCCCTGCCCCCCCCCTTTATTACCATTATTATTCGCTTCCTTTCAACACCCTCTTCCCCCCCCGCCCCATCCGTTTCCCGGCTCTCCCTCTTCTCACTTGTCTTTTTTTCACCAGTCGCCGAAAGAGAGGCGTGTTCTCTGTCTCTCTCTCTCTCTCTCCTTCCTTCCGCCGCGTGAGAAAGGTCATGGAAGGCGACGGACCGTACGGTCTTGTGTACGCGTTGCCTGAGAGCGCGAGGATACTATATTTTGGAGAATTTCACGCGAATGATTTCCACCTCCGTGCCGCTTGGGGGAGAAAGGGCTTCTTCCTCGAGTTATTTTTTGGGGACTGGGGATGGGATGCTCGAGTTGTTGGAATGACGTCGGTGAGGAAGTTGGGAGAGCGACGGGAAGCGTAAGGAGATGAGGCGGTATCTCTGTAAATATTTAAGGACGCGCAACTGACTGATTTCTAATTTTCCGCGGTGTCCATGCGAAGAGGCCGCCTTTTAATTTTGCCTCGGGCTGTAGTCGGGCATCGGTCTGGCTCGCTCAGTTGTGGTCAACTCTCTGAAATCTTGCATTCACTTATGTTGGTCTGTAATGTTTCATTTTGACTGTATTTTCATGAAGCTTGAAATGTAAACTTTTCCAAACGAGCAGGTTAATTTCAACCGCATCTACCCTAACAGGGGGTTTCTTGGCTCTTCCAGGTATGGAGACTCCTTTTGCCACGCGATGCTTCTCCCTAGAACCTAAATGAGTGCTCTCTTCGATTTTTATCTCGTATTAATGGCATCAGTTAAAATTATTTGGACCGGTTTTGATTAATCAGAATATATGTGAAAGTAGGAGTCAATACGAAATCCCATATACATTATACATCGTATTCTATAGCCCTAAATATCTTTTCTAAGAAAATACTTGACTACATATTGGTTTATATTCCAGCAATTGATTCAAAGGGAGATATTTCTGCAAAGGACAAAATTTCATAAGAGGTTTTCGATTTTTAATTGTAAGATTCACATTTAAATGTGGATTCACTCAGCAATGTTTGCAACCCCTTGGCTGACTTACAAACTAAATCTTGGTCATCAGCGAACCTACCTGATTTTACGAATTCTCCGCCCACTTTCATTCCTACCTCCAGTTCTTCCCATGCCTCTGTGATCATTTCCTCTGCTTACAGGTTGAACAGCAACAGTGATAATGGGCAACCCTGTCTTACACCTCTTCCTAACACTGCCAATCCGGACTCCCCGTTCCCCACCCGCACCTGAGCAGTCTGAGATATGTATAGGTTGCGGATTAGCCTCCTTTCCCTCTATTCTATTCCTATTTTATGCAATATGATCATTAGTTTTTCCTAATTCACTCTATCAAACGCTTTTTCGAAATCTACGAAACAGGCAAATACCTCCTCGTTGTATTCTATATTCCTCTCGATTAATAATCTCATTTCTGCAATGGCATCACGCGTACCTCTCCCCCTCCTAAACCCAAACTGATCATCCCCTAATTAATCATTTGCCCTACTCTCTATCCTTTTGTTTATGATCCTGAGAACAACTTCAGCTGCTTGGGTTATCAAACTTATTGTTCTGTAGTCCTCACATGATGTAGCCTTTACCTTATTCGGAATAGGAACTAAAACTGATCTCACAAATCTTCCGGCCAGATATCTTCCTCATAAATACTACGAATTAGCCCATATAGCCTCTTTCTCCTAAACTTTCCTAAACATTTCAGTAGTTATATATATATATATATATACATATATATATAGATATATGTATGAGGGTGTATATATATATATATATGTATGTATATATATATATATATGTATGTGGGTGTATATATATATATATGTATGTGTATATATATATATATATATATATATGTATATATATATATATATATATATATATATATATATATATATATATATATATATATATATATATATATATATATATATAGACAGAGAGAGAGAAA
This sequence comes from Hetaerina americana, assembly GCF_022747635.1. Taxonomy (NCBI): domain Eukaryota; kingdom Metazoa; phylum Arthropoda; class Insecta; order Odonata; family Calopterygidae; genus Hetaerina; species Hetaerina americana. The sequence continues at coordinate 10,180,372 of NW_027286752.1, forward strand.
GAGAGACCTTAAACAGACACACAGACACAGAAATAAAATAGACCTAACATTCACGAAGCTTATATCTGAGTGTTCGGATGCAAGAATGCGTATTTCATGCGTATTCCACCGTAGTGCTGCGATTTATTTCAGTCATGCGACTCATGAGTTGTTCATTATGCATTCCGTTCCATTTCAATATCCGAGTCGTGACGCGCTGGCTGTTCCGTGCTCCGGTGTGTCCGTGTGCACCCGAGTGAGCTCCACCCACAGCTTCCCTATTTTTTAGCTCCGTGGAGACGGAAAAATCGCCCCCATTTCATAATTTCATAGTCTGGCGAGCACTCGGGTCTCAGTTCCAGTTGCCACGAGTGGAATACGCTCATGGCGGTCTCAGGGACCCCGAGAGTCCCCGAGACCGCCGAGAGCTATTCCCTCGCGGGTGCCTCGCGCACTCGTCGGTTGGGTGTGTGTGGAGAGGCGCCGCTTGTGCTTGACGCGGCCGTCCGCTTACTGCCCTGCGCCTTCTCCCCCTCTTCGTCTCCCGAAGGCCTTACACTGTACGCATCCGTGTGCGAAATCTTCTCATTCTATTCGGATGAGATTGATTGGCTCTCATATCACGTAATGTATTGTCTGGTGTAATTATTTTAAACATCGACCGCAGTGTGTGTTTGGGAGATAATAATTGCTGCTTCTCGAAGGAAGACGGTGGTCGCACTTTTATTATGAATGGACATCCAACGATGGCGTCAGTGAGAAACGATCAATTGAAACGAAAATGATGTAATTTAAAGAAAATATGGTGGATATATAATGGATATTGGCTTTTACTTTTAATCTTGTAATTTATTTTCTAGTTTTATTATATTTATGGAGTAATTAATGGATATATTGAATTAATGAGTGACAAGTTCATGAGTTCAAAGAAGTATTTTGGTTCTGAGTTGGTCAGCAGGCATAAAAGAAGCGTGGTAGGGTCATTTGACCATATTAAGAAATTGGGTGAGAGTTGTATCATCAAAGAGATAACTGAATAAGTAGATGATTGAAAGATTGAAAGTCATTGATGATGAGAGTGTTCGTGGAGAAGGTGTATTTGCAGCCCCAGAAAGAGGCAAAGATTAGACGACGTGGGAGAAATCAGTTAAATTGGATCAGCTTCTTAAAATAACTTCAAATGAGGCTTTTTTTATCGGTGCCAACTTGGAATTGGAAAGCGTAAGGGATTGGTGGCTGTGAATGAATTGCGTGGGTATGAATATGTTATAATGTTTGCATGTGTGTTTGTACATAGTTGAAAAATTGATGCATTACTAGCTAGTATGCTGTTTAAGGTACGTTTTAAATGGAAACACTTAAAACGATGCATTTCTTCTCCTCTCCGAACACAACCCAACCTGGCATCCGTCACTACGATAAACCGTTATTCAATTCCGCATACTCTCTTCCTCCATTCACCTAACCTAACGTTTTCTCATCTATCACAGAGCCTTCTGTATCCCATTGCCAATCATATGCTCCTACCACTTGGACCATTTTGGTCTCCAAAACAATTCCGAGATAGTTAAATACACGTAGTTCCACTTTTACGTACACACACGTATGTTTGCGTGCATATATATAGTATGTATATATTAATGTACCAAAAAGAATCATAATGTGTTTGTGCTAATTTTTTATTATTTTGAGATTAAATGGTAGATAATTTTTTCAGATGAGATGTTTCTGATTTTATCCATGCACGTCCTATCTCAACATTACGATATTACAAGGATATAAACTTCAGGAACTCAGTTGTTTTCCATGCTCTATAGATTTTTCTTTAGGAAGTGATTCTCTTTACGGGTAATTATTCAATTCAGTAAATAATAAACTCATCTTAAATGGAATACCTTAAATGAGAAATATACTTAGTGATTGTTCCGTGGTAATAATAAAGAAACTCAAACGACTACTTATAAATTGAAAAATTATATTTTTACATGATAACAATTTTAATGCTAGGGGAATAGTTTGTTTCAAGAACTTTCAGTAATAACTGTAGCTGTATTAGTAAATATGGATTATTTATTCTTTTTGTGTTATTTTAGGTGCCTCAACTGAAGGGTACACACATTAGACATTTTATCGGGTACTTTATTTAAAAAAAATACCTCTATGTTTTACACACGAGTACATAACCAACATATTTTCTACACAAATGTCGATGTCGATGCAAAACAACTCTATAACTTCTACGTTTGATATTAAATTATTATATGTAATTTAAGAGGATTGGTTATTGATTAAAAAACACTTGCAGGAGCAAATATTTTTTATCATTAATTAAAATGCTGTGAATTATTCATTCTTGCTGGTGAAAGTCATTGAAACTTCGTACGAAGCGAATGGTGACTTGTTGGGAAATGCGAAAGGCTGCAGGAACATCTTTCAAACTTTCCAGCTCTCCACGACGGCTTTTGAAGCCGAATACCGAGGGCAAAAGTCAAACTAACTGGTCAGTCATTTTGGTCAACGTCCCATCTGTGAACTCGCGAAGTACCTTCACCTCACCGTGTGCCTACTCGAAGCAGCTGAGGAAGATTCTACATTTTGTTGGAATCCATCGTGACTTTAAAAATGTTTTTATTTGATTGATCCATGAGGTCTGGAGAATTATCGGTAATGGCACAATTTTTGAAATAAAAATGGTACAAGATTGTTTTAATTGTGCTTCAGAGCTCATCTACCGCGAATCGAATTTTTAAACGAATTCATCTGACAAAATAATAGTCGTTTAGCGAGTATTCGTTTTATGGTTTCATAAATAATACATTGAAGAATATAAAACCACGCAGAATGAAAAAAATCATAGATTTTATTTTAAACTCTTTGAATGACTCAGTTGTGCATTTTTTTACCATTAATGCCTATCGTATATCTATAATGTACGTTGCTAAATGTTAAAGCTAACGTCATTAGAAAGCTATGGTTAAAGGTACTCCGATGTCCGTTGGCTTAGTCTAAATTTTTACAAATAGACTGGGGAAGCTTTTGTTGTTTTTTATCCGTGACGTTAATGGAAATACTTAAGCGGTTATGAGCAAATTAATCTCACCCCTTTGCTTCTTTATTTGTTCATTTACATGCTATGACGAGATGAGATTGAATCTCTGATACTGACATATTCAGAGCCCAGGAACTGGTTCATCAAGTGCAAAAATCAATAAAAAAATACTAAAATAAAAGTATTTCAAGTGGAAATGAGAGGGAAGCAATCTTATTAAGCCCTCTCACTGAAGATATTGAGCTCATCTAATTATTAATTTTATATTTTCTAATTTTATGTTTTTTTATTTATTATAATTCATTATTTTTGGTAACACAACCGTGTACGTGCCCGCGCGACCCATGCATTAAATTATAGAGTTGTGCCATTCATTATTAATATTTCATCTTCTTAAATTCCCTGGGAATCAACGATTACCTCTCTAATGTAGTAACTTCGTAAATTATGAACTTAGGCTGATATGATGGAATTTTCCATAATTTTCACCTGCAGCAAACGAAATTTCAAATTGAGTTTTCTTTAAACTATAATACGCATTAAGAAATATTTGAATTGCGTTTATCGTGGTAGTCTATTGTATTAAACTAGGAAATGTCAATTTCCGTCTCGAGATCATTCAAAATTAGAGTGATTTCTATGCTCTCTCTCCATTTTTTACTGCTGTTCTTGCTTGTGGCTTTATCAATGTTTGCCGATTACACTTTCCTGAAAGGCTCCTCTGCAAAAAATGAAAGCTCATGATTCATACCAGTAATTTGTCTTCCACGATGCCCCTTTGATGATGCCGTGGAGAGAAAACTTACTCCTTCGTTTTAAATTGAAATACATGTCTCGAAAAGGAACACAGATGTGGCGAAATCGTTTTAGAGTGTAATATGACGTTTATACGTTTAAAATCTAATTTTATTGGCATTGCTTCTTCGTAACTTGAATGATCAGTTTTTTAAAAACTTTTTAGGAATAATTCTTTGTAATGTCTAAGAAAATTGAAACTTGTAGCTTTCTGATTTCTTCCCATATCAGCAAATAATACCGGTTTCGTTCAAGACATATGATCTATGACAAAAGTGATTTAATAAATAAATATCCGTTCTAATTTACTCATTATCTATGGGAATATATTTAATGCAATAATTTGAACTGTTAATGAAGTCTAATAAATCTTGGCGGGTAATAAGGCGGTTTTCTACGATTACCTCTTAGATCCAGAAGAATTTAGAATCTTACTCAAGGTTCTTATCATGATTATTACAATATTACTTAAGATTCTAATTCTCCTGGATTGTTTACCTTCCTAAATTTGTAGCAGTCACAATAAAACAGTAATTTATTTAAATGAATCAGGTGATTTTCGTTCGGGCGGTTTTATCTCTTCCGCACCTTAATGTATCTCTCGTGAACGAACTCAGCGGTCGCCAAAAAAAGGAGCTTTAAAAGGCGAAGCTCACCTTTCCTCGGGCGATTTCCACTTTTCCAAAGATGTGCTCATGCCTCGTTGCCTTTCGTTTCATTTTTCAACCTTGACCCCCTCATTTCCCATTTCTTCGGCTTATCTCGGGACTCACCTGTTGGAACGAAACAAAGAAAATCTGTTTTAAGATTAAGAATTAAGACACTTATTTCTATCAAAGTATGGATCTCATTTCCCTTGTTACACATATATTGGAAAAACTTAAACGGTGCACATAAGATATTATCTATCAAAGATGAGACAACTACACGGATTCCTTCTAGATACGCTTTTAATGGAATCTTCACGAGACATTCGCCTTTAATTCTGAGCTGAATCAATAACTCCATTTACGTTTTTAGCTCCTCTTTCAAAAGAGACTCTGGACTAATATAACCCCTTTAATATTCCAAATCAAACGGAAGTATATGTACATAAGTCTCATCCTACGCTTCACTTTGTGTGTATAGAAGTTAGGAAATTTGCCGTACAGTACAAAATTCCAGTACAAGGCTATCACACCTCTCTTTTGAAATGCCATTTTAAGGTATATTATTGTTAATATTCCTCTGCTTGAAACGCAAAAGTAACCTGCTAATGAGTTGATACTCATGCATGGAAATATTTGCTTCGTTGATTTTTTGACTTACCCTATGATGAAATCCGTCTTATCGATGGGGTATTCTATTGAACAATTTCGCTGTAATTTGCATTATCGTTTACGTTTACCTTATGAACATTCATTATTTCCCATACATTTATAATACTTTAAACCTGGATTTATGAAACTAGTACACTTGACGGCTCTCAGAGGAGGATGGGGTTGGGACTGACCTAGGTTAGTGCATGTTGTAATATTTTTGTTTTTCTGTTTGCTAAATGTGTCCTAACTCTATTTGAAAAGGTGATAATATTTAGGACGAAGTACACTATTGAATTTGTTTGTGGTAAAATCAGATAGTACGAGGTGACCGAATTTTCCGATTATTAGTTCTGGAAAATTTTTCGCACAAAAGAATGTCACCATGCGCCTAGATCGAAAGGATTTGGCTGCTGAAAAAAAGAGAGACTTAAATGAAAAAGAATGCTCCCGTATAATTGCACAGAGAAATACCCTTAATCCAAATTTTGCCGGCATTAAATAATTAAAGACAGACATTCTTTATGTATAAGCACTCTGAGGTTAACTTAACTTAACTGTTTCATTTTCTTTTATTTCAAGAATTTGCCATTTAATTAGACTGGCTCACGGATCCAGTCGCAAACAATTTAATCATACCTGCCAATATTTTTTCACTTAGGAGCGTGTAATTTTTTTCAGGTGTATATTTCATTTTTTTATATTCCTTATCATCAATTAGCAGGTTTATATTGGGTTCTGAACCTCACTTTGCTCTCCCGGTCTTGTTTTCTTCATTACCCAACCTGCGTGATAATTACCGGTTTTGCTAAATCTCTCATTGCACAAAAACAGATGGGAACATGTGCAGATGATCACCATTATAGATTTCCTAAAATTTGTATGGAAATGTAACTTTTATTGCCGAAGAGATATTGTATGGGAGAGGCACTCGAATATCGGCAACAAATTATAATGTCATCATCACTTGTAGGCGATATTTCTCATAGTTTGCAAATTATTGTATTTTAATAGGTGAGTTAAAATGATGATGTGAAAAGTAAACTTTTATTTTATCATCCAAAAATGAGAAATTTTTGTATTCTTTTGATATAAGAATAAAACTTAATAGGGCTATGTCACCTTTTACTGCTCTGATAATTTATTTTGTTACGGTAAGTTTATGATTCAACTTTCCGAAAAGGTAGATTCTGCGAGACACAACTTGCGTTTTTTGCTCATGATATTTTTATATCGGGAAAGAGCAATGTTCCAGTGGTCGCAATTTTTCTATATTTGAAGAAAGCATTCGACAAAGTACCTCATAGTAAACTACTCGCAAAGCTAGAAGCATACGGCATAGATACAATATCCGGGATTGGATTTAAGACTTTTTGAATGGTCGGATTCAAAGAGAAGTGATAGATGGGTATAGCTAAAATGCAGTAGAAATTACTTCAGGTGTTCCTCAGGGGAGTATCATCGGACCTCTTTTATTCCTACTTTGCGTAAACGACATTGACTCCGGAGTAACTGTTAACATACTTTCATTTGCCGTCGATGCAGTGGTTTACCTTGATACCTGTGATCCTGAGGACAAAGTAGATTTGTCAGATGACCTTAATGCTAAACAAAGCTGGTGCGACACTTTTCAATTAGAATTAAACTTAAAAAAGTGCGTAGTCATAAATTTTTGGAAAAAGGGTAATTCCCACCCGAACGCCTACTGCATTGGAAACACCGAAATAGAATGAGTAGACTCGATTAAATACCTAGGCGTTACCCCCACTCATGATTTCTCCTGGGTGAAAAACATACGGGGAATATGTGGACAAGCTAACAAAAATTTACGATTTATTAGAATAGTTCTTGGTTGGTCCTTATTAGGTAATCTACCGGTTAAGGTCGGTTTATGGATGGACATAGCTACTAATTAAATAATTTGTGACCCCTAGCAAAACACAACATCCTACTCTACATCTGGTCCCTCTTCATCTCTGAGTACTTTCTTCCTCCCTTCATCCCGTCCAACAACCCTATCCTGTTCCTTCCCTTTCCTCTTTTGCCCAACATTCTACCCTCTATCACAGTCTTCAACATCCCACTGCCGGTCAAAACCCCCTTCATCCACTTTTCCTGCCTCCATAGGATTGCTCCCAACAAACCCCTCTCTTCGCCCACCATACCAAGTACTTCCTCATTTGTTTTCTTCTCTGTCCATTTCACCTTCTCCATTCTTCTCCACACCCACATTTCAAAAGCCTCCAATCTACGTCTATCCTCCTGCTTCAATGACCACGTTTCCGCTCCGTACATAGCTACGCTCCATATCAAAGTTTTTACGAGTCTTTTCTTAACATCCTTACTCAAAGTCCCTGTCATCAACTCCCTCCTCCTTGTGAAAGCCTCTTTGCCTAGCGCAATTCTTCTCCTTACGTCCCAACTACTTTGACCGTGTTGGTCCAAAACACTACCGAGATACGTAAACTGTTCTACCTGCTCTAGCTTTTGCCCTCCTATTTTAATGTTTAGCTTGGCCTTTTTCTTTCTAGAAAATCGCATAACCTTTGTTTTATTAATATTGACTCTCATCCCATACCTGTCGCACTGAATTTCCAATTCACTAAGCAATGCTTGCAGCCCCTTGGCTGACTGACAAACTAAAGCTTGGTCATCAGCAAACCTAACTGATTTTACGAATTCCCCGCCCACTTTCATTCCTACCTCCAGTTCTTCCCATGCCTCTTTGATAATTTCCTCTGCGTACAGGTTGAACAGCAACGGTGATAATGGGCAACCCTGCCTTACACCCCTTCCTAACACTGCCCATCCTGACTCCCCGTTTCCCACCCGCACCTGAGCAGTCTGAGACATGTACAGGTTGCGGATTAGCCTCCTTTCCCTCCAATCTATTCCTATTTTCTGCAATACACTCATTAGTTTTTCCCAATTTACTCTATCAAACGCTTTTTCGAAATCTACGAAACAGGCAAATACCTCCTGGTTGTATTCTATATTCCTCTCGATTAATAATCTCATTACTGCAATGGCATCACGCGTACCTCTCCCCTTCCTAAACCCAAACTGATCATCCCCTAAGTAATCATTTGCTCTACTCTCTATCCTTTTGTTTATGGTCCTGAGAACAACTTTAGCTGCGTGGAATATCAATTTTATTGTCCTGTAGTCCTCACATGACGTGGCCTTTACCTTTTTGGGAATAGGAACTAAAACTGATCTCACAAAGTCTTCCGGCCAGATTCCCTCCTCATAAATACTACGGATCAGCCCATATAGCCTCTTCCTCCCACATTTTCCTAAGCATTTTAAAAGTTCCACGGGAATGTTATCTACCCCCACGGCCTTATTTAGTTTCATCTCCCTTAATGCCCTTTCTATCTCATTGTCTAGTATGCCTGGACCTAAGCTATCTTCTTCTACGTCATGTTCCTTTTCAATGTCTAACTTTGTTGGTCTCAGCTCTTTACTATACAGTTCTTCTACATATTCCTTCCATCTCTCTTGGATCTTTCCTGCGTCACCTATTACTTTACCGGCCTTATCTCTAACTGCTATCGTTGATCTCCCTTTCTTACTTCCTGATAAAGATTTAACTTTGCTGTAAAGCGCACCGATGTCCCCCTTCCTCTGCAGACTTTCCATATCCTCGCACTGCGTCTTCCACCATGCTTCCTTTGCTTTATTTGTAGCCCGCCTTAATTTATTGTTCAATTCTTTGTACTTCATTTTGCCTAATTCTGTATTTATATTCTTCCATTTTCGCCGCTCATCCATTTTTGTAATCATCTCATCCGTGATCCATAGTTTACGAGTCCTTTTAGCGTTAACGGTTCCAATAGTGTCTTTTGCCGCTTTAGACAACCCTTTTTTGATACATTCCTATTTTTCTTCGATAGTACTTAGCTCTTTACCGTCCTCCATGATTTTCTCTACCGCCTGTTTGTATTCCTTTCTTTTCAACCCATTTAATGCTTCTACGTTCCATTTTCTAACTCGCCGCCCCTGCCTTATCTTTTTAAAACGTACGCTACATTTCATAACAACTAAATTGTGGTCTGAGTCCGCATCCGCTCCCGGGAAGCTGTGGGAATTTATCACACTGTTCCTAAACCCCTGTCTAACCAGGATATAATCTAGCTGATATCTTCCCGAGTCACCTGGCATTTTCCATGTATACCTGCGTCTTTTGTGGTGTCTGAACCAAGTGTTGGTGATAACTAAGCCCTGTCTCCTGCAGAACTCAACTGCTTTCTCCCCGCGGTCATTCCTTGTGCCTAAACCGTAGCCCCCCACCTCATCACCATCTCTTCCTTCGCCTACTGTCGCATTCCAATCCCCCATCACTATCAAATATTTCCCTGCAGGAACACATGCAATCATGTCCTCTAACTGATCGTATATCCTATCGACCTCTTCTTCCTTATGGTTGCTCGGTGGCATGTATACCTGGATAATAACTAAGTTCGTCGGTTCTGCTTTTATCTCCACTAGTAGTATTCTATCCGTTACCTGCTCTATGTTGACTACGCTTCTTCCTACCTCTTCATTTAATACTATGGCAACCCCTCGTTGGCTCTCGTCCCCACCGCTGTATATTATTCTATACTTATCACTCCAGTAATCCCCGCTATCTTTCCATCTCACCTCGCATAGACCTAAAATATCTATATTTCCCCTTTCCATCTCTCGCTTAACATTCTCCAATTTCCCCGTCCTCATCATTGTCCTAACATTCCACGTTCCTATTCTAACTAATTTGGTCTTCTTCTCCTGCGTCTTCTGTCCTGCTGCTGCTGGTTTTCCCTTGCAAGGGTTTCGTGGGATGACGACCGCGGAAGCCTTGCCTCCCCCGCTGCCGGGCACTATACGAAACGTCAAATAACATATTGTGAGTGTCCTTTCTATGTGTTTCTATATTCTACAAATCTACATCCGTGTTTTTATATACCTGTATTTGTGCGTCGCCGAAGAGCGTTCCATTTCGAAGATATATATATATATATATATATATATATATATATATATATATATATATATATATATATTTATATATATACACACACACATATGATTTGCTCGATTCCGCCTTCCCCAGCTCTCCTGTGTTTGTCTTTAATATGTGCTCCTATCCCTTTTCCACATTCATATCTAATTTGAACGGAGAAGCGAGATAGCGCTAGGGAATAAAACAAAAACATAGAGAGACAAATGAACGAAATCATATTTCCTTCTTTCCGCAGAGGAAGGTGGAATGTCCACCGAAAACTCGGAATACATGTGTGAGTTTCATTAGTATGTGTTTCCGTCTGTTTTGTTCGAGAGCGCTGTCTCGCTTCTACGGTTGAATTGTTATTCACAGCCGTGAGACTTCCCTTCAAAATATATATATTCTTAGTTGAGTGCTTTTTTGTCACAGCTCTTTATTTCATTTTCCCGCTTGCGTTTCTGTGCATGCGGGTGTATTTGATACACATTTGTGAAAATTACCCATTAACCAAGGTAAAAATTACCCTGGTTAACGTTGGCTGGGATCACCGAAATATTAAAGTGGGTTGTTTTTGTTTTGATTAATCTTATGATTTTTATTTTGTCTATAGTTAAATCCGTTTATATAAAAGATTTCTGAACGCCATAAAGGTATAATCTGTATGCTATACTTGTGTTCATTTTATAATGGAAATCGTCATAAACTACATGCGTGCTTAAGATTAATCCCCCGAAAACATGGTTGTTATAACACCACAAGCCCATTTAATAAATACAGGAACTTGATTTGTTTCTTTCCTAAATGGCATCCCACATTATAGAGAAAATCATATCTAATTGACAGTGACGATTGTTGTCTTCGTTCACTTAAGAGATTTTACGCCTGTTTTCTTTTACCATTTCCGCATTCAAGGCGTAATTCCATGGTCTTTAGCACGCGAAAATGTAATTTATCTTGATCAGGTGAATGAAAAAAATTTTTCCAAGCCATTTAACTGATTTTTAAGTATCATATTACATCATTCAGAACAAACTGTTACTGTGTATCGGGCGAGTAATTTAGAAGTTCCTTTAAATGCTAGGGGTAAATCTACCAAAATCGAGGGGTAAATCCACCAAAGAATACATTTATGGTTTCATTAAATATTAATTTACTCAAGCATTTAGAGCTAACAACTAGCTGTTGGATATGATTGCATTTCTTCCAGGCCCAGTCTTCTTAGAAAAAAATCAGATTGCAATTTGGGGAGTATCAGACTTTATGGTGGTATCGTGTGCTTGCTGTTTACTCGTGCGTGTTACTCAGGCGTTGTTCAGAATTTAAAATTGCGCGGGTTCGTGAGAGCAGGGGGCCACAAATCGTGTTTTCGACAAGTCAATTTTCTGGAGATGGGAAAGATCACGTAAGTGCCATTTTTCAAGTATTCCTTTTGTAGTTGCCATGAGCATCTCATGAGTATCTTTAAGTCGGCACGCTTCCAAAGTAACCGAATTTCCTTCATTAACTATGATAACTTTCGCTTCAGAATCAATTAGTGGTCAATCCAGTGGGTATAAAATCTTTGGAACCATCTTCAAACAGCGGGTAGATTTTCATGGCATGACTTTCTATCTCCAAATTTAAATTATCTTTTCATCTCAATCGAGGAGTTGGTATTTTTCGTCGTTTTATATTCAGATGTAAAAGTGATTCAATATCCAATGCATGCAGCTATACATGCATTTCTTAAATATGTGCTCGTCGTATAGCTAAGTGGCTGTAATTAAATCTGGACCCGCAATGAAGAAATCAGAATAAAGAAAGGAATATGACAGGACGCGCGCACTCTTAACCACCTGCGTGAAATCTTCGCTAAAACACCCACTCATGGAATGGAAATATATTTCAGAAGTGTGCACATAAAAAAAAACATATGAGAAAAAATAAACATATGAAAACTATATTCGTTTTGAAAAACAAATTGATGTAGGGACAAATACGTGAAGGGCTTGTTATTTTGGAGAGAAAATATCACCAAAAAAGTGAGCGAAAAGAAATGGGATTTAGCCAGGCAATTGCAAATTTTGGCAAAAATAGGTGTGGAAGAATTTTTCTATTTGAGTAGAAAAGCCATCAAACACGGAAAATATGGGAAGCATGTATATATATATGTATATATATGTGTGTATATATATATATATGTATATATATATATAATTATATATATATATATATATATATATATATATATATATATATATATATAGATATAGTTAGCAGAAGAGGACGCGACATGACGGCTCAGTGCAATTAGAAATATGTAGAGGTAGTATGCAAAAATACTCTTGAAAACAAGTAGACAGTTACATAAGTTAACGGGTTGCACTCTGGAGTTGGCAGACACGGTCAAAACCAATGGTGTAAAAAAGGGGCTAGGAAACACAGGGAATGTGATGCTACAGGATGAGATCAAATGGAAGGCTCGAGTTACTAACGAATAAGGTCTAAGAAGAGCGGACGAAGGAAGAAGCATATGGGCAACACTCATCGATCATATGCCGAGGTGCAAAAGCTTGCAAAAGACAGCCGTGGAATGCCTAACCAGCGGGAAGAATTACCGAGAAATACGGGTTATGGAACAAGTGCTGAGAGGCATGAACACGGAGATGTATGAGCGGATGGAAAGATGGGTGGATGGGAAAGGGGAGGCGGAATTCGCCTTTTTTGACTGTCGTACGAATGAAAACTTTTGGGGATTGAGTTTTGAGGACTATTAGGCAACAAGATAGCATTGAGGTTATACTCACAATTTAAATATTTGCTCAACATTAATGAATGTTCAAATTTAACCGATTACCTTTTATCACTGAAGAGATTGGCCTAAGGCTAATTAGCTGTTGTTTCAGCCATATTACTCGAAGAAACCACCACTTAACACATTTACGTGAAATAAAATTTGATTATTGATGCACTGAAATTGTTACGTGGTAAAATACTTTAAATTACTCGTGTAATAGTTGTATTAGGGCAGGTGGCCGACAGCTAAGGTTATTTGTATAGCTGTAGATTAGTGGAGAAGTTGTTTTGCTGCAGAGGTTTGTGGTGCTCTGAAAATGAGTGAGACACGAAAAGAAACGCACTATCGATCGGCATTAGCACATGGTTTACTATGGGAGTCAGAAGCCCGTTCAATAGAAGGGAGCGCTGAAGTAAAAGTACTGCTAGCATTGCAGACTTCTACTCAATACAATTAGTGTAGTGAAATACTTATTTGAAACAATTGGCAATAAACTTCCAGTGAGCACCACAAAAAACTACACACCGATGAAAAAAGAGCTTAAACTCGTGTTTTTCGGGCAGTTTCGACACATTGATTATGTTTATCTCACTGATCATTACCTCGAGCAAAAGCAAATATCAACACCAATACAGCCAACAGAAGTAGTGTGAACATCAGGAGCGTGTGGTGCTTAGCAAGGATGAAATTGATGCTGTATCGGGACCAGTTTGGAAAGTAGTCGTTTGATATTCGAGGAAGGGATGCTTTCGCAACAAAGGGATAACTCCGGACGTTTAGCTGGGCTGCCCGTGAGTAACAGGAAACCGGCGAATGATTGCTGGGCGCTCCTTCCTCATTTATTCCTGCCATCAACCAGTCGAAAAAACACAAGCCCCGAAACCTCGGCTTATCCGAAGTCAATGAACTCGGCGTTGCTGCAATCAGCCTGGATTTGTTATCCCCCGGACGCGTTCGCACTCATCTCGAAATGACTCGGTTTCCGATGAACACGAAGGTGTTTGCGTGTGGGGGTGGGGGGGGGGGGGGAGGAAGAAGAGGGAGGATGGAACGGGAGGGAGTGTGGAGTGGCGAAATTTTTTAATTGGGCCGCTTCAACCTTAGGGCGGTTCCATTTCAAAAGCATTCCATGGAATAACCGAAAATAAGGGAAAAAATATCAGGAGCGACCGGGAAGGAACTTCACCGGTTTTCCTCTTGTCACACTCGTGGTGAAAGGGGAGAAGAATGAAGGGGAGATGGGATTTATTTCAAATAACGACCTCTCTTCCCCTCATGAGTAAAAACACAGCCAAAATTACAAGGACAGAGCGCTAGGAAAAACTTTTGAGTTTCAATCTCAGATTTCAGATCTTTCACGAATTTTGACGTAGTGATTTTTGTGGTGGCCTCTTTTGAGGTTTTTTTTAATCTCTCCCTCCTCGCTATTTATTTTCTTGAGGTTCCCCTCAATCTTCTCCTCCTTTTATTTTAATCCTGCCTCAAAGGGCGAGGAAAAAATTCATACCTCCCGCCATCTTGAGGGTTCTCATTCGGACTTCTTACGCACTTTTGACAGCTTTCTTCATCCTCCGTCGCCGTCCCTTCGCAAACATGTTGATGTTGATTTTCCCTCCCACAACTCTCCCCCCGCCTCGCATCACCTGTCTTTTCCCCATCACTCTAAACCCTATTTTCCTCATTCCCTTCTCCACAAGTCCTCGACGCGAAGATGTACGTTCCGGAAACATGTTTCCATAGTCTCTGGTCGATCGGCGCGACCCACCTCTTCGGTCACCTAACCTCCGTCCAATCACGTAAGGGTTACTAGCAGATGGCGCTGGAGGCACGGAGTTGGGGTTTTAGAAGAATTTTAGGTAGAAGTTGTGAAGTTAGGGTGTGAGAGGGACGGAATAACCCAATTACCTGAATTTTTTTTGAATCATTAAGTGTGAAAATCGACCTGTACATGCCAACACCTCAGTTGGCACTGAATAACTGCCAAAATTGTCGGCAGGAATTCCCATAGTATCATTTTGAGCGTGTTTTTTTTCAGCCCACCTAAAAATCAAATCAAGTCAGTTTTACATTGACTCAATTCAAAGTGATGCTTATTCTGGGTATTGGTAAAAAAATATTGCATGTATATGTTTCAATACAGCTTTAAGGACATCTTTTAAAAGCTTAAAACTTCCACAAAATATTTAGAGCATTCAAACTTGATAAGTTTGTTTTCGAATAACTCTTTGAGCGCCCGTAGTGTGACAGCGTTTAGTAAATGGCGTCGTATGCTTCGTATGAGATTTGACAGCCAGGCATCCATAACCAGGTCTTCAGGAAGTAAATTGCTGTAACCCCTCCGGCAACCAATGGAGATTCTTTTGAAAGTCTGAGAGATCTATAAATTCAAGAAATATGCCTTCGAAACGTCGGCGGCGAGTTCTTTGAGAGCCGCATAAATCCGATTTGTTTGTTTTAAATCGAAGGAGTTGAAGAATTATGCGTTTGCGCGATAAAAGAATGTCATTAATTTTAGCGTAAGGCCGTTCATTTGGTTAACTCAGGTCGAAAAGCACACCATTTGGAAGGAAGTGTGAATCACGTTCGCTTTATGCCTATGGCTTCAACACAATCGCATCGATTTAGAGACGCAAAATATCTCCCGGAAATTCCCGAAGGTTTACCGATTTTCCTCAAAGAGCGGGAATTTTTATGGTCCCGGTGATGTTCACTGTTTTTATTTTCTGCATCTACATGTACATTGTGCCCCGCAAGCCACCGCAAAGGCTCTTGGCGGGGGGTGTTAGGTCACCACCCGTAATTGAGAATAAAAACGCTTGCAAAACCTATAAATTGATACCAATCTACACACACACACACACAAAATCGTATATATATTTATGAAAAAACCTTGATGACTTACCTACATTCAAATGAATATAATATCCATCAACATACTCATCTTCCAACGAATATACCTTATATCCACGCAACGTTTATTCTTAACCTGACTTATAAATTATATGTCTTCAATATTTCTGTATTGACTTCGGTTTCTTACTGTTATGATTTCTGATTGTCCGGGGAAAGCATGAGTATTTTTATTTATCTGCCCTGGAATCTTTATCTGCCCTTATCTTATTTTGGTGGTCAGACCTACCCAATTAGTGTGGGGACCATTATAATTATTCATTATTAAGTACCATTGTGAAATTGGTTTGTTCTGAACCTTGCTAAAAGTCCAAGTGTCGCTTGTTCTCTTCGTATCTCCTCCTGAAGTTGCATGACTGATCATGTGGTTTTTCTTGTTTTCGAGCAATGTTTCCGGTATTTCCCTGCGTGGTGCGCACTTTTTCGGGCTTAAATTCATATTCCTATTCCAATGCATATTTCTGCGGTGTTTAATGCACCACAGATCCTATGACTTCATTAGTAGGTAGTATAAGAATCCCTCATTTCGTGATTTATTGTTATCATCGGAATGTGCTCGTTGATTCGGTCTCGTGATTCATAAGAAATATTCTCACATAGTGCACAGGAAAGGTGTTTTCCGTGTAAATAATTGAGAGCGACTAAAATATTTCCTGAGCCATCCGGGATTCCCTTGATGCATTAAATCAATCTCTCCGTTTGCGTTTACGGCTTTGTGCGCTGAAGTTCATAGGTTGATGGAATTGGCTTTTTGACCTCCCAATTCCTTCACCTTCTTCCAAGGTGTTTTTTTTCGCTTAGAGATCTGAAAGATTTTGTGTATTGATACTCATAGGTTAGGGAAAATGAAATATCTTTTTAGCCCCTGATCATTTAACCGATATACATAAGTGTCTGATATTTTCGGGTTTTTTTGGCGCTAAGCTAAATACAAAATGTTCTCGTGACCGATAGCTCCTCTGGTTGATACAGTTAGGGGCTCGTGAGCATTTTGAATGCTGGTTCAAGAGGGCTCACGGTTATCGTGATCAGCTAAATAATTTTTCGATCTCGTCCAATTCAAGGTTGTTTAATGTTCAGAAAGGAGAGAGTCACGCGTGATGCCATAAGTCACTGATAGAGATGGAAACGGAATAGAATTAGTTTGTATTTGTTTGTTTCGTAGGTGTCGAGAAGGCGTTCAATAGAGTAAACTGGTAGAATGAACGCCGTGGTCTAGTTGATTGGGTATCACCGATGCTTTTCAATGTAGATGGGGCGGATGTATTGTTAAAAAGGTATGGGATGAATTGGAAGCAGGAATGAAAGTCGGTGGACAATTCATAAAATCGGCAAGGTTTGTTGATGTCAGTGTTGTTGTTGTGAACATTACTGAGCGCATTGGAAAGTCAGTGCGATGTGTATGGGATAAGAATGTATGAAATAAGCAGAGCTGGAGCAGTAGGAACAGTTTTATTATCTCGGATGTGTCTTGGGTGAAAACGGACAAAGTAGTAAGGACGTGAGAAGAAGAATTGCGAAAGGCAAATAGGATTTACCAAGAACGGAATCGATGGTAGGGACGTTCAGTAAGGATGTTAAGAAAAGATTCGCGAAACTTTGACGTGGAGCGTGGTTTTATACGGTGCGGAAACATGGTCGTTGAAGCAAGGTGATATGCGTAAATTGGAGGCTTTCCAAATGTGGTTATGGAGAAGGTGAAGTAGACGGAAAAGAAAACCAACGAGGAAGTGGTTGGAAGAACGATGTGGGAGAAGAGGGTTTTTTTGTAAGAAATCCAAAGGAGGTAGGAAAGTTGAATGCAAAGCGTATTGATTGGTGAAGGCATGCTGATTATTGCGATAGAGGGGGGAACGCTAGGCAAGCGAGGAAGAGGTAGGAATGGTGTAGGTGTTTTGGACGGAATGAAGGGAGGAAGGAAGCATGCGGAATTGAAGAGGGGTTGATTGTAGTTAAGACACCAGGGTGTGTTTTGCTAGGAAAGGCAATGAAATGTATCGTGGATGTAAAGTCTTTCTCAATCCACAATCTACCTTAACCTGTAGAATAATAATGATAATTGCCGCCTTCGTCGAAACGTAAAAATATGTATATGGGTGTCCTATTTATGTGTTACACGAGATCTGTCCGGAAAGGATCTAGCCTCATTGTTCTATTTAGGCTATTTCTCTGAAAATATTGCTAGGCTGAATAGGAAAGCGGAATATGAAGATGAAAAAAATTATTAAGCGAGAGAGCAATTTTCGTGAGGTGTTTCTCGTTCTTGAAGTTAACCTGATGTCAATGAAATTTTGCATTATATATTAACTGACTGTTTATTGAATGTTTGCTAAGTGGCCCAATTAAATTTTAAATTATCTTTAATGTATGATGTTCATTCAGCGTTTCAGGGAACTTCAATTAGAATCTGGGTGTACATGGATAACAAGAATTGGTACCCTTCTCCTCGATCTGTCATCTCTTTTTCCCGCCAAGTACTTTCCGTAGCTATGGAATGGAAATGCCATCAGCTGTGAATAAATACCTCCCACATGGATCAGCAAGTACTTCGATCAGCAAAGAGATCTGAGGATGAGAAATGTAAGAGTAAATATTTCAAGGTAGTTATTTCTTTTGCGAGGGCATCTATTTGTTAATCAACCTCATTTATGGTTTTACGGAATTATTTTCGGCTTCGTTGGCAAGCACCGAGATATTTATTCTAATTGTAAGTAAATTGCTTCCAACACTTGATTTTTACTTATTCTCTGGGTGATAAAACTTAAAACGTATTCCGGTTTGCGGAACTGAGGTAATGCTTTTCGAAGAAGTCCTCTATAAACATCCTATGCCCTTTTCAATGACGAGAGGCCATGAAAGTGAACACCATGGGCTCGTTTACGCTTTTTGCTCATCCTGTTGCTGCCTTTTCATATAGCAGTGAAGATTCATTTCAAGCGCTGCTTCGGTCAGTTTTCCTCCCTTCCTCACTAACAAGAAAGTGAGCACATTGTCCCGTCTAATGCCGCTCCTCGCATTAAGTAACATGGTAGGCTGTTCCGGTACGTGAGCGGCTTTACAAGAATCTGTTGCATTTTCAATCTTCTCTCCTCCACGGTAGTACTCGTTAAGGTATCCCATTGACTTGTCTGGATGACTAATTTGTGTTTCCAATTGCTTTGAGGCAGTAATGCAGTTGAATTAATCATTTTCTTTTTTTCTGTCGTGTCATGTAGTTGTGGTAAATTTGATGCCATATTTAGTCTCACTGCGTTTTCCCATTTCTCAGGGAAAACGAGCGGTAAAACGCTGTGAAAGAATAATTTTTTTCTGATCACTACTAGGAGAAACTGAAATGATCGCAGTGCCTGTAAATTTTGGCAAAAGGAAATATATGAGTAGTCTTGATATTTAATCGTTTCAGGTGTAACTTTGTGGAATTGTACCATGAGGAATAATTTCTAAATAAAACTTTGTAAATCCACATACATAAAAAATGAACTATAATCCGAATTAGGTTTCATTGCGGTGGAGCGTGATCAGGCCAGATAATGCTCCTCCGCAGCAAAACCTAATTCTGATCATAGTTCATTTTTTATGCATGTGGATTTACAAAGTTTTATTCAGACATTACTTACTCTTAATATTTGTCATGAGCGAGACAAACTTGCATCTCGCCTAAAGTATTTTCGTCTTTACGATTTAATTGAATGAAATAGTGAAAGAAATACTAGTTTAGACGTAGATGAAGAACAATTCCATCCAAAAGACAAAACAGAGTTTTTTTTAGTAGTATTAATGTTTGAGATGCCTACCTGCTGATAAAAAAATGCATGTTTTTTTCGCGACTAAGATTCAAGATGATTTCCCGGTCAGGTAGACGGTGATATTTAAATCTCTTGGAGATTTGAATAAATACTTACTTCGTATGCGTGCGATTTGAAAAGATTTTTACTACTCAAGGAACTTTCGGGAACACGACAAGCAGTCATCCTAGTCGATGTCTATTTTAAAGTGCTGGGATAAATGTCAAACGAAAAGGAAGGAAACAGTTTCAGAGAAATCGTATTTTGCGATTTAGGTTATTAGATGGAGTCATGCGATTATAGGATCACCATTTTCTTCTCGCCTCTCTCGCGGCGCAACACGGACTAATAGAGTCAGCCTCTACCCCAAACCCTTTTGAGGCGATACATTCGATCGACGTCGACTGCTCTCCAAACCGGACCTACCGAGAATGAATCAAAGAAGTCGCCAGCCGTTCCGGAAGAGCCACGCGTCCGTTATTCGCCACTTTCCTAGGGAACAGCCATGCTCGTGACACTTTGAGTGACGGCTGACCTAATGCGATAGGCTCCCCTTTTTCCACACATCCACGCCAATCAGGTGTATCCTCTGCGCCATCCTCTGCTCTTGCAACTACGACCAAATCTCTTTTGCAAACTCCGGTATCTCAGCGATTAGGGATGGAACGGTCCCAGAAAACTGTTTCGTGTCGTGAAATTCTAAACACCTGCTCTCAGCCTAAACTCTACTCATGTGACGTTCTCTCCCCTTCCAGTTTACCGAATTTAACCCAGCCCATCAAACACTGACGAGTAGTTTTCACATTTTTTAAAAATATTCCCCAATCAAATAAAATACGGCATTGGAAAGTAAATGCGGGATTCGAACTGAGAAAATATTTTCTTGCATTCATTTCTTCCAATCATCGTAGCATCGTTGGCTATAGAATTCAGGCGTAAATTGTAATTTTCATGAATGCATCACCAGTGCTATCCGAATCACCGAGAGCTCAAGGTAAAGCATTCGATGACAGGACATGCTGTTTAACGTAATGAAATCAGCAAGAACTAGTGTTCGCGATTGATTTAATTTCCTAAAACCGACTAATAGTAGTTTCATAGCGTTCCGAAAAATTGCGGAATATTGATGAATTTTATATGGAGCATTTTATAGTATATTTATTTATTCTAGTATTTATTGATAATGTGTTCGGGTACCATATTAATCATTGCTATAAGAAAACATTTATGATTAATTTGGCTCCACTTTTTATTCTCTAGTGACATTACTAATACTTTTTTTCTGTAAATCATTTCAATTCACTCTAGTATAAAAACAGATGGCATGCTTTTCCTTGGGTATATTACTCCTCTTTAGTTAAACGCGCTCGTAAAGAGTTGCCTGCACGACAGAATGTTTTAAATCACACTCTGCCAATGTATTGAGAGTTTTCCGCACATTTCCGAATTGTTTATATTTTTCATGACACTGTAATTAAAAATAATGGTATGATTAGTTCACTTGCTCGCTACCACTTAGGTAACATCCCATTGTGTTCAGTAACCAGGCATTTATATTTACAGGCATTTATACCTGTAATGTGTTTTGCTGGGGGTCACAAATTGTTGAATTAGTAATTTTGTCCATCCAAAAACCTACCTTAACCGGTAAATTACCAAACAATAATAATAATAACCATATTTAAGCTGGTACAGTACTTTTTTATGTTCTCGCAGTCAATAATTCAGGTAAACTGATCCTCGGCACCTGGAGAGTTGTGGAAGTTATCGACACGGGTTTTCTTTTCCGCAAAAGCCTTTCCAAATATCACCTAGCCTGCCTGCTTGCTCTCTATTCAATTAATTCACGCTTTCTCTTAGGCGAAGTATTTTATAACGGCTCTTCATTTTTCTCAATTCGTGTTATGGCAAACATTTGTATTTTTACCCGGACTGGCACATTCCCGTGGGCCCTATTTCCCACCCACTTGTCTTCAGCCTCCTCCCATCTGCCCCCTACCAGTCAGTCCCCTAGGGCAACTCTCCCCATAATTCTAATTCATGTCCCCTCCCACTCCTTGCCCTAAAAAAACCTACCCACCCTCTACAGCCGATCCCACCCACTTCTCTTCCGGACGACCAGTTTGTCTAATCCCTCCTCATGTGGACTACCCTTCCCTTCTTTTCCCTCTCCCTCTCTCTCTCTCGCGTTGGAATGAAGGCGAGGAGGGCCTTCTTTATTTCGAGCGCCCTAGGGCCATATGGACGGGGAAGAGGTATGTAGGTGGATAGGGTTAGCGGAGGTGACTCTGCGGTCATCATCGCGACCTTTCTGCAGACGCTATGTGGGGGAGCAGCGAGAGGGATGTTGGGGCAGGAGGATAGTGGGAAATATATGTTAAAAGACGACTTTCTCCACCATAGTCCGGAATCATCCTGAAACATTTCGCTCTTGACTTAATTTTTTTTCACAATAATTGGTTTTGTTTTACCTACTTTTTCTCATATCTAATACTCCTGCGCGTGGCTTTAACGTTAATTTTGCCGGAGGAGAATTATGGGACAATATCGTCTTCCTGGTTTGTAAGTTAGCATTTTCATTTACTTTATGCGGTTCAAAATTGTCAAGTAGTGATCTTACGACTCGCCGCTTCTCCTATCGCCCCTTTATTATTTGGAAGAAATGTCTCTGCGCCTAGTTTCACAATAGAAAGAGCCTCCTGATAGGACAGTCTGTTTATATTAAGGTATGCGGAAAATCGATGGATCTTGGTGGTGTAACAAATTGTCCCTGTTCAACCGGGTCGTGCTTACCCGTGCTCGCGTGTGACTGGCTTTCTCTCGGGAATACCTCTCTGTTCCTTAGCGTTGAAGACAAGATAAAGGGTGGCTTCAGTGGTCAGTCCCGAGCAGTGGACTGGTTTTCTCATTAATTGTTTTACATATATTTAAAAAAATAATATAATGTATACTGTCGGATCGAAGGCAATCCAGATTTTATTTATTCCATTTCGGACGGTAGCAACCCTTGCCGAAAGCAACTTGATTGCCCCTCGAGTTATTACAAATTTATAGTTAGAATTCGTCGTTGACCCTCAGTTGGCTCCGAATTTAATTTTTCAAATGCCATTTTGGAGTTTTTTATGATTAAATACCTGAGTGTGTGCTTTCAAAAAAAATTCTTATCCTCATTCAATAGTAATTAGCAATCTTATGCGATACTTTCTTCATGAGGAATCTCTGATTTCGGATCAGAATCTCGATTTATTCTCAAGAGGGTTTTACCTGATAGGGAAAAATTCAATTCCTAAAATTACTAGCTTATGTCTTATGCAGCATTACTAAGAAATAAAAAAGTCCAATGAAAATGTTATTGAAACATCATTAGGATTTGATTAAGAAAAGCGATATAGGAAAGAAAACTGTACATTTAATCAAATTTAAGTATCATTAAGGGTTTTATGACAGTAACGTATTTGGATGAAAAAAACGTGCCCTCCCTACTTTATAAAACTAACAATATTCCTAACTATTAATAAATTCAATTAATAGTCATCGCAACCCTTCATTGAACTGTTTATCAACACTACAGGATTCATTTGAGAGAATTGAATCGTTCTATTAGTTCAAATAAAAGTTTGTTTTTTGGCGAGACAGAAGAGAGCATAGAAGTAAGACTACGCCACAAATAACCTGAGTGCCTTACATGGAGAAACGTTTTTCAGAAACCACCAGTTTTAAAAAAGAAAAAGAAATCAGAATTCATGAATAAATATTCTGACCAGTACTTTTCGGTCTCCCATTTGTATTTTGGAATTCCACTTCAGATATACTATGAAACACTTCCCAAAACGGAAATAAATTTCAGAATATAAAATTCTTATGTTTTTCAATACAATTTGTCTCTTCAACTACTTGAAATGCGCCATAGCTGTAAGAGGAACCAGCTGACTTCTTGTTATTCCTCGGGGCATGTACCGGATGGTTCTTCAAATGGTAAGGCGTGCGTGAAGAATTGACTTTGGCAGGTGGGTTCCGAGGATTGTGGGTCAGTAGTTTGTTAACTACCATAAGTGAACACTGTCACTGTATCTCTATTAGCTAACGTTCCGTTGCATCCGTGTTAGGAAATTAAGGAATAAACTCGGAAAGAGCAGACGAAGGAAATTGACCCGCAGGGAAAAATTCCGTCATCCAATTTTCTCGATATATGCAGTATCTCAGTTTCCATCCGGCAGATATTTTTGTTTTCCTGTGGCATTGGAAAAATTAATTACACCCTCAATTTGAGGTTCAAGGTCTCATTGATGGATATACTCTAGGAGAGTACAAATTTAGATCATGCCTTTAATATGATATAATTCGATTTTTGGCTTGCATTAGGGGCTCAATAAAATTTTTAAGGCGTCATTTTTCCGGGTAAACCGCTTTAAAATGAATGGGCAATCCTTTGTGCAACTTAAAGGAGAATATATGATTAATATTTTACTTTTCCCCAGCAGTGCAAACTTTTGCTCATTAAAAACCGCTTGAGTTTGATGAAGTACGTATATTGAGGAAAAAAAATGATTTCTACTCCTTGATTTGAATCGATATCCACTTAATCATTAGACATGAATGTATAGAAGTTAAAAAAATAAATGAAGACGGAAATTATATAGGGCAAACGGAAGTCCTCGTGATATGTAGATTGTAGTATTTGTTAGGGACGGTCCGAAACCTACCTATAGCAGTATAGGTAGAGTTCCTTGAGGGAATAGAAGTCATTTTTTCAGAGAAAAAATTGAATCACACCCTAGTTATTTACCTCTGGAGGTAAGCGACTTATTGGGCCACTGACATATTAGCATTTAAATGCTTCAAAATGATTTCGTTTGCAGCTAGAGATCATCGTTAACAAGCAATATTTTCTTATTAGGCTGAAAAGTATTGTGCGATTCATTTTCCTTAGAAATAATTCGACTTGCGAAATCAGAAATGTAATCTGGTCCTCCCTAGCTAAATCTTTCATTTGCTGTATAAATGGGATTTTATAAATGGTGGGAGGTTCAACATTTTCTCAGCGGTGTTCAGTTGTCCGCCGCAGTTCTAGCCGCGTGAATTGTGAATTGAGTCCGTCGGCACTTCCTGTATTGTCATTTCTTAGTTCACATACCGTGCAGACGTGCGCTCCTCATAGCATGGGTAAGATGCTTCCCTGAAAAAAGAATGCAACTGTTTGTAGAGATGACCTCGCGCAATTCCATAGTCTTCTCCGTTATTTAACCGGATTGTTTTCGGTTTTTCTTTTTGAGCCAATGTAGGAAACCTCATAATTTTTTTTTGGGCTTCGTCGGATCCGTGACCACCACACGAATTTCCCATTTCCCGCGGCTTTGTTAAAATCCCTTATCGGAATAAATCTCGAATTTTATTTAGACTCCAACGGGATTATATCTCGCCATTCCGGATCCATGCTACAACCTCGCGATTTATTCCCAAGCGGGTCACGGGATAAGATGGCGTGGATAAAGAGTACTCTCTACTTCAGAAAGTGGAATGACGCGTTAAAATATAACCCTTTTATCTTAACCCACTTAAAAAAAATAATTTCAACCAGGAAACTTAAGTGCCTATTTTGCCCAATTTCTCCAACTTACGAAACATTTATTAGAATTGTTTCCAAATTTTTAGTGAATAATAGGCCTACCCGCGGAAAAGAAATGTGCATTACTTGAACGCTAAGGTAAAAACACTTTAAACTTATTTTTGCATAGGTTACGCTTATATTCAGCCTTCTCACGGTCTAGAATTCACAAGATTTCCTAAAATGTACTTCTACAGGTCACCTATGTATTTAATGACTCCTCTGTGACCATTTAAGTAGTGATTACGGAGGTTTAACTTTCATCGCAGCCCAACAGCAACATTTTTTCTATTTATATTTTTGTGTTCAATATATATATATATATATATATATATATATATAAAGTAATATACCAGATACATTAGGTTTTTGGATGGAAACAACTACCAAATAAATATTTTGTAACTCCAAACGAAACACAACATCCAGCAACCTACTCTACATCAGGTCCCTCTTCATCTCTGAGTACTTCCTCCCACCCTTAATCCCGTCCAACATCCCTATCCTGTTCCTTCCCTTTCCTCGTTTGCCTTACATTCACCCCTCAATTACAGTCTTCAACATCCCACTGCCAGTCAATACCCCATTTACTACTTTTCATGCCTACATAGGAGTTCTCCCAACAAACCCCTCTCTTCGCCTACCATTCCAAGTACTTACTCATTTGTTACCTTCTCTGTTCATTTCTCCTCCTCCACTCTTCTCCACACCCACATTTACAGGTAAAAGCCTCCAATCTACGTCTATCCTCCTGCTTCAATGACAACGTTTCCGCGCCGTACATAGCTACGCTCCATATCAAAGTTTTTACAAGTCTTTTCTTAACATCCTTTCTCAACGTCCCTGTCATCAACTCCCTCCTCCTTGTGAAAGCCTCTTTGCCTAGCGTAATTCTTCTCCTTACGTCTATACTGCTTTGACCAAGTTGGTCCAAAACACTTCCGAGATACGTAGAGTGTTCTACCTGCTCTAGTTTTTGCCCTCCTATTTTAATGTTTAGCTTAGCCGTTTTATTTCTAGAAAATCGCATTAACTTTGTTTTATTAATATTGATTTTCATCCCATACCTGTCGCACTGAATTTCCAATTTATTAAGCAATGTTTGCAACCCCTTGGCTGACTGAAAACTAAAGCTTGATCATCAGCAAACCTAACTGATTTTTACGAATTCCCCGCCTACTTTCATTCCTACTTCCAGCACTTCCCATGCCTCTTTAATAATTTCCTCTACATACAGGTTGAACAGCAACGGTGATAATGGGAAACCCTGCCATACACCTCTTCCTAACACTGCCAAACCGGACTCCCCGTTCCCCACTCGCACCTGAGCAGTCTGAGATATGTACAGGTTGCGGATTAGCCTCCTGTTGCTTTAATCTATTCCTATTTTCTTCAATATAAAATATATAGATTACTTCTATATCTTCAGAGGAAGACGGACTGTTTCCGTCGAAATATCAAGAAAATACGTGTGAGTGTTCTCTTTTTTTGTGTTTCTATATTGTATATATATATATATATATATATATATATATATATATATATATATATATATATATATAGATAGATATAGATGATTTCGTCGAAGTAACACGAAAGTTTTGAATAAAAAACATGGACAGCAACAAAAAATATATGAACACATAAAAAGAGCACTCACACGTCATTTACTATATTTATAATTTCGACGGAAGTGAGCCCCGTCTTCCTCAGAGGAAACAGTAGTACTGATTTGAGTCAGTACTACTGTACAAAGTCAGATTTTATGTATATATAAAAGGGCTATGAAGTGGCACGTGGGTAACTACATTAATGGATTCATGAAACCTTGCATCTCTTTGATGCTCTCCATCGCAAGATTTCCGCTGTTTTTCTGTCTCTTTTGACAAATAAACACGAGGAGGGGGTGAAACGCATTCGAGAGAATTCTCTGAAATATTTTCACCCATCGCTCAGTCAGCGCAGACTATTCCTTCCACCTTTTTCCGCAGTCCCTTGCCCTTTTCGGCAGGACGAATGTGGCTCTCGGGAGAAGGGAAGACAACCTGCAACAAGGGAACTGTTTCCAGTCCGACTCCAGCGCAAGTGAGCGGAGCGTTGCGGTCGATCGGGTTTCGAATTGCTGGCATCGTAAATTCTTCTTCCCTCCTTTCCACCTCGCCTTCTTTCTCTCTCTCTCTCTCTCTCTCTCCTCCCTCCTCTAGCTCCCTCTCCTTCCTCTCCACCCATAAGTTATGCTCCAACTCTCGCCCAGAGTTTCTCCCCGTAAAGAATTCATTGACGAGCTGCGGCACCTTTCGCATCTATTCTCGATTTCTTTGCGTCATCGGCACTTTTCAACCGTTCGCGCCCCCCCCCCCCCCCCAAAGGAGGCCGAGAGAATGAAAGAGAGGAGAAAGAGAGAGAGAGAGAATCAGGAAGCTAGGTGGGGAGAATCTGGCGTGAAAGCGAAGATGGAAACGTTGAGCGAAATGAATGACTGCACTTTAGGGCAGCGTTAAATGGAATGGTAGGAGTGATATACAAGGGAAAGAGAATGAAATGAAAAATAGACGAGTGGGAGAGAAAGAGAGGAATGTAAAATATCGTGTAAACTTGTGAGAAAGATTCAATTAGGGAGACGCGTGAAAAACCTACCGCGTTGGTTGATGTCCTTATTATTACGTTGGGCAGAAGTGTGTGTGAAAAGGTTACTTGAATAAATAATCTTAGAGGCGCACAAATAGCAGTTGGCGACTTTTCATCGATTTTATTTGGCCTTTTTAAAAAAAGAGTTGGTAATTACAGTTGTGGTCGGTTCCATCGCCTGGTGCGCTACTCCAAATCCTTATATTAGGATAATAAAATATAATATACGCGTCAATCGGGTACACTCCGATGTTTCACTGAAATCATTGCTTATCAATTCATTAGAATCACGTTCATTTATAAAATTTAACTTTAAGAAAGCCAGTGAATATAGCGTTCATCGCAACACCAGACTTACAGACGGTCAAGTTGACTGCATTGGATGAAGAATGAACGTTATTCATGTTTTACTGATCCGATCCAAGGAAAATGTTTGCCATTTAGGCAAATACAAATAGAATACTGGAAAGCACTCTCAACATCACCAAGGAAAAAACAGATGAAATCGGCGATCCTCATGGACGGTGAATGGCATTTAATATTGGATCCCAGAGCATAACCACCAAACGAATTCTGAAGTCGTCAAGGCAAATTAATGAGTGAACCCGGTGAGAAATTTTTCGAAAATTATGCCGAGCCCAAATTATTTTAAGTTTAAATTTGTGAAAAATAAAAAGCTGTCGTTTTAGTTATGGACACATCGATAAAATGTGACTCTTCGTGAGATAAATGAATATGTGATGCCAATGTCGTGATCGGAAAAATTAAAATACGAGCATAGTGATTCGAATCTGCCAGCTGAATTCCTATTTTCATCGAATTTTGCACGACTCAGTGTCGTAAAACTTTGGACCAGAGTGACGAAACTCTATGGCGTGTTCAACATATGTACAATCGATTGACGTTCTTTCAATAACGGCTCCCTAAATGTTGCCCGTGGAATGGGAAAAGAATGAGGACTGCTGCCAGCTCGACGGCGGGGGGGGGGGGGAAGATGTGGCGGACAAGATATGGGCCTGCTAAGGGGTTGTGCGACAGGGTGAAGGGACGCCGGTGGTGGATGCGCGGAAGGATATTAAAGGGCCAGGGGTGGGTGAAGGGGAGGCGAGGAGAGCGGTGGGTGGCACCCTCACGAACGGGGCGGTTCTTTCTCTCTCCTTAGCGCGGTCTTCCGTTATTCAATATGCTCCGCGGGACGCCATTGATGTGGTGTTGTGGTCTGGGGTGAACGGAAAACCAATCGCATTTTCGGTTGGGAGAAGGGAAACTTATATGACGGGGAGAATTTCTCGCACATTGCATGGATAACCTTTTTGAGGCTTCCATCCCTTCCTGTAGTAAACTCAAGACGGCCAAAACGTGCTCGTGTTGCTGTTGCATCGTTATTTTTCAATTTCGCTTGACATCGCTGTTTTTTTCTTTAATTTCTCTTACCTGCATTGGTATCTCATTTAACTTCTTACTTTCCGTGCTTTTATTCTCGGGACATGAGTGATGTTGATTTAATGAGTGATTTGTAAAATTTGCACGTCTGAAGTGTTTCAGAAATAGTTTTCAACGAAATATCCCGTATACCTAATAGTTTTTTCACCAACCAAATTCCCAAATTGTCCTCATTTTCGCTTTTTTATTGTGACAGTAATTCTTTAACTAAAAAAATCTCACTTAAAATGCCTGCCTTACGAGGGTGCTTAAGTGCGAGGAAGAAACGCAATATTTACCGAGGAGGATTGCATGTCGTGGAGTCCATGCATCTATCGAATGGTCGACCATTGAGCATTTAAAGATCGACCCTTGAGCGATCGAGATTATCTCCGTTTGTTTCTCAATGGAGACACGGGCAAAACGACGATCCGTAGAAACGACAGCGTTCTCAGGAGAGAAAGTGAAGAAACACAAGGGGGTTATATAATAAAACGAAGGAAGTCGCGCCTAAACCTACGCTTTTTGCCACCGATCCGATCTTGTTCCCTGATATATAGATGCAAATATATTGCGACGGCCATCTTAAAAGGGTTGCTTCGTCGCCTCTGCTTTGATTGACTTCGGCGAGCAAACCCATGTTGGGGCAGCGTCTCGGACGAGAATGGCTAGCAAAGCACGGCGCCTTGTTTTTAGTTTCTCTTTATCGCTCACCTTAGATCGGGTAGATTGGCCGAGGCGAGGAAGGGGCTTCAAACGTGGTGCGAGTGAACAGCAGATGAACCAACGTTCAAAGACGGAAGAGAAGAAGGGACTTGTACTCGAATGCTTAATTTACAACATTAATTTATGCATGTTAGACGCAATAAGGTTTTCCGTCGCTCCTTTTGCGGCAGTGTCTTTTTAACGTTTTTCCATATCCTCTTTACAGAGAAGCATCCATTTGTTCGGGACGCCATTTCCTCCCTATCATTCCAACCGTTCGTACTCATCAGGTTATCCAATGGAATAAGGAGGCGGGGATTAACAGAAGAGTAAGTAAAGGAAGCAGTTATAGTTCTTTACGGCATGTCGATATTCGTTTTGGAAAATATAAACGACGATTGAGCGTGGTGCGGAGGACATAATTTAAAATATTTTTCCAATTGATTTTTATCAATCGTGGAAAGGATAATAAATCACTTGATTGTTTGGCTTTAGGGCACGGGCTTCCAGCCAAAACACTGCGGCGGTGCTTCTTCTGTTCTCACGTAGGGGCAACGCATGAGAGGGTAGCGAAAAGGTGGTGTGATATTCATGGGCATTGGTTTAAATATAAATGTTCCCTTCGTGACTTGTGCCCTCTTTTTGTCTCTCTTAAGAAAACGCCCATCGTGTGCGTGATTGCCCATGTCCAAGTAGACGATCGATTCGCAGTTGCCTTCCTGAATGTTGTGAAAGTGCATGAAAACCATTTTCGATTCGTTGGAGTTTTTTCAATCGGAAAACAATCTAGAATCCACTCGTTAGAATTTAAAATAGCAAACCCCGAACCAAATTGGCTGTCGGATTTAAATGAAACCTTGCCTGAATTATTTCCGACCCAGCATATGGAATTTGCGAGGTGGCTCCATTGGTCCAGGTTGATGGCCGCGGTGGAGTTATTTGAATGCAAATCAAAATTTCATCGAAGGAAAGTTATTTCAAGAACTGATTGCTCTTTTTAGTTGTTTATATGGAAAGCAAAATGGTTAATGTATTTTTGAGGATTTTATGCATGAGCCTTTAATAAAAATAATTTTTTAACCTTTTTTTGAAGGACCCTTGGTATTAAATGGGTAATTGAATATTTAGAGCATTGAATGGAGCACTCTTAGCTAAAAAGTATTTATAGTTTTTTCTGATTTTGTATTTGGCTAATAATTTAAGGGAGTGTGATTCATTGGTATACCATGCAGAAATTATTTGGGAACCCCGATGTTTATGCTAACCTTCCCTTAGCTGGCAAATCTCTTGATTTGAAAGAAATACACTTTCGTCTCGCAAGAACTGCGGGACGAAGAGTAACAAATAACGCGGGAGGCAATAAAAGAATGTTCTGCGATGAGTTTTGGACGTTAATAAATCAAATGTTAAATGTTATGATTAACACAATAAAGAATAAGTGCTTTAGAGAAATATATGGAAAATATATTGATAGTTATACATTTGTAGAACGACACAGATTACTTTTCACATGGATTCATTTCTTCTCATAATGCTTCAGCTGTCCAGAATGATGGGAGCTTACAAATGCCGCAAATTTTATCCGGCGTAAGACACTCGCCATGCATGCGCTCAGGCCCGTCTCATTGATATGCCTCACCCGTTAAAGTAATTGGAAGGGAAAAAAGGGCTCTGATGTAATTCGGATAATTTTTCTGTGTCGGCACCGCGGAGATTCGTGTTTCGAAAAACCCGCTCTTACACGAGCGAGCTATCAATCCTCCTCCCCCTCGAACCCTCATTCCTCCCCCGTTCACAAAAAAAGCGACAGGATGGGGGTGTGTGGGGGGGGGTATCTGTGTCCGACCCGGATCATGGACAACTCACGGAAGGCTATCTCCACCCAATAAATAAAGAAGAGAGTCATCCCGAAAGTCACGGTTTGTTAAACATCGATTCTTCGGGGTCCGAAATCCAACGGTCGTGCCCTCGCACGCTCCGGAATTGGGGTTTTTCGGCGCACGGCAAAACCTCAGGAAGGGAAGGAGGGAAAGAGAGAAATGATGTGAGATTCAGAGGACGAGGGAAAGAGAGAGAGAGAGAGAGAGAGTTAGGGATGGGTGAATTCTGGTTTGATGAATGCGCCATTCGTGGCAGAGTAGCCTTCCCTCAATGCGTGCATCACGTTTGCCCCAAAGGTCTATTCCGAAAGATACCAAGCGAACGATTTTTAAGAAACTTCCAGAAGGGACATCGGCTCCTTCATTTTCCTTCCCTCCGTTGTCCTTCTCATCCTACCATGAAGTTTCATTCCCTGGGGCGTTCATTTTAGACAACAGTGAACAAAGTATCTTCCATAGAGCCTCATATTCCCTTGTATCGTTAAAAGCGCGCCGACCGCAAAAGAGGCAAATGTGTAAAAAGCCGAGTCGCTCTCTCTCTCTTTCTCTGTTCAATAAATGCCCAAGTACCTGTTCTTCCAACAATATTTCATGTTAGGTTCCAGGTTTTTTCGGACGACCCTCGATCCACGTCAACTCTCAACGGTGAACATTAATTTACCTGTAATGCTACCGAATGTCGCAATTTTCAGTACTTAAGAATTCTCACCGATTGTTTTTCTCACCTAGAAATGAGTTGGTTTTTTCTGCCCTAGTCTGAGACGACATAGAACCTTCTCAAAAGGATCGGCTAAGCACCGCCTCGCCTCAATGTGGGACGTAATATTAAATGATCATTGCGATCATCATTCATTACCTCATTGGAAATTATTATTGCGAACACGATGAATTATAATTTGCCATCATCCACCAGACCTCTCAGTTAAGCTCATATTATTAGCTCATAAAAGTATCATGGGGATCCCTCTCTGGGTTACTGATAACCTTCATATCTTAATGTCTCGATTATAATTCCTAGCACTCTCCCTGCTAATGTATGGGAAAATTAGAATTTGCGAAATAATGTTCACGTTTTTACTTCTCCTGTGTATTTTGTTGGAAATAAAACATAGGTTTGATGGAAATATGTATTCTCATTTTGAGTTAATTTATTCTTTTAAATGATTCTCTTTTTCAGGCCTTCTATTCATTGTTGTTAATATATTTGGGATCTGTGTAGTTAAATCAGTCACCCATCTGCCCTTAAGTTTTAAATAAATGCATTACTTTTATTGTGAGTACGAGACGTTAATATTTGATCCACTTGATATATTGGGTGTGTAATTTTGGCATTTTTAATATAACTGATGTCGCTTTTATTTACCCTTTTAAATGAATCTTCCCAAGGACTCTGAGTTTTTAAAAAATCTACAAATAACCCAATGAAACAATCGAAACTTAAACATTTGCAATTTTTGCTGAAAGCGGTCTCCAAATTACACAAAGTGGAGTAGACCTAAGAATAACAATGGAAATATTGGAGGAGTTCCTATTTTCAATCCTGATCAGGATCGGAAACCACAAGGCACCCTGGGAAAAGGTAAAGGGCAGTTTGGCGATGCATGTATCCACCGCGATTTACAGCAAAACAGCGAGCCGCACACGGAAATCGACAAGGATTCGTCTTCTAGTAAAATGGAATGAAGATGTACCATTTAAAAGCAAATGAATCTGAAACAAAGATAAAAGTCTGTCAGCGGCGAGTATGGGACAATTTTTAAATAAGGCTAGGGAAGGATGCACTCGAAAAACTGGAGCATTTTGATTCAGACAATACAAGTTTACCATCGCCGGAGGAGGCAAGAGGGAGAGGGCAATAGGCAGCTCAGGCAATGAATTATTGCTATGAAATAAGCTGCAAAGAACTCCGTAGTTTCAATAATAGTAGTCCTCAGCTCGAGGATAGGTTTGTCGAAGGTCTTCAAGTTCCTAAAACCTGTTCCCTTTTTTTCTTTTCATTCCAACACGATCCCAATTGCTGGGTTCTTTCCCAAGTTGATTCCCATCAGAATTCTATTTGGAATGCAATACCATAAACAAGTAAATTTTTGAGGAAATAATACTTTCATGCTTGATTCCAATATGCAAAAGTAATTTCCGATTTGCAAAGGCATTTGGATGATTCACAGTCCCTTTCACAATGCCCTGCTTATAATGTCACAGAGTGGCCGAGCCAACAAGAGTCGCAATGGAAGTGGAGAATGCATTGAAAGAAATAGTAGTAGGAAATAGTAGGAGGCAGCAGAGATGAAGCGGTCTCGTGTTTGCTTATCCACTGCGGGCCTGGTCTTTACTTGTCTGCTGCGGGCCTCCCTGTTCACTCGGAAACACATGGTCATCTTCCCGTTTCGGTCAACGGAGGCGAGGGTTCAGCGAACCCTTTTCGATCGAGTTACGAATTCGGAAAGGGTGGGGTGGTATAAAAAAAGATTTGTTTCATCTTTGGTTGGCCGCCATTAAGTCCTATCTCGCGGGTGTTCGGAGGAAAGGGGGCGGAAAGTTTTTTGACGCCGGGCGAGGACCCAGAGATCTTTGCGGCCCAGATCAGATTTCGGTTTCCCATCCTCGCCGAGGTCGTGTATTTACGCGAGTAATGGATTCCGTCTCTCACCTTCCGGTTCCTCCGAATTAGCAAAAGGTCTCAATTTTAAGCGAGAGTATCAATTGTAGGGCATTTCGTGTCTCCCCTCCTCCTCCTTAACTCCCCTCTTACTCATGGTGGTCATGCTATTTCCATTGGGAGCATTTAGCATACGGCATGAAATGTTGGTTGATAGTCATTCAATCAAACGATTAAGGTATCGCTCTATTGACTTAAGCAAAAAGGCTAGTCAAACAGACATAAAAGGAAATGTTCCTCTAGGGTGGCGGTCGTTACTGAACGCAATTTGACGGTGGGAATTAAAATTTATGGAAGCAGATTCATATTGGCCATGGGGGTTGCCATGCCAAAATAAATTCCAATCTAAAAATAAAGGAGCAAAGCATTGGTCATTTTTTCCATCTGAAAATTCCCTAGACGTAGAAGTAAATGTTATTTGATCAAGAATTTTTATGAATGTATTTATTAATTATTTTAAAAAATCAGATGTGCGGCAATGCGGCTGAAGAATAATACTAATAGTAATAATTTGAGGTTATAGTAATAATTTAAATAGTTGTGTCGATCTACTGTACATATTTTTAATGAACTATAACCATACTATTCTACTAAAAAAATAATGTCTTAAATATACGACAGAGCAAGTCAGAATTTAATTTAAAAAATTTCTTTTATTTTTGTTTTTGTAGGTTCGAGACCTAGCAACTTGCTTTTGCAAGTGTATTATAAACAAGGTGAAATAGAGGAATGTAAAATTTAGTAATTGAATTACATGCGACTGCATATTAAAGAAGAGTGTACACATTCTAAACAGTGATCTAAATGGAAGTTCATAGTTTTTCTTAGATAGTAAATACCAAAGAAACAGCGGAAGATGCCGTAACAGTAACTTTTAACGGAGTCGTCCGCTAATGTGCATTTAAATGCAACAATTTCAGAGGGGAAAATAATTCACCTTGGCTGGAATTCAAACCCGGATCCCTCAATGTCCGGTCGAGTTCCTTAGCCAGTTAAGCTATCGAGGCGTCTAAGAGTTTAAGAGGACGCCTTGATAGCTTAGCTGGCTAAGGAACTCGACCGGACATTGAATTGGCAGTTGAATAAAAACGTAAGGAGCCAAATCTTTGCGGCGAATTGGCAGTAATACCACACTTGAGG
Source organism: Hetaerina americana (assembly GCF_022747635.1). Lineage (NCBI taxonomy): Eukaryota > Metazoa > Arthropoda > Insecta > Odonata > Calopterygidae > Hetaerina > Hetaerina americana. The sequence continues at coordinate 10,215,990 of NW_027286752.1, forward strand.
TCTTCTGTAGTTGGTATAAAAATGTCGTAAATAGAGCAATGTTAAAAAAACAGTAGTTTTAGGTAATTGCGCCACGTTATGGAATGGCTGTGGAGAAATGGCCGAAGTAAACCTATACGTAAGAAAGTATCAGGGATTTTCAGCAAGAATTGATGAAAAAAGGTTTCGTGGGGGCAGAGGGAACGAAATATTGCGATTTTAGTGGTCCATTTTGGAAGAGTATTCGCTTCCCGTGGAGAGGCGTCCTTCTTTGTAAACTTTTGCAAGGCTCAGAGAGCACCTATGTGACAGGAAAGACCATTCCACTAGATAAATAACGAATAAAAATCCTTCAATAGACGCACTGTTGGGAGAATAATAACCTAGAGAAATTAGCAATAGAGGGATACAGAATAGAATAAAGGAATGGTGTGCGGATGGAAAATCGGCCATCAGGTCATGCTGACTCCTCCTAATCTCAAGCAACCATGTCGAACGAAAATGATTCTGGTGATAATTGCCTATCACTATATCTCTCCAATTCCCTTGTTTGATTTAGGTTTACCTTTTCTCAGATTAATCGAGAGATTTTAAGCAAATCGAGTATCTTTTTTTTCTCCAAAAAGTTTCGAAAATATTTCACGCTCCGAAACTTCCTCGTCAATTAGCAACCCAAATTTCTCCCTCGATCGCTATCTGCGCCATTTCATTTAATTTTTCTTTTTCTCCTTCCCTCATTAGCAAAAAATTCTGTCAGTCCTTACCGGTCTTCGCAAAAGCTTTTTTAACCTAATACTTTCACCAATAACGCCTATACGATGGGGAATATGATGTTAATTAGCAAAAGACGTGGTCGTTTTGCACTGCCCCAATTCTGAAATATTTGATTCATCCTAATACCTCTAATATATATGCATGTGTGTGTACATACATAAATATTTAGTGCAGAATATACGCACACAAACATAGATAGCGTGCCCGCCCGTGGAGCCGAAGATCGCGCTGCTGCGATGTGGAAGGCAACGGAAAAACAACACCACTTTATTCTCCCTCGAATATGCAAAGATAAGGGCTGCAGTAAACCAATCATAGGATTGAAATACTGATGATATATATATATATATATATATATATATATATATATATATATATATATATATATATATATATATGTGTGTGTGTGTGTGTGTGTGTTTTATACTCGTAACATATTTGTGTATAACATTTATACGACTTTTGTATATATACATATCAATATGAATAATATAACCCCTCTAAAGAGTACAAGAATGTTTTCAGCATAAAATTCAACTGATTAATAGGTGACGTAGTATGCCTGTACATCATAATTATGTACATTTGCAGTTGTCTCAAGCAACTGAAAACTATGTTGATAGAATTGTGCTCTTACGGCCAGTAGTATTGAATAAATGAAAAACTCCAATAGCAGTAAACAAATTTCATTTATTCAATTGAAAACTATCATACCTTTTTATGTTTTCAATAAAGTTGTTGATGATCCTCGGCAGTATCTCATTCTTGTTTTTCTATGATTATTGATGATTGATATGCTTGAATATTTTCCTCATATTAGATGTAATGGCCCATACCTCGGGCCTTGCGACCCAATGCCAACTTCTTATAGTTACAGGTATGTATTTGAATATTAATTCGGCGCATGAAGCATCATTCCTACGTAAGCACACGATTTGCATGTCTCATTCGTCGACCTCAGTTTTCCTCCATTCATCCCTTTATTACTTTACTTTATTTTATGAGGTGCGAGTTTATTTTATAGGGCATATCGTGAAAGCTAGCGACTTTAAGAAGCCGTACGTGAGGCTCATGTCCTGGATGCGTCCTGCGGAGGATTTTGATGTAGCACGCGAGTATGTCCAGGAGCTATGCTCAAATGATTTTCGTTATTCATGATGTTTGGCAAGCACAAGAGAGGAGAGAAAAATATGCAGAATTATGGGCAAAAATAATGCGTACACGATTTGATTAAGGCAACTTTACTTCCACCCTCATTGATGAAAATAAAAATATAGAGCTCGGCAAGGATCTTATTTCTTGTCGAAAATCTCCAAGTGTTGTTAATCGCACGAGAAAAATACAGTAATATCGTTCATTTTCCGTCAACGGCATTATGCTTTGATTTTTTGGGCAGTAAACGATAAATCAATGCTTCAGACAACCGGAGATAGAGCCATGGAAAGATTAGTCGGAAGAATCGAATCTACTAAAGTGAGTGAGTGAGGAGTGAAGGACCGGATTTCTTTGAGAAGCGCGTGATTGCTGCGATATCTAATAAAAAACGAAGACCAAGAGATTCAAGGAACACCTAAAGTTGAATGTGTGGCGCTTGCATCGAATGCAAACACGAATAATCATCGCAAGTATTGAGGGCAACCCTGAAGATAACCTGTAGAATATACGAATTCAGAAATTACGCATGGACGAGATAGGTCCCTTTTACAAAGGTTACTGAGAGTACAAATGATTCACGCCAACGACTCAATTTGTGTGGGCTGCATGGGTCTTTAAAAGGCATTTTGACGTTGTCGAGTGGAATGAGATGATCAATTTACCGCAACCGGAGCGTGGATTACAGCCACAGAGGGATTTACCACTTTCTAGACAAAATCATGTCGCCACAAGGCGAATGAAATGCGGATAATAAATAGAATCGAAAATATGTAATCGAGGTAGAAAGGCTTAAACCCGAACCGATTCTGATTCAGCATACCATGATGATGGCCACATGATGATACGCTGTATCGATACCGGTCGCAGTAAAGTTATATTTGCGTGGAATTGCAGAATATTTTCCTTTCCTACGCATCATGGAGTTCCATCAAATTACGCCATCTACTATTGGTTGGGCAAAACTGAAATCGTCGTGGGTGGAAGAGAGACTATATTATGACAGGTACATTTTATTTTAAAATAATTTGCAATTATATAATCCTTCAATTACCTGGGAAGCAACAAACCTCGGGATGGTAGACACTCGATGGATGTCAAGAAGAAATTGCTGAGCTAAGCAAGAAGATACACTAAAAAATCGGGGGAAATAAGAGGATGGTAAGAAAGGTTCTCGGAATCACCACCAGATGTCAGTACTAGCGCAACGAGTTTCCCGCGTAGTATCAGGTAATCATTTATGAGTAGACACGTGACGCGTCGGTGCTCTGAGGAGGGGTCTGTGGTACGGACGCCTCTTTGCTTTTGGTCCCGTGTAACGATTTTTGAAAATGGAAAAAATTGAGATTCGACCAGTGGTTAAATATTTCGTAAAGAAAGATATGAAAGCAAAGGAAATTCATGCCGACTTTCAGAAGACTCCGGGGAACTCTGCTCGAGTGTGATCGGGACAGCTTAGATGATGATCCGCGTAGTGGTCGGCCAAAATGTACCACTACTACGTAGAAATTATTGCTGAGTTAGTGCATGGTGTGGTAATGGAGGAACGCCGACTGAAAGTGCGAGAAATCCCTGAAGCAGTTGGGATGCCATCTAAACGGTCATAAACACTGGAATTGTATATTTGACAATTATCTGCTATAGTATGGGTGCCGTGACTCTGGACGCTGGATTACAAACGCATCTAAATAAAAAAATTTCCGAATAATGTTTGACCCGTTTTAAGAGCAACAACAAGGTTTTCTGCGCTGGTTTGTGACCACAGATTAAACTTGGATCGACTACCATACCCCATAGACAAAACAACAGTCAAAGCAGCGGGAACATGTTCATTCAACACCACCAAAGAAAGCAAAAACAACACGGTCGCCCGGAAAGGTGATGGCTTCAGTTTTCTGGGATGCGGAAGGGATTCTGCTTATAGATTATCTTCCCACTGATCAAAAAATTACTGGAAAATAGTGCGCTAACCTCGTGGGCCAACTGAAGGAAAAGACACACGAAAAGGTGCCAGGTTGCGTAAGGAAGACAGTCATCTTTTATCAAGACAATACACGCCCACACACAACAGTCGATGCCATAGCAAAAATACGTGAACTGAGATACTAATTGTTACCATAGCCACCTTATTCTTCTGATTTGGCTCCATCAGATTTCCATCTCTTCCCCAAGCTCGAAATTCTCCTCTGTGGACGGGGATCCGACCGAATATTGAAAGTGTAGACCAAAAGAGAATAATAATAAAAAGAGACGTTTCAGGCGTGGACTATCTTAATTAATTAAAAATCGGCAATTTTCCACAAAATAAAATTTAATACGACCGGTTTCAATGTAACTGACCTGCTACACTGTAATATGACCCGATGATGATGTGGTTACATTAAAACCGGTTGTATTTAATTTTATTTTGTGGAAAATTGCCAATTTTCTAAAAATAAAAGAGGAGAAGAGCCCTGAGAACCCGGTGCTGGGGGCGGATGCTTCAGATCAAATAGAATTGGAAAATGAGGAATGTAGATACAAGTAGATGAGTAGAGAAGGAAAAGATAATGTGTCTTACGTTAAGGGAAAGAAGAAGCATATGGTTTTGTGGACCCCTTGAGTTATAATGAATTTGTAAGGAACGCAACAGGAAGGGAAAATCGAAGAAAAGGAGCCCCGATGGAGACCAGGAGAGAAATAAAAGTACGTAGGCCGAGCGAAGAAGGACGTCCGGCATGAAAGGGCCTCCAGAGATTTAGAGCTAGAAAGGGAAGAGTTTTGATTTAAACACTGTTGAATAATACTCATCGATCTGTAATTCTTATTATGTTTTATCCAGGATTAATTTTCCTAAATGTTGTTTTTATTGTGGGATCGAATAAGGGTTCTGTAAAAGTGTAAATATTGGTCCCTAAAATAATGGCAGTTATCTCCATGGCCTTTCTTTCGCGCCGACGGGCCCTCCGCACACTTCCCTTCGGGCATCCCCGCCTTAATCCACCCCTCCCAGGAGCCCTTTGAGGATCCCCGGACTATTCTCTTCCGCGAATCTCATCTCTCAAATCGATTCGATCATTCCTCCGCTCCATCGCTCCCACCAACTTGACCCGTCCGTCTCCTCCCAAGTGAACCGAACACCCGCGGCCACAATCACGATCGCGTAGTTTTCCCCAAGGAAAAGATACATCAAGTTCTTTTAGGCTACCGGCTGGCATTTTTTTCTATCATTTAGAAACTGCCCTGGTGCTGGAAATGTTAGCTGTTGATGGGCAGTTTAGAATTAATGATACGCTCTTTCAATAGCTAAAGCTTTTTCTTCCATTTCGAATACTACGAGGAAAATTCGACCGTGTTTTCTAGAGTACCTCTGACCACCAAAGCTGAGATACTCATGCGAAATCCGACCGCCGACTTGATCCAAACGTCTTACTCCTCTTCAAGTGCAAATGGAGAGCCTTAGTAATCAGTTCAGAGGTGGGAATCGCAGCAAACTGGGCACAAAAATCGCATCCAATGAATGTCGTCATACGCTTGAAGATCACTACAAAATATTCACGTGTCGATAGGAATTTAAATTTTGTGTGAAACTTTAAACGCGTCCAATTAGTTTTATGATAATTAAGTATTACGAAATTCAATTTCCTACCACGGGGATACGTCGTGCCATGATCTCTTTTGTTTTGCCCTCACCGGCGGGACTTTCCTTATTCCGCGAGGTGCTCCATGCTTAATATTTCAATTTCAGGCTCGAGCTTAGTAGCAGGGAATCGAAAAATAATTTTTCGTATCAAATGTTATTTTACTATATTTATAACAATTGACGTTTTTTTATCAACTCCAGTATAATTATGTATGGTTTAGTAAACACTCGGTCGCTAGGCTGATGACCAACATTTATTATTTTGAAATCTTTGAAAATCTACTTTTACTTGTCTCGCGGGGTCTGTCCTTTCGTTATTTGTCGTTCCGGTTTCGAATTTATTGTTAGGGTTTCCATTCTTTATATTATCAAGAATAGAGCAAGGAAACACTTGTAGGGAATTAGCAATCCTTTAGTAAGTCGTAATGCAGGTGCAATGGGGCTTATTGAGCCGACTTCGAGGGATATAAAACAAGCGCGGGCGTACATTGCGTGGGTTTTCTCACCGGACGCCGCCGACACATCTACTGGTCCCTGGTGCCCGCGTATGGCAATCCCGTGCAATCGGGGCAAAGCCATTCGGGCCCGTCCGCCTCTTCCCTTCTCCGCCGCCTCCCAATCCCCCTGAGCGATCGGTCCCCAGGCCTTCCCTCCCGGGGATCGAGATGGTGCGGGGGCTAGCGTACTGGCTTCCCACCCAGAGGGCCCGGGTTCAAATCCCGGCGGTGTTGAATATTTTTCAGAGGTATCTCGATCCCTGCTTGAGGTGCTTTGTGGAGGGCACTTTGAGTGAGTACGCCGTCCGTCGGATGGGACGTTAAGCCGCGGACCCCTTGGCGCCTTTCGTAAAGAGTAGGCTAATGCCGACGCCGGGTTTCTCTCCACCCTTCATCCTTTCCTATCCATCCCCTATGGCGCAAATGACCTCAGCTGTCGGTCGCCTCCCCTCAAAACTACTACTACTGCCTTCCCTCCCGCCCCACT